>NC_064645.1:18411843-19047676 GCF_023864345.2 Schistocerca serialis cubense | reverse complement strand
TCCGATGCTTCACCTCAGGTTCACTGTATCCCTCTAACCTTCTTATTGACGTTGAAACACTGAAATTGCATCGGAATTAAATAGAAAAATCACAATGCCGTCATAAGTACATGCAGACTGACTCTTCTTAGTGTCTATGTTTTAAACCATTCCTGTGACGCTAGTTACAGATTCCGATGCTTCACTTCAGGTTTACTGTATCCCTTGGACTTTCTTATTGACGATGAAACACAGAAATTGCATGGGAATTAAATACAAAAGGCACAATGCCGACTTAAGTACAAGAAGACTGATTCTTCTTACTGACTATGTGTTGAACCATTCCTGTGACACTAGTTAGAGATTCCGATGCCTCACTTCTGGATTACTGTATCCCTCTGACCTTTTAATTGACGATGAAACACAGTAATTGCAACGGAATTAAATTGAGAAGGGCACAATGCCGACATAAGTACAAGAAGACTGACTCTTCTTACTGACTATGTGTTGAACCATTCCTGTGACACTAGTTAGAGATTCCGATGCCTCACTTCTGGATTACTGTATCCCTCTGACCTTTTAATTGACGATGAAACACAGTAATTGCAACGGAATTAAATTGAGAAGGGCACAATGCCGACATAAGTACAAGAAGACTGACTCTTCTTACTGTCTATGATTGGAACCATTCCTGTGACACTAGTTATAGTTTCCGATGCACCACTTCAGGTTTACTGTATCCCTTGCACCTTCTTGTTGACGATGAATCTCAGAAATTGCATCGGAATTAAATACAAAAGGCACAATGCCGACTTAAGTACAAGGAGACTGACTCTTTTTACTGACTATGTGTTGAACCATTCCAGTGACACTAGTTGTAGATTCCGATGCTTCGCTTCAGGTTTACTGTATCCCTAGGACATTCTTATTGACGATGAAACACAGAAATTGCATCGGAACTAAATACAAAAGGCACAATGCCGACTTAAGTACATGAAGACTGACTCTTCCTACTGTCTATGTTTTGAACGATTCCTGTGACATTAGTTATGGATTCCGATGCTTCACTTCAGGTGTACTGTATCCTTTGGAGCTTCTTATTGGCGACGAAACACAGAAATTGCATCGGAATTAAGTAGAAAATGCACAATGCCGACTTAAGTAAAAGAAGTCGGACTCTTCCTAATGTCTATGTTTTGAACCATTCCAGTGACACTAGTTATAGATTCCGATGCTTCACCTCAGGTTCACTGTATCCCTCGGACCTTCTAATTGACGATGAAACACAGAAATTGCATCGGAATTGAAATAGAAAAGGCTTAATGCCCTCTTAAGTACAAGCAGACTGACTCTTCTTAGTCTCTATGCTTTGAACCATTCCTGTGACGCCATTTACACATTCCGATGCTTCACTTCAGGTTTACTGTATCCCTTGGACCTTCTTATTGATGATGAAACACAGAAATTGCATCGGAAATAAATACAAAAGGCACAGTGCCGACTTAAGTACAAGAAGACTGACTCTTCTTACTGACTATGTGTTGAACCATTCCTGTTACACTAGTTAGAGATTCCGATGTTTCACTTCAGGTTTACTGTATCCCTCTGACATTTTTTATTGACTATGAAGCACAGTAATTGCATCGGAATTAAATTGAAAAGGGCACAATGCCGACTTGGGTACAAGAAGACTGACTCTTCTTACTGTCTATGTTTTGAACCATTCCTGTGACAAAAGTTCTAGATTCCGATGCTTCACTTAAGGTTTACTGTATCACATGGAACTTCTTATTGACGATGAATCACAGAAATTGGATCGGAATTAAATGCAAAATTCTAAATGCCGACTTATGTACCAGAAGACTGTCTCTTCCTACTGTCTATGTTTTGCACCATTCCTGTGACACTAGTTATGGATTCCGATGCTTCACTGCAGGTTTACTGTATCCCTTGGACCTTCTTATTGACGATGAAATACAGAAATTGCATCTGAATTAAATACAAAAGGCACAATGCCGACTTAAGTACAAGAACACTGACTCTTCTTACTGACTATACCTTGATCAATTCCTGTGACACTAGTTATAGATTCTGATGCTTCACTTCAGGTTTACTGTATCCCTCTGACCTTCTTATTAAAGATGAAACACAGATATTGCATCGGAATTAAACACGAAAGGCACAATGCCGACTTAAGTACAAGAAGACTGACTCTTCCTACTGTCTATGTTTTGAACGAATCCTGTGACATTAGTTATAGATTCCGATGCTTCACTTCAGGTTTACTGTATCCCTTGGACCTTCTTATTGACGAAGAAACACAGAAATTGCATCGCAATTAAATAGAAAAGGCACAATGCCGTCTTAAGTACAAGCAGACTGACTCATCTTAGTGAGTATGTGATGAACCATTCCTGTTACACTAGTTAGAGATTCCGATGTTTCACTTCAGGTTTACTGTATCCCTCTGACTTCTTTTATTGACGATGAAGCACAGTAATAGCATCGGAATTAAATTGAAAAGGGCACAATGCCGACTTAAGTACAAGAAGACTGACTCTTCTTACTGTCTATGATTTCAACCATTCCTGTGACACTAGTTATAGATTCCGATGCTCCACTTCAGGTTTACTGTATCCCTAGGACCTTTTTATTGACGATGAAACACAGAAATTGCATCGGAACTAAATACAAAAGGAACAATGCCGACTTAAGTACATGAAGACTGACTCTTCCTACTGTCTATGTTTTGAACGATTCCTGTGACATTAGTTATGGATTCCGATGCTTCACTTCAGGTGTACTGTATCCTTTGGACCTTCTTATTGGCGACTAAACACAGAAATTGCATCGGAATTGAGTAGAAAATGCACAATGCCGACTTAAGTAAAAGAAGTCTGACTCTTCCTACTGTCTATGTTTTGAACCATTCCTGTGACACTAGTTATAGATTCCGATGCTTCACCTCAGGTTCACTGTATACCTCGGACCTTCTAATTGACGATGAACCACAGAAATTGCATCGGAATTGAAATAGAAAAGGCACAATGCCGTCTTAAGTACAAGCAGACTGACTCTTCTTAGTGGCTATGCTTTGAACCATTCCTGTGACGCTAGTTACACATTCCGATGCTTCACTTCAGGTTTACTGTATACCTTGGACCTGCTTATTGACGATGAAACACAGAAATGACATCGGAATTAAATACAAAAGCACAATGAATACTAAAGTACAAGAAGACGGACCCTTCTTAGTGTCTATGTTTTGAACCATTCCTGTGACAAAAGTTCTAGATTCCGATGCTTCACTTCAGGTTTACTGTATCCCTTGGGACTTCTTATTGACGATGAATCACAGAAATTGCATCGGAATTAAATACAAAAGTCTAAATGCCAACTTATGTACAAGATGACTGTCTCTTCCTACTGTCTATGTTTTGACCCATTCCTGTGACACTAGTTATGGATTCCGATGCTTCACTGCAGGGTTACTGTATCCCTTGGACCTTCTTATTGACGATGAAATACAGAAATAGCATCGGAATTAAATACAAAAGGCACAATGCCGACTTAAGTATAACAACACTGACTCTTCTTACTGACTATACCTTGATCAATTCCTGTGACACTAGTTATAGATTCCGATGCTTCACCTCATGTTCACTGTATCCCTCAGACCTTCTTATTGACGATGAAACACAGAAATTGCATCGGAATTTAATAGAAAAGGCACAATGCCGTGTTAAGTACAAGCAGACTGACTCTTCTTAGTGTCTATGTTTTGAACCATTCCTGTGACGCTAGTTACAGATTCCGATGCTTCACTTCAGATTTACTGTGTCCCTTGGACCTTCTTATTGAGGAAGAAACACAGAAATTGCATCGCAATTAAATAGAAAAAGCACAATTCCGTCTTAAGTACAAGCAGACTGACTCATCTTACTGACTATGTGATGAACCATTCCTGTTACACTAGTTAGAGATTCCGATGTTTCACTTCAGGTTTACTATATCTGTCTGACTTTTTTTATTGACGATGAAACACAGTAATTGCATAGGAATTAAATTGAAAAGGGCACAATGCCGACGTAAGTACAAGAAGACTGACTCTTCTTACTGTCTATGTTTTGAACCATTCCTGTGACACTAGTTATAGATTCCGATGCTCCACTTCAGGTTTACTGTATCCCTTGGACCTTCTTATTGACGATGAAACACAGGAATTGCATCGGAATTAAATACAAAAGGCACAATGCTGACTTAAGTACAAGAAGACAGACTCTTCTTATTGAGTATGATTTGAACCTTTCCTGTGACACTAGTAATAGATTCCTATGCTTCATTCAGGTTTACTGTATCCCTTGGACCTTCTTATTGACGATGAAACACATAGTGCATCGGAATTAAATACAAAAGGCACAATGCCAACTTAAGTACATGAAGACTGTCTCTTCCTACTGTCTATGATTTGAACCAATCCTGTGACACTAGTTATAGATTCCAATGCTTCACTTCAGATTTACTGTATCCTTTGGACCTTCTTATTTGCGGCGAAACACAGAAATTGCATCGGAATTAAATAGAAAAAGCACAATGCCGACTTAAGTCCAAGAAGACTGACTCGTCCTACTGTCTATGTTTTGAACCATTCCTGTGACACTAGTTATAGACTCCGATGCTTCACCTCAGGTTCACTGTATCCCTCTAACCTTCTTATTGACGTTGAAACACTGAAATTGCATCGGAATTAAATAGAAAAATCACAATGCCGTCATAAGTACATGCAGACTGACTCTTCTTAGTGTCTATGTTTTAAACCATTCCTGTGACGCTAGTTACAGATTCCGATGCTTCACTTCAGGTTTACTGTATCCCTTGGACTTTCTTATTGACGATGAAACACAGAAATTGCATGGGAATTAAATACAAAAGGCACAATGCCGACTTAAGTACAAGAAGACTGATTCTTCTTACTGACTATGTGTTGAACCATTCCTGTGACACTAGTTAGAGATTCCGATGCCTCACTTCTGGATTACTGTATCCCTCTGACCTTTTAATTGACGATGAAACACAGTAATTGCAACGGAATTAAATTGAGAAGGGCACAATGCCGACATAAGTACAAGAAGACTGACTCTTCTTACTGACTATGTGTTGAACCATTCCTGTGACACTAGTTAGAGATTCCGATGCCTCACTTCTGGATTACTGTATCCCTCTGACCTTTTAATTGACGATGAAACACAGTAATTGCAACGGAATTAAATTGAGAAGGGCACAATGCCGACATAAGTACAAGAAGACTGACTCTTCTTACTGTCTATGATTGGAACCATTCCTGTGACACTAGTTATAGTTTCCGATGCACCACTTCAGGTTTACTGTATCCCTTGCACCTTCTTGTTGACGATGAATCTCAGAAATTGCATCGGAATTAAATACAAAAGGCACAATGCCGACTTAAGTACAAGGAGACTGACTCTTTTTACTGACTATGTGTTGAACCATTCCAGTGACACTAGTTGTAGATTCCGATGCTTCGCTTCAGGTTTACTGTATCCCTAGGACATTCTTATTGACGATGAAACACAGAAATTGCATCGGAACTAAATACAAAAGGCACAATGCCGACTTAAGTACATGAAGACTGACTCTTCCTACTGTCTATGTTTTGAACGATTCCTGTGACATTAGTTATGGATTCCGATGCTTCACTTCAGGTGTACTGTATCCTTTGGAGCTTCTTATTGGCGACGAAACACAGAAATTGCATCGGAATTAAGTAGAAAATGCACAATGCCGACTTAAGTAAAAGAAGTCGGACTCTTCCTACTGTCTATGTTTTGAACCATTCCAGTGACACTAGTTATAGATTCCGATGCTTCACCTCAGGTTCACTGTATCCCTCGGACCTTCTAATTGACGATGAAACACAGAAATTGCATCGGAATTGAAATAGAAAAGGCTTAATGCCCTCTTAAGTACAAGCAGACTGACTCTTCTTAGTCTCTATGCTTTGAACCATTCCTGTGACGCCATTTACACATTCCGATGCTTCACTTCAGGTTTACTGTATCCCTTGGACCTTATTGATGATGAAACACAGAAATTGCATCGGAAATAAATACAAAAGGCACAGTGCCGACTTAAGTACAAGAAGACTGACTCTTCTTACTGACTATGTGTTGAACCATTCCTGTGACACTAGTTGGAGATTCCTATGCTTCAATTCAGGTTTACTGTATCCCTCTGACCTTGTTATTGACGATGAAACACAGTTATTGCATCGGAATTAAATAGAAATGGCACAATGCCGACTTAAGTAAAAGAAGTCTGACTCTTCCTACTGTCTATGTTTTGAACCATTCCTGTGACACTAGTTATAGATTCCGATGCTTCACCTCAGGTTCACTGTATCCCTCTGACCTTCTTATTGACGATGAAACACAGAAATTGCATGGGAATTAAATAGAAAAGGCACAATGCCGTCTTAAGTACAAGCAGACTGACTCTTCTTACTGTCTATGTTTTGAACCATTCCTGTGACACTAGTTATAGATTCCGATGCTTCACTTCGGGTTTACTGTATACCTTGGACCTGCTTATTGACGATGAAACACAGAAATTGCATCGGAATTAAATACAAAAGGGACAATGAATACTAAAGTACAAGAAGACGGACACTTCCTAGTGTCTATGTTTTGAACCATTCCTGTGACAAAAGTTCTAGATTCCGATGCTGCACTTCAGGTTAACTGTATCCCTTGGGACTTCTTATTGACGATGAATCACAGAAATTGCATCGGAATTAAATACAAAAGTCTATATGCCGACTTATGTACAAGAAGACTGTCTCTTCCTACTGTCTATGTATTGAACCATTCCTGTGACACTAGTTATGGATTCCGAGGCTTCACTACAGGTTTACTGTATCCCTTGGGCCTTCTTATTGACGATGAAACACATAGTGCATCGGAATTAGATACAAAAGGCACAATGCCGTCTTAAGTACAAGCAGACTGACTCTTCCTACTGTCTATGCATTGTACCATTCCTGTGACACTAGTTATAGATTCCGATGCTTCACTTCAGGTTTACTATATCCCTCTGACCTTCTTTTTGACGATGAAACACAGAAATTGCATCGGAATTAAATAGAAAAGGCACAATGCCGTCTTAAGAACAAGAAGACTGACTCTTCTTACTGACAATACCTTGATCCATTCCTGTGACACTAGTTATAGATTCCGATGCTTCACCTCAGTTTCACTGTATCCCTCTGACCTTCTTATTGAGGATGAAACACATAAATTGCATCGGAATTAAGTACAAAAGGCACAATGCCGACTTAAGTACAAGAAGACTGACTCTTCTTACTGACTATGTTTTTAACCATTCCAGTGACACTAGTTGTAGATTCCGATGCTTCGCTTCAGGTTTACTGTATCCCTAGGACCTTCTTATTGACGATGAAACACAGAGATTGCATCGGAACTAAATACAAAAGGCACCATGCCGACTTAAGTACATGAAGACTGACTCTTCCTACTGTCTATGTTTTCAACGATTCCTGTGACATTAGTTATGGATTCCGATGCTTCACTTCAGGTGTACTGTATCCTTTGTACGTTCTTATTGGCGACGAAACACAGAAATTGCTTCGGAATTATGTAGAAAATGTACAATGCCGACTTAAGTAAGAGAAGTCTGACTCTTCCTACTGTCTATGTTTTGAACCATTCGTGTGACACTAGTTATAGATTCCGACGCTTCACCTCAGGTTCACTGTATCCCTCGGACCTTCTAATTGACGATGAAACACAGAAATTGCATCGGAATTGAAATAGAAAAGGCACAATGCCGTCTTAAGTACAAACCGGCTGACTCTTCTTAGTGTCTATGCTTTGAACCATTCCTGTGACGCTAGTTACACATTCCGATGCTTCACTTCAGGTTTACTGTATACCTTGGACCTGCTTATTGACGATGAAACACAGAAATGGCATCGGAATTAAATACAAAAGGCACAATGAATACTAAAGTACAAGAAGACGGATCCTTCTTAGTGTCTATGTTTTGAACCATTCCTGTGACAAAAGTTCTAGATTCCGATGCATCACTTCAGGTTTACTGTATCCCTTGGGACATCTTATTGACGATGAATCACAGAAATTGCATCGGAATTAAATACAAAAGTCTAAATGCCGACTTATGTACAAGAAGACTGTCTCTTCCTACTGTCTATGCTTTGAACCATTCCTGTGACACTAGTTATAGACTCCGATGCTTCACCTCAGGTTCACTGTATCCCTCTAACCTTCTTGTTGTCGATGAAACACAGAAATTGCATCGGAATTAAATACAAAAGGCACAATGCCGACTTAAGTACAAGAACACTGACTCTTCTTACTGACTATACCTTGATCCATTCCTGTGACACTAGTTATAGATTCCGATGCTTCACTTCAGGTTTACTGTATCCCTCTGACCTTCTTATTAACGATGAAACACAGAAATTGCATCGGAACTAAATACAAACGTCTAAATGCGGACTTATGTACAAGAAGACTGTCTCTTCCTACTGTCTATGTTTTGAATCATTCCTGTGACACTAGTTATGGATTCCGATGCTTCACTGCAGGTTTACTGTATCCCTTGGGCCTTCTTATTGACGATGAAACACAGAAATTGCATGAGAATTAAATAGAAAAGGCACAATGCCGTCTTAAGTACAAGCAGACTGACTCTTCTTACTGTCTATGTTTTGAACCATTCCTGTGACGCTAGTTACAGATTCCGATGCTTCACTTCAGGTTTACTGTATCCCTTGGACCTTATTATTGAGGAAGAAACACAGAAATTGCATCGCAATTAAATAGAAAAGGCACAATGCCGTCTTAAGTACAAGCAGACTGACTCATCTTACTGACTATGTAATGAACCATTCCTGTTCCACTAGTTAGCGATTCCGATGTTTCACTTCAGGTTTACTGTATCCCTCTGACTTTTTTTATTGACAATGAAACACAGTAATTGCATAGGAATTAAATTGAAAAGGGCACAATGCTGACTTAAGTACAAGAAGACAGACTCTTCTTAATGAGTATGTTTTGAACCATTCCTGTGACACTACTTATAGATTCCGATGCTTCATTACAGGTTTACTGTATCCCTTGGACCTTCTTATTGACGATGAAACACATAGTGCATCGGAATTAGATACAAAAGGCACAATGCCAACTTAAGTACAAGAAGACTGTCTCTTCCTACTGTCTTTGTTTTGAACCAATCCTGTGACACTAGTTATAGATTCCGATGCTTCACTTCAGGTCCACTGTATCCTTTGGACCTTCTTATTGGCGGCGAAACACAGAAATTGCATCGGAATTAAATAGAAAAGGCACAATGCCGACTTAAGTTCAAGAAGACTGACTCTTCCTACTGTCTATGATATGAACCATTTCTGTGACACTAGTTATAGACTCCAATGCTTCACCTCAGGTTCACTGTATCCCTCTAACCTTCTTATTGACGATGAAACACTGAAATTGCATCGGAATGAAATAGAAAAATCACAATGCCGTCTTAAGTACATGCAGACTGACTCTTCTTAGTGTCTATGTTTTGAACCATTCCTGTGACGCTAGTTACAGATTCCGATGCTTCACTTCAGGTTTACAGTATCCCTTGGACCTTCTTATTGACGATGAAACACAGAAATTGCATCGGAACTAAATAGAAAAGGCACAATGCCGTCTTAAGTACAAGCAGACTGACTCTTCCTACTGTCTATGCATTGTACCATTCCTGTGACACTAGTTATAGATTCCGATGCTTCACTTCAGGTTTACTATATCCCTCTGACCTTCTTGTTGACGATGAAACACAGAGATTGCATCGGAATTAAATAGAAAAGGCACAATGCCGTCTTAAGAACAAGAAGACTGACTCTTCTTACTGACAATACCTTGATCCATTCCTGTGACACTACTTATAGATTCCGATGCTTCACCTCAGTTTCACTGTATCTCTCTGACCTTCTTATTGAGGATGAAACACAGAAATTGCATCGGAATTAAGTACAAAAGGTACAATGCCGACTTAAGTACAAGAAGACTGACTCTTCTTACTGATATGTTTTGAACCATTCCAGTGACACTAGTTGTAGATTCCGATGAATCGCTTCAGGTTTACTGTATCCCTAGGACCTTCTTATAGACGATGAAACACAGAAATTGCATCGGAACTAAATACTAAAGGCACCATGCCGCTTAAGTACATGAAGACTGACTCTTCCTACAGTCTATGTTTTCAACGATTCCTGTGACATTAGTTATGGATTCCGATGCTTCACTTCAGGTGTACTGTATCCTTTGGACGTTCTTATTGGCGACGAAACACAGAAATTGCATCGGAATTATGTAGAAAATGCACAATGCCGACTTAAGTAAGAGAAGTCTGACTCTTCCAACTGTCTATGTTTTGAACCATTCCTGTGACACTAGTTATAGATTCCGACGCTTCACCTCAGGTTCACTGTATCCCTCGGACCTTCTAATTGACAATGAAACACAGAAATTGCATCGGAATTGAAATAGAAAAGGCACAATGCCGTCTTAAGTACAAGCCGGCTGACTCTTCTTAGTGTCTATGCTTTGAACCATTCCTGTGACGCTAGTTACACATTGAGATGCTTCACTTCAGGTTTACTGTATACCTTGGACCTGCTTATTGACGATGAAACACAGAAATGGCATCGGAATTAAATACAAAAGGCACAATGAATACTAAAGTACAAGAAGACGAACCCTTCTTAGTGTCTATGATTTGAACCATTCCTGTGACAAAAGTTCTAGATTCCGATGCTTCACTTCAGGTTTTCTGTATCCCTTGGGACTTCTTATTGACGATGAATCACAGAAATTGCATCGGAATTAAATACAAAAGTCTAAATGCCGAATTATGTACAAGAAGACTGTCTCTTCCTACTGTCTATGATTTGAACCATTCCTGTGAAACTAGTTATGGATTACGATGCTTCACTGCAGGTTTACTGTTTCCCTTGGACCTTCTTGTTGACGATGAAATACAGAAATTGCACCGGAATTAAATAAAAAGCCACAATGCCGACTTAAGTACAAGACCACTGACTCTTCTTACTGACTATACCATGAGCCATTCCTGTGACACTAGTTATAGATTCCGATGCTTCACTTCAGGTTTACTGTATCCCTCTGACCTTCTTATTAACGATGAAACACAGATGTTGTATCGGAATTAAATACGAAAGGCACAATGCCGACTTAAGTACATGAGGACTGACTCTTCCTACTGTCTATGATTTGAACGAATCCCGTGACATTAGTTATAGATTCCGATGCTTCACTTCAGGTTTACTGTATCCCTCAGACCTTCTTATTGACGTTGAAACACAGAAATTGCATCGGAATGAAATAGAAAAGCCACAATGCCGTCTTAAGTACAAGCAGACTGACTCTTCTTAGTGTCTATGTTTTGAACCATTCCTGTGACGCTAGTTACAGATTCCGATGCTGCACTTCAGGTTTACTGTATCACTTGGACCTTCTTATTGAGGAAGAAACACAGAAATTGCATCGCAATTAAATCGAAAAGGCACAATGCCGTCTTAAGTACAAGGAGACTGACTCATCGTACTGACTATGTGATGAACCAATCCTGTTACACTAGTTAGAGATTCCGATGTTTCACTTCAGGTTTACTGTATCCCTCTGAATTTTTTTATTGACGATGAAACACAGTAATTGCATAGGAATTAAATTGAAAAGGGCACAATGCCGACTTAAGTACAAGAAGACTGTCTCTTCCTACTGTCTATGTTTTGAACCATTCCTGTGACACTAGTTATGGATTCCGATGCTTCACTGCAGGTTTACTGTATCCCTTGGACCTTCTTATTGACGATGAAATACAGAAATTGCATCGGAATTAAATACAAAAGGCACAATGCCAACTTAAGTACAAGAAGACTGTCTCTTCCTACTGTCTATGTTTTGAACCAATCCTGTGACACTAGTTATAGATTCCGATGCTTCACTTCAGGTTTACTGTATCCTTTGGACCTTCTTATTGGCGGCGAAACACAGAAATTGCATCGGAATTAAATAGAAAAGGCACAATGCCGACTTAAGTTCAAGAAGACTGACTCTTCCTACTGTCTATGTTTTGAACCATTTCTGTGACACTAGTTATAGACTCCGATGCTTCACCTCAGGTTCACTGTATCCCCCTAACCTTCTTATTGACGATGAAACACTGAAATTGCATCGGAATTAAATAGAAATACACAATGCCGTCTTAAGTACATGCAGACTGACTCTTCTTAGTGTCTATGCTTTGAACCATTCCTGTGACGCTAGTTACAGATTCTGATGCTTCACTTCAGGTGTACTGCATCCCTTGGACCTTCTTTTTGACGATGAAACACAGACATTGCATCGGAACTAAATAGAAAAGGCACAAAGCCGTCTTAAGTACAAGCAGACTGACTCTTCCTACGGTCTATGTTTTGTACCATTCCTGTGACACTAGTTATAGATTCCGATGCTTCACCTCAGGTTCACTGTATCATTCGGAACCTCTAATTGACGATGAAACACAGAAATTGCATCGGAATTGAAATAGAAAAGGCACAATGCCGTCTTAAGTACAAGCAGACTGACTCTTCTTACTGTCTATGTTTTGAACCATTCCTGTGACACTAGTTATAGATTCCGATGCTTCACTTCAGGTTAACTGTATACCTTGGACCTGCTTATGGACGATGAAATACAGAAATGGCATCGGATTTAAATAGAAAAGGCACAATGAATACTAAAGTACAAGAAGACGGACCCTTCTTAGTGTCTATGTTTTGAACCATTCCTGTGACAAAAGTTCTAGATTGCGATGCTTCACTTTAGGTTTACTGTATCCCTTGGGACTTCTTATTGACGATGAATCACAGAAATTGCATCGGAATTAAATACAAAAGTCTAAATGCCGACTTATGTACAAGAAGACTGTCTCTTCCTACTGTCTATGATTTGAAACATTCCTGTGACACTAGTTATGGATTCCGATGCTTCACTGGAGGTTTACTGTATCCCTTGGACCTTCTTATTGACGATGAAATACAGAAATTGCATCGGAATTAAATACAAAAGGCACAATGCCGACTTAAGTACAAGAACACTGACTCTTCTTACTGACTATATCTTGATCCATTCCTGTGACACTAGCTATTGATTCCGATGCTTCACTTCAGGTTTACTGTATCCCTCTGACCTTCTTATTAACGATGAAACACAGATATTGGATCGGAATTAAATACGAAAGGCACAATGCCGACTTAAGAACAAGAAGACTGACTCTTCCTACTGTGTATGTTTTGAGCGAATCCTGTGACATTAGTTATCGATTCCGATGCTTCACTTCAGGTTTACTGTATCCCTCAGACCTTCTTGTTGACGATGAAACACAGAAATTGCATCGGAATTAAATAGAAAAATCACAATGCCGTCTTAAGTACATGCAGACTGACTCTTCTTAGTGTCTATGTTTTGAACCATTCCTGTGACGCTAGTTACAGATTCCGATGCTTCACTTCAGGTTTACTGTATCCCTTGGACCTTCTTATTGACGATGAAACACAGAAATTGCATCGGAACTAAATAGAAAAGGCACAATGCCGTCTTAAGTACAAGCAGACTGACTCTTCCTACTGTCTATGCATTGTACCATTCCTGTGACACTAGTTATAGATTCCGATGCTTCACTTCAGGTTTACTATATCCCTCTGACCTTCTTTTTGACGATGAAACACAGAAATTGCATCGGAATTAAATAGAAAAGGCACAATGCCGTCTTAAGAACAAGAAGACTGACTCTTCTTACTGACAATAACTTGATCCATTCCTGTGACACTAGTTATAGATTCCGATGCTTCACCTCAGTTTCACTGTATCCCTCTGACCTTCTTATTGAGGATGAAACACAGAAATTGCATCGGAATTAAGTACAAAAGGCACAATGCCGACTTAAGTACAAGAAGATTGACTCTTCTTACTGATATGTTTTGATCCATTCCAGTGACACTAGTTGTATATTCCGATGAATCGCTTCAGGTTTACTGTATCCCTAGGACCTTCTTATTGACGATGAAACACAGAAATTGCATCGGAACTAAATACTAAAGGCACCATGCCGACTTAAGTACATGAAGACTGACTCTTCCTACAGTCTATGTTTTCAACGATTCCTGTGACATTAGTTATGGATCCGATGCTTCACTTCAGGTGTACTGTATCCTTTGGACGTTCTTATTGGCGACGAAACACAGAAATTGCATCGGAATTATGTAGAAAATGCACAATGCCGACTTAAGTAAGAGCAGTCTGACTCTTCCTACTGTCTATGTTTTGAACCATTCCTGTGACACTAGTTATAGATCCCGACGCTTCACCTCAGGTTCACTGTATCCCTCGAACCTTCTAATTGACGATGAAACACAGAAATTGCATCGGAATTGAAATAGAAAAGGCACAATGCCGTCTTAAGTACAAGCCGGCTGTCTCTTCTTAGTGTCTATGCTTTGAACCATTCCTGTGACGCTAGTTACACATTGCGATGCTTCACTTCAGGTTTACTGTATACCTTGGACCTGCTTATTGACGATGAAACACAGAAATGGCATCGGAATTAAATACAAAAGGCACAATGAATACTAAAGTACAAGAACACTGACTCTTCTTACTGACTATACCATGAGCCATTCCTGTGACACTAGTTATAGATTCCGATGCTTCACTTCAGGTTTACTGTATCCCTCTGACCTTCTTATTAACGATGAAACACAGATATTGTATCGGAATTAAATACGAAAGGCACAATGACGACTTAAGTACAAGAAGACTGACTCTTCCTACTGTCTATGATTTGAACGAATCCTGTGACATTAGTTATAGATTCCGATGCTTCACTTCAGGTTTACTGTATCCCTCAGACCTTCTTATTGACGTTGAAACACAGAAATTGCATCGGAATGAAATAGAAAAGCCACAATGCCGTCTTAAGTACAAGCAGACTGACTCTTCTTAGTGTCTATGTTTTGAACCATTCCTGTGACGCTAGTTACAGATTCCGATGCTGCACTTCAGGTTTACTGTATGACTTGGACCTTCTTATTGAGGAAGAAACACAGAAATTGCATCGCAATTAAATAGAAAAGGCACAATGCCGTCTTAAGTACAAAGAGACTGACTCATCTTACTGACTATGTGATGAACCAATCCTGTTACACTAGTTAGAGATTCCGATGTTTCACTTCTGGTTTACTGTATCCCTCTGAATTATTTTATAGACGATGAAACAAAGTAATTGCACAGGAATTAAATTGAAAAGGGCACAATGCCGACTTAAGTACAAGAAGACTGTCTCTTCCTATTGTCTATGTTTTGAACCATTCCTGTGACACTAGTTATGGATTCCGATGCTTCACTGCAGGTTTACTGTATCCCTTGGACCTTCTTATTGACGATGAAATACAGAAATTGCATCGGAATTAAATACAAAAGGCACAATGCCAACTTAAGTACAAGAACACTGTCTCTTCCTACTGTCTATGTTTTGAACCAATCCTGTGACACTAGTTATAGATTCCGATGCTTCACTTCAGGTCTACTGTATCCTTTGGACCTTCTTATTGGCGGCGAAACACAGAAATTGCATCGGAATTAAATAGAAAAGGCACAATGCCGACTTAAGTTCAAGAAGACTGACTCTTCCTACTGTCTATGTTTTGAACCATTTCTGTGACACTAGTTATACACTCCGATGCTTCACCTCAGGTTCACTGTATCCCCCTAACCTTCTTATTGACGATGAAACACTGAAATTGCATCGGAATTAAATAGAAAAATCACAATGCCGTCTTAAGTATATGCAGACTTACTCTTCTTAGTGTCTATGCTTTGAACCATTCCTGTGACGCTAGTTACAGATTCTGATGCTTCACTTCAGGTGTACTGCATCCCTTGGACGTTCTTATTGACGATGAAACACAGACATTGCATCGGAACTAAATAGAAAAGGCACAAAGCCGTCTTAAGTACAAGCAGACTGACTCTTCCTACTGTCTATGTTTTGTACCATTCCTGTGACACTAGTTATAGATTCCGATGCATCACCTCAGGTTCACTGTATCCCTCTGACCTTCTTATTGACGATGAAACACAGAAATTTGATGGGAATTAAATAGAAAAGGCACAATGCCGTCTTAAGTACAAGCAGACTGACTCTTCTTACTGTCTATGTTTTGAACCATTCCTGTGACACTAGTTATAGATTCCGATGCTTCACTTCAGGTTTACTGTATACCTTGGACCTGCTTATTGACGATGAAACACAGAAATGGCATCGGATTTAAATACAAAAGGCACAATGAATACTAAAGTACAAGAAGACGGACCCTTCTTAGTGTCTATGTTTTGAACCATTCCTGTGACAAAAGTTCTAGATTCCGATGCTTCACTTCAGGTTTACTGTATCCCTTGGGACTTCTTATTGACGATGAATCACAGAAATTGCATCGGAATTAAATAAAAAAGTCTAAATGCCGACTTATGTACAAGAAGACTGTCCCTTCCTACTGTCTATGATTTGAAACATTCCTGTGACACTAGGTATGGATTCCGATGCTTCACTGGAGGTTTACTGTATCCCTTGGACCTTCTTATTGACGATGAAATACAGAAATTGCATCGGAATAAAATACAAAAGGCACAATGCCGACTTAAGTACAAGAACACTGACTCTTCTTACTGACTATATCTTGATCCATTCCTGTGACACTAGCTATAGAATCCGATGCTTCACTTCAGGTTTACTGTATCCCTCTGACCTTCTTATTAACGATGAAACACAGATATTGGATCGGAATTAAATACGAAAGGCACAATGCCGACTTAAGTACAAGAAGACTGACTCTTCCTACTGTGTATGTTTTGAGCGAATCCTGTGACATTAGTTATCGATTCCGATGCTTCACTTCAGGTTTACTGTATCCCTCAGACCTTCTTGTTGACGATGAAACACAGAAATTGCATCGGAATTAAATAGAAAAGGCACAATGCCGTCTTAAGTACAAGCAGACTCACTCTTCTTAGTGTCTATGTTTTGAACCATTCCTGTGACGCTAGTTACAGGTTCCGATGCTTCACTTCAGGTTTACTGTATCCCTTGGACCTTCTTATTGAGGAAGAAACACAGAAATTGCATCGCAATTAAATAGAAAAGGCACAATGCCGTCTTAAGTACAAGCAGACTGACTCTTCTTACTGTCTATGTTTTGAACCAATCCTGTGACACCAGTTATAGATTCCTATGCTTCACTTCAGTTTTACTGTATCCCTTGGACTTTCTTATTGACGATGAAACACAGAAATTGCATCGGAATTAAATACAAAAGGCACAATGCCGACTTAAGTACAAGATGACAGACTCTTCTTACTGACTATGTGTTGAACCATTCCTGTGACACTAGTTAGAGATTCCGATGCCTCACTTCAGAATTACTGTATCCCTCTGACCTTCTAATTGACGATGGAACACAGTAATTGCATCGGAATTAAATTGAGAAGTGCACAATGCCGACTTAAGTACAAGAAGACTTACTCTTCTTACCGTCTATGTTTTGAACCATTCCTGTGACACTAGTTATAGATTCCGATGCTCCACTTCAGGTTTACTGTATCCCTTGGACCTTCTTATTGACGATGAAACAAGGGATTGCATCGGAATTAAATACAAAAGGCACAAAGCTGACTTAAGTACAAGAAGACAGACTCTTCTTATTGAGTATGTTTTTAACCATTCCTGTGACACTTGTAATAGATTCCGATGCTTCATTCAGGTTTACTGAATCCCTTGGACCTTCTTATTGACGATGAAACACATATTGCATCGGAATTAAATAAAAAAGGCACAATGCCAACTTAAGTACAAGAAGACTGTCTCTTCCTACCGTCTATGTTTTGAACCAATCCTGTGACACCAGTTATAGATTCCTATGCTTCACTTCAGTTTTACTGTATCCCTTGGACTTTCTTATTGACGATGAAACACAGAAATTGCATCGGAATTAAATACAAAAGGCACAATGCCGACTTAAGTACAAGAAGACAGACTCTTCTTACTGACTATGTGTTGAACCATTCCTGTGACACTAGTTAGAGATTCCGATGCCTCACTTCAGAATTAATGTATCCCACTGACCTTCTAATTGACGATGGAACACAGTAATTGCATCGGAATTAAATTGAGAAGTGCACAATGCCGACTTAAGTACAAGAAGACTTACTCTTCTTACCGTCTATGTTTTGAACCATTCCTGTGACACTAGTTATAGATTCCGATGCTCAACTTCAGGTTTACTGTATCCCTTGGACCATCTTGTTGACGATGAAACACAGAAATTGCAGCGGAACTAAATACAAAAGGCACAATGCCGACTTAAGTACATGAAGACTGACTCTTCCTCCTGTCTATGTTTTGAATGATTCCTGTGACATTAGTTATGGATTCCAATGCTTCACTTCAGGTGTACTGTATCCTTTGGACCTTCTTATTGGTGACGAAACACAGAAATTGCATCGGAATTAAGTAGAAAATGCACAATGCCGACTTAAGTAGAAGAAGTCTGACTCTTCCTACTATATATGTTATGAACCATTGCTGGGACACTAGTTTTAGATTCCGATGCTTCACTTCAGGTTCACTGTATCCCTCGGACCTTCTAATTGACGATGAAACACAGAAATTGCATGGGAATTAAATAGAAAAGGCACAATGCCGTCTTAAGTACAAGCAGACTGACTCTTCTTACTGTCTATGTTTTGAACCATTCCTGTGACACTAGTTGGAGATTCCGATGCTTCACTTCAGGTTTACTGTATCCCTAGGACCATCTTATTGATGATGAAACACAGAAATTGCATCGGAATTAAATACAAAAGGCACAGTGCCGACTTAAGTACAAGAAGACTGACTCTTCTTACTGACTATGTGCTGAACCATTCCTGTGACACTAGTTGGAGATTCCGATGCTTCACTTCAGGTTTACTGTATCCCTCTGACCTTGTTATTGACGAAGAAACACAGTTATTGCATCGGAATTAAATAGGAAAGGCACAATGCCGACTTAAGTAAAAGAAGTCTTACTCTACCTACTGTCTCTGTTTTGAACCATTCCTGTGACACTAGTTATAGATTCCGATGCTTCACCTCAGGTTCACTGTATCCCTCTGACCTTCTTATTGACGATGAAACACAGAAATTGCATGGGAATTAAATAGAAAAGTCACAATGCCGTTTTAAGTACAAGCAGACTGACTCTTCTTACTGTCTATGTTTTGAACCATTCCTGTGACACTAGTTACAGATTCCGATGCTTCACTTCAGGTTTACTGTATACCTTGGACCTGCTTATTGACGATGAAACACAGAAATTGCATCGGAATTAAATACAATAGGCACAATGAATACTTAAGTACAAGAAGACGGACCCTTCTTAGTGTCTATGTTTTGAACCATTCCTGTGACAAAAGTTCTAGATTCCGATGATTCACTTCAGGTTTACTGTATCCCTTGGGACTTCTTATTGACGATGAATCACAGAAATTGCATCGGAATTAAATACAAAAGTCTAAATGCCGACTTATGTACAAGAAGACTGTCTTTTCCTACTGTCTATGTTTTGAACCATTCCTGTGACACTAGTTATGCATTCCGATGCTTCACTGCAGGTTTACTGTATCCCATGGACCTTCTTTTTGACGATGAAATACAGAAATTGCATCGGAATTAATTAAAAAAGGCACAATGCCGACTTAAGTACAAGAACACTGACTCTTCCTGCTGTCTATGTTTCGAACGAATCCTGTGACAATAGTTATAGATTCCGATCCTTCACTTCAGGTTTACTGAATCCCTCAGACCTTCTTATTGAAGATGAAACACAGAAATTGCATCGGAATTAAATAGAAAAAGCACAATGCCGTCATAAGTACAAGCAGCCTGACTCTTTTTAGTGTCTATGTTTTGAAGCATTCCTGTGACGCTAGTTACAGATTCCGATGCTTCACTTCAGGTTTACTGTATCCCTTGGACCTTCTTATTGACGATGAAACACAGGAATTGCATCGGAATTAAATACAAAAGGCACAATGCTGACGTAAGTACAAGAAGACAGACTCTTCTTATTGAGTATGTTTTGAACCATTCCTGCGACACTAGTTATAGATTCCGATGCTTCATTTCGGGTTTACTGTATCCCTTGGACCTTCTTATTGACGATGAAACACATAGTGCATCGGAATTAAATACAAAAGGCACAATGCCAACTTAAGTACAAGAAGACTGACTCTTCCTACTGTCTATGATTTGAACCATTCCTGTGACACTAGTTATAGATTCCAATGCTTCAGTTCAGGTTTACTGTATCCCTCTGACCTTCTTTTTGACGATGAAACACCGAAATTGCACTGGAATTAAATAGAAAATGCACAATGCCGACTTAAGTACAAAAAGACTGACTCTTCTTACTGACTATATCTTGATCCATTCCTGTGACACTAGTAATAGATTCCGATGCTTCACTTCAGGTTTACTGTATCCCTAGGACCTTCTTATTGACGATGAAACACAGAAATTGCATCGCAATTAAATATAAAAGGCACAATGCCGTCTTAAGTACAAGCAGACTGACTCTCGTTACTGACTTTGTGTTGAAAAATTCCTGTTACACTAGTTATAGATTCCGATGCTTCGCTTCAGGTTTACTGTATCCCTCTGACCTTCGTATTGACGATGAAACACAGAAATTGCATCGGAAATAAATACAAAAGTCACAATGCGGACTTAAGTACATGTAGACTGAATCTTCCTACTGTCTACGCTTTGAACCATTCCTGTGACACTAGCTATAGATTCACATGCTTCATTTCATGTTTACTGTATCTCTTGGACCTTCATATTGACGATGAAACACAGATAGTGCATCGAAATTAAATACAAAAGGCACAATGCCAACTGAAGTACAAGAAGAATGACTCTTCCAACTGTCTATGTTTTGAACCATTCCTGTGACACTAGTTATGGATTCCGTTGCTTCACTTCAGGTTCACTGTATCCCTCTGACCTTCTTATTGACGATGAAACACAGAAATTGCATCGCAATTAAATATAAAAGGCACATTGCCGTCTTAAGTACAAGCAGACTGACTCTCGTTACTGACTTTGTGTTGAAAAATTCCTGTTACACTAGTTATAGATTCCGATGCTTCGCTTCAGGTTTACTGAATCCCTTAGACCTTCTTATTGACGATCAAACACAGTAATTGCACCGGAATTAAATACAAAAGGCACAATGCCGACTTAAGTACAAGAAGACTGACTCTTCTTACTGACTATGCTTTGAACCATTCCTGTGACACTTGTTGAAAATTCCGATGCTTCACCTCAGGTTTACTGTAACCCTAGGACCTTCTTATTGACGATGAAATACAGAAATTGCATCGGAACTAAATACTAATGGCACAATGCCGACTTAAGTACAAGAAGACTGACTCTTCCTACTGTCTATGTTTTGAACGATTCCTGTGACATTAGTTATGGATTCCGATGCTTCACCTCAGGTTTACTGTAACCCTAGGACCTTCTTATTGACGATGAAACACACAAATTGCATCGGAATTAAATGCAAAAGGCATAATGCCGACTTAAGCACAAGAAGACTGTCTTTTCTTACTGACTATGTTTGAAGCCATTCCAGTGACACTAGTTATAGATTCCGATGCTTCACTTCAGGTTTACTGTGTCCCTCTGACCTTCTTATTGACGACGAAACACAGAAATAGCATCTGAATTAAATACAAAAGGCACAATGCCGACTTAAGTACAAGAAGACTGACTCTTCTTACTGACTATGTGTTGAACCATTCCTGTGACACTAGTTAGAGTTTGCGATGCTTCACTTCAGGTTTACTGTATCCCTCTGACCTTCTTATTGACGATGAAACACAGTAATTGCATCGGAATTAAATTGAAACGGGCCCAATGCCGACTTAAGTAGAAGAAGACTGACTCTTCTTACTGACTATGTGTTGAACCATTCCTGTGACACTAGTTAGAGTTTGCGATGCTTCACTTCAGGTTTACTGTATCCCTTGGACCTTCTTGTTGACAATGATACACAGAAATTGTATCGGATATAAATACAAAAGGCACAATGCCGACTTAAGTACACGTAGACTGAATCTTCCTACTGTCTGTGTTTGAACCATTCCTGTGACACTAGTTATAGATTCCGATGCTTCATTTCAGGTTTACTGTATCCCTTGGACATTCTTATTGACGATGAAACACAGATAGTGCATCGGAATTAAATACAAAAGGCACAATGCCAACTTAAGTACAAGAAGACTGACTCTTCTTACTGACTATGTGTTGAACCATTCCTGTGACACTAGTTAGAGATTCCGATGCTACACTTCAGGTTCACTGTATCCGTCTGACGTTCTTATTGACGATGAAACACAGAAATTGCATCAGAAATAAATAGAAAACGCACAATGCCGTCTTAAGTACAAGCAGACTGACTCTTCTTAGTGTCTATGTTTTCAACCATTCCTGTGACGCTAGCTACAATTTCCGATGATTCACTTCAGGTTTACTGTGTCCCTTGGACCTTCTTATTGACGATGAAACACAGAAATTGCATCGGAATTAAATACAAAAGGCATAATGCCGACTTAAGTACAAGAAGACTGACTCTTCTTACGGACTATGTTTGAAGCCATTCCTGTGACACTAGTTATAGATTCCGATGCTTCACTTCATGTTTACTGTGTCCCTCTGACCTTCTTATTGACGATGGAACACAGTAATTGCATCGGAATTAAATTGAAACGGGCACAATGCCGACTTATGGACAAGAAGACTGTCTCTTCCTACTGTCTGTGTTTTGAACCATTCCTGTGATACTAGTTATGGAATCCGATGCTTCACTTGAGGTTTACTGTATCCCTTGGACCTTCTTATTGACGATGTAATAGAGAAATTGCATCGGAATTAAATACAAAAGGCACAATCCCGACTTAAGTACAAGAAGACTGACTCTTCTTGTTGACTATATCTTGATCCATTCCTGTGACACTAGTTATAGATTCCGATGCTTCACTTCAGGTTTACTGTATCCTTTGGACCTTCTTATTGGCGACGAAACACAGCAATTGCATCGGAATTAAATAGAAAAGGCACAATGCCGACTTAAGTAAAAGAAGACTGAGTCTTCCTACTGTCTATGTTTTTAACCATTCCTGTGACACTAGCTACAGATTCGGAAGCTTCACCTGAGGTTCACTGTATCCCTCTGACATTCTTATTGACGATGTAACACATAAATTACATCGGAATTAAATAGAAAATGCACAATGCCGTCTTAAGTACAAAAAGACTGACTCTTCTTACTGTCTATGTTTTGAACCATTCCTGTGACAGTAGTTATAGATTCCGATGCTCCACTTCAGGTTTACTGTATCTCTTGGACCTTCTTGTTGACGATGATACACAGAAATTGCATCGGATATAAATACAAAAGTTACAATGCCGACTTAAGTACACGTAGACTGAATCTTCCTACTGTCTATGTTTGAACCATTCCTGTGATACTAGTTACAGATTCCGATGCTTCATTTCAGGTTTACTGTATCCCTTGGACCTTCTTATTGAAGATGAAACACATATAGTGCATCGGAATTAAATGCAAAAGGCACAATCCCAACTTAAGTACAAGAAGACTGACTCTTCTTACTGACTATGTGTTGAACCATTCCTGTGACACTAGTTAGAGATTCCGATGCTTCACTTCAGGTTCACTTTATCCCTCTGACCTTCTTATTGACGATGAAACACAGAAATTGCATCGGAATTAAAAAGAAAAGGCACAATGCCTTCTTAAGTACAAGCAGACTGACTCTTCTTAGTGTCTATGTTTTCAACCATTCCTGTGACGCTAGCTACACTTTCCGATGCTTCACTTCAGGTTTACTGTATCCCTTGGACCTTCTTATTAACGATGAAATACAGAAATTGCATCGGGATTAAATACAAAAGGCACAATCCCGACTTAAGTACAAGAAGACTGTCTCTTCTTGCTGACTATATCTTGATCCATTCCTGTGACACTAGTTACAGTTTACGATTCTTCACTTCAGGTTCACTGTTTCCCTCTGACCTTCTTATTGACGATGAAACACAGAAATTGCATCGGAATTAAATAGAAAAGGCACAATGACGACTTATGTACAAGAAAGATGACTCTTCTTACTGACTATAATTTGAACCATTCCTGTGACACTAGTTGTAGATTCCGATGCTTCCCTTCAGGTTTACTGTATCCCTCTGACCTTCTTATTAACGATGAAACACAGATATTGCATCGGAATTAAATACAAAAGGCACAATGCCGACTTAAGTACAAGAAGACTGACTCTTCTTACTGACTATGATTTGAACCATTCCTGTGACACTTGTTGTAGATTCCGATGCTTCACTTCAGGTTTACTGTATCCCTCTGACCTTCTTATTAACGATGAAATACAGAAATTGCATCGGATTTAAATACGAAAGGCACAATCCCGACATAAGTACAAGAAGACTGACTCTTCTTGCTGATTACATCTTGATCCATTCCTGTGACACTAGTTATAGATTCCGATGCTTCACTTCAGATTTACTGTATCCCTTGGACCTTCGTACTGACGATGAAACGCAGACATTGCATCTGAATTAAATACAAAAGGCACAATGCCGAATTAAGTTCAAGAAGACTGACTCTTCGTACTGACTTTGTTTTGAACCATTCCTGTGACACTAGTTACAGATTCCGATGCTTCACTTCAGGTTTACTACATCACTTGGACCTTCTTATAGACGATGAATCACAGAAATTGCATCGGAATTAAATACAAAAGTTTAAATGCCGACTTAAGAACAAGAAGACTGACTCTTACTACTGTCTATGCTTTGAACGATTCCTGTGACATTAGTTATGGATTCCGATGCTTCACTTCAGGTATACTGTATCCCTCTGACCTTCTTATTGACGATGAAACACAGTAATTGCATCGGAATTAAATTGAAACAGGCACAATGCCGACTTAAGTACTAGAAGACAGACTCTTCTTACTGTCAATGTTTTGAATCATTCCTGTGACACTAGTTATAGATTCCGAAGCTACACTTCAGGTTTACTGCATCCCTTGGTCCTACTTGTTGACAATGAAACACAGAAATTGCATCGGATATAAATACAAAATGCACAATGCCGACTTAAGTACATGTAGACCGAATATTCCTACTGTCTATGTTTGAACCATTCCTGTGACACTAGTTATAGATTCCGATGTTTCATTTCAAGTTTACTTTATCTCTTGGACCTTCTTATTGACGATGAAACACAGTTAGTGCATCGGAATTAAATACAAAAGGCACAATGCCGACTTAAGTACAAGAAGACTGACTCTTCTTACTGACTATGTGTTGAACCATTCCTGTGACACTAGTTAGAGATTCCGACGCTTCACTTCAGCCTCACTGTATCCCTCTGACCATCTTATGGACGATGAAACACAGAAATTGCATTGGAATTAAATAGGAAAGGCACAATGCCGTCTTAAGTACAAGCAGACCGACTCTTCTTAGTGTCTATGATTTGAACCATTCCTGTGACGCTAGTTACACATTCCGATGCTTCACTTCAGGTTTACGGTATCCCTTGGACCTTCTTATTGACGATGAAACACAGAAATTGCATCGGAATTAAATCCAAAATGCACAATGCCGACTTAGGTACAAGAAGCCTGACTCTTCTTACTGACTATGTTTGGAGCCATTCCTGTGACACTAGTTATAGATTCCGATGCTTCACTTCAGGTTTACTGTGTCCCTCTGACCATGTTATTGACGATGAAACTCAGAAATCGCATCTGAATTAAATACAAAAGACACAATGCCGACTTAAGTACAAGAAGACTGACTCTTCTTAATGACTTTGTTTGAACCATACCTGTGACACTAGTTATAGAGTCCGATGCTTCACTTCAGGTTTACTATATACCATGGACCTTCTTATTGACGATGAACCACAGAAATTGCATCGGAACTAAATTAAAAGGGCACAATGCCGACTTAAGTACAAGAAGACTGACTCTTCCTACTGTCTATGTTTTGAACGATTCCTGTGACATTAGTTATAGATTCCGATGCTTCACTTCAGGTTTACTGTATCCTTTGGACCTTCTTATTGGCGACGAAACACAGAAATTGCATCGGAATTAAATAGAAAAGGCACAATGCCGTCTGATGTGCAAGATGACTGACTATTAATACTGTCTATGTATTGAACCATTCCTGTGACACTAGTTATAGATTCCGATGCTTCACCTCAGGTTCACTGTATCCCTCTGACCTTCTTATTGACGATGAAACACAGAAATTGCATCGGAATTAAATAGAAAAGGCACAATGCCGTCTTAGGTACAAGCGGACTGACTCTCCTTAGTGTCTATGTTTTGAACCATTCCTGTGACGCTAGTTACAGATTCCGATGCTTCACTTCAGGTTTACTGTATCCCTTGGACCTTCTTATTGACGATGAAACACAGAAATTGCATCGGAATTGAATAGAACAGGCACAATGCCGTCTTAAGTACAAGCAGACTGACTCTTCTTACTGACTATGTGTTGAACCATTCCTGTTACACTAGTTAGAGATTCCGATGCTTCACTTCAGGTTTACTGTATCCCTCTCACTTTTTTATTGACGATGAAACACAGAAATTGCATTGGAATTAAATAGAAAACGCACAATGCCGACTTAAGTACAAGAAGACTTACTCTTCTTACTGTCTATATCTTGATCCATTCTTTTGACACTAGTTATAGATTCCGATGCTTCATTTCAGATTTACTGTATCCCTTGGACCTTCTTATTGACGATGAAACACAGAAATTGCTTCGGAATGAAATAGAAAAGGCACAATGCCGACTTAAGGACAAGAAGACGGACCCTTCTTACTGTTTATGTTTTGAACCATTCCTGCCACAAAAGTTCTAGATTCCGATGCTTCACTTCAGGTTTACTGTATCCTTCTGACCATCTTATTGACGATGAAACACAGAAATTGTGTCGTAATTGAATACAAAAGCCACAATGCCGACATAAATACAAGAAGACTAACTCTTCTTACTGACTATGTTTTGAACCTTTCCTGTGACACTAGTTATAGATTCCGATGCTTCACGTCAACTTTACTGTATCCCTTGGACCTTCTTATTGACCATGAAACACTGAAATTGCATCGGAATTAAATAGAAAAGGCACAATGCCGACTTAAGTACAAGAAGACTGACTCTTCTTACTGACTATGTTTGGAGCCATTCCTGTTACACTAGTTATAGATTCCGATGCTCCACTTCAGGGGAGTACTGTATCCCTTGGACCTTCTTATTGACGATTAAACACAGGAATTGCATCGGAATTAAATACAAGAGGCAAAATGCTGACTTAAGTACAAGAAGACAAACTCTTCTTATTGAGTATGTTTTGAACCTTTCCTGTGACACTAGTAATAGATTCCGATGCTTCATTCAGGTTTACTGTATCCCTTGGACCATCTTATTGACGATGAAACACATAGTGCATCGGAATTAAATACAAAAGGCACAATGCCAACTTAAGTTCATGAAGACTGTCTCTTCCTACTGTCTATGATTTGAACCAATGCTGTGACACTAGTTATAGATTCCAATGCTTCACTTCAGATTTACTGTATCCTTTGGACCTTCTTATTGGCGGGGAAACACAGAAATAGCATCGGAATTAAATAGAAAAAGCACAATGCCGACTTAAGTTCAAGAAGACTGACTCTTCCTACTGTATATGTTTTGAACGATTCCTGTGACATTAGTTATAGATTCCGATGCTTCACTTCAGGTTTACTGTATCCTTTGGACCTTCTTATTGGCGACGAAACACAGAAATTGCATCGGAATTAAATAGAAAAGGCACAATGCCGTCTTAAGTACAAGCGGACTGACTCTCCTTAGTGTCTATGTTTTGAACCATTCCTGTGACGCTAGTTACAGATTCCGATGCTTCACTTCAGGTTTACTGTATCCCTTGGACCTTCTTATTGACGATGAAACACAGAAATTGCATCGGAATTGAACAGAACAGGCTCAATGCCGTCTTAAGTACAAGCAGACTGACTCTTCTTACTGTCTATGTTTTGAACCATTCCTGTGACACTAGTTATAGAATCCGATGCTCCACTTCAGGTTTACTGTATCCCTTGGACCTTCTTATTGACGATGAAACACAGGAATTGCATCGGAATTGAATACAAAAGGCACAATGCCGACTTAAGTACAAGAAGACTGACTCTTCTTACTGAGTATGATTTGAACCATTCCTGTGACAATAGTTATAGATTCCGATGCTTCACTTCAGGTTTACTGTATCCCTCTGACTTTTTTATTGACGATGAAACACAGAAATTGCATTGGAATTAAATAGAAAACGAACAATGCCGACTTAATTACAAGAAGACTTACTCTTCTTACTGTCTATATATTGATCCATTCCTTTGACACTAGTTATAGATTCCGATGCTTCATTTCAGATTTACTGTATCCCTTGGACCTTCTTATTGACGATGAAACACAGAAATTGCTTCGGAATTAAATAGAAATGGCACAATGCCGTCTTAAGTACAAGCAGACTGACTCTTCTTACTGACTATGTGTTGAACGATTCCTGTTCCACTAGTTACAGATTCCGATGCTTCACTTCAGGTTTACTGTATCCATCTGACCGATTCATTGACGATGAAACACAGTAATTGCATCGGAATTAAATTGAATGTGGCACAATGCCGACATAAGGACAAGAAGACTGACTCTTCTTACTGTCTATGTTTTGAACCATTCCTGTGACACTAATTATATATTCCGATGCTCCACTTCAGGTTTACTGTATCCCTTGGACCTTCTTATTGACGATGAAACACAGAAATAGCATCGAAATTAAATACAAAATTCACAATGCCGACTTAAGTACAAGAAGACTGACTCTTCTTACTGACTTCGTTTTGAACCATTCCTGTGACACTAGTTATAGATTCCGATGCTTCATTTCAGGTTTACTGTATCCCTTGGACCTTCTTATTGACGATGAAATACAGATAGTGCATCGGAATTAAATACAAAAGGTACAATGCCGACTTAAGTACAAGAAGACTGACTCTTCCTACTGTCTATGTTTTGAACCATTCCTGCGACACTAGTTATAGATTCCGGTGCTTCACTTCAGGTTTACTGTATCCCTCTGCTCTTATTTTTGACGATGAAACACAGAAATTGCATCGGAATTAAATAGAAAAGGCACAATGCCGTCTTAAGTAGAAGAAGACTGACTCTTCTTACTGACTATGTTTTGAACCATTCCTGTGACACTAGTTATAGATTCCGATGCTTCACTCCAGGTTTAGTGTACCCCTTGGACCCTCTTATTGACGATGAAACACAGAAATTGCATCAGAACTAAATACAAAAGGCACTATGCCGACTTAAGGACAAGAAGACGGACCCTTCTTACTGTTTATGTTTTGAACCATTCCTGCCACAAAAGTTCTAGATTCCGATGCTTCACTTCAGGTTTACTGTATCCTTCTGACCATCTTATTGACGATGAAACACAGTAATTGAGTCGTAATTGAATACAAAAGCCACAATGCCGACATAAATACAAGAAGACTAACTCTTCTTACTGACTATGTTTTGAACCATTCCTGTGACACTAGTTATAGATTCCGATGCTTCACGTCAACTTTACTGTATCCCTTGGACCTTCTTATTGACCATGAAACACTGAAATAGCATCGGAATTAAATAGAAAAGGCACAATGCCGACTTAAGTACAAGAAGACTGACTCTTCTTACTGACTATGTTTGGAGCCATTCCTGTTACACTAGTTATAGATTCCGATGCTCCACTTCAGGTTTACTGTATCCCTTGGACCTTCTTATTGACGATGAAACACAGGAATTGCATCGGAATTAAATACAAAAGGCACAATGCTGACGTAAGTACAAGAAGACAGACTCTTCTTATTGAGTATGTTTTGAACCTTTCCTGTGACACTAGTAATAGATTCCGATACTTCATTCAGGTTTACTGTATCCCTTGGACCATCTTATTGACGATGAAACACATAGTGCCTCGGAATTAAATACAAAAGGCACAATGCCAACTTAAGTTCATGAAGACTGTCTCTTCCTACTGTCTATGATTTGAACCAATCCTGTGACACTAGTTATAGATTCCAATGCTTCACTTCAGATTTACTGTATCCTTTGGACCTTCTTATTGGCGGGGAAACACAGAAATTGCATCGGAATTAAATAGAAAAAGCACAATGCCGACTTAAGTTCAAGAAGACTGACTCTTCCTACTGTCTATGTTTTGAACGATTCCTGTGACATTAGTTATAGATTCCGATGCTTCACTTCAGTTTTACTGTATCCTTTGGACCTTCTTATTGGCGACGGAACACAGAAATTGCATCGGAATTAAATAGAAAAGGCACAATGCCGTCTTATGTGCAAGATGACTGACTATTAATACTGTCTATGTATTGAACCATTCCTGTGACACTAGTTATTGATTCCGATGCTTCACCTCAGGTTCACTGTATCCCTCTGACCTTCTTATTGACGATGAAACACAGAAATTGCATCGGAATTAAATAGAAAAGGCACAATGCCGTCTTAAGTACAAGCGGACTGACTCTCCTTAGTGTCTATGATTTGAACCATTCCTGTGACGCTAGTTACAGATTCCGATGCTTCACTTCAGGTTTACTGTATCCCTTGGACCTTCTTATTGACGATGAAACACAGAAATTGCATCGGAATTGAATAGAACAGGCACAATGCCGTCTTAAGTACAAGCAGACTGACTCTTCTTACTGTCTATGTTTTGAACCATTCCTGTGTCACTAGTTATAGAATCCGATGCTCCACTTCAGGTTTACTGTACCCCTTGGACCTTCTTATTGACGATGAAACACAGGAATTGCATCGGAATTAAATACAAAAGGCACAATGCCGACTTAAGTACAAGAAGACTGACTCTTCTTACTGAGTATGATTTGAACCATTCCTGTGACAATAGTTATAGATTCCGATGCTTCACTTCAGGTTTACTGTATCCCTCTGACTTTTTTATTGACGATGAAACACAGAAATTGCATTGGAATTAAATAGAAAACGCACAATGCCGACTTAAGTACAAGAAGACTTACTCTTCTTACTGTCTATATCTTGATGCATTCCTTTGACACTAGTTATAGATTCCGATGCTTCATTTCAGATTTACTGTATCTCTTGGACCTTCTTATTGACGATGAAACACAGAAATTGCTTCGGAATTAAATAGAAAAGGCACAATGCCGTCTTAAGTACAAGCAGACTGACTCTTCTTACTGACTATGTGTTGAACGATTCCTGTTCCACTAGTTACAGATTCCGATGCTTCACTTCAGGTTTACTGTATCCATCTGACCGTTTTATTGACGATGTAACACAGTAATTGCATCGGAATTAAATTGAAAGTGGCACAATGCCGACATAAGGACAAGCAGGCTGACTCTTCATACTGTCTATGTTTTGAACCATTCCTGTGACACTAATTATATATTCCGATGCTCCACTTCAGGTTTACTGTATCCCTTGGACCTACTTATTGACGATGAAACACAGAAATAGCATCGAAATTAAATACAATATTCACAATGCAGACTTAAGTACAAGAAGACTGACTCTTCTTACTGACTTCCATTTGAACCATTCCTGTGACACTAGTTATAGATTCCGATGCTTCATTTCAGGTTTACTGTATCCCGTGGACCTTCTTATTGACGATGAAACACAGATAGTGCATCGGAATTAAATACAAAAGGTACAATGCCGACTTAAGTACAAGAAGACTGAATCTTCCTACTGTCTATGTTTTGAACCAATCCTGCGACACTAGTTATAGATTCCGATGCTTCACTTCAGGTTTACTGTATTACTCTGGTCTTATTTTTGACGATGAAACACAGAAATTGCATCGGAATTAAATAGAAAAGGCACAATGCCGTCTTAAGTAGAAGAAGACTGACTCTTCTTACTGACTATGTTTTGAACCATTCCTGTGACACTAGTTATAGATTCCGAATCTTCACTCCAGGTTTAGTGTACCCCTTGGACCTTCTTATTGACGATGAAACACAGAAATTGCATCAGAACTAAATACAAAAGGCACAATGCCGACTTAAGGACAAGAAGACGGACCCTTCTTACTGTTTATGTTTTGAACCATTCCTGCCACAAAAGTTCTAGACTCCGATGCTTCACTTCAGGTTTACTGTATCCTTCTGACCATCTTATTGACGATGAAACACAGAAATTGAGTCGTAATTGAATACAAAAGCCACAATGCCAACTTAAGTACAAGAAGACAGACTCTTCTTACTGACTTCGTTTTGAACCATTCCTGTGACACTAGTTATAGATTCCGATGCTTCATTTCAGGTTTACTGTATCCCTTGGACCTTCTTATTGACGATGAAACACAGAAATTGCATAGGAATTAAATACAAAAGGCACAATGCCGACTTCAGTACATGAAGACCGACTCTTCTTACTGACTATGGTTTGAACCATTCCTGTGACACTAGTTATAAATTCCGATGTTTCACTTCAGGTTTACTGTATCCATCTGACCTTCTTATTGACGATGAAACACAGGAATTGCATCGGAATTAAATACAAAAGGCACAATGCTGACTTAAGTACAAGAAGACAGACTCTTCTTATTGAGTATGTTTTGAACCTTTCCTGTGACACTAGTAATAGATTCCGATGCTTCATTCAGGTTTACTGTATCCCTTGGACCTTCTTATTGACGATGAAACACATAGTGCATCGGAATTAAATACAAAAGGCACAATGCCAACTTAAGTACATGAAGACTGTCTCTTCCTACTGTCTATGATTTGAACCAATCCTGTGACACTAGTTATAGATTCCAATGCTTCACTTCAGATTTACTGTATCCTTTGGACCTTCTTATTTGCGGCGAAACACAGAAATTGCATCGGAATTAAATAGAAAGAGCACAATGCCGACTTAAGTTCAAGAAGTCTGACTCTTCCTACTGTCTATGTTTTGAACCATTCCTGTGACACTAGTTATAGACTCCGATGCTTCACCTCAGGTTCACTGTATCCCTCTAACCTTCTTATTGACGTTGAAACACTGAAATTGCATCGGAATTAAATAGTAAAATCACAATGCCGTCTTAAGTACATGCAGACTGACTCTTCTTAGTGTCTATGTTTTAAACCATTCCTGTGACGCTAGTTACAGATTCCGTTGCTTCACTTCAGGTTTACTGTATCCCTCTGACCTTCTTATTGACGATGAAACACAGAAATTGCATCGGAATTAAGTACAAAACGCACAATGCCGACTTAAGTACAAGCAGACTGACTCTTCTTAGTGTCTATGTTTGAACCATTCCTGTGACGCTAGTTACACATTCCGATGCTTCACTTCAGGTTTACTGTATTCCTTGGACTTTCTTATTGATGATGAAACACAGAAATTGCAACGGAATTAAATACAAAAGGCACAATGCCGACTTAAGTACAAGAAGACTGACTATTCTTACTGACTATGTGTTGAACCATTCCTGTGACACTAGTTAGGGATTCCGATGCCTCACTTCTGGATTACTGAATCCCTCTGACCTTTTAATTGACGATGAAACACAGTATTTGCAACGGAATTAAATTGAGAAGGGCACAATGCCGACATAAGTACAAGAAGACTGACTCTTCTTACTGTCTATGATTTGAACCATTCCTGTGATACTAGTTATAGATTCCGATGCACCACTTCAGGTTTACTGTATCCCTTGGACCTTATTGTTGACGATGAAACTCAGAAATTGCATCGGAATTAAGTAGAAAATGCACAATGCCGACTTAAGTAAAAGAAGTCGGACTCTTCCTACTGTCTATGTTTAGAGCCATTCCTGTGACACTAGTTATAGATTCCGATGCTTCACCTCAGGTTCACTGTATCCCTCTGACCTTCTTATTGACGATGAAACACAGAAATTGCATGCGAATTAAATAGAAAAGGCACAATGCCGTCTTAAGTACAAGCAGACTGACTCTTCTTACTGTCTATGTTTTGAACCATTCCTGTGACACTAGTTATAGATTCCGATGCTTCACTTCGGGTTTACTGTATACCTTGGACCTGCTTATTGACGATGAAACACAGAAATTGCATCGGAATTAAATACAATTGGGAGAATGAATACTAAAGTACAAGAAGACGGACCCTTCCTAGTGTCTATGTTTTGAACCATTCCTGTGACAAAAGTTCTAGTTTCCGATGCTGCACTTCAGGTTTACTGTATCCCTTGGGACTTCTTATTGACGATGAATCACAGAAATTGCATCGGAATTAAATACAAAAGTCTAAATGCCGACTTATGTACAAGAAGACTGTCTCTTCCTACTGTCTATGTTTTGAACCATTCCTGTGACACTAGTTATGGATTCCGATGCTTCACTGCAGGTTTACTGTATCCCTCTGACTTTTTTTATTGACGATGAAACACAGTAATTGCATAGGAATTAAATTGGAAAGGGCACAATGCTGACTTAAGTACAAGAAGACAGACTCTTCTTAATGAGTATGTTTTGAACCATTCCTGTGACACTAGTTATAGATTCCGATGCTTCATTTCAGGTTTACTGTATCCCTTGGACCTTATTATTGACGATGAAACACATAGTGCATCGGAATTAGATACAAAAGGCACAATGCCAACTTAAGCACAAGAAGACTGTCTCTTCCTACTGTCTAAGTTTTGAACCAATCCTGTGACACTAGTTATAGATTCCGATGCTTCACTTCAGGTCTACTGGATCCTTTGGACCTTCATATTGGCGGCGAAACACAGAAATTGCATCGGAATTAAATAGAAAAGCCACAATGCCGTCTTAAGTACAAGCAGACTGACTCTTCCTACTGTCTATGCATTGTACCATTCCTGTGACACTTGTTATAGATTCCGATGCTTCACTTCAGGTTTACTATATCCCTCTGACCTTCTTTTTGACGATGAAACACAGAAATTGCATCGGAATTAAATAGAAAAGGCACAATGCCGTCTTAAGAACAAGAAGACGGACTCTTCTTACTGACAATACCTTGATCCATTCCTGTGACACTAGTTATAGATTCCGATGCTTCACCTCAGTTTCACTGTATCCCTCTGCCTTCTTATTGAGGATGTAACACAGAAATTGCATCGGAATTAAGTACAAAAGGCACAATGCCTACTTAAGTACAAGAAGACTGACTGTTCTTACAGTCTATGTTTTGAACCATTCCAGTGACACTAGTTGTAGGTTCCCATGCTTCGCTTCAGGTTTACTGTATCCCTAGGACCTTCTAATTGACGATGAAACACAGAAATTGCATCGGAACTAAATACAAAAGGCACCATGCCGACTTAAGTACATGAAGACCGACTCTTCCTACTGTCTATGTTTTCAACGATACCTGTGACATTAGTTATGGATTCCGATGCTTCACTTCAGGTGTACTGTATCCTTTGAACGTTCTTATTGGCGACGAAACACAGAAATTGCATCGGAGTTATGTAGAAAATGCACAATGCCGACTTAAGTAAGAGAAGTCTGACTCTTCCTACTGTCTATGTTTTGAACCATTCCTGTGACACTAGTTATAGATTCCGACGCTTCACCTCAGGTTCACTGTATCCCTCGGACCTTCTAATTGACGATGAAACACAGAAATTGCATCGGAATTGAAATAGAAAAGGCACAATGCCGTCTTAAGTACAAGCCGGCTGACTCTTCATAGTGTCTATGCTTTGAACCATTCCTGTGACGCTAGTTACACATTCCGATGCTTCACTTCAGGTTTACTGTATACCTTGGACCTGCTTATTGACGATGAAACACAGAAATGGCATCGGAATTAAATACAAAACGCACAATGAATACTAAAGTACAAGAAGACGGACCCTTCTTAGTGTCTATGTTTTGAACCATTCCTGTGACAAAAGTCCTAGATTCCGATGCTTCCTTTCAGGTTTACTGTATCCCTTGGGACTTCTTATTGACGATGAATCACAGAAATTGCATCGGAATTAAATACAAAAGTCTAAATGCCGACTTATGTACAAGAAGACTGTCTCTTCCTACTGTCTATGTTTTGAACCATTCCTGTGACACTAGTTATGGATTACGATGCTTCACTCCAGGTTTACTGTATCCCTTGGACCTTCTTATTTACGATGAAATACAGAAATTGCATCTGAATTAAATACAAAAGGCACAATGCCGACTTAAGTACAAGAACACTGACTCTTCTTACTGACTATACCTTGATCCATTCCTGTGACACTAGTTATAGATTCCGATGCTTCACTTCAGGTTTACTGTATCCCTCTGCTCTTATTTTTGACGATGAAACACAGAAATTGCATCGGAATTAAATAGAAAAGGCACAATGCCGTCTTAAGTAGAAGAAGACTGACTCTTCTTACTGACTATGTTTTGAACCATTCCTGTGACACTAGTTATAGATTCCGATGCTTCACTCCAGGTTTAGTGTACCCCTTGGACCCTCTTATTGACGATGAAACACAGAAATTGCATCAGAACTAAATACAAAAGGCACTATGCCGACTTAAGGACAAGAAGACGGACCCTTCTTACTGTTTATGTTTTGAACCATTCCTGCCACAAAAGTTCTAGATTCCGATGCTTCACTTCAGGTTTACTGTATCCTTCTGACCATCTTATTGACGATGAAACACAGTAATTGAGTCGTAATTGAATACAAAAGCCACAATGCCGACATAAATACAAGAAGACTAACTCTTCTTACTGACTATGTTTTGAACCATTCCTGTGACACTAGTTATAGATTCCGATGCTTCACGTCAACTTTACTGTATCCCTTGGACCTTCTTATTGACCATGAAACACTGAAATAGCATCGGAATTAAATAGAAAAGGCACAATGCCGACTTAAGTACAAGAAGACTGACTCTTCTTACTGACTATGTTTGGAGCCATTCCTGTTACACTAGTTATAGATTCCGATGCTCCACTTCAGGTTTACTGTATCCCTTGGACCTTCTTATTGACGATGAAACACAGGAATTGCATCGGAATTAAATACAAAAGGCACAATGCTGACGTAAGTACAAGAAGACAGACTCTTCTTATTGAGTATGTTTTGAACCTTTCCTGTGACACTAGTAATAGATTCCGATACTTCATTCAGGTTTACTGTATCCCTTGGACCATCTTATTGACGATGAAACACATAGTGCATCGGAATTAAATAGAAAAAGCACAATGCCGACTTAAGTTCAAGAAGACTGACTCTTCCTACTGTCTATGTTTTGAACGATTCCTGTGACATTAGTTATAGATTCCGATGCTTCACTTCAGTTTTACTGTATCCTTTGGACCTTCTTATTGGCGACGGAACACAGAAATTGCATCGGAATTAAATAGAAAAGGCACAATGCCGTCTTATGTGCAAGATGACTGACTATTAATACTGTCTATGTATTGAACCATTCCTGTGACACTAGTTATTGATTCCGATGCTTCACCTCAGGTTCACTGTATCCCTCTGACCTTCTTATTGACGATGAAACACAGAAATTGCATCGGAATTAAATAGAAAAGGCACAATGCCGTCTTAAGTACAAGCGGACTGACTCTCCTTAGTGTCTATGATTTGAACCATTCCTGTGACGCTAGTTACAGATTCCGATGCTTCACTTCAGGTTTACTGTATCCCTTGGACCTTCTTATTGACGATGAAACACAGAAATTGCATCGGAATTGAATAGAACAGGCACAATGCCGTCTTAAGTACAAGCAGACTGACTCTTCTTACTGTCTATGTTTTGAACCATTCCTGTGTCACTAGTTATAGAATCCGATGCTCCACTTCAGGTTTACTGTACCCCTTGGACCTTCTTATTGACGATGAAACACAGGAATTGCATCGGAATTAAATACAAAAGGCACAATGCCGACTTAAGTACAAGAAGACTGACTCTTCTTACTGAGTATGATTTGAACCATTCCTGTGACAATAGTTATAGATTCCGATGCTTCACTTCAGGTTTACTGTATCCCTCTGACTTTTTTATTGACGATGAAACACAGAAATTGCATTGGAATTAAATAGAAAACGCACAATGCCGACTTAAGTACAAGAAGACTTACTCTTCTTACTGTCTATATCTTGATGCATTCCTTTGACACTAGTTATAGATTCCGATGCTTCATTTCAGATTTACTGTATCTCTTGGACCTTCTTATTGACGATGAAACACAGAAATTGCTTCGGAATTAAATAGAAAAGGCACAATGCCGTCTTAAGTACAAGCAGACTGACTCTTCTTACTGACTATGTGTTGAACGATTCCTGTTCCACTAGTTACAGATTCCGATGCTTCACTTCAGGTTTACTGTATCCATCTGACCGTTTTATTGACGATGTAACACAGTAATTGCATCGGAATTAAATTGAAAGTGGCACAATGCCGACATAAGGACAAGAAGGCTGACTCTTCTTACTGTCTATGTTTTGAACCATTCCTGTGACACTAATTATATATTCCGATGCTCCACTTCAGGTTTACCGTATCCCTTGGACCTACTTATTGACGATGAAACACAGAAATAGCATCGAAATTAAATACAAAATTCACAATGCAGACTTAAGTACAAGAAGACTGACTCTTCTTACTGACTTCGTTTTGAACCATTCCTGTGACACTAGTTATAGATTCCGATGCTTCATTTCAGGTTTACTGTATCCCGTGGACCTTCTTATTGACGATGAAACACAGATAGTGCATCGGAATTAAATACAAAAGGTACAATGCCGACTTAAGTACAAGAAGACTGAATCTTCCTACTGTCTATGTTTTGAACCAATCCTGCGACACTAGTTATAGATTCCGATGCTTCACTTCAGGTTTACTGTATTACTCTGGTCTTATTTTTGACGATGAAACACAGAAATTGCATCGGAATTAAATAGAAAAGGCACAATGCCGTCTTAAGTAGAAGAAGACTGACTCTTCTTACTGACTATGTTTTGAACCATTCCTGTGACACTAGTTATAGATTCCGAATCTTCACTCCAGGTTTAGTGTACCCCTTGGACCTTCTTATTGACGATGAAACACAGAAATTGCATCAGAACTAAATACAAAAGGCACAATGCCGACTTAAGGACAAGAAGACGGACCCTTCTTACTGTTTATGTTTTGAACCATTCCTGCCACAAAAGTTCTAGACTCCGATGCTTCACTTCAGGTTTACTGTATCCTTCTGACCATCTTATTGACGATGAAACGAAGAAATTGAGTCGTAATTGAATACAAAAGCCACAATGCCAACTTAAGTACAAGAAGACAGACTCTTCTTACTGACTTCGTTTTGAACCATTCCTGTGACACTAGTTATAGATTCCGATGCTTCATTTCAGGTTTACTGTATCCCTTGGACCTTCTTATTGACGATGAAACACAGGAATTGCATCGGAATTAAATACAAAAGGCACAATGCTGACTTAAGTACAAGAAGACAGACTCTTCTTATTGAGTATGTTTTGAACCTTTCCTGTGACACTCGTAATAGATTCCGATGCTTCATTCAGGTTTACTGTATCCCTTGGACCTTCTTATTGACGATGAAACACATAGTGCATCGGAATTAAATACAAAAGGCACAATGCCAACTTAAGTACATGAAGACTGTCTCTTCCTACTGTCTATGATTTGAACCAATCCTGTGACACTAGTTATAGATTCCAATGCTTCACTTCAGATTTACTGTATCCTTTGGACCTTCTTATTTGCGGCGAAACACAGAAATTGCATCGGAATTAAATAGAAAGAGCACAATGCCGACTTAAGTTCAAGAAGTCTGACTCTTCCTACTGTCTATGTTTTGAACCATTCCTGTGACACTAGTTATAGACTCCGATGCTTCACCTCAGGTTCACTGTATCCCTCTAACCTTCTTATTGACGTTGAAACACTGAAATTGCATCGGAATTAAGTAGTAAAATCACAATGCCGTCTTAAGTACATGCAGACTGACTCTTCTTAGTGTCTATGTTTTAAACCATTCCTGTGACGCTAGTTACAGATTCCGTTGCTTCACTTCAGGTTTACTGTATCCCTCTGACCTTCTTATTGACGATGAAACACAGAAATTGCATCGGAATTAAGTACAAAACGCACAATGCCGACTTAAGTACAAGCAGACTGACTCTTCTTAGTGTCTATGTTTGAACCATTCCTGTGACGCTAGTTACACATTCCGATGCTTCACTTCAGGTTTACTGTATTCCTTGGACTTTCTTATTGATGATGAAACACAGAAATTGCATCGGAATTAAATACAAAAGGCACAATGCCGACTTAAGTACAAGAAGACTGACTATTCTTACTGACTATGTGTTGAACCATTCCTGTGACACTAGTTAGGGATTCCGATGCCTCACTTCTGGATTACTGTATCCCTCTGACCTTTTAATTGACGATGAAACACAGTATTTGCAACGGAATTAAATTGAGAAGGGCACAATGCCGACATAAGTACAAGAAGACTGACTCTTCTTACTGTCTATGATTTGAACCATTCCTGTGATACTAGTTATAGATTCCGATGCACCACTTCAGGTTTACTGTATCCCTTGGACCTTATTGTTGACGATGAAACTCAGAAATTGCATCGGAATTAAGTAGAAAATGCACAATGCCGACTTAAGTAAAAGAAGTCGGACTCTTCCTACTGTCTATGTTTAGAGCCATTCCTTTGACACTAGTTATAGATTCCGATGCTTCACCTCAGGTTCACTGTATCCCTCTGACCTTCTTATTGACGATGAAACACAGAAATTGCATGCGAATTAAATAGAAAAGGCACAATGCCGTCTTAAGTACAAGCAGACTGACTCTTCTTACTGTCTATGTTTTGAACCATTCCTGTGACACTAGTTATAGATTCCGATGCTTCACTTCGGGTTTACTGTATACCTTGGACCTGCTTATTGACGATGAAACACAGAAATTGCATCGGAATTAAATACAATTGGGAGAATGAATACTAAAGTACAAGAAGACGGACCCTTCCTAGTGTCTATGTTTTGAACCATTCCTGTGACAAAAGTTCTAGTTTCCGATGCTGCACTTCAGGTTTACTGTATCCCTTGGGACTTCTTATTGACGATGAATCACAGAAATTGCATCGGAATTAAATACAAAAGTCTAAATGCCGACTTATGTACAAGAAGACTGTCTCTTCCTACTGTCTATGTTTTGAACCATTCCTGTGACACTAGTTATGGATTCCGATGCTTCACTGCAGGTTTACTGTATCCCTTGGGCCTTCTTATTGACGATGAAACACAGAAATTGCATGGGAATTAAATAGAAAAGGCACAATGCCGTCTTAAGTACAAGCAGACTGACTCTTCTTACTGTCTATGTTTTGAACCATTCCTGTGACGATAGTTACAGATTCCGATGCTTCACTTCAGGTTTACTGTATCCCTTGGACTTTTTTATTTTGGAAGAAACACAGAAATTGCATCGCAGTTAAATAGAAAAGGCACAATGCCGTCTTAAGTACAAGCAGACTGACTTATCTTACTGACTATGTGATGAACCATTCCTGTTACACTAGTTAGCGATTCCGATGTTTCACTTCAGGTTTACTGTATCCCTCTGACTTTTTTTATTGACGATGAAACACAGTAATTGCATAGGAATTAAATTGGAAAGGGCACAATGCTGACTTAAGTACAAGAAGACAGACTCTTCTTAATGAGTATGTTTTGAACCATTCCTGTGACACTAGTTATAGATTCCGATGCTTCATTTCAGGTTTACTGTATCCCTTGGACCTTCTTATTGACGATGAAACACATAGTGCATCGGAATTAGATACAAAAGGCACAATGCCAACTTAAGCACAAGAAGACTGTCTCTTCCTACTGTCTAAGTTTTGAACCAATCCTGTGACACTAGTTATAGATTCCGATGCTTCACTTCAGGTCTACTGGATCCTTTGGACCTTCATATTGGCGGCGAAACACAGAAATTGCATCGGAATTAAATAGAAAAGCCACAATGCCGTCTTAAGTACAAGCAGACTGACTCTTCCTACTGTCTATGCATTGTACCATTCCTGTGACACTTGTTATAGATTCCGATGCTTCACTTCAGGTTTACTATATCCCTCTGACCTTCTTTTTGACGATGAAACACAGAAATTGCATCGGAATTAAATAGAAAAGGCACAATGCCGTCTTAAGAACAAGAAGACGGACTCTTCTTACTGACAATACCTTGATCCATTCCTGTGACACTAGTTATAGATTCCGATGCTTCACCTCAGTTTCACTGTATCCCTCTGCCTTCTTATTGAGGATGTAACACAGAAATTGCATCGGAATTAAGTACAAAAGGCACAATGCCTACTTAAGTACAAGAAGACTGACTGTTCTTACTGTCTATGTTTTGAACCATTCCAGTGACACTAGTTGTAGGTTCCCATGCTTCGCTTCAGGTTTACTGTATCCCTAGGACCTTCTAATTGACGATGAAACACAGAAATTGCATCGGAACTAAATACAAAAGGCACCATGCCGACTTAAGTACATGAAGACTGACTCTTCCTACTGTCTATGTTTTCAACGATTCCTGTGACATTAGCTATGGATTCCGATGCTTCACTTCAGGTGTACTGTATCCTTTGAACGTTCTTATTGGCGACGAAACACAGAAATTGCATCGGAGTTATGTAGAAAATGCACAATGCCGACTTAAGTAAGAGAAGTCTGACTCTTCCTACTGTCTATGTTTTGAACCATTCCTGTGACACTAGTTATAGATTCCGACGCTTCACCTCAGGTTCACTGTATCCCTCGGACCTTCTAATTGACGATGAAACACAGAAATTGCATCGGAATTGAAATAGAAAAGGCACAATGCCGTCTTAAGTACAAGCCGGCTGACTCTTCATAGTGTCTATGCTTTGAACCATTCCTGTGACGCTAGTTACACATTCCGATGCTTCACTTCAGGTTTACTGTATACCTTGGACCTGCTTATTGACGATGAAACACAGAAATGGCATCGGAATTAAATAGAAAAGGCACAATGCCGTCTGAAGTACAAGCAGACTGACTCATCTTACTGACTATGTGATGAACCAATCCTGTTACACTAGTTAGAGATTCCGATGTTTCACTTCAGGTTTACTGTATCCCTCTGAATTTTTTTATTGACGATGAAACACAGTAATTGCATAGGAATTAAATTGATAAGGGCACAATGCCGACTTAAGTACAAGAAGACTGTCTCTTCCTACTGTCTATGTTTTGAACCATTCCTGTGACACTAGTTATGGAATCCGATGCTTCACTGCAGGTTTACTGTATCCCTTGGACCTTCTGATTGACGATGAAATACAGAAATTGCTTCGGAATTAAATACAATAGGCACAATGCCAACTTAAGTGCAAGAAGACTGTTTCTTCCTACTGTCTATGTTTTGAACCAATCCTGTGACACTAGTTATAGATTCCGATGCTTCACTTCAGGTCTACTGTATCCTTTGGACTTTCTTATTGGCGGCGAAACACAGAAATTTCATCGGAATTAAATAGAAAAGGCACAATGCCGACTTAAGTTCAAGAAGACTGACTCTTCCTACTGTCTATGATTTGAACCATTTCTGTGACACTAGTTATAGACTCCGATGCTTCACCTCAGGTTCACTGTATCCCCCTAACCTTCTTATTGACGATGAAACACTGAAATTGCATCGGAATTAAATAGAAAAATCACAATGCCGTCTTAAGTACATGCAGACTGACTCTTCTTAGTGTCTATGCTTTGAACCATTCCTGTGACGCTAGTTACAGATTCCGATGCTTCACTTCAGGTGTACTGTATCCCTTGGACCTTCTAATTGACGATGAAACACAGACATTGCATCAGAACTAAATAGAAAGGGCACAAAGCCGTCTTAAGTACAAGCAGACTGACTCTTCCTACTGTCTATGTTTTGTACCATTCCTGTGACACTAGTTATAGATTCCGATGCTTCACCTCAGGTTCACTGTATCATTCGGACCCTCTAATTGACGATGAAACACAGAAATTGCATCGGAATTGAAATAGAAAAGGCACAATGCCGTCTTAAGTACAAGCAGACTGACTCTTCTTAGTGTCTATGCTTTGAACCATTCCTGTGACGCTAGTTACACATTCCGATGCTTAACTTCAGGTTAACTGTATCCCTTGGACCTTCTTATTGATGATGAAACACAGAAATTGCATCGGAATTAAATACAAAAGGCACAGTGCCGACTTAAGTACAAGAAGACTGACTCTTCTTACTGACTATGTGTTGAACCACTCCTGTGACACTAGTTGGAGATTCCGATGCTTCATTTCAGGTTTACTGTATCCCTCTGAGCTTGTTATTGACGATGAAACACAGTTATTGCATCGGAATTAAATAGAAAAGGCACAAAGCCGACTTCAGTAAAAGAAGTCTGACTCTTCCTACTGTCTATGTTTTGAACCATTCCTGTGACACTAGTTATAGATTCCGATGCATCACCTCATGTTCACTGAATCCCTCTGACCTTCTTATTGACGATGAAACACAGAAACTGCATGGGAATTAAATAGAAAAGCACAATGCCCTCTTAAGTACAAGCAGACTGACTCTTCTTACTGACTATGTTTTGAACCATTCCTGTGACACTAGTTGTAGGTTCCCATGCTTCGCTTCAGGTTTACTGTATCCCTAGGACCTTCTAATTGACGATGAAACACAGATATTGCATCGGAACTAAATACAAAAGGCACCATGCCGACTTAAGTACATGAAGACTGACTCTTCCTACTGTCTAAGTTTTCAACGATTCCTGTGACATTAGTTATGGATTCCGATGCTTCACTTCAGGTGTACTGTATCCTTTGAACGTTCTTATTGGCGACGAAACACAGAAATTGCATCGGAGTTATGTAGAAAATGCACAATGCCGACTTAAGTAAGAGAAGTCTGACTCTTCCTACTGTCTATGTTTTGAACCATTCCTGTGACACTAGTTATAGATTCCGACGCTTCACCTCAGGTTCACTGTATCCCTCGGACCTTCTAATTGACGATGAAACACAGAAATTGCATCGGAATTGAAATAGAAAAGGCACAATGCCGTCTTAAGTACAAGCCGGCTGACTCTTCATAGTGTCTATGCTTTGAACCATTCCTGTGACGCTAGTTACACATTCCGATGCTTCACTTCAGGTTTACTGTATACCTTGGACCTGCTTATTGACGATGAAACACAGAAATGGCATCGGAATTAAATACAAAACGCACAATGAATACTAAAGTACAAGAAGACGGACCCTTCTTAGTGTCTATGTTTTGAACCATTCCTGTGACAAAAGTCCTAGATTCCGATGCTTCACTTCAGGTTTACTGTATCCCTTGGGACTTCTTATTGACGATGAATCACATAATTGCATCGGAATTAAATACAAAAGTCTAAATGCCGACTTATGTACAAGAAGACTGTCTCTTCCTACTGTCTATGTTTTGAACCATTCCTGTGACACTAGTTATGGATTACGATGCTTCACTCCAGGTTTACTGTATCCCTTGGACCTTCTTATTTACGATGAAATACAGAAATTGCATCTGAATTAAATACAAAAGGCACAATGCCGACTTAAGTACAAGAACACTGACTCTTCTTACTGACTATACCTTGATCCATTCCTGTGACACTAGTTATAGATTCCGATGCTTCACTTCAGGTTTACTGTATCCCTCTGACCTTCTTATTAACGATGAAACACAGATATTGTATCGGAATTAAATACGAAAGGCACAATGCCGACTTAAGTACAAGAAGACTGACTCTTCCTACTGTCTATGTTTTGAACGAATCCTGTAACATTAGTTATAGATTCCGATGCTTCACTTCAGGTTTACTGTAACCCTCAGACCTTCTTATTGACGATGAAACACAGAAATTGCATCGGAATGAAATAGAAAAGCCACAATGCCGTCGTAAGTACAAGGAGACTGACTCTTCTTAGTGTCTATGTTTTGAACCATTCCTGTGACGCTAGTTACAGATTCCGATGCTGCACTTCAGGCTTACTGTATCCCTTGGACCTTCTTATTGAGGAAGAAACACAGAAATTGCATCGCAATTAAATAGAAAAGGCACAATGCCGTCTTAAGTACAAGCAGACTGACTCATCTTACTGACTATGTGATGAACCAATCCTGTTACACTAGTTAGAGATTCCGATGTTTCACTTCAGGTTTACTGTATCACTCTGAATTTTTTTATTGACGATGAAACACAGTAATCGCATAGGAATTAAATTGATAAGGGCACAATGCCGACTTAAGTACAAGAAGACTGTCTCTTCCTACTGTCTATGTTTTGAACCATTCCTGTGACACTAGTTATGGAATCCGATGCTTCACTGCAGGTTTACTGTATCCCTTGGACCTTCTGATTGACGATGAAATACAGAAATTGCTTCGGAATTAAATACAATAGGCACAATGCCAACTTAAGTGCAAGAAGACTGTTTCTTCCTACTGTCTATGTTTTGAACCAATCCTGTGACACTAGTTATAGATTCCGATGCTTCACTTCAGGTCTACTGTATCCTTTGGACTTTCTTATTGGCGGCGAAACACAGAAATTTCATCGGAATTAAATAGAAAAGGCACAATGCCGACTTAAGTTCAAGAAGACTGACTCTTCCTACTGTCTATGATTTGAACCATTTCTGTGACACTAGTTATAGACTCCGATGCTTCACCTCAGGTTCACTGTATCCCCCTAACCTTCTTATTGACGATGAAACACTGAAATTGCATCGGAATTAAATAGAAAAATCACAATGCCGTCTTAAGTACATGCAGACTGACTCTTCTTAGTGTCTATGCTTTGAACCATTCCTGTGACGCTAGTTACAGATTCCGAAGCTTCACTTCAGGTGTACTGTATCCCTTGGACCTTCTTATTGACGATGAAACACAGACATTGCATCGGAACTAAATAGAAAGGGCACAAAGCCGTCTTAAGTACAAGCAGACTGACTCTTCCTACTGTCTATGTTTTGTACCATTCCTGTGACACTAGTTATAGATTCCGATGCTTCACCTCAGGTTCACTGTATCATTCGGACCCTCTAATTGACGATGAAACACAGAAATTGCATCGGAATTGAAATAGAAAAGGCACAATGCCGTCTTAAGTACAAGCAGACTGACTCTTCTTAGTGTCTATGCTTTGAACCATTCCTGTGACGCTAGTTACACATTCCGATGCTTAACTTCAGGTTAACTGTATCCCTTGGACCTTCTTATTGATGATGAAACACAGAAATTGCATCGGAATTAAATACAAAAGGCACAGTGCCGACTTAAGTACAAGAAGACTGACTCTTCTTACTGACTATGTGTTGAACCACTCCTGTGACACTAGTTGGAGATTCCGATGCTTCATTTCAGGTTTACTGTATCCCTCTGAGCTTGTTATTGACGATGAAACACAGTTATTGCATCGGAATTAAATAGAAAAGGCACAAAGCCGACTTAAGTAAAAGAAGTCTGACTCTTCCTACTGTCTATGTTTTGAACCATTCCTGTGACACTAGTTATAGATTCCGATGCATCACCTCATGTTCAGTGAATCCCTCTGACCTTCTTATTGACGATGAAACACAGAAATTGCATGGGAATTAAATAGAAAAGGCACAATGCCGGCTTAAGTACAAGCAGACTGACTCTTCTTACTGACTATGTTTTGAACCATTCCTGTGACACTAGTTATAGATTCCGATGCTTCACTTCAGGTTTACTGTATACCTTGGACCTGCTTATTGACGATGAAACACAGAAATTGCATCGGATTTAAATACAAAAGGCACAATGAATACTAAAGTACAAGAAGACGGACCCTTCTTAGTGTCTATGTTTTGAACCATTCCTGTGACAAAAGTTCTAGATTCCGATGCTTCACTTCAGGTTTACTGTATCCCTTGGGACTTCTTATTGACGATGAATCACAGAAATTGCATCGGAATTAAATACAAAAGTCTAAATGCCGACTTATGTACAAGAAGACTGCCTCTTCCTACTGTCTATGATTTGAACCATTCCTGTGACACTAGTTATGGATTCCGATGCTTCACTGGAGGTTTACTGTATCCCTTGGACCTTCTTATTGACGATGAAATACAGAAATTGCATCGGAATTAAATACAAAAGGCACAATGCCGACTTAAGTACAAGAACACTGACTCTTCTTACTGACTATACCTTGATCCATTCCTGTGACACTAGCTATTGATTCCGATGCTTCACTTCAGGTTTACTGTATCCCTCTGACCTTCTTATTAACGATGAAACACAGATATTGGATCGGAATTAAATTCGAAAGGCACAATGCCGACTTAAGTACAAGAAGACTGACTCTTCCTACTGTCTATGTTTTGAACGAATCCTGTGACATTAGTTATAGATTCCGATGCTTCACTTCAGGTTTACTGTATCCCTCAGACCTTCTTGTTGACGATGAAACACAGAAATTGCATCGGAATTGAAATAGAAAAGGCACAATGCCGTCTTAAGTACAAGCAGACTGACTCTTCTTAGTGTCTATGCTTTGAACCATTCCTGTGACGCTAGTTACACATTCCGATGCTTCACTTCAGGTTAACTGTATCCCTTGGACCTTCTTATTGAGGAAGAAACACAGAAATTGCATCGCAATTAAATAGAAAAGGCACAATGCCTTCTTAAGTAGAAGCAGACTGACTCATCTTACTGACTATGTGATGAACCATTCCAGTTACACTAGTTAGAGATACCGATGTTTCACTTCAGGTTTACCGTATCCCTCTGACTTTTCTTCTTGACGATGAAACACAGTAATTGCATAGGAATTAAATTGAAAAGGGCACAATGCCGATTTAAGTACAAGAAGACTGACTCTTCTTATTGAGTATGATTTGTACCATTCCTGTGACACAAGTTATAGATTCCGATGCTCCACTTCAGGTTTACTGTATCCCTTGGATCTTCTTATTGACGATGAAACACAGGAATTGCATTGGAATTAAATACAAAAGGCACAATGCTGACTTAAGTACAAGAAAACCGACTCTTCTTATTGAGTATGTTTTGAACCATTCCTGTGACACTTGTAATAGATTCCAATGCTTCATTCAGGTTTACTGTATCCCTTGGACTTTCTTATTGACGATGAAACACATAGTGCATCGGAATTAAATAAAAAAGGCACAATGCCAACTTAAGTACAAGAAGACTGTCTCTTCCTACCGTCTATGTTTTGAACCAATCGTGTGACACCAGTTATAGATTCTAATGCTTCACTTCAGGTTTACTGTATCCCTTGGACTTTCTTATTGACGATGAAACAAAGAAATTGCATCGGAATTAAATACAAAAGGCACAATGTCGACTTAAGTACAAGAAGACAGACTCTTCTTACTGACTATGTGTTGAACCATTCCTGTGACACTAGTTAGAGATTCCGATGCCTCACTTCAGAATTACTGTATCCCTCTGACCTTCTAATTGACGATGAAACACAGTGATTGCATCTGAATTAAATTGAGAAGGGCACAATGCCGACTTAAGTACAAGAAGACTGACTCTTCTTACTGACTATGATTTGAACCATTCCTGTGACACTTGTTGTAGATTCCGATGCTTCACTTCAGGTTTACTGTATCCCTCTGACCTTCTTATTAACGATGAAATACAGAAATTTCATCGGATTTAAATACAAAAGGCACAATCCCGACATAAGTACAAGAAGACTGACTCTTCTTGCTGATTATATCTTGATCCATTCCTGTGACACTAGTTATAGATTCCGATGCTTCACTTCAGATTTACTGTATCCCTTGGACCTTCGTACTGACGATGAAACGCAGACATTGCATCTGAATTAAATACAAAAGGCACAATGCCGACTTAAGTTCAAGAAGACTGACTCTTCGTACTGACTTTGTTTTGAACCATTCCTGTGACACTAGTTACAGATTCCGATGCTTCACTTCAGGTTTACTACATCACTTGGACCTTCTTATAGACGATGAATCACAGAAATTGCATCGGAATTAAATACAAAAGTTTAAATGCCGACTTAAAAACAAGAAGACTGACTCTTCCTACTGTCTATGTTTTGAGCGATTCCTGTGACATTAGTTATGGATTCCGATGCTTCACTGCAGGTATACTGTATCCCTCTGACCTTCTTATTGACGATGAAACACAGTAATTGCATCGGAATTAAATTGAAACAGGCACAATGCCGACTTAAGTACAAGAAGACTGACTCTTCTTACTGTCAATGTTTTGAATCATTCCTGTGACACTAGTTATAGATTCCGAAGCTACACTTCAGGTTTACTGCATCCCTTGGTCCTACTTGTTGACAATGAAACACAGAAATTGCATCGGATATAAATACAAAATGCACAATGCCGACTTAACTACATGTAGACCGAATCTTCCTACTGTCTATGTTTGAACCATTCCTGTGACACTAGTTATAGATTCCGATGTTTCATTTCAGGTTTACTTTATCCCTTGGACCTTCTTATTGACGATGAAACACAGTTAGTGCATCGGAATTAAATACAAAAGGCACAATGCCGACTTAAGTACAAGAAGACTGACTCTTCTTACTGACTATGTGTTGAACCATTCCTGTGACACTAGTTAGAGATTCCGACGCTTCACTTCAGCTTCACTGTATCCCTCTGACCTTCTTATGGACGATGAAACACAGAAATTGCATTGGAATTAAATAGGAAAGGCACAATGCCGTCTTAAGTACAAGCAGACTGACTCTTCTTAGTGTCTATGTTTTGAACCATTCCTGTGACGCTAGTTACACATTCCGATGCTTCCCTTCAGGATTACGGTATCCCTCTGACCTTCTTATTGACGATGAAACACAGAAATTGCATCGGAATTAAATAGAAAAGGCACAATGCCGTCTTAGGTACAAGCGGACTGACTCTCATTAGTGTCTATGTTTTGAACCATTCCTGTGACGCTAGTTACAGATTCAGATGCTTCACTTCAGGTTTACTGTATCCCTCTGACTTTTTTATTGACGATGAAACACAGAAATTGCATTGGAATTAAATAGAAAACGCACAATGCCGACTTAAGTACAAGAAGACTTACTCTTCTTACTGTCTATATCTTGATCCATTCTTTTGACACTAGTTATAGATTCCGATGCTTCATTTCAGATTTACTGTATCCCTTGGACCTTCTTATTGACGATGAAACACAGAAATTGCTTCGGAATTAAATAGAAAAGGCACAATGCCGTCTTAAGTACAAGCAGACTGACTCTTCTTACTGACTATGTGTTGAACGATTCCTGTTCCACTAGTTACAGATTCCGATGCATGACTTCAGGTTTACTGTATCCATCTGACCGTTTTATTGACGATGAAACACAGTAATTGCATCGGAATTAAATTGAAAGTGGCACAATGCCGACATAAGGACAAGAAGACTGACTCTTCTCACTGTCTATGTTTTGAACCATTCCTGTGAGACTAATTATATATTCCGATGCTCCACTTCAGGTTTACTGTATCCCTTGGACCTTCTTATTGACGATGAAACACAGAAATAGCATCGAAATTAAATACAAAATTCACAATGCCGACTTAAGTACATGAAGACTGACTCTTCTTACTGACTTCGTTTTGAACCATTCCTGTGACACTAGTTATAGATTCCGATGCTTCACGTCAACTTTACTGTATCCCTTGGACCTTCTTATTGACCATGAAACACTGAAATTGCATCGGAATTAAATAGAAAAAGCACAATGCCGACTTAAGTACAAGACGACTGACTCTTCTTACTAACTATGTTTGGAGCCATTCCTGTTACACTAGTTATAGATTCCGATGCTCCACTTCAGGGGAGTACTGTATCCCTTGGATCTTCTTATTGACGATGAAACACAGGAATTGCATCGGAATTAAATACAAAAGGCACAATGCTGACTTAAGTACAAGAAGACAAACTCTTCTTATTGAGTATGTTTTGAACCTTTCCTGTGACACTAGTAATAGATTCCGATGCTTCATTCAGGTTTACTGTATCCCTTGGACCAACTTATTGACGATGAAACACATAGTGCATCGGAATTAAATACAAAAGGCACAATGCCAACTTAAGTTCATGAAGACTGTCTCTTCCTACTGTCTATGATTTGAACCAATGCTGTGACACTAGTTATAGATTCCAATGCTTCACTTAAGATTTACTGTATCCTTTGGACCTTCTTATTGGCGGGGAAACACAGAAATTGCATCGGAATTAAATAGAAAAAGCACAATGCCAACTTAAGTTCAAGAAGACTGACTCTTCCTACTGTCTATGTTTTGAACGATTCCTGTGACATTAGTTATAGATTCCGATGCTTCACTTCAGGTTTACTGTATCCTTTGGACCTTCTTATTGGCGACGGAACACAGAAATTGCATCGGAATTAAATAGAAAAGACACAATGCCGTCTTAAGTACAAGCGGACTGACTCTCCTTAGTGTCTATGTTTTGAACCATTCCTGTGACGCTAGTTACAGATTCCGATGCTTCACTTCAGGTTTACTGTATCCCTTGGACCTTCTTATTGACGATGAAACACAGAAATTGCATCGGAATTGAATAGAACAGGCACAATGCCGTCTTAAGTACAAGCAGACTGACTCTTCTTACTGTCTATGTTTTGAACCATTCCTGTGACACTAGTTATAGAATCCGATGCTCCACTTCAGGTTTACTGTATCCCTTGGACCTTCTTATTGACGATGAAACACAGGAATTGCATCCTAATTAAATACAAAAGGCACAATGCCGACTTAAGTACAAGAAACCTGACTCTTCTTACTGAGTATGATTTGAACCATTCCTGTGACAATAGTTATAGATTCCGATGCTTCACTTCAGGTTTACTGTATCCCTCTGACTTTTTTATTGACGATGAAACACAGAAATTGCATTGGAATTAAATAGAAAACGCACAATGCCGACTTAAGTACAAGAAGACTTACTCTTCTTACTGTCTATATCTTGATCCATTCCTTTGACACTAGTTATAGATTCCGATGCTTCATTTCAGATTTACTGTATCCCTTGGACCTTCTTATTGACGATGAAACACAGAAATTGCTTCGGAATTAAATAGAAAAGGCACAATGCCGTCTTAAGTACAAGCAGACTGACTCTTCTTACTGACTATGTGTTGAACGATTCCTGTTCCACTAGTTACAGATTCCGATGCTTCACTTCAGGTTTACTGTATCCATCTGACCGTTTTATTGACGATGAAACACAGTAATTGCATCGGAATTAGATTGAAAGTGGCACAATGCCGACATAAGGACAAGAAGACTGACTCTTCTTACTGTCTATGTTTTGAACCATTCCTGTGACACTAATTATATATTCCGATGCTCCACTTCAGGTTTACTGTATCCCTTGGACCTTCTTATTGACGATGAAACACAGAAATAGCATCGAAATTAAATAGAAAATTCACAATGCCGATTTAAGTACAAGAAGACTGACTCTTCTTACTGACTTCGTTTTGAACCATTCCTGTGACACTAGTTATAGATTCCGATGCTTCATTTCAGGTTTACTGTATCCCTTGGACCTTCTTATTGACGATGAAACACAGATAGTGCATCGGAATTAAATACAAAAGGTACAATGCCGACTTAAGTACAAGAAGACTGACTCTTCCTACTGTCTATGTTTAGAACCAATCCTGCGACACTAGTAATAGATTCCGATGCTTCACTTCAGGTTTACTGTATCCCTCTGCTCTTATTTTTGACGATGAAACACAGAAATTGCATCGGAATTAAATAGAAAAGGCACAATGGCGTCTTAAGTAGAAGAAGACTGACTCTTCTTACTGACTATGTTTTGAACCATTCCTGTGACACTAGTTATAGATTCCGATGCTTCACTCCAGGTTTAGTGTACCCCTTGGACCCTCTTATTGACGATGAAACACAGAAATTGCGTCAGAACTAAATACAAAAGGCACAATGCCGACTTAAGGACAAGAAGACGGACCCTTCTTACTGTTTATGTTTTGAACCATTCCTGCCACAAAAGTTCTAGATTCCGATGCTTCACTTCAGGTTTACTGTATCCTTCTGACCATCTTATTGACGATGAAACACAGAAATTGAGTCGTAATTGAATACAAAAGCCACAATGCCGACATAAATACAAGAAGACTAACTCTTCTTACTGACTATGTTTTGAACCATTCCTGTGACACTAGTTATAGATTCCGATGCTTCACGTCAACTTTACTGTATCCCTTGGACCTTCTTATTGACCATGAAACACTGATATTGCATCGGAATTAAATAGAAAAGGCACAATGCCGACTTAAGTACAAGAAGACTGACTCTTCTTACTGACTATGTTTGGAGCCATTCCTGTTACACTAGTTATAGATTCCGATGCTCCACTTCAGGTTTACTGTATCCCTTGGACCTTCTTATTGACGATGAAACACAGGAATTGCATCGGAATTAAATACAAAAGGCACAATGCTGACTTAAGTACAAGAAGACAGACTCTTCTTATTGAGTATGTTTTGAACCTTTCCTGTGACACTAGTAATAGATTCCGATGCTTCATTCAGGTTTACTGTATCCCTTGGACCATCTTATTGACGATGAAACACATAGAGCATCGGAATTAAATACAAAAGGCACAATGCCAACTTAAGTTCATGAAGACTGTCTCTTCCTACTGTCTATGATTTGAACCAATCCTGTGACACTAGTTATAGATTCCAATGCTTCACTTCAGATTTACTGTATCCTTTGGACCTTCTTATTGGCGGGGAAACACAGAAATTGTATCGGAATTAAATAGAAAAAGCACAATGCCCACTTAAGTTCAAGAAGACTGACTCTTCCTACTGTCTATGTTTTGAACGATTCCTGTGACATTAGTTATAGATTCCGATGCTTCACTCCTTGTTTACTGTATCCTTTGGACCTTCTTATTGGCGACGGAACACAGAAATTGCATCGGAATTAAATAGAAAAGGCACAATGCCGTCTTATGTGCAAGATGACTGACTATTAATACTGTCTATGTATTGAACCATTCCTGTGACACTAGTTATAGATTCCGATGCTTCACCTCAGGTTCACTGTATCCCTCTGACCTTCTTATTGACGATGAAACACAGAAATTGCATCGGAATTAAATAGAAAAGGCACAATGCCGTCTTAAGTACAAGCGGACTGACTCTCGTTAGTGTCTATGTTTTGAACCATTCCTGTGATGCTAGTTACAGATTCCGATGCTTCACTTCAGGTTTACTGTATCCCTTGGACCTTCTTATTGACGATGAAACACAGAAATTGCATCGGAATTGAATAGAACAGGCACAATGCCGTCTTAAGTACAAGCAGACTGACTCTTCTTACTGTCTATGTTTTGAACCATTCCTGTGACACTAGTTATAGAATCCGATGCTCCACTTCAGGTTTACTGTATCCCTTGGACCTTCTTATTGACGATGAAACACAGGAATTGCATCGGAATTAAATACTAAAGGCACAATGCCGACTTAAGTACAAGAAGACTGACTCTTCTTACTGAGTATAATTTGAACCATTCCTGTGACAATAGTTATAGATTCCGATGCTTCACTTCAGGTTTACTGTATCCCTCTGACTTTTTTATTGACGATGAAACACAGAAATTGCATTGGAATTAAATAGAAAACGCACAATGCCGACTTAAGTACAAGAAGACTTACTCTTCTTACTGTCTATATCTTGATCCATTCCTTTGACACTAGTTATAGATTCCGATGCTTCATTTCAGATTTACTGTATCTCTTGGACCTTCTTATTGACGATGAAACACAGAAATTGCTTCGGAATTAAATAGAAAAGGCACAATGCCGTCTTAAGTACAAGCAGACTGACTCTTCTTACTGACTATGTGTTGAACCATTCCTGTTCCACTAGTTACAAATTCCGATGCTTCACTTCAGGTTTACTGTATCCATCTGACCGTTTTATTGACGATGAAACACAGTAATTGCATCGGAATTAAATTGAAAGTGGCACAATGCCGACATAAGGACAAGAAGACTGACTCTTCTTACTGTCTATGTTTTGAACCATTCCTGTGACACTAATTATATATTCCGATGCTCCACTTCAGGTTTACTGTATCCCTTGGACCATCTTATTGACGATGAAACACAGAAATAGCATCGAAATCAACTACAAAATTCACAATGCCGACTTAAGTACAAGAAGACTGACTCTTCTTACTGACTTCGTTTTGAACCATTCCTGTGACACTAGTTATAGATTCCGATGCTTCATTTCAGGTTTACTGTATCCCTTGGACCTTCTTATTGACGATGAGACACAGATATTGCATCGGAATTAAATACAAAAGGTACAATGCCGACTTAAGTACAAGAAGACTGACTCTTCCTACTGTCTATGTTTTGAACCAATCCTGCGACACTAGTTATAGATTCCGATGCTTCACTTCAGGTTTTCTGTATTACTCTGGTCTTATTTTTGACGATGAAACACAGAAATTGCATCGGAATTAAATAGAAAAGGCACAATGCCGTCTTAAGTAGAAGAAGACTGACTCTTCTTACTGACTATGTTTTGAACCTTTCCTGTGACACTAGTAATAGATTCCGATGCTTCATTCAGGTTTACTGTATCCCTTGGACCATCTTATTGACGATGAAACACATAGTGCATCGGAATTAAATACAAAAGGCACAATGCCAACTTAAGTTCATGAAGACTGTCTCTTCCTACTGTCTATGATTTGAACCAATCCTGTGACACTAGTTATAGATTCCAATGCTTCACTTCAGATTTACTGTATCCTTTGGACCTTCTTATTGGCGGGGAAACACAGAAATTGCATCGGAATTAAATAGAAAAAGCACAATGCCGACTTAAGTTCAAGAAGACTGACTCTTCCTACTGTCTATGTTTTGAACGATTCCTGTGACATTAGTTATAGATTCCGATGCTTCACTTCAGGTTTACTGTATCCTTTGGACCTTCTTATTGGCGACGAAACACAGAAATTGCATCGGAATTAAATAGAAAAGGCACAATGCCGTCTTAAGTACAAGCGGACTGACTCTCCTTAGTGTCTATGTTTTGAACCATTCCTGTGACGCTAGTTACAGATTCCGATGCTTCACTTCAGGTTTACTGTATCCCTTGGACCTTCTTATTGACGATGAAACACAGAAATTGCATCGGAATTGAATAGAACAGGCACAATGCCGTCTTAAGTACAAGCAGACTGACTCTTCTTACTGTCTATGTTTTGAACCATTCCTGTGACACTAGTTATAGAATCCGATGCTCCACTTCAGGTTTGCTGTATCCCTTGGACCTTCTTATTGACGATGAAACACAGGAATTGCATCGGAATTAAATACAAAAGGCACAATGCCGACTTAAGTACAAGAAGACTGACTCTTCTTACTGAGTATGATTTGAACCATTCCTGTGACAATAGTTATAGATTCCGATGCTTCACTTCAGGTTTACTGTATCCCTCTGACTTTTTTATTGACGATGAAACACAGAAATTGCATTGGAATTAAATAGAAAACGCACAATGCCGACTTAAGTACAAGAAGACTTACTCTTCTTACTGTCTATATCTTGATCCATTCCTTTGACACTAGTTATAGATTCCGATGCTTCATTTCAGATTTACTGTATCCCTTGGACCTTCCTATTGACGATGAAACACAGAAATTGTTTCGGAATTAAATAGAAAAGGCACAATGCCGTCTTAAGTACAAGCAGACTGACTCTTCTTACTGACTATGTGTTGAACGATTCCTGTTCCACTAGTTACAGATTCCGATGCTTCACTTCAGGTTTACTGTATCCATCTGACCGTTTTATTGACGATGAAACACAGTAATTGCATCGGAATTAAATTGAAAGTGGCACAATGCCGACAAAAGGACAAGAAGACTGACTCTTCTTACTGTCTATGTTTTGAACCATTCCTGTGACACTAATTATATATTCCGATGCTCCACTTCAGGTTTACTGTATCCCTTGGACCTTCTTATTGACGTTGAGACACAGAAATAGCATCGAAATTAAATACAAAATTCACAATGCCGACTTAAGTACAAGAAGACTGACTCTTCTTACTGACTTCGTTTTGAACCATTCCTGTGACACTAGTTATAGATTCCGATGCTTCATTTCAGGTTTACTGTATCCCTTGGCCCTTCTTATTGACGATGAAACACAGATAGCGCATCGGAATTAAATACAAAAGGTACAATGCCGACTTAAGTACAAGAAGACTGACTCTTCCTACTGTCTATGTTTTGAACCAATCCTGCGACACTAGTTATAGATTCCGATGCTTCACTTCAGGTTTACTGTATACCTCTGCTCTTATTTTTGACGATGAAACACAGAAATTGCATCGGAATTAAATAGAAAAGGCACAATGCTGTCTTAAGTAGAAGAAGACTGACTCTTCTTACTGACTATGTTTTGAACCATTCCTGTGACACTAGTTATAGATTCCGATGCTTCACTCCAGGTTTAGTGTACCCCTTGGACCCTCTTATTGACGATGAAACACAGAAATTGCATCAGAACTAAATACAAAAGGCACAATGCCGACTTAAGGACAAGAAGACGGACCCTTCTTACTGTTTATGTTTTGAACCATTCCTGCCACAAAAGTTCTAGATTCCGATGCTTCACTTCAGGTTTACTGTATCCTTCTGACCATCTTATTGACGATGAAACACAGAAATTGAGTCGTAATTGAATACGAAAGCCACAATGCCGACATAAATACAAGAAGACTAACTCTTCTTACTGACTATGTTTTGAACCATTCCTGTGACACTAGTTATAGATTCCGATGCTTCACGTCAACTTTACTGTATCCCTTGGACCTTCTTATTGACCATGAAACACTGAAATTGCATCGGAATTAAATAGAAAAGGCACAATGCCGACTTAAGTACAAGAAGACTGACTCTTCTTACTGACTATGTTTGGAGCCATTCCTGTTACACTAGTTATAGATTCCGATGCTCCACTTCAGGTTTACTGTATCCCTTGGACCTTCTTATTGACGATGAAACACAGGAATTGCATCGGAATTAAATACAAAAGGCACAATGCTGACTTAAGTACAAGAAGACAGACTCTTCTTATTGGGTATGTTTTGAACCTTTCCTGTGACACTAGTAATAGATTCCGATGCTTCATTCAGGTTTACTGTATCCCTTGGACCATCTTATTGACGATGAAACACATAGTGCATCGGAATTAAATACAAAAGGCACAATGCCAACTTAAGTTCATGAAGACTGTCTCTTCCTACTGTCTATGATTTGAACCAATCCTGTGACACTAGTTATAGATTCCAATGCTTCACTTCAGATTTACTGTATCCTTTGGACCTTCTTATTGGCGGGGAAACACAGAAATTGCATCGGAATTAAATAGAAAAAGCACAATGCCGACTTAAGTTCAAGAAGACTGACTCTTCCTACTGTCTATGTTTTGAACGAATCCTGTGACATTAGTTATAGATTCCGATGCTTCACTTCAGGTTTACTGTATCCTTTGGACCTTCTTATTGGCGACGGAACACAGAAATTGCATCGGAATTAAATAGAAAAGGCACAATGCCGTCTTATGTGCAAGATGACTGACTATTAATACTGTCTATGTATTGAACCATTCCTGTGACACTAGTTATAGATTCCGATGCTTCACCTCAGGTTCACTGTATCCCTCTGACCTTCTTATTGACGATGAAACACAGAAATTGCATCGGAATTAAATAGAAAAGGCACAATGCCGTCTTAAGTACAAGCGGACTGACTCTCCTTAGTGTCTATGTTTTGAACCATTCCTGTGACGCTAGTTACAGATTCCGATGCTTCACTTCAGGTTTACTGTATCCCTTGGACCTTCTTATTGACGATGAAACACAGAAATTGCATCGGAATTGAATAGAACAGGCACAATGCCGTCTTAAGTACAAGCAGACTGACTCTTCTTACTGAGTATGATTTGAACCATTCCTGTGACACTAGTTATTGAATCCGATGCTCCACTTCAGGTTTATTGTATCCCTTGGAACTTCTTATTGACGATGAAACACAGGAATTGCATCGGAATTAAATACAAAAGGCACAATGCCGACTTAAGTACAAGAAGACTGACTCTTCTTACTGAGTATGATTTGAACCATTCCTGTGACAATAGTTATAGATTCCGATGCTTCACTTCAGGTTTACTGTATCCCTCTGACTTTTTTATTGACGATGAAACACAGAAATTGCATTGGAATTAAATAGAAAACGCACAATGATGACTTAAGTACAAGAAGACTTACTCTTCTTACTGTCTATATCTTGATCCATTCCTTTGACACTAGTTATAGATTCCGATGCTTCATTTCAGATTTACTGTATCTCTTGGACCTTCTTATTGACGATGAAACACAGAAATTGCTTCGGAATTAAATAGAAAAGGCACAATGCCGTCTTAAGTACAAGCAGACTGATTCTTCTTACTGACTATGTGTTGAACCATTCCTGTTCCACTAGTTACAAATTCCGATGCCTCACTTCAGGTTTACTGTATCCATCTGACCGTTTTATTGACGATGAAACACAGTAATTGCATCGGAATTAAATTGAAAGTGGCACAATGCCGACATAAGGACAAGAAGACTGACTCTTCTTACTGTCTATGTTTTGAACAATTCCTGTGACACTAATTATATATTCCAATGCTCCACTTCAGGTTTACTGTATCAATTGGACCTTCTTATTGACGAGGAAACACAGAAATAGCATCGAAATTAAATACAAAATTCACAATGCCGACTTAAGTACAAGAAGACAGACTCTTCTTACTGACTTCGTTTTGAACCATTCCTGTGACACTAGTTATAGATTCCGATGCTTCATTTCAGGTTTACTGTATCCCTTGGACCTTCTTATTGACGATGAAACACAGATAGTGCATCGGAATTAATTACAAAAGGTACAATGCCGACTTAAGTACAAGAAGACTGACTCTTCCTACTGTCTATGATTTGAACCAATCCTGCGACACTAGTTATAGATTCCGATGCTTCACTTCAGGTTTACTGTATTACTCTGGTCTTATTTTTGACGATGAAACACAGAAATTGCATCGGAATTAAATAGAAAAGGCACAATGCCGTCTTAAGTAGAAGAAGACTGACTCTTCTTACTGACTATGTTTTGAACCATTCCTGTGACACTAGTTATAGATTCCGATGCTTCACTCCAGGTTTAGTGTACCCCTTGGACCTTCTTATTGACGATGAAACACAGAAATTGCATCAGAACTAAATACAAAAGGCACAATGCCGACATAAGGACAAGAAGACTGACTCTTCTTACTGTCTATGTTTTGAACCATTCCTGTGAGACTAATTATATATTCCGATGCTCCACTTCAGGTTTACTGTATCCCTTGGACCTTCTTATTGACGATGAAACACAGAAATAGCATCGAAATTAAATACAAAATTCACAATGCCGACTTAAGTACAAGAAGACTGACTCTTCTTACTGACTTCGTTTTGAACCATTCCTGTGACACTAGTTATAGATTCCGATGCTTCACGTCAACTTTACTGTATCCCTTGGACCTTCTTATTGACCATGAAACACTGAAATTGCATCGGAATTAAATAGAAAGAGCACAATGCCGACTTAAGTACAAGAAGACTGACTCTTCTTACTAACTATGTTTGGAGCCATTCCTGTTACACTAGTTATAGATTCCGATGCTCCACTTCAGGGGAGTACTGTATCCCTTGGACCTTCTTATTGACGATGAAACACAGGAATTGCATCGGAATTAAATACAAAAGGCACAATGCTGACTTAAGTAGAAGAAGACAAACTCTTCTTATTGAGTATGTTTTGAATCTTTCCTGTGACACTAGTAATAGATTCCGATGCTTCATTCAGGTTTACTGTATCCCTTGGACCAACTTATTGACGATGAAACACATAGTGCATCGGAATTAAATACAAAAGGCACAATGCCAACTTAAGTTCATGAAGACTGTCTCTTCCTACTGTCTATGATTTGAACCAATGCTGTGACACTAGTTATAGATTCCAATGCTTCACTTCAGATTTACTGTATCCTTTGGACCTTCTTATTGGCGGGGAAACACAGAAATTGCATCGGAATTAAATAGAAAAAGCACAATGCCAACTTAAGTTCAAGAAGACTGACTCTTCCTACTGTCTATGTTTTGAACGATTCCTGTGACATTAGTTATAGATTCCGATGCTTCACTTCATGTTTACTGTATCCTTTGGACCTTCTTATTGGCGACGGAACACAGAAATTGCATCGGAATTAAATAGAAAAGGCACAATGCCGTCTTAAGTACAAGCGGACTGACTCTCCTTAGTGTCTATGTTTTGAACCATTCCTGTGACGCTAGTTACAGATTCCGATGCTTCACTTCAGGTTTACTGTATCCCTTGGACCTTCTTATTGACGATGAAACACAGAAATTGCATCGGAATTGAATAGAACAGGCACAATGCCATCTTAAGTACAAGCAGACTGACTCTTCTTACCAACTATGTTTTGAACCATTCCTGTGACACTAGTTATAGAATCCGATGCTCCACTTCAGGTTTACTGTATCCCTTGGACCTTCTTATTGACGATGAAACACAGGAATTGCATCGGAATTAAATACAAAAGGCACAATGCCGACTTAAGTACTAGAAACCTGACTCTTCTTACTGAGTATGATTTGAACCATTCCTGTGACAATAGTTATAGATTCCGATGCTTCACTACAGGTTTACTGTATCCCTCTGACTTTTTTATTGACGATGAAACACAGAAATTGCATTGGAATTAAATAGAAAACGCACAATGCCGACTTAAGTACAAGAAGACTTACTCTTCTTACTGTCTATATCTTGATCCATTCCTTTGACACTAGTTATAGATTCCGATGCTTCATTTCAGATTTACTGTATCCCTTGGACCTTCTTATTGACGATGAAACACAGAAATTGCTTCGGAATTAAATAGAAAAGGCACAATGCCGTCTTAAGTACAAGCAGACTGACTCTTCTTACTGACTATGTGTTGAACGATTCCTGTTCCACTAGTTACAGATTCCGATGCTTCACTTCAGGTTTACTGTATCCATCTGACCGTTTTATTGACGATGAAACACAGTAATTGCATCGGAATTAAATTGAAAGTGGCACAATGCCGACATAAGGACAAGAAGACTGACTCTTCTTACTGTCTATGTTTTGAACCATTCCTGTGACACTAATTATATATTCCGATGCTCCACTTCAGGTTAACTGTATCCCTTGGACCTTCTTATTGACGATGAAACACAGAAATAGCATCGAAATTAAATAGAAAATTCACAATACCGACTTAAGTACAAGAAGACTGACTCTTCTTACTGACTTCGTTTTGAACCATTCCTGTGACACTAGTTATAGATTCCGATGCTTCATTTCAGGTTTACTGTATCCCTTGGACCTTCTTATTGACGATGAAACACAGATAGTGCATCGGAATTAAATACAAAAGGTACAATGCCGACTTAAGTACAAGAAGACTGACTCTTCCTACTGTCTATGTTTAGAACCAATCCTGCGACACTAGTTATAGATTCCGATGCTTCACTTCAGGTTTACTGTATCCCTCTGCTCTTATTTTTGACGATGAAACACAGAAATTGCATCGGAATTAAATAGAAAAGGCACAATGCCGTCTTAAGTAGAAGAAGACTGACTCTTCTTACTGACTATGTTTTGAACCATTCCTGTGACACTAGTTATAGATTCCGATGCTTCACTCCAGGTTTAGTGTACCCCTTGGACCCTCTTATTGACGATGAAACACAGAAATTGCATCAGAACTAAATACAAAAGGCACAATGCCGACTTAAGGACAAGAAGACGGACCCTTCTTACTGTTTATGTTTTGAACCATTCCTGCCACAAAAGTTCTAGATTCCGATGCTTCACTTCAGGTTTACTGTATCCTTCTGACCATCTTATTGACGATGAAACACAGAAATTGAGTCGTAATTGAATACAAAAGCCACAATGCCGACATAAATACAAGAAGACTAACTCTTCTTACTAACTATGTTTTGAACCATTCCTGTGACACTAGTTATAGATTCCGATGCTTCACGTCAACTTTACTGTATCCCTTGGACCATCTTATTGACCATGAAACACTGATATTGCATCGGAATTAAATTGAAAAGGCACGATGCCGACTTAAGTACAAGAAGACTGACTCTTCTTACTGACTATGTTTGGAGCCATTCCTGTTACACTAGTTATAGATTCCGATGCTCCACTTCAGGTTTACTGTATCCCTTGGACCTTCTTATTGACGATGAAACACAGGAATTGCATCGGAATTAAATACAAAAGGCACAATGCTGACTTAAGTACAAGAAGACAGACTCTTCTTATTGAGTATGTTTTGAACCTTTCCTGTGACACTAGTAATAGATTCCGATGCTTCATTCAGGTTTACTGTATCCCTTGGACCATCTTATTGACGATGAAACACATAGTGCATCGGAATTAAATACAAAAGGCACAATGCCAACTTAAGTTCATGAAGACTGTCTCTTCCTACTGTCTATGATTTGAACCAATCCTGTGACACTAGTTATAGATTCCAATGCTTCACTTCAGATTTACTGTATCCTTTGGACCTTCTTATTGGCGGGGAAACACAGAAATTGTATCGGAATTAAATAGAAAAAGCACAATGCCCACTTAAGTTCAAGAAGACTGACTCTTCCTACTGTCTATGTTTTGAACGATTCCTGTGACATTAGTTATAGATTCCGATGCTTCACTCCTTGTTTACTGTATCCTTTGGACCTTCTTATTGGCGACGGAACACAGAAATTGCATCGGAATTAAATAGAAAAGGCACAATGCCGTCTTATGTGCAAGATGACTGACTATTAATACTGTCTATGTATTGAACCATTCCTGTGACACTAGTTATAGATTCCGATGCTTCACCTCAGGTTCACTGTATCCCTCTGACCTTCTTATTGACGATGAAACACAGAAATTGCATCGGAATTAAATAGAAAAGGCACAATGCCGACTTAAGTACAAGAAGACGGACCCTTCTTACTGTCTATGTTTTGAACCATTCCTGTGACACTAATTATATATTCCGATGCTCCACTTCAGGTTTACTGTATCCCTTGGACCTTCTTATTGACGATGAAACACAGAAATAGCATCGAAATCAAATACAAAATTCACAATGCCGACTTAAGTACAAGAAGACTGACTCTTCTTACTGACTTCGTTTTGAACCATTCCTGTGACACTAGTTATAGATTCCGATGCTTCATTTCAGGTTTACTGTATCCCTTGGACCTTCTTATTGACGATGAGACACAGATATTGCATCGGAATTAAATACAAAAGGTACAATGCCGACTTAAGTACAAGAAGACTGACTCTTCCTACTGTCTATGTTTTGAACCAATCCTGCGACACTAGTTATAGATTCCGATGCTTCACTTCAGGTTTTCTGTATTACTCTGGTCTTATTTTTGACGATGAAACACAGAAATTGCATCGGAATTAAATAGAAAAGGCACAATGCCGTCTTAAGTAGAAGAAGACTGACTCTTCTTACTGACTATGTTTTGAACCTTTCCTGTGACACTAGTAATAGATTCCGATGCTTCATTCAGGTTTACTGTATCCCTTGGACCATCTTATTGACGATGAAACACATAGTGCATCGGAATTAAATACAAAAGGCACAATGCCAACTTAAGTTCATGAAGACTGTCTCTTCCTACTGTCTATGATTTGAACCAATCCTGTGACACTAGTTATAGATTCCAATGCTTCACTTCAGATTTACTGTATCCTTTGGACCTTCTTATTGGCGGGGAAACACAGAAATTGCATCGGAATTAAATAGAAAAAGCACAATGCCGACTTAAGTTAAAGAAGACTGACTCTTCCTACTGTCTATGTTTTGAACGATTCCTGTGACATTAGTTATAGATTCCGATGCTTCACTTCAGGTTTACTGTATCCTTTGGACCTTCTTATTGGCGACGAAACACAGAAATTGCATCGGAATTAAATAGAAAAGGCACAATGCCGTCTTAAGAACAAGCGGACTGACTCTCCTTAGTGTCTATGTTTTGAACCATTCCTGTGACGCTAGTTACAGATTCCGATGCTTCACTTCAGGTTTACTGTATCCCTTGGACCTTCTTATTGACGATGAAACACAGAAATTGCATCGGAATTGAATAGAACAGGCACAATGCCGTCTTAAGTACAAGCAGACTGACTCTTCTTACTGTCTATGTTTTGAACCATTCCTGTGACACTAGTTATAGAATCCGATGCTCCACTTCAGGTTTGCTGTATCCCTTGGACTTTCTTATTGACGATGAAACACAGGAATTGCATCGGAAATAAATACAAAAGGCACAATGCCGACTTAAGTACAAGAAGACGACTCTTCTTACTGAGTATGATTTGAACCATTCCTGTGACAATAGTTATAGATTCCGATGCTTCACTTCAGGTTTACTGTATCCCTCTGACTTTTTTATTGACGATGAAACACAGAAATTGCATTGGAATTAAATAGAAAACGCACAATGCCGACTTAAGTACAAGAAGACTTACTCTTCTTACTGTCTATATCTTGATCCATTCCTTTGACACTAGTTATAGATTCCGATGCTTCATTTCAGATTTACTGTATCCCTTGGACCTTCCTATTGACGATGAAACACAGAAATTGCTTCGGAATTAAATAGAAAAGGCACAATGCCGTCTTAAGTACAAGCAGACTGACTCTTCTTACTGACTATGTGTTGAACGATTCCTGTTCCACTAGTTACAGATTCCGATGCTTCACTTCAGGTTTACTGTATCCATCTGACCGTTTTATTGACGATGAAACACAGTAATTGCATCGGAATTAAATTGAAAGTGGCACAATGCCGACATAAGGACAAGAAGACTGACTCTTCTTACTGTCTATGTTTTGAACCATTCCTGTGACACTAATTATATATTCCGATGCTCCACTTCAGGTTTACTGTATCCCTTGGACCTTCTTATTGACGTTGAGACACAGAAATAGCATCGAAATTAAATACAAAATTCACAATGCCGACTTAAGTACAAGAAGACTGACTCTTCTTACTGACTTCGTTTTGAACCATTCCTGTGACACTAGTTATAGATTCCGATGCTGCATTTCAGGTTTACTGTATCCCTTGGACCTTCTTATTGACGATGAAACACAGATAGTGCATCGGAATTAAATACAAAAGGTACAATGCCGACTTAAGTACTAGAAGACTGACTCTTCCTACTGTCTATGTTTTGAACCAATCCTGCGACACTAGTTATAGATTCCGATGCTTCACTTCAGGTTTACTGTATACCTCTGCTCTTATTTTTGACGATGAAACACAGAAATTGCATCGGAATTAAATAGAAAAGGCACAATGCTGTCTTAAGTAGAAGAAGACTGACTCTTCTTACTGACTATGTTTTGAACCATTCCTGTGACACTAGTTATAGATTCCGATGCTTCACTCCAGGTTTAGTGTACCCCTTGGACCCTCTTATTGACGATGAAACACAGAAATTGCATCAGAACTAAATACAAAAGGCACAATGCCGACTTAAGTACAAGAAGACGGACCCTTCTTACTGTTTATGTTTTGAACCATTCCTGCCACAAAAGTTCTAGATTCCGATGCTTCACTTCAGGTTTACTGTATCCTTCTGACCATCTTATTGACGATGAAACACAGAAATTGAGTCGTAATTGAATACAAAAGCCACAATGCCGACATAAATACAAGAAGACTAACTCTTCTTACTGACTATGTTTTGAACCATTCCTGTGACACTAGTTATAGATTCCGATGCTTCACGTCAACTTTACTGTATCCCTTGGACCTTCTTATTGACCATGAAACACTGAAATTGCATCGGAATTAAATAGAAAAGGCACAATGCCGACTTAAGTACAAGAAGACTGACTCTTCTTACTGACTATGTTTGGAGCCATTCCTGTTACACTAGTTATAGATTCCGATGCTCCACTTCAGGTTTACTGTATCCCTTGGACCTTCTTATTGACGATGAAACACAGGAATTGCATCGGAATTAAATACAAAAGGCACAATGCTGACTTAAGTACAAGAAGACAGACTCTTCTTATTGAGTATGTTTTGAACCTTTCCTGTGACACTAGTAATAGATTCCGATGCTTCATTCAGGTTTACTGTATCCCTTGGACCATCTTATTGACGATGAAACACATAGTGCATCGGAATTAAATACAAAAGGCACAATGCCAACTTAAGTTCATGAAGACTGTCTCTTCCTACTGTCTATGATTTGAACCAATCCTGTGACACTAGTTATAGATTCCAATGCTTCACTTCAGATTTACTGTATCCTTTGGACCTTCTTATTTTCGGGGAAACACATAAATTGCATCGGAATTAAATAGAAAAAGCACAATGCCGACTTAAGTTCAAGAAGACTGACTCTTCCTACTGTCTATGTTTTGAACGAATCCTGTGACATTAGTTATAGATTCCGATGCTTCACTTCAGGTTTACTGTATCCTTTGGACCTTCTTATTGGCGACGGAACACAGAAATTGCATCGGAATTAAATAGAAAAGGCACAATGCCGTCTTATGTGCAAGATGACTGACTATTAATACTGTCTATGTATTGAACCATTCCTGTGACACTAGTTATAGATTCCGATGCTTCACCTCAGGTTCACTGTATCCCTCTGACCTTCTTATTGACGATGAAACACAGAAATTGCATCGGAATTAAATAGAAAAGGCACAATGCCGTCTTAAGTACAAGCGGACTGACTCTCCTTAGTGTCTATGATTTGAACCATTCCTGTGACGCTAGTTACAGATTCCGATGCTTCACTTCAGGTTTACTGTATCCCTTGGACCGTCTTATTGACGATGAAACACAGAAATTGCATCGGAATTGTATAGAACAGGCACAATGCCGTCTTAAGTACAAGCAGACTGACTCTTCTTACTGAGTATGATTTGAACCATTCCTGTGACACTAGTTATAGAATCCGATGCTCCACTTCAGGTTTACTGTATCCCTTGGACCTTCTTATTGACGATGAAACACAGGAATTGCATCGGAATTAAATACAAAAGGCACAATGCCGACTTAAGTACAAGAAGACTGACTCTTCTTACTGAGTATGATTTGAACCATTCCTGTGACAATAGTTATAGATTCCGATGCTTCACTTCAGGTTTACTGTATCCCTCTGACTTTTTTATTGACGATGAAACACAGAAATTGCATTGGAATTAAATAGAAAACGCACAATGCCGACTTAAGTACAAGAAGACTTACTCTTCTTACTGTCTATATCTTGATCCATTCCTTTGACACTAGTTATAGATTCCGATGCTTCATTTCAGATTTACAGTATCTCTTGGACCTTCTTATTGACGATGAAACACAGAAATTGCTTCGGAATTAAATAGAAAAGGCACAATGCCGTCTTAAGTACAAGCAGACTGACTCTTCTTACTGACTATGTGTTGAACCATTCCTGTTCCACTAGTTACAAATTCCGATGCCTCACTTCAGGTTTACTGTATCCATCTGACCGTCTTATTGACGATGAAACACAGTAATTGCATCGGAATTAAATTGAAAGTGGCACAATGCCGACATAAGGACAAGAAGACTGACTCTTCTTACTGTCTATGTTTTGAACAATTCCTGTGACACTAATTATATATTCCAATGCTCCACTTCAGGTTTACTGTATCCCTTGGACCTTCTTATTGACGAGGAAACACAGAAATAGCATCGAAATTAAATACAAAATTCACAATGCCGACTTAAGTACAAGAAGACAGACTCTTCTTACTGACTTCGTTTTGAACCATTCCTGTGACACTAGTTATAGATTCCGATGCTTCATTTCAGGTTTACTGTATCCCTTGGACCTTCTTATTGACGATGAAACACAGAAATTGAGTCGTAATTGAATACAAAAGCCACAATGCCGACTTAAATACAAGATGACTAACTCTTCTTACTGACTATGTTTTGAACCATTCCTGTGACACTAGTTATAGATTCCGATGCTTCACGTCAACTTTATTGTATCTCTTGGACCTTCTTATTGACCATGAAACACTGAAATTGCATCGGAATTAAATAGAAAAGGCACAATGCCGACTTAAGTACAAGAAGACTGACTCTTCTTACTGACTATGTTTGGAGCCATTCCTGTTACACTAGTTATAGATTCCGATGCTCCACTTCAGGTTTACTGTACCCCGTGGACCTTCTAATTGACGATGAAACACAGGAATTGCATCGGAATTAAATACAAAAGGCACAATGCTAACTTAAGTACAAGAAGACAGACTCTTCTTATTGAGTATGTTTTGAACCTTTCCTGTGACACTAGTAATAGATTCCGATGCTACATTCAGGTTTACTGTATCCCTTGGACCTTCTTATTGACGATGAAACACATAGTGCATCGGAATTAAATACAAAAGGCACAATGCCAACTTAAGTACATGAAGACTGTCTCCTCCTACTGTCTATGATTTGAACCAATCCTGTGACACTAGTTATAGATTCCAATGCTTCACTTCAGATTTACTGTATCCTTTGGACCTTCTTATTGGCGGCGAAACACAGAAATTGCATCGGAATTAAATAGAAAGAGCACAATGCCGACTTAAGTTCAAGAAGACTGACTCTTCCTACTGTCTATGTTTTGAACCATTCCTGTGACACTAGTTATAGACTCCGATGCTTCACCTCAGGTTCACTGTATCCCTCGGACTTTCTAATTGACGATGAAACACAGAAATTGCATCGGAATTGAAACAGAAAAGGCATAATGCCCTCTTAAGTACAAGCAGACTGACTCTTCTTAGTGTCTATGCTTTGAACCATTCCTGTGACGCTAGTTACCCATTCCGATGCTTCACTTCAGGTTTACTGTATCCCTGGGACCTTCTTATTGATGATGAAACACAGAAATTGCATCGGAATTAAATACAAAAGGCACAGTGCCGACTTACGTACTAGAAGACTGACTCTTCTTACTGACTATGTGTTGAACCATTCCTGTGACACTAGTTGGATATTCCGATGCTTCAATTCAGGTTTACTGTATCCCTCTGACGTTGTTATTGACGATGAAACACAGTTATTGCATCGGAATTAAATAGAAATGGCACAATGCCGACTGAAGTAAAAGAAGTCTGACTCTTCCTACTGTCTATGTTTAGAACCATTCCTGTGACACTAGTTATAGATTCCGATGCTTCACCTCAGGTTCACTGTATCCCTCTGACCTTCTTATTGACGATGAAACACAGAAACTGCATGCGAATTAAATAGAAAAGGCACAATGCCGTCTTAAGTACAAGCAGACTGACTCTTCTTACTGTCTATGTTTTGAACCATTCCTGTGACACTAGTTATAGATTCCGATGCTTCACTTCGGGTTTACTGTATACCTTGGACCTGCTTATTGACGATGAAACACAGAAATTGCATCGGAATTAAATACAAAAAGGACAATGAATACTAAAGTACTAGAAGACGGACCCTTCCTAGTGTCTATGTTTTGAACCATTCCTGTGACAAAAGTTCTAGATTCCGATGCTGCACTTCAGGTTTACTGTATCCCTTGGGACTTCTTATTGACGATGAATCACAGAAATTGCATCGGAATTAAATACAAAAGTCTAAATGCCGACTTATGTACAAGAAGACTGTCTCTTCCTACTGTCTATGATTTGAACCATTCCTGTGACACTAGTTATGGATTCCGATGCTTCACTGCAGGTTTACTGTATCCCTTGGGCCTTCTTATTGACGGTGAAACACAGAAATTGCATGGGAATTAAATAGAAAAGGCACAATGCCGTCTTAAGTACAAGCAGACTGACTCTTCTTACTGTCTATGTTTTGAACCATTCCTGTGACGCTAGATACAGATTCCGATGCTTCACTTCAGGTTTACTGTATCCCTTGGACTTTTTTATTGAGGAAGAAACACAGAAATTGCATCGCAGTTAAATAGAAAAGGCACAATGCCGTCTTAAGTACAAGCAGACTGACTCATCTTACTGACTATGTGATGAACCATTCCTGTTACACTACTTAGCGATTCCGATGTTTCACTTCAGGTTTACTGTATCCCTCTGACTTATTTTATTGACAATGAAACATAGTAATTGCATAGGAATTAAATTGGAAAGGGCACAATGCTGACTTAAGTACAAGAAGACAGACTCTTCTTAATGAGTATGTTTTGAACCATTCCTGTGACACTAGTTATAGATTCCGATGCTTCATTTCAGGTTTACTGTATCCCTTGGACCTTCTTAATGACGATGAAACACATAGTGCATCGGAATTAGATACAAAAGGCACAATGCCAACTTAAGTACAAGAAGACTGTCTCTTCCTACTGTCTATGTTTTGAACCAATCCTGTGACACTAGTTATAGATTCCGATGCTTCACTTCAGGTCTACTGTATCCTTTGGACCTTCATATTGGCGGCGAAACACAGAAATTGCATCGGAATTAAATAGAAAAGGCACAATGCCGACTTACGTTCAAGAAGATTGACTCTTCCTACTGTCTATGATTTGAACCATTTCTGTGACACTAGTTATAGACTCCGATGCTTCACCTCAGGTTCACTGTATCCCTCTAACCTTCTTATTGACGATGAAACACTGATATTGCATCGGAATTAATTAGAAAAATCACAATGCCGTCTTAAGTACATGCAGACTGACCCTTCTTAGTGTCTATGTTTTGAACCATTCCTGTGCCGCTAGTTACAGATTCCGATGCTTGAATTCGGGTTTACTGTATCCCTTGGACCTTCTTATTGACGGTGAAACACAGAAATTGCATCGGAACTAAATAGAAAAGGCACAATGCCGTCTTAAGTACAAGCAGACTGACTCTTCCTACTGTCTATGCACTGTACCATTCCTGTGACACTTGTTATAGATTCCGATGCTTCACTTCAGGTTTACTATATCCCTCTGACCTTCTTTTTGACGATGAAACACAGAAATTGCATCGGAATTAAATAGAAAAGGCACAATGCCGTCTTAAGAACAAGAAGACGGACTCTTCTTACTGACAATACCTTGATCCATTCCTGTGAAACTAGTTATAGATTCCGATGCTTCACCTCAGTTTCACTGTATCCCTCTGCCTTCTTATTGAGGATGAAACACAGAAATTGCATCGGAATTAAGTACAAAAGGCACAATGCCGACTTAGGTACAAGAAGACTGACTCTTCTTACTGACTATGTTTTGAACCATTCCAGTGACACTAGTTGTAGGTTCCGATGCTTCGCTTCAGGTTTACTGTATCCCTAGGACCTTCTTATTGACGATGAAACACAGAAATTGCATCGGAACTAAATACAAAAGGCACCATGCCGACTTAAGTACATGAAGACTGACTCTTCCTACTGTCTATGTTTTCAACGATTCCTGTGACATTAGTTATGGATTCCGATGCTTCACTTCAGGTGTACTGTATCCTTTGGACGTTCTTATTGGCGACGAAACACAGAAATTGCATCGGAATTATGTAGAAAATGCACAATGCCGACTTAAGTAAGAGAAGTCTGACTCTTCCTACTGTCTATGTTTTGAACCATTCCTGTGACACTAGTTATAGATTCCGACGCTTCACCTCAGGTTCACTGTATCCCTCGGACCGTCTAATTGACGATGAAACAAAGAAATTGCATCGGAATTGAAATAGAAAAGGCACAATGCCGTCTTAAGTACAAGCCGGCTGACTCTTTATAGTGTCTATGCTTTGAACCATTCCTGTGACGCTAGTTACACATTCCGATGCTTCACTTCAGGTTTACTGTATACCTTCGACCTGCTTATTGACGATGAAACACAGAAATTGCATCGGAATGAAATAGAAAAGCCACAATGCCGTCGTAAGTACAAGCAGACTGACTCTTCTAAGTGTCTATGTTTTGAACCATTCCTGTGACGCTATTTACAGATTCCGATGCTGCACTTCAGGTTTACTGTATCCCTTGGACCTTCTTATTGAGGAAGAAACACAGAAATTGCATCGCAATTAAATAGACAAGGCACAATGCCGTCTTAAGTACAAGCAGACTGACTCATCTTACTGACTATGTGATGAACCAATCCTGTTACACTAGTTAGAGATCCCGATGTTTCACTTCAGGTTTACTGTATCCCTCTGAATTTTTTTATTGACGATGAAAAACAGTAATTGCATAGGAATTAAATTGAAAAGGGCACAATGCCGACTTAAGTACAAGAAGACTGTCTCTTCCTACTGTCTATGTTTTGAACCATTCCTGTGACACTAGTTATGGATTCCGATGCATCACTGCAGGTTTACTGTATCCCTTGGACCTTCTCATTGACGATGAAATACAGAAATTGCATCGGAATTAAATACAATAGGCACAATGCCAACTTAAGTACAAGAAGACTGTCTCTTCCTACTGTCTATGTTTTGAACCAATCCTGTGACACTAGTTATAGATTCCGATGCTTCACTTCAGGTCTACTGTATCCTTTGGACCTTCTTATTGGCGGCGAAACACAGAAATTTCATCGGAATTAAATAGAAAAGGCACAATGCCGACTTAAGTTCAAGAAGACTGACTCTTCCTACTGTCTATGATTTGAACCATTTCTGTGACACTAGTTATAGACTCCGATGCTTCACCTCAGGTTCACTGTATCCCCCTAACCTTCTTATTGACGATGAAACACTGAAATTGCATCGGAATTAAATAGAAAAATCACAATGCCGTCTTAAGTACATGCAGACTGACTCTTCTTAGTGTCTATGCTTTGAACCATTCCTGTGACGCTAGTTACAGATTCCGATGCTTCACTTCAGGTGTACTGTATCCCTTGGACCTTCTTATTGACGATGAAACACAGACATTGCATCGGAACTAAATAGAAAGGGCACAAAGCCGTCTTAAGTACAAGCAGACTGACTCTTCCTACTGTCTATGTTTTGTACCATTCCTGTGACACTAGTTATAGATTCCGATGCTTCACCTCAGGTTCACTGTATCATTCGGACCCTCTAATTGACGATGAAACACAGAAATTGCATCGGAATTGAAATAGAAAAGGCACAATGCCGTCTTAAGTACAAGCAGACTGACTCTTCTTAGTGTCTATGCTTTGAACCATTCCTGTGACGCTAGTTACACATTCCGATGCTTCACTTCAGGTTAACTGTATCCCTTGGACCTTCTTATTGATGATGAAACACAGAAATTGCATCGGAATTAAATACAAAAGGCACAGTGCCGACTTAAGTACAAGAAGACTGACTCTTCTTACTGACTATGTGTTGAACCACTCCTGTGACACTAGATGGAGATTCCGATGCTTCATTTCAGGTTTACTGTATCCCTCTGACCTTGTTATTGACGATGAAACACAGTTATTGCATCGGAATTAAATAGAAAAGGCACAAAGCCGACTTAAGTAAAAGAAGTCTGACTCTTCCTACTGTCTATGTTTTGAACCATTCCTGTGACACTAGTTATAGATTCCGATGCATCACCTCATGTTCACTGTATCCCTCTGGCCTTCTTATTGACGATGAAACACAGAAATTGCATGGGAATTAAATAGAAAAGGCACAATGCCGTCTTAAGTACAAGCAGACTGACTCTTCTTAATGTCTATGTTTTGAACCATTCCTGTGACACTAGTTATAGATTCCGATGCTTCACTTCAGGTTTACTGTATACCTTGGACCTGCTTATTGACGATGAAACACAGAAATGGCATCGGATTTAAATACAAAAGGCACAATGAATACTAAAGTACAAGAAGACGGACCCTTCTTAGTGTCTATGTTTTGAACCATTCCTGTGACAAAAGTTCTAGATTCCGATGCTTCACTTCAGGTTTACTGTTTCCCTTGGGACTTCTTATTGACGATGAATCACAGAAATTGCATCGGAATTTAATACAAAAGTCTAAATGCCGACTTATGTACAAGAAGACTGCCTCTTCCTACTGTCTATGATTTGAACCATTCCTGTGACACTAGTTATGGATTCCTTTGCTTCACTGGAGGTTTACTGTATCCCTTGGACCTTCTTATTGACGATGAAATACAGAAATTGCATCGGAATTAAATACAAAAGGCACAATGCCGACTTAAGTACAAGAACACCGACTCTTCTTACTGACTATACCTTGATCCATTCCTGTGACACTAGCTATTGATTCCGATGCTTCACTTCAGGTTTACTGTATCCCTCTGACCTTCTTATTAACGATGAAACACAGATATTGGATCGGAATTAAATACGAAAGGCACAAAGCCGACTTAAGTACAAGAAGACTGACTCTTCCTACTGTCTATGTTTTGAACGAATCCTGTGACATTAGTTATAGATTCCGATGCTTCACTTCAGGTTTACTGTATCCCTCAGACCTTCTTGTTGACGATGAAACACAGAAATTGCATCGTAATTGAAATAGAAAAGGCACAATGCCGTCTTAAGTACAAGCTGACTGACTCTTCTTAGTGTCTATGCTTTGAACCATTCCTGTGACGCTAGTTACACATTCCGATGCTTCACTTCAGGTTAACTGTATCCCTTGGACCTTCTTATTGAGGAAGAAACACAGAAATTGCATCGCAATTAAATAGAAAAGGCACAATGCCGTCTTAAGTAGAAGCAGACTGACTCATCTTACTGACTATGTGATGAACCATTCCAGTTACACTAGTTAGAGATACCGATGTTTCACTTCAGGTTTACTGTATCCCTCTGACATTTTTTATTGACGATGAAACACAGTAATTGCATAGGAATTAAATTGAAAAGGGCACAATGCCGACTTAAGTACAAGAAGACTGACTCTTCTTATTGAGTATGTTTTGAACCATTCCTGTGACACGAGTTATAGATTCCGATGCTCCACTTCAGGTTTACTGTATCCCTTGGATCTTCTTATTGACGATGAAACACAGGAATAGCATTGGAATTAAATACAAAGGGCACAATGCTGACTTAAGTACAAGAAAACAGACTCTTCTTATTGAGTATGTTTTGAACCATTCCTGTGACACTTGTAATAGATTCCGATGCTTCATTCAGGTTTACTGTATCCCTTGGACCTTCTTATTGACGATGAAACACATAGTGCATCGGAATTAAATAAATAAGGCACAATGCCAACTTAAGTACAAGAAGACTGTCTCTTCCTACCGTCTATGTTTTGAACCAATCCTGTGACACCAGTTATAGATTCCTATGCTTCACTTCAGGTTTACTGTATCCCTTGGACTTTCTTATTGACGATGAAACACAGAAATTGCATCGGAATTAAATACAAAAGGCACAATGCCGACTTAAGTACAAGAAGACAGACTCTTCTTACTGACTATGTGTTGAACCATTCCTGTGACACTAGTTAGAGATTCCGATGCCTCACTTCAGAATTACTGTATCCCTCTGACCTTCTAATTGACGATGAGACACAGTAATTGCATCGGAATTAAATTGAGAAGGGCACAATGCCGACTTAAGTACAAGAAGACTGACTCTTCTTACTGTCTATGTTTTGAACCATTCCTGTGACACTAGTTATAGATTCCGATGCTCCACTTCAGGTTTACTGTTTCCCTTGGACCTTCTTGTTGACGATGAAACACAGAAATTGCATCGGAACTAAATACAAAAGGCACAATGCCGACTTAAGTACATGAAGACTGACTCTTCCTCCTGTCTATGTTTTGAACGATTCCTGTGACATTAGTTATGGATTCCGATGCTTCACTCCAGGTGTACTGTATCCTTTGGACCTTCTTATTGGTGACGAAACACCGAAATTGCATCGGAATTAAGTAGAAAATGCACAGTGCCGACTTAAGTAGAAGAAGTCTGACTCTTCCTACTATCTATGTTTTGAACCATTGCTGGGACACTAGTTTTAGATTCCGATGCTTCACTTCAGGTTCACTGTATCCCTCGGACCTTCTAATTGACGATGAAACACAGAAATTGCATCGGAATTGAAATAGAAAAGGCACAATGCCGTTTAAGTACAAGCAGACTAACTCTTCTTAGTGTCTATGCTTTGAACCATTCCTGTGACGCTAGTTACACATTCCGATGCTTCACTTCAGGTTTACTGTATCCCTTGGACCATCTTATTGATGATGAAACACAGAAATTGCATCGGAATTAAATACAAAAGGCACAGTGCCAACTTAAGTACAAGAAGACTGACTCTTCTTACTGACTATGTGTTGAACCATTCCTGTGACACTAGTTGGAGATTCCGATGCTTCACTTCAGGTTTACTGTATCCCTCTGACTTTTTTTATTGACGATGAAACACAGTAATTGCAGAGGAATTAAATAGAAAAGGCACAATGCCGACTTAAGTAAAAGAAGTCTTACTCTTCCTACTGTCTCTGCTTTGAACCATTCCTGTGAAACTAGTTATAGATTCCGATGCTTCACCTCAGGTTCACTGTATCCCTCTGACCTTCTTATTGACGATGAAACACAGAAATTGCATGGGAATTAAATAGAAAGGGCACAATGCCGTCTTAAGTACAAGCAGACTGACTCTTCTTACTGTCTATGTTTTGAACCATTCCTGTGACACTAGTTACAGATTCCGATGCTTCACTTAAGGTTTACTGTATACCTTGGACCTGCTTATTGACGATGAAACACAGAAATTGCATGGGAATTAAATACAATTGGCACAATGAATACTTAAGTACAAGAAGACGGACCCTTCTTAGTGTCTATGTTTTGAACCATTCCTGTGACAAAAGTTCTAGATTCCGATGCTTCACTTCAGGTTTACTGTATCCCTTGGGACTTCTTATTGACGATGAATCACAGAAATTGCATCGGAATTAAATACAAAAGTCTAAATGCCGACTAATGTACAAGAAGACTGTCTCTTCCTACTGTCTATGTTTTGAACCATTCCTGTGACACTAGTTATGGATTCCGATGCTTCACTGCAGGTTTACTGTATCCCATGGACCTTCTTTTTGACGATGAAATACAGAAATTGCATCGGAATTAAATACAAAAGGCACAATGCCGACTTAAGTACAAGAACACTGACTCTTCTTACTGACTATACCTTGATCCATTCCTGTGACACTAGTTATAGATTCCGATGCTTCACTTCAGGTTTACTGTATCCCTCTGACCTTCTTATTAACGATGAAACACAGATATTGCATCGGAATTAAATACGAAAAGCACAATGCCGACTTAAGTACAAGAAGACTGACTCTACCTGCTGTCTATGTTTTGAACGAATCCTGTGACATTAGTTATAGATTCCGATCCTTCACTTCAGGTTTACTGTATCCCTCAGACCTTCTTATTGAAAATGAAACACAGAAATTGCGTCGGAATTAAATAGAAAAGGCACAATGCCGTCTTAAGTACAAGCAGACTGACTCTTTTTAGTGTCTATGTTTTGAAGCATTCCTGTGACGCTAGTTACAGATTCCGATGCATCACCTCAGGTTTACTGTATCCCTTGGACCTTCTTATTGAGGAAGAAACACAGAAATTGCATCGCAATTAAATAGAAAAGGCACAATGCTGTCTTAAGTACAAGCAGACTGACTCATCTTACTGACTATGTGATGAACCATTCCTGTGACACTAGTTATAGATTCCGATGCTCCACTTCAGGTTTACTGTATCTCTTGGACCTTCTTATTGACGATGAAACACAGGAATTGCATCGGAATTAAATACAAAAGGCACAATGCTGACGTAAGTACAAGAAGACAGACTCTTCTTATTGAGTATGTTTTGAACCATTCCTGTGACACTAGTTATAGATCCGATGCTTCATTTCGGGTTTACTGTATCCCTTGGACCTTCTTATTGACGATGAAACACATAGTGCATCGGAATTAAATACAAAAGGCAAAATGCCAACTTAAGTACAAGAAGACTGACTCTTCCTACTGTCTATGATTTGAACCATTCCTGTGACACTAGTTATAGATTCCGATGCTTCAGTTCAGGTTTACTGTATCCCTCTGACCTTCTTTTTGACGATGAAACACCGAAATTGCACTGGAATTAAATAGAAAAGGCACAATGCCGACTTAAGTACAAAAAGTCTGACTCTTCTTACTGACTATATCTTGATCCATTCCTGTGACACTAGTTATAGATTCCGATGCTTCACTTCAGGTTTACTGTATCCCTAGGACCTTCTTATTGACGATGAAACACAGAAATTGCATCGCAATTAAATTTAAAAGGCACAATGCCGTCTTAAGTACAAGCAGACTGACTCATCTTACTGACCTTGTGTTGAACCATTCCTGTTACACTAGTTATAGATTCCGATGCTTCGCTTCAGGTTTACTGTATCCCTCTGACCTTCGTATTGACGATGAAACACAGAAATTGCATCGGAAATAAATACTAAAGTCACAAAGCGGACTTAAGTACATGGAGACTGAATCTTCCTACTGTCTACGCTTTGAACCATTCCTGTGACACTAGCTATAGATTCACATGCTTCATTTCATGTTTACTGTATCTCTTGGACCTTGATATTGACGATGAAACACAGATAGTGCATCGAAATTAAATACAAAAGGCACAATGCCAACTTAAGTACAAGAAGAGTGACTCTTCCAACTGTCTATGTTTTGAACCATTCCTGTGACACTAGTTATGGATTCCGTTGCTTCACTTCAGGTTCACTGTATCCCTCTGACCTTCTTTTTGACGATGAAAAACAGAAATTGCATCGGAATAAAATAGAAATGGCACAATGCCGACTTAAGTACAAGAAGAGTGACTATTCTTCCTGACTATATCTTGATCCATTCCTGTGACACTAGTTATAGGTTCCGATGCTTCACTTCAGGTTTACTAAATCCCTTAGACCTTCTTATTGACGATGAAACACAGTAATTGCACCGGAATTAAATACAAAAGGCACAATGCCGACTTAAGTACAAGAAGACTGACTCTTCTTACTGACTATGCTTTGAACCATTCCTGTGACACTAGTTGAAAATTCCGATGCTTCACCTCAGGTTTACTGTAACCCTAGGACCTTCTTATTGACGATGAAATACAGAAATTGCATCGGAACTAAATACAAAAGGCACAATGCCGACTTAAGTACAAGAAGACTGACTCTTCTTACTGACTATGTGTTGAACCATTGCTGTGACACTAGTTAGAGTTTGCGATGCTTCACTTCAGGTTTACTGTTTCCCTCTGACCTCCTTATTGACGATGAAACACAGTAATTGCATCGGAATTAAATTGAAACGGGCCCAATGCCGACTTAAGTAGAAGAAGACTGACTCTTCTTACTGACTATGTGTTGAACCATTCCTGTGACACTAGTTAGAGTTTGCGATGCTTCACTTCAGGTTTACTGTATCCCTTGGAACTTCTTGTTGACGATGATACACAGAAATTGTATCGGTTATAAATACAAAAGGCACAATGCCGACTTGAGTACACGTAGACTGAATCTTCCTACTGTCTGTGTTTGAACCATTCCTGTGACACTAGTTAGAGATTCCGATGCTTCACTTCAGGTTCACTGTATCCGTCTGACCTTCTTATTGACGATAAAACACAGAAATTGCATCGGAAATAAATAGAAAACGCATAATGCCGTCTTAAGTACAAGCAGACTGACTCTTCTTAGTGTCTATGTTTTCAACCATTCCTGTGACGCTAGCTACACTTTCCGATGCTCCACTTCAGGTTTACTGTGTCCCTTGGACCTTCTTATTGACGACGAAACACAGAAATTGCATCGGAATTAAATACAAAAGGCATAATGCCGACTTAAGTACAAGAAGACTGACTCTTCTTACTGACTATGTTTGAAGCCATTCCTGTGACACTAGTTATAGATTCCGATGCCTCACTTCATGTTTACTGTGTCCCTCTGACCTTCTTATTGACGATGAAACACAGAAACAGCATCTGAATTAAATACAAAAGGCACAATGCCGACTTAAGTACAAGAAGACTGACTATTCTTACTGACTATGTGTTGAACCATTCCTGTGACACTAGCTAGAGTTTCAGATGCTTCACTTCAGGTTTACTGTATCCCTCTGACCTTCTTATTGACGATGGAACACAGTAATTGTATCGGAATTAAATTGAAACGGGCACAATGCCGACATAAGTACAAGAAGACTGACTCTTCTTACTGTCTATGTTTTGAACCATTCCTGTGACGCTAGTTATTGATTCCGGTGCTTCACTTCAGGTTTACTGTATCCCTTGGACCTTCGTATTGACGACGAAACACAGAAATTGCATCGGAATTAATTATAAAAGGCTCAATGCCGACTTATGGACAAGAAGACTGTCTCTTCCTACTATCTATGTTTTGAACCATTCCTGTGATACTAGTTATGGATTCCGATGCTTCACTTGAGGTTTACTGTATCCCTTGGACCTTCTTATTGACGATGTAATAGAGAAATTGCATCGGAACTAAATACAAAAGGCACAATCCCGACTTAAGTACAAGAAGACTGACTCTTCTTGCTGACTAAATCTTGATCCATTCCTGTGACACTAGTTATAGATTCCGATGCTTCACTTTAGGTTTACTGTATCCTTTGGACATTCTTATTGGCGACGAAACACAGAAATTGCATCGGATTTAAATAGAAAAGGCACAATGCCGACTTAAGTAAAAGAAGACTGAGTCTTCCCACTGTCTATGTTTTTAACCATTCCTGTGACACTAGTTATAGATTCCGAAGCTTCACCTGAGGTTCACTGTATCCCTCTGACATTCTTATTGACGATGTAACACAGAAATTGCATCGGAATTAAATAGAAAATGCACAATGCCGTCTTAAGTAGAAGCAGACTGACTCTTCTTAGTGTCTATGTTTTGAACCATTCCTGTGACGCTAGTTACACATTCCGATTCCTCACTTAAGGTTTACTGTATCCCTTGGACCATCTTATTGACGATGAAACACAGAAATTGCATCGGAATTAAATACAAAAGGCACAATGCCGACTTAAGTACAAGAAGACTTACTCTTCTTACTGACTATGTGTTTAACCATTCCTGTGACACCAGTTAGAGTTTCCGATGCTTCACTTCAGGTTTACTGTATCCCTCTGACCTTCTTATTGACGATGAAACACAGTAATTGCATCGGAATTAAATTGAAACGGGCACAATGCCGACTTAAGTACAAAAAGACTGACTCTTCTTACTGTCTATGTTTTGAACCATTCCTGTGACACTAGTTATAGATTCCGATGCTCCACCTCAGGTTTACTGTATCTCTTGGACCTTCTTGTTGACGATGATACACAGAAATTGCATCGGATATAAATACATAAGTTACAATGCCGACATAAGTACACGTAGACTGAATCTTCCTACTGTCTATGTTTGAACCATTCCTGTGATACTAGTTATAGATTCCGATGCTTCATTTGAGGTTTACTGTATCCCTTGGACCTTCTTACTGAAGATGAAACACAGATAGTGCATCGAAATTAAATACAAAAGGCACAATGTCGACTTAAGTACAAGAAGACTGACCCTTCTTACTGACTATGATTGGAACATTCCTCTGACACTAGTTGTATATTCCGATGCTTCACTTCAAGTTCACTGTATCCCTCTGACCTTCTTATTGACGATGAAACACAGAAATTGCATCGGAATTAAAAAGAAAAGGCACAATGCCTTCTTAAGTACAAGCAGACTGACTCTTCTTAGTGTCTATGTTTTCAACCATTCCTGTGACGCTAGCTACACTTTCCGATGCTTCACTTCAGGTTTACTGTATCCCTTGGACCTTCTTATTAACGATGAAATACAGAAATTGCATCGGATTTAAATACAAAAGGCACAATCCCGACTTAAGTACAAGAAGACTGACTCTTTTTGCTGACTATATCTTGATCCATTCCTGTGACACTAGTTATAGATTCCGATGCTTCACTTCAGGTTTACTGTATCCCTTGGACCTTCTTACTGACGATGAAACACAGAAATTGCATCGGAATTAAATACAAAAGGCACAATGTCGACTTAAGTACAAGAAGACTGACTCTTCTTACTGACTATGATTGGAACCATTCCTCTGACACTAGTTGTATATTCCGATGCTTCACTTCAGGTTTATTGTATCTCTTGGACCTTCTTGTTGACGATGATACACAGAAATTGCATCGGATATGAATACGAAAGGCACAATGCCGACTTAAGTACACGTAGACTGAATCTTCCTACTGTCTATGTTTGAACCATTCCTGTGACACTAGTTATAGATTCCGATGCTTCATTTCAGGTTTACTGTATCCCTTGGACATCCTTATTGACGATGAAACACAGATAGTGCATCGGAATTAAATACAAAAGGCACAATGCCAACTTAAGTACAAGAAGACTGACTCTTCTTACTGACTATGTGTTGAACCATTCCTGTGACACTAGTTAGAGATCCCGATGCTTCACTTCAGGTTCACTGTATCCGTCTGACCTTCTTATTGACGATGAAACACAGACATTGCATCGGAAATAAATAGAAAACGCACAATGCCGTCCTAAGTACAAGCAGACTGACCCTTCTTAGTGTCTATGTTTTCAACCATTCCTGTGACGCTAGCTACACTTTCCGATGCTTCACCTCAGGTTTACTGTATCCCTTGGACCTTCGTTTTGTCGACGAAACACAGAAATTGCATCGGAATTAAATATAAAAGGCACAATGCCGACTTATGGACAAGAGGACTGTCTCTTCCTACTATCTATGTTTTGAACCATTCCTGTGATACTAGTTATGGATTCCGATGCTTCACTTGAGGTTTACTGTATCCCTTGGACCTTCTTATTGACGATGTAATAGAGAAATTGCATCGGAACTAAATACAAAAGGCACAATCCCGACTTAAGTACAAGAAGACTGACTCTTCTTGCTGACTATATCTTGATCCATTCCTGTGACACTAGTTATAGATTCCGATGCTTCACTTTAGGTTTACTGTATCCTTTGGACCTTCTTATTGGCGACGAAACACAGAAATTGCATCGGAATTAAATAGAAAAGGCACAATGCCGACTTAAGTAAAAGAAGACTGAGTCTTCCCACTGTCTATGTTTTTAACCATTCCTGTGACACTAGTTATAGATTCCGAAGCTTCACCTGAGGTTCACTGTATCCCTCTGACATTCTTATTGACGATGTAACACAGAAATTGCATCGGAATTAAATAGAAAATGCACAATGCCGTCTTAAGTAAAAGCAGACTGACTCTTCTTAGTGTCTATGTTTTGAACCATTCCTGTGACGCTAGTTACACATTCCGATTCCTCACTTAAGGTTTACTGTATCCCTTGGACCTTCTTATTGACGATGAAACACAGAAATTGCATCGGAATTAAATACAAAAGGCACAATGCCGACTTAAGTACAAGAAGACTTACTCTTCTTACTGACTATGTGTTTAACCATTCCTGTGACACTAGTTAGAGTTTCCGATGCTTCACTTCAGGTTTACTGTATCCCTCTGACCTTCTTATTGACGATGAAACACAGTAATTGCATCGGAATTAAATTGAAACGGGCACAATGCCGACTTAAGTACAAAAAGTCTGACTCTTCTTACTGTCTATGTTTTGAACCATTCCTGTGACACTAGTTATAGATTCCGATGCTCCACTTCAGGTTTACTGTATCTCTTGGACCTTCTTGTTGACGATGATACACAGAAATTGCATCGGATATAAATACAAAAGTTACAATGCCGACATAAGTACACGTAGACTGAATCTTCCTACTGTCTATGTTTGAACCATTCCTGTGATACTAGTTATAGATTCCCATGCTTCATTTCAGGTTTACTGTATCCCTTGGACCTTCTTATTGAAGGTGAAACACAGATAGTGCATCGGAATTAAATACAAAAGGCACAATGTCGACTTAAGTACAAGAAGACTGACTCTTCTTACTGACTATGATTGGAACCATTCCTCTGACACTAGTTGTATATTCCGATGCTTCACTTCAGGTTCACTGTATCCCTCTGACCTTCTTATTGACGATGAAACACAGAAATTGCATCGGAATTTAATACAAAAGGCACAATGCCTTCTTAAGTACAAGCAGACTGACTCTTCTTAGTGTCTATGTTTTCAACCATTCCTGTGACGCTAGCTACACTTTCCGATGCTTCACTTCAGGTTTACTGTATCCCTTGGACCTTCTTATTAACGATGAAATACAGAAATTGCATCGGAATTAAATACAAAAGGCACAATCCCGACTTAAGTACAAGAAGACTGACTCTTCTTGCTGACTATATCTTGATCCATTCCTGTGACACTAGTTATAGATTCCGATGCTTCACTTCAGGTTTACTGTATCCCTTGGACCTTTTTACTGACGATGAAACACAGAAATTGCTTCGGAATTAAATACAAAAGGCACAATGTCGACTTAAGTACAAGAAGACTGACTCTTCTTACTGACTATGATTGGAACCATTCCTCTGACACTAGTTGTATATTCCGATGCTTCACTTCAGGTTTATTGTATCTCTTGGACCTTCTTGTTGACGATGATACACAGAAATTGCATCGGATATAAATACGAAAGGCACAATGCCGACTTAAGTACACGTAGACTGAATCTTCCTACTGTCTATGTTTGAACCATTCCTGTGACACTAGTTATAGATTCCGATGCTTCATTTCAGGTTTACTGTATCCCTTGGACCTTCTTATTGACGATGAAACGCAGATAGTGCATCGGAATTAAATACAAAAGGCACAATGCCGACTTAAGTACAAGAAGACTGACTCTTCTTACTGACTATGTGTTGAACCATTCCTGTGACACTTGTTGTAGATTCCGATGCTTCACTTCAGGTTTACTGTACCCTTGGACCTTCTTATTGGCGACGAAACACAGAAATTGCATCGGAATAAAATAGAAAAGTCACAATGCCGACTTAAGTACAAGAAGACTGACTCTTCCTACTGTCTATGTTTTGAACCATTCCTGTGACACTAGTTAGAGTTTCCGATGCTTCACTTCAGGTTTACTGTATCCCTCTGACCTTCTTATTGACGATGAAACACAGTAATTGCATCGGAATTAAATTGAAACAGGCACAATGCCGACTGAAGTACAAGAAGACTGACTCTTCTTACTGTCAATGTTTTGAATCATTCCTGTGACACTAGTTATAGATTACGAAGCTACACTTCAGGTTTACTGCATCCCTTGGTCCTATTGTTGACAATGAACCACAGAAATTGCATCGGATATAAATACAAAATGCACAATGCCGACTTAAGTACATGTAGACTGAATCTTCCTACTGTCTATGTTTGAACCATTCCTGTGACACTAGTTATAGATTCCGATGTTTCATTTCAGGTTTACTGTATCCCTTGGACCTTCTTATTGACGATGAAACACAGTTAGTGCATCGGAATTAAATACAAAAGGCACAATGCCGACTTAAGTACAAGAAGACTGACTCTTCTTACTGACTATGTGTTGAACCATTCCTGTGACACTAGTTAGAGATTCCGACGCTTCACTTCAGGTTCACTGTATCCCTCTGACCTTCTTATGAACGATGAAACACAGAAATTGCATTGGAATTAAATAGAAAAGGCACAATGCCATCTTAAGTACAAGCAGACTGACTCTTCTTGGTGTCTATGTTTTGAACCATTCCTGTGACGCTAGTTACACATTCCGATGCTTCACTTCAGGTTTACGGTATCCCTTGGACCTTCTTATTGACGATGAAACACAGAAATTGCATCGGAATTAAATACAAAATGCACAATGCCGACTTAGGTACAAGAAGCCTGACTCTTCTTACTGACTATGTTTGGAGCCATTCCTGTGACACTAGTTATAGATTCCGATGCTTCACTTCAGGTTTACTGTGTCCCTCTGACCCTCTTATTGACGATGAAACTCAGAAATAGCATCTGAATTAAATACAAAAGGCAAAATGCCGACTTAAGTACAAGAAGGCTGACTCTTCTTAATGACTTTGTTTTGAACCATTCCTGTGACACTAGTTATAGATTCCGATGCTTCATTTCAGGTTTACTGTATCCCTTGGACCTTCTTATTGACGATGAAACACAGATAGTGCATCGGAATTAATTACAAAAGGTACAATGCCGACTTAAGTACAAGAAGACTGACTCTTCCTACTGTCTATGTTTTGAACCAATCCTGCGACACTAGTTATAGATTCCGATGCTTCACTTCAGGTTTACTGTATCCCTCTGCTCTTATTTTTGACGATGAAACACAGAAATTGCAGCGGAATTAAATAGAAAAGGCACAATGACGTCTTAAGTACAAGCAGACTGACTCTCCTTAGTGTCTATGTTTTGAACCATTCCTGTGACGCTAGTTACAGATTCCGATGCTTCACTTCAGGTTTACTGTATCCCTTGGAACTTGTTATTGACGATGAAACACAGAAATTGCATCGGAATTGAATAGAACAGGCACAATGCCGTCTTAAGTACTAGCAGACTGAATCTTCTTACTGACTATGTGTTGAACCATTCCCGTTACACTAGTTAGAGATTCCGATGCTTCACTTCAGGTTTACTGTATCCCTCTCACTTTTTTATTGACGATGAAACACTGTAATTGCATCGGAATTAAATTGAAAGGGCACATTGCCGACTTAAGTTTAAGAAGACCGACTCTTCTTCCTGTCTATGTTTTGAACCAATCCTGTGACACTAGTTATAGAATCCGTTGCTCCACTTCAGGTTTACTGTATCCCTTGGACTTTCTTATTGACGATGAAACACAGGAATTGCATCGGAATTAAATACAAAAGGCACAATGCCGACTTAAGTACAAGAAGACTGACTCTTCTTACTGAGTATGATTTGAACCATTCCTGTGACAATAGTTATAGATTCCGATGCTTCACTTCACGTTTACTGTATCCCTCTGACTTTTTTATTGACGATGAAACACAGAAATTGCATTGGAATTAAATAGAAAACGCACAATGCCGACTTAAGTACAAGAAGACTTACTCTTCTTACTGTCTATATCTTGATCCATTCCTTTGACACTAGTTATAGATTCCGATGCTTCATTTCAGATTTACTGTATCCCTTGGACCTTCTTATTGACGATGAAACACAGAAATTGCTTCGGAATTAAATAGAAAAGGCACAATGCCGTCTTAAGTACAAGCAGACTGACTCTTCTTACTGACTATGTGTTGAACCATTCCTGTTCCACTAGTTACAGATTCCGATGCTTCACTTCAGGTTTACTGTATCCATCTGACCGTTTTATTGACGATGAAACACAGTAATTGCTTCGGAATTAAATTGAAAGTGGCACAATGCCGACATAAGGACAAGAAGACTGACTCATCTTACTGTCTATGTTTTGAACCATTCCTGTGACACTAATTATATATTCCGACGCTCCACTTCAGGTTTACTGTATCCTTCTGCCCATCTTATTGACGATGAAACACAGAAATTGAATCGTAATTGAATACAAAGGGCAAAAACCCGACTTAAATACCAGAAGAGTGACTCCTCCTACTGTCTACGTTTTGAACCATTGCTGTGACACTAGTTATAGATTCCGATGCTTCACCTCAGGTTCACTGTATCCCTCTGACCTTCTTATTGACGATGAAACGCAGAAATTGCATCGGAATTAAATAGAAAAGGCACAATGCCGTCTTAAGTACAAGGAGACTGACTCTTCTTACTGACTATGTGTTGAACCATTCCTGTTACACTAGTTAGAGATTCCGATGCTTCACTTCAGGTTTACTGTATCCCTCTTACCTTTTTATTGACGATGAAACACAGTAATTGCATCGGAAATAAATCGAAAAGGGCTCAATGGCGACTTAAGTACAAGAACACTGACTCTTCTTACTGTCTATGTTTTGAACCATTCCTGTGACACTAATTATAGATTCCGATGCTTCACTTCAGGTTTACTGTATCCCTTGGACCTTCTTATTGACGATGAAATACAGAAATTGCATCGAAATTAAATACAAGAGGCACAATGCCGTCTTAAGTACAAGAAGACTGACTCTACTTACTGACTATGTTTTGAACGATTCCTGTGACACTAGACATAGATTCCGGTGCTTCACTTCAGGTTTACTGTATCCCTCTGACCTTCGTAGTGACGATGAAAGACAGTAATTGCATATGAAATTAATACAAAAGGCACAATGCCGACTTAAGTATATGTAGACTGAATCGTCTTACTGTCTATGTTTGATTCATTCCTGTGACACTAGTTATAGATTCCGATGCTTCATTTCAGGTTTACTGTATCCCTTGGACCTTCTTATTGACGATGAAGCACAGATAGTGCATCGGAATTAAATACAAAAGGCACAATGCCGACTTAAGTACAAGAAGACTGGCTCTTCCTACTGTGTAAGTTTTGAACGAATCCCGTGACATTAGTTATAGATTCCGATGCTACACTTCAGGTTTACTGTATCCTAGGACTTTCTTATTGACGATGGAACACAGAAATTGAATCGGAACTAAATACAAAAGGCACAATGCCGACTTAAGTACAAGAAGACTGACTCTACCTACTGTCTATGTTTTGAACCATTCCTGCGACACTAGTTATAGATTCCAATGCTTCACCTCAGGTTCACTGTATCCCTCTGACCTTCTTATTGACGATGAAACACAGAAATTGCTTCGGAATTAAATAGAAAAGGCACAATGCCGTCTTAAGTACAAGCAGACTGACTCTTCTTAGTGTCTACGTTTTGAACCATTCTTGTTACTTTAGTTAGAGATTCCGATGCATCACTTCAGTTTTACTGTATCCCTCCGACCTTCGTATTGACGATGAAACACAGAAATTGCATCGGAAATAAATACAAAAGGCACAATGCCGACGTAAGTACATGTAGACTGAGTCTTCCTACTGTCTATGATTTGAACCATTCATGTGACACTAGTTATAGATTCCGATGCTTCATTTCAGGTTTACTGTATCCCTTGGACATTCTTATTGACGATGAAACACAGATAGTACATCGGAATTAAATACAAAAGGCACAATGCAAACTTAAGTACAAGATGACTTACTCTGCCTACTGTCTATGTTTTGAACCATTCCTGTGACACTAGTTATTGATTCCGATGCTTCACTTCAGGTTTACTGTATCCCTCTGACCTTCTTTTTGACGACGAAACACAGATATTGCATTGGAATTAAATAGAAAAGGCACAATGCCGACTTAAGTACAAGAAGACTGACTCTTGTTACTGACTATATCTTGATCCATTCCTTTGACACTAGTTATAGATTCCGAAGCTTCACTTCAGGTTTACTGTATCCCTTGGACTTTCTTACTGACGATGAAACACAGAAATTGCATCGGAATTAAATAGAAAAGGCACAATGCCGTCTTAAGTACAAAGAGACTGACTCTTCTTACTCACTATGTGTTGAACCATTCCTGTTACACTAGTTAGAGATTCCGATGCTTCACTTCTGGTTTACTGTATCCTTCGGACTTTCGTATTGACGATGAAACACAGAAATTGCATCGGAATTAAATGCAAAAGGCACAATGCCGACTTAAGTACAAGAAGACAGACTCTTCTTACTGACTATGATTTGAACCATTCCTGTGACACTAGTTGTAGACTCCGATGCTTCACTTCAGGTTTACTGTTCCCTCTGACCTTCTTATTAACGATGAAACATAGATATTGCATCGGAATTAAATACAAAAGGCACAATGCCGACTTAAGTACAAGAAGACTGACTCTTCTTACTAACTATGATTTGAACCATTCCTGTGACACTAGTTATAGATTCCGATGCTTCAAATCTGGTTTACTGTATCCCACGGACCTTCGTATTAACGATGAAACACAGAAATTGCATCGGAAATAAATACAAAAGGCACAATGCCGACTTAAGTAGAAGAAGACTGACTCTTCTTACTGACTATGTTTGGAACCATTCCTGTGACACTAGTTATAGATTCCGATGCTTCACTTCAGGTTTACTGTATCCTAGGACATTCTTATTGACGATGAAACACAGAAATTGAATCGGAAATAAATACAAAAGGCACAATGCCGACTTAAGTACAAGAAGACAGACTCTTCTTAGTGACTATGATTTGAACCATTCCTGTGACACTAGTTATAGATTCCGGTGCTTCACCTCTGGTTTACTGTATCCCACGGACCTTCGTATTAACGATGAAACACAGAAATTGAATCGGAACTAAATACAAAAGGCACAATGCCGACTTAAGTACAAGAAGACTGACTCTTCCTACTGTGTAAGTTTTGAACGAATCCCGTGACATTAGTTATAGATTCCGATGCTTCACTTCAGGTTTACTGTATCCTAGGACCTTCTTATTGACGATGGAACACAGAAATTGTATCGGAACTAAATACAAAAGGCACAATGCCGACTTAAGTACAAGAAGACTGACTCTACCTACTGTCTATGTTTTGAACCATTCCTGCGACACTAGTTATAGATTCCGATGCTTCACCTCAGGTTCACTGTATCCCTCTGACCTTCTTATTGACGATGAAACACAGAAATTGCTTCGGAATTAAATAGAAAAGGCACAATGCCGTCTTAAGTACAAGCAGACTGACTCTTCTTAGTGTCTATGTTTTGAACCATTCTTGTTACTTTAGTTAGACATTCCGATGCATCACTTCAGGTTTACTGTATCCCTCCGACCTTCGTATTGACGATGAAACACAGATATTGCATCGGAAATAAATACAAAAGGCACAATACCGACGTAAGTACATGTAGACTTAGTCTTCCTACAGTCTATGTTTTGAACCATTCATGTGACACTAGTTATAGATTCCGATATTTCATTTCAGGTTTACTGTATCCCTTGGACATTCTTATTGACGATAAAACACAGATAGTACATCGGAATTAAATACAAAAGGCACAATGCAAACTTAAGTACAAGATGACTTACTCTGTCTACTGTCTATGTTTTGAACCATTCCTGTGACACTAATTATTGATTCTGATGCTTCACTTCAGGTTTACTGTATCCCTCTGACCTTCTTTTTGACGACGAAACACAGATATTGCATTGGAATTAAATAGAAAAGGCACAATGCCGACTTAGGTACAAGAAGACTGACTCTTGTTACTGACTATATCTTGATCCATTCCTGTGACACTAGTTATAGATTCTGATGCTTCACTACAGGTTTACTGTATCCCTTGGACCTTCTTATTGACGACGAAACACAGAAATTGCATCGGAATTAAATAGAAAAGGCCCACTGCCGACTTAAGTACAAGAAGACTGACTCTTCTTTCTAACCATGATTTGAACCATTCGTGTGACACTAGTTGTAGATTCCGATGCTTCCCTTCAAGTTTACTGTATCCCTCTGACCTTCTTATTAACGATGAAACACAGATATTGCATCGGAATTAAATACAGAAGGCACAATGCCGACTTAAGTACAAGAAGACTGACTCTTCTTACTGACTATGATTTCAACCATTCCTGTGACACTAGTTGTAGATTCCGATGCTTCACTTAAGGTTTGCTGTATCCCTCTGACCTTCTTATTAACGATGAAACACAGAAATTGCATCGGAATAAAATACAAAAGGCACAATGCCGACATGAGTACAAGAAGACAGACTCTTATTACTGACTATGATTTAAACCATTCCTCTGACACTAGTTATAGATTCCGATGCTTCACTTCAGGTTTACTGTATCCCTTGGACCTTCTTATTGACGATGAAATACAGAAATTGCATCGGAACTAAATACAAGAGGCACAAAGCCGACTTAAGTACAAGAAGACTGAGTCTTCCTACTGTTTATGTTTTGAACGAATCCCGTGACATTAGTTATAGATTCCGATGCTTCACTTCAGGTTTACTGTATCTTCTGGACCTTCATATTGGCCTCGAAACACAGAAATTGCATCGGAATTAAATAGAAAAGGCACAATGCCGACTTAAGTACTAGAAGACTGACTCTTCCTACTGTCTATGTTTTGAACCATTCCTGTGACACTAATTATAGATTGCGGTGCTTCACCTCAATTTCACTGTATCCCTCTGACCTTCTTATTGACGATGAAACACAGAAATTGCATCGGAATTAAATAGAAAAGGCCCAATGCCGTCTTAAGTACAAGCAGACTGACTCTTCTTAGTGTCTATGTTTTGAACCATTCCTGTGACGCTAGTTAAAGATTCCGATGCTACACTTTAGGTTTACTGTATCCCTTGGACCTTCTTATTGACGATGAAACACAGAAATTGCATCGGAATTAAATAGAAAAGGCACAATGGCGTCTTAAGTACAAGCAGACTGATTCTTCTTTCTGACTATGTGTTGAACCATTCCTGTTACATTAGTTAGAGATTCCGATGCTTCTCTTCAGGTTTACTGTATCCCTCTGACCTTCGTATTGACGATGAAACACAGAAATTGCATCGGAAACAAATACAAAAGGCACAATGCCGACTTAAGTACATGTGGACTGAATCTTCCTACTGTCTATGTTTTGAACCATTCATGTGACACTAGTTATTGATTCCGATGCTTCACTTCAGGTTTACTGTATCCTCTGACCTTCTTTTTGACGATGAAACACAGAAATTGCATTGGAATTAAATAGAAAAGGCACAATGCCGACTTAAGTACAAGAAGACTGACTCTTCTTACTGACTAAATCTTGATCCATTCCTGTGACACTAGTTATAGATTTTGATGCTTCACTTCAGGTTTACTGTATCCCTTGGACTTTCTTATTGACGATGAAACACAGAAATTGCATCGGAATTAAATAGAAAAGGCACAATGCCGACTTAAGTACAAGAAGACAGACTCTTCTTACTGACTATGATTTGAACCATTCCTGTGACACTAGTTGTAGATTCCGATGCTTCACTTCAGGTTTACTGTATCCCTCTGACCTTCTTATTAACGATGAAACACAGATATTGAATCGGAACTAAATACAAAAGGCACAATGCCGACTTAAGTACAAGAAGACTGACTCTTCCTACTGTGTAAGTTTTGAACGAATCCCGTGACATTAGTTATAGATTCCGATGCTTCACTTCAGGTTTACTGTATCCTAGGACCTTCTTATTGACGATGGAACACAGAAATTGTATCGGAACTAAATACAAAAGGCACAATGCCGACTTAAGTACAAGAAGACTGACTCTACCTACTGTCTATGTTTTGAACCATTCCTGCGACACTAGTTATAGATTCCGATGCTTCACCTCAGGTTCACTGTATCCCTCTGACCTTCTTATTGACGATGAAACACAGAAATTGCTTCGGAATTAAATAGAAAAGGCACAATGCCGTCTTAAGTACAAGCAGACTGACTCTTCTTAGTGTCTACGTTTTGAACCATTCTTGTTACTTTAGTTAGAGATTCCGATGCATCACTTCAGTTTTACTGTATCCCTCCGACCTTCGTATTGACGATGAAACACAGAAATTGCATCGGAAATAAATACAAAAGGCACAATGCCGACGTAAGTACATGTAGACTGAGTCTTCCTACTGTCTATGTTTTGAACCATTCATGTGACACTAGTTATAGATTCCGATGCTTCATTTCAGGTTTACTGTATCCCTTGGACATTCTTATTGACGATGAAACACAGATAGTACATCGGAATTTAATACAAAAGGCACAATGCAAACTTAAGTACAAGATGACTTACTCTGCCTACTGTCTATGTTTTGAACCATTTTTGTGACACTAGTTATTGATTCCGATGCTTCACTTCAGGTTTACTGTATCCCTCTGACATTTTTTTGACGACGAAACACAGATATTGCATTGGAATTAAATAGAAAAGGCACAATGCCGACATAAGTACAAGAAGACTGACTCTTGTTACTGACTATATCTTGATCCATTCCTTTGACACTAGTTATAGATTCCGAAGCTTCACTTCAGGTTTACTGTATCCCTTGGACTTTCTTATTGACGATGAAACACAGAAATTGCATCGGAATTAAATAGAAAAGGCACAATGCCGTCTTAAGTACAAAGAGACTGGCTCTTCTTACTCACTATGCGTTGAACCATTCCTGTTACACTAGTTAGAGATTCCGATGCTTCACGTCTGGTTTACTGTATCCTTCGGACTTTCGTATTGACGATGAAACACAGAAATTGCATCGGAATTAAATACAAAAGGCACAATGCCGACTTAAGTACAAGAAGACTGACTCTTCTTACTGACTATGATTTGAACCATTCCTGTGACACTAGTTGTAGATTCCGATGCTTCACTTCAGGTTTACTGTTCCCTCTGACCTTCTTATTAACGATGAAACACAGATATTGCATCGGAATTAAATACAAAAGGCACAATGCCGACTTAAGTACAAGAAGACTGACTCTTCTTACTAACTATGATTTGAACCATTCCTGTGACACTAGTTATAGATTCCGATGCTTCAAATCTGGTTTACTGTATCCCACGGACCTTCGTATTAACGATGAAACACAGAAATTGCATCCGAATTAAATACAAAAGGCACAATGCCGACTTAAGTAGAAGAAGACTGACTCTTCTTACTGACTATGTTTGGAACCATTCCTGTGACACTAGTTATAGATTCCGATGCTTCACTTCAGGTTTACTGTATCCTAGGACATTCTTATTGACGATGAAACACAGAAAGTGAATCGGAACTAAATACAAAAGGCACAATGCCGACTTAAGTACAAGAAGACTGACTCTACCTACTGTCTATGTTATGAACCATTCCTGCGACACTAGTTATAGATTCCGATGCTTCACCTCAGGTTCACTGTATCCCTCTGACCTTCTTATGGACGATGAAACACAGAAATTGCTTCGGAATTAAATAGAAAAGGCACAATGCCGTCTTAAGTACAAGCAGACTGACTCTTCTTAGTGTCTATGTTTTGAACCATTCTTGTTACTTTAGTTAGACATTCCGATGCATCACTTCAGGTTTACTGTATCCCTCCGACCTTCGTATTGACGATGAAACACAGAAATTGCATCGGAAATAAATACAAAAGGCACAATACCGACGTAAGTACAAGTAGACTGAGTCTTCCTACTGTCTATCTTTTGAACCATTCATGTGACACTAGTTATAGATTCCGATATTTCATTTCAGGTTTACTGTATCCATTGGACATTCTTATTGACGATGAAACACAGATAGTACATCGGAATTAAATACAAAAGGCACAATGCAAACTTAAGTACAAGATGACTTACTCTGTCTACTGTCTATGTTTTGAACCATTCCTGTGACACTAGTTATTGATTCTGATGCTTCACTTCAGGTTTACTGTATCCCTCTGACCTTCTTTTTGACGACGAAACACAGATATTGCATTGGAATTAAATAGAAAAGGCACAATGCCGACTTAAGTACAAGAAGACTGACTCTTGTTACTGACTATATCTTGATCCATTCCTGTGACACTAGATATAGATTCCGATGCTTCACTACAGGTTTACTGTATCCCTTGGACCTTCTTATTGTCAATGAAACACAGAAATTGCATCGGAATTAAATAGAAAAGGCACAATGCCGTCTTAAGTACAAGCAGTCTGACTCTTATTACTGACTATGTGTTTAACCATTCCTGTTATACTAGTTAGAGATACCGATGCTTCACTTCTGGTTTACTGTATCCCTCGGACCTTCGTATTGATGATGAAACACAGAAATTTCATCGGAATTAAATGCAAAAGGCACATTGCCGACTTAAGTACAAGAAGACTGACTCTTCTTACTGACTATGTTTTGAACCATTCCTGTGAAACTAGTTATAGATTCCGATGCTTCACTTCAGGTTTACTGTATCCCTCTGACTTTTTTATTGACGATGAAACACAGTAATAGCATCGGAATTAAATTGAAAGGGGCACAATGCCGACTTAAGTACAAGAAGACCGACTCTTCTTACTGTCGCTGTTTTGAACCATTCCTGTGACACTAGTTATTGATTCCGATGCACCACTTCAGGTTTACTGTATCCCTTGGACCTTCTTATTGACGATGAAACACAGGAATTGCATCGGAAATAAATACAAAAATCACAATGCCGACTTAAGTACATGTAGACTGAATCTTCCTACTGTATATGTTATGAACCATTCCAGTGACACTAGTTATAGATTCCGATGCCTCATTTCAGTTTTACTGTATCCCTTGGACCTTATTATTGACGATGAAACACAGATAGTGCATCGGAATTAAATACAAAAGGCACAACGCCAACTTAAGTACAAGAAGACTGCGTCTTCCTACTGTCTATGTTTTGAACCATTCCTGTGACACTAGTTATAGATTCCGATGCTTCACTTCAGGTTTATTGTATCCCTCTGACCTTCATTTTGACGATGAAACTCAGAGATTGCATTGGAATTAAATAGAAAACGCACAATGCCGACTTAAGTACAAGAAGACTGGCTCTTCTTACTGACTATATCTTGATCCATTCCTTTGACACTAGTTATAGATTCCGATGCTTCATTTCAGGTTTACTGTATCCCTTGGACCTTCTTATTGACGATGAAACACAGAAATTGCATCGGAATTAAATAGAAAAGGCACAATTACGACTTAAGTACAAGAAGACTGACTCTTCCTACTGACTATGTGTTGAACCATTCCTGTTACACTAGTTAGAGATTCCGATGCTTCACTTCAGGTTTACTGTATCCCTCTGACCGTTTTATTGACGATGGAACACAGTAATTGCATCGGAACTAAATTGAAATGGGCACAATGCCGACCTAAGTACAAGAAGACTTACTCTTCTTACTGTCTATGCTTTGAACCATTCCTGTGACACTAATTATAGATTCCGATGCTCCACCTCAGGTTTACTGTATCCCTTGGACCTTCTTATTTACGATGAAACACAGAAATTGCATCGGAATTAAATACAAAAGGCAAAATGACGACTTAAGTACAAGAAGACTGACTCTTCTTACTGTCTATGTTTTGAACCATTCCTGCGACAAAAGTTCTAGATTCCGATGCTTCACTTCAGGTTTTACTGTATCCTTCTGACCATCTTATTGACGATGAAACACAGAAATTGAATCGTAATTGAATACAAAAGGCACAATGCAGACTAAATTACAAGAAGACTGACTCTTCTTACTGACTATGTTTTGAACCGTTCCTGTGACACTAGTTATAGGTTCCGATGCTTCACTTCAGTTTTACTGTATCCCTTGGACCTTCTTATTGACGATGAAACACAGAAATTGCATCGGAATAAAATAGAAAAGGCACAATGCCGTCTTAAGTACAAGCAGACTAACTCTTCTTACTGACTATGTGTTGAACCATTCCTGTTACACTAGTTAGAGATTCCGATGCTTCACTTCAGGTTTACTGTATCCCTCTGACCGTTTTATTGACGATGAAACACAGTAATTGCATCGGAACTAAATTGAAATGGGCACAATGCCGACCTAAGTACAAGAAGACTGACTCTTCTTACTGTCTATGCTTTGAACCATTCCTGTGACACTAATTATAGATTCCGATGCTCCACTTCAGGTTTACTGTATCCCTTGGACCTTCTTATTTACGATGAAACACAGAAATTGCATCGGAATTAAATACAAAAGGCAAAATGACGACTTAAGTACAAGAAGACTGACTCTTCTTACTGTCTATGTTTTGAACCATTACTGCGACAAAAGTTCTAGATTCCGATGCTTCACTTCAGGTTTACTGTGTCCCTCAGACCTTCTTATTGACGATGAAACACAGAAATAGCATCTGAATGAAATACAAAAGGCACAATGGCGACTTAAGTACAAGAAGACTGACTCTTCTTACTGACTTTGCTTTGAACCATTCCTGTGACACTAGTTATACATTCCGATGCTTCACTTCAGGTTTACTGTATCCATTGGACCTTATAATTGATGACGAAACACAGAAATTGCATCGGAATTAAATAGAAAAGCCACAATGCCGACTTATGTACAAGAAGACTGTCTCTTCCTACTGTCTATGTTTTGAACCATTCCTGTGACACTAGTTATGGATTCTGATGCATCACTTCAGGTTTACTGTATCCCTTGGACCTTCTTCTTGACGATGAAATACAGAAATTGCATCGGAATTAAATACAAAAGGCACAATGCCGACTTAAGAACAAGAAGACTGACTCTTCTTACTGACTATATCTTGATACGTTCCTGTGACACTAGTTATAGATTGCGATGCTTCCTTTCAGGTTTACTGTATTCCTTGGACTTTCTTACTGACGATGAAACACAGAAATTGCATCGGAATTAAATACAAAAGGCCCAATGCCGACTTAAGTACAAGAAGACTGACCCTTCTTTCTGACTGTGATTTGAACCATTCCTGTGACATTAGTTGAAGATTCCGATGCTTCACTTCAGGTTTACTGTATCCCTCTGACCTTCTTATTAACGATGAAACACAGATATTGCATCGGAATTAAATACAAAAGGCACAATGCCGACTTAAGTACAAGAAGACTGACTCTTCTTACTGGCTATGATATGAACCATTCCTGTGACACTAGTTATAGTTTCCGATGCTTCACTACAGGTTTACTGTATCGCTAGGACCTTCTTATTGACGATGAAACACAGAAATTGCATCGGAACTAAATACAAAAGGCACAATGACGACTTAAGTACAAGAACACTGACTCTTCCTACTGTATATGCTATGAACAATTCCTGTGAGACTAGTTATAGATTCCGATGCTTCACATGAGGTTTACTGTATCCCTCTGACCTTATTTTTGACGATGAAACACAGAAATTGCATCGGAATTAAATACAAAAGGCACAATGGCAACTTAAGTGCAAGAATACTGACTCTTCTTACTGACTATATCTTGATCCATTCCTAAGACACTAGTTATAGATTCCGATGTTTCTCTTCAGGTATACTGTATCCCTTGGACCTTCTTATTGACGATGAAACACAGAAATTGCATCGGAATTAAATACAAAAGGCACAATGCCGACTTAAAAACAAGAAGACTCACTCTTCTTACTGACTATGTTTTTAACCATTCCTGTGACACTAGTTGAAGATTCCGTTGCTTCACTGCAGGTTTACTGTCACCCTAGGACCTACTTGATGACGATGAAACACAGAAATTGCATCGGAACTAAATACAAAAGGCACAATGCCGACTTAAGTACAAGAAGACGGACCCTTCTTACTGTCTATGTTTTGAACCATTCCTGCGACAAAAGTTCTAGATTCCGATGCTTCACTTCAGCTTTACTGTATCCCTTGGACCTTCTTATTGACGATGAAACACTGAAATTGTATCGGAATTAAATAGAAAAGGCACAATGCCGACTTAAGTACAAGAAGACTGACTCTTCTTACTGACTATGTTTGGAGCCATTCCTGTTACACTAGTTATAGATTCCGATGCTTCACTTCAGGTTTACTGTGTCCCTCTGACCAATCCTATTGACGATGAAACACAGAAATAGCATCTCAATGAAATACAAAAGGCACAATGCCGAATTAAGTACAAGAAGACTGACTCTTCTTACTGACTTTGTTTTGAACCATTCCTGTGACGCTAGTTATAGATTCCGATGCTTCACTTCAGGTTTACTGTATCCCTTGGACCTTCTTATTGACGACGAAACACAGAAATTGCATCGGAATTAAATACAAAAGGCACAATGCCGACTTAAGTACAAGAAGACTGACTCTTCTTACCGACTATATATTAATCCATTCCTGTAACACTAGTTATAGATTCCGATGCTTCCCTTCAGGTTTACTGTATCCCTTGGACCTTCTTACTGACGATCAAACACAGTAATTGCAACGCAATTTAATACAAAAGGCCCAATGCCGACTTAAGTACAAGAAGACTGACTCTTCTTTATGACTATGATTTGAACCATTCCTGTGACACTAGTTGTAGATTCCGATGCTTCACTTCTGGTTTACTGCATCCTCGGACCTTCGTATTGATAATGAAAGACAGAAATCGCATCGCAATTATTACAAAAGGCACAATGCCGACTTAAGTACAAGAAGACTGACTCTTCTTACTGACTATGTTTCGAACCATTCCGGTGACACTAGTTATAGTTTCCGATGCTTCACTACAGGTTTACTGTATCGCTAGTACCTTCTTATTGACGATGAAACACAGAAATTGCATCGGAACTAAATACAAAAGGCACAATGACGACTAAAGTACAAGAAGACTGACTCTTCCTACTGTCTATGTTTTGAACGAATCCTGTAACATTAGTTATAGATTCCGATGCTTCACTTCAGATTTACTGTATCTTTGGACCTTCTTATTGGCGACGAAACACAGAAATTACATCGGAATTAAATAGAAAAGGCATAATGCCTACTTAAGTACAAGAAGAATGACTCTTCCGACTGTCTATGATTTGAACCATTCCTGTGACACTAGTTATAGATTCCGATGCTTCCCCTCAGGTTCACTGTATCCCTCTCACCTTCTTATTGACGATGAAGCGCAGAAATTGCATCGAAATAAATAGATAAGGTACAATGCCGTCTTAAGTACAAGCAGACTGACTCTTCTCAGTGTCTATGTTTTGAACCATTCCTGTGACGCTAGTTACAGATTCCTATGCTTTAATTCAGGTGTACTGTATCACTAGGACCTTCTTATTGACGATGAAACACAGAAATAGCATCGGAATAAAATAGAAAAGGCACAATGACGACTTAAGTACAAGAAGACTGACTCTTCTTACTGACTATGATTTGAACCATACCTGTGACACTAGTTGTAGATTCCGATGCTTCACTTCATTTTTACTGTATCCCTCTGACCTTCTTATTAACGATGAAACACAGATATTGCATCGAAATTAAATACAAAAGGCACAATGCCGACTTAAGTACACGAAGACTGACTCTTCTTTCTGACTATGATTTGAACCATTCCTGTGACACTAGTTGTAGATTCCAATGCTTCACTACAGGTTCAATGTATCCCTCTGACCTTTTATTAACGATGAAACACAGATATTGCATCGGAATTAAATACAAAAGGCACAATGCCGACTTAAGTACAAGAAAACTGACTCTTCTTACTGGCTATGATATGAACCATAACTGTGACACTAGTTATAGATTCCGATGCTTCACTTCTGGTTTACTGCATCCCTCGGACCTTCGTATTGACAATGAAACACAGAAATTGCATCGGAATTAAATACAAAAGGCACAATGCCGACTTAAGTACAAGAAGACTGACTCTTCTTACTGACTATGTTCCGAACCATTCCTGTGACACTAGTTATAGTTTCCGATGCTTCACTACATGTTTAAAGTATCGCTAGGACCTTCTTATTGACGATGAAACACAGAAATTGCATCGGAACTAAATACAAAATGCACAATGATGACTTAAGTACAAGAAGACTGACTCTTCTAACTGACTATGATTTGAACCATTCCTGCGACACTAGATACAGATTCCGATGCTTCACTTCAGGTTTACTGTATCCCTTGGACCTTCTTATTGACGACGAAGCACAGAAATTGCATCGGAATTAAATAGAAAAGGCACAATGCCGACTTATGTACAAGAAGACTGTCTCCTCCTAATGTCTATGTTTTGAACCATTCCTGTGACACTAGTTATGGATTCCGAAGCATCACTTCAGGTTTACTGTATACCTTGGATCTTCTTCTTGACGATGAAATACAGAAATTGCAGCGGAATTAAATACAAAAGGCACAATGCCGACTTACGTACAAGAAGACTGACTCTTCTTACTGACTATATCTTAATCCATTCCTGTGACACTAGTTATAGATTCCGATGCTTCCCTTCAGGTTTACTGTATCCCTTGGACCTTCTTACTGACGATAAAACACAGAAATTGCATCGCAATGAAATACAAAAGGATCAATGCCGACTTAAGTACAAGAAGACTGAGTCTTCTTTCTGACTATGATTTGAACCATTCCTGTGCCACTAGTTGTAGATTCCGATGCTTCACTTCAGGTTTACTGTATCCCTCTGACCTTCTTATTAACGATGAAACACAGTTATTGCATCGGAATTAAATACAAAAGCCACAATGCCGACTTAAGTACAAGAAGACTGACTCTTCTTACGGGCTATGATATGTACCATTTCTGTGACACTAGTTATAGATTCCGATGCTTCACTTCTGGTTTACTGCATCCCTCGGACATTCGTATTGACAATGAAACACAGAAATTGCATCGGAATTAAATATAAAAGGCACAATGCCGACTTATGTACAAGAAGACTGACTCTTCTTACTGACAATGTTTCGAACCATTCCTGTGTCACTAGTTATAGTTTCCGATGCTTCACTACAGGTTTACTGTATCGCTAGGACCTTCTTATTGTCGATGAAACACAGAAATTGCATCGGAACTAAATACAAAAGGCACAATGACGACTTGAGTACAAGAAGACTGACTTTTCCTACTGTCTATGTTCTGAACGAATCCTGTAACATTAGTTACAGATTCCGATGCTTCTCTTCCGGTTTCCTGTAGCCTTTGGACCTTCTTATTGGCGACGAAACACAGAAATTGCATCGGAATTTTATAGAAAAGGCACAATGCCGGCTTAAGTACAAGAAGACTAACTCCTCCTACTGTCTATGTTTTGAACCATTCCTGTGACACTAGTTATAGATTCCGATGCTTCACTTCATTTTTACTGTATCCCTCTGACCTTCTTATCAACGATGAAACACAGATATTGCATCGGAATTAAATACAAAAGGCACAATGCCGACTTAAGTACAAGAAGACTGACTCTTCTAACTGACTATGTTTTGAACCATCCTGTGACACTAGTTACAGATTCCGATGCTTCACATGAGGTTTACTGTATCCCTTGGACCTTCTTATTGACGAGTAATCACAGAAATTGCATCGGAATTAAATACAAAAGTCTAAATGCCGACTTAAGTACAAGAAGACTGACTGTTGTCACTGTCTATGATTTGAACCATTCCTGTTACGCTAGATATAGATTCCGATGCTTCACTTCAGGTTTACTGTATCCCTTGGACCTTCTTATTGACGACGAAGCACAGAAATTGCATCGGAATTAAATAGAAAAGGCACAATGCCGACTTATGTACAAGAAGACTGTCTCTTCCTAGTGTCTATGTTTTGAACCATTCCTGTGACACTAGTTATGGATTCCGAAGCATCACTTCAGGTTTATTGTATCCCTTGGACCTTCTTCTTGACGATGAAATACAGAAATTGCATCGGAATTAAATAGAAAAGGCACAATGCCGACTTACGTACAAGAAGACTGACTCTTCTCACTGACTATATCGTAATCCATTCCTGGGACGCTAGTTATAGATTCCGATGCTTCCCTTCAGGTTTACTGTATCCCTTGGACGTTCTTACTGACGATAAAACACAGAAATTCCATCGCAATCAAATACAAAAGTCCATTGATGACTTAAGTACAAGAAGACTGACTCTTCCTACTGACTATGATTTGAACCATTCCTGTGACACTAGTTGTAGATTCCGATGCTTCACTTCATTTTTACTGTATCCCTCTGACCTTCTTATTAACGATGAAACACAGATATTGCATCGGAATTAAATACAAAAGGCACAATGCCGACTTAAGTACAAGAAGACTGACTCTTGTTACTAACTATGATTTGAACCATTCCTGTGACACAAGTTATAGATTCCGATGCTTCACATCTGGTTTACTGTATCCCACGGACCTTGGTATTGATGATGAAACACAGAAATTGCTTCGGAATTAAATACAAAAGGCACAATGCCGACATAAGTACAAGAAGACTGACCCTTCTAACTGACTATGTTTTGAACCATTCCTGTGACACCAGTTAAAGATTCCGATGCTTCACTTCAGGTTTACTGTATCCCTTGGACCTTCTTATTGACGAGTAATCACAGAAATTGCATCGGAATTAAATACAAAAGTCTAAATGCCGACTTAAGTACAAGAAGACTGACAGTTCTCACTGTCTATGATTTGAACCATTCCTTTGACGCCAGTTATAGATTACGATGCTTCACTTCAGGTTTACTGTATCCCTTGGACCTTCTAATTGACGACGAAGCACAGAACTTGCATCGGAATTAAATAGAAAAGGCACAATGCCGACTTATGTACAAGAAGACTGTCTCTTCCTATTGTCTATGTTTTGAACCATTCCTGTGACACTAGTTATGGATTCCGAAGTATCACTTCAGGTTTACTGTATCCCTTGGACCTTCTTCTTGACGATGAAATACAGAAATTGCATCGGAATTAAATACAAAAGGCACAATGCCAACTTAAGTACAAGAAGACTTACTCTTCTTTCTGACTAGGATTTGAACCATTCCTGTGACACTAGTTGTAGATTCCGATGCTCACTTCAGGTTTACTGTATCCCTCTGACCTTCTTATTAACGATGAAACACTGATATAGCATCGGAATTAAATACAAAAGGTGCAATGCCGACTTAAGTACAAGAGGACTGACTCTTCTTACTGGCAATTATATGAACCATTCCTGTGACACTAGTTATAGATTCCGATGCATCACTTCTGGTTTAATGCATCCCTCGGACCTTCGTATTGACAATGAAACACAGAAATTGCATCGGAATTAAATACAAAAGGCACAATGCCGACTTAAGTTCAAGAATACTGTCTCTTCTTACTGACTATGTTTCGAACCATTCCTGTGACACTAGTTATAGTTTCCGATGCTTCACTACAGGTTTACTGTATCGCTAGGACCTTCTTATTGTCGATGAAACACAGAAATTGCATCGGAACTAAATACAAAAGACACAATGACGACTTGAGTACAAGAAGACTGACTCTTCCTACTGTCTATGTTCTGAACGAATCCTGTAACATTAGTTATAGATTCCGATGCTTCTCTTCCGGTTTCCTGTAGCCTTTGGACCTTCTTATTGGCGACGAAACACAGAAATTGCATCGGAATTTTATAGAAAAGGCACAATGCCGACTTAAGTACAAGAAGACTAACTCCTCCTACTGTCTATGTTTTGAACCATTCCTGTGACACTAGTTATAGATTCCGATGCTTCACTTCATTTTTACTGTATCCCTCTGACCTTCTTATCAACGATGAAACACAGATATTGCATCGGAATTAAATACAAAAGGCACAATGCCGACTTAAGTACAAGAAGACTGACTCTTCTAACTGACTATGTTTTGAACCATCCTGTGACACTAGTTACAGATTCCGATGCTTCACATGAGGTTTACTGTATCCCTTGGACCTTCTTATTGACGAGTAATCACAGAAATTGCATCGGAATTAAATACAAAAGTCTAAATGCCGACTTAAGTACAAGAAGACTGACAGTTCTCACTGTCTATGATTTGAACCATTCCTTTGACGCTAGTTATAGATTACGATGCTTCACTTCAGGTTTACTGTATCCCTTGGACCTTCTTATTGACGACGAAGCACAGAAATTGCATCGGAATTAAATAGAAAAGGCACAATGCCGACTTATGTACAAGAAGACTGTCTCTTCCTATTGTCTATGTATTGAACCATTCCTGTGACACTAGTTATGGATTCCGAAGTATCACTTCAGGTTTACTGTATCCCTTGGACCTTCTTCTTGCCGATGAAATACAGAAATTGCATCGGAATTAAATACAAGAGGCACAATGCCGACTTAAGTGCAAGAAGACTGACTCTTCTTTCTGACTAGGATTTGAACCATTCCTGTGACACTAGTTGTAGATTCCGATGCTTCACTTCAGGTTTACTGTATCCCTCTGACCTTCTTATTAACGATGAAACACAGATATAGCATCGGAATTAAATACAAAAGGTGCAATGCCGACTTAAGTACAAGAGGACTGACTCTTCTTACTGGCAATTATATGAACCATTCCTGTGACACTAGTTATAGATTCCGATGCATCACTTCTGGTTTAATGCATCCCTCGGACCTTCGTATTGACAATGAAACACAGAAATTGCATCGGAATTAAATACAAAAGGCACAATGCCGACTTAAGTTCAAGAATACTGTCTCTTCTTACTGACTATGTTTCGAACCATTCCTGTGACACTAGTTATAGTTTCCGATGCTTCACTACAGGTTTACTGTATCGCTAGGACCTTCTTATTGACGATGAAACACAGAAATTGCATCAGAACTAAATACAAAAGGCACAATGACGACTTAGGTACAAGAAGAGTGACTCATCCTACTCTCTATGTTTTGAACGAATCCTGTAACATTAGTTATAGATTCCGATGCTTCACTTCAGGTTTACTGTATAGTTTGGACCTTCTTATTGGCGACGAAACACAGAAATTGCATCTTAATTAAATAGAAAAGGCACAATGCCTACTTAAGTACAAGAAGACTGACTCTTCCTACTGTCTATGTTTTGAACCATTCCTGTGACACTAGTTATAGATTCCGATGCTTCACCTCAGGTTCACTGTATCCCTCTGACATTCTTATTGCCGATGAAGCGCAGATATTGCATCGAAATTAAATAGAAAAGGTACAATGCCGTCTTAAGTACAAGCAGACTGACTCTTCTTAGTGTCTATGTTTTGAACCATTCCTGTGACACTAGTTGTAGATTCCGATGCTTCACTTCATTTTTACTGTATCCCTCTGACCTTCTCATTAACGATGAAACACAGATATTGCATCAGAATTAAATACAAAAGGCACAATGCCGACTTAAGCACAAGAAGACTGACTCTTCTTACTGACTATTATTTGAACCATTCCTGTGACACTAGTTATAGATTCCGATGCTTCACATCTGGTTTACTGTATCCCACGGACCTTCGTATTGTCGATGAAACACAGAAATTGCATCGGAATTGAATACAAAAGGCACAATGCCGACTTAAGTACAAGAAGACTGACTCTTCTAACTGACTATGATTTGAACCATTCCTGTGACACTAGTTATAGATTCCGTTGTTTCACTTCAGGTTTACTGTATCCCTTGGACCTTCTTCTTGACGAGTAATCACATAAATTGTATCGGAATTAAATACAATTGTCTAAATGCCGACTTAAGTACAAGAAGACTGACTCTTCTCACTGTCTATGATTTGAACCATTCCTGTGACGCTAGTAATAGATTCCGATGCTTCACTTCAGGGTTACTGTATCCCTTGGACCTTCACATTGACGACGAAACACAGAAATTGCATCGGAATTAAATAGAAAAGGCACAATGCCGACTTATGTACAAGAAGACTGTCTCTTCCTACTGTCTATGTTTTGAACCATTCCTGTGACACTAGTTAAGGATTCCGATGCATCACTTCAGGTTTACTGTATCCCTTGGACCTTCTTCTTGACGATGAAATACAGAAATTGCATCGGAATTAAATACAAAAGACACAATGCCGACTTAAGTACAAGAAGACTGACTCTTCTTACTGACAATATCTTAATCCATTCCTGTGACGCTAGTTATAGATTACGATGCTTCCCTTCAGGTTTACTGTATCCCTTGGACCTTCTTACTGACGATCAAACACAGAAATTGCATCGCAATTAAATACAAAAGGCCCAATGCCGACTTAAGTACAAGAAGACTGACTCTTCTTTCTGACTATGATTTGAACCATTCCTGTGACACTAGTTATAGATTCCGATGCTTCACATCAGGTTCACTGTATCCCTCTGACCTTATTGACGATGAAGCGCAGAAATTGCATCGAAATTAAATAGAAAGGTACAATGCCGTCTTAAGTACAAGCAGACTGACTCTTCTTAGTGTCTATGTTTTGAACCATTCCTGTGACGCTAGTTACAGATTCCGATGCTTGACTTCAGGTGTACTGTATCCCTAGGACCTTCTTATTGACGATGAAACACAGAAATTGCATCGGAATTAAATAGAAAAGGCACAATGCCGACTTAAGTACAAGAAGACTGAATCTTCTTACTGACTATGATTTTAACCATTCCTGTGACACCAGTTGTAGATTCCGATGCTTCACTTCATTTTTACTGTATCGCTCTGACCTTCTTATTAACGATGAAACACAGATATTGCATCGGAATTAAATACAATAGGCACAATGCCGACTTAAGTACAAGAAGACTGACTCTTGTTACTGACTATGATTTGAACCATTCCTGTGACACTATTTATAGATTCCGATGCTTCACATCTGGTTTACTGTATCCCACGGACCTTCGTATTGACGATGAAACACCGAAATTGCATCGGAATTAAATACAAAAGGCACAATGCCGACTAAAGTACAAGAAGACTGACTCTTCTGACTGACTATGTTTTGAACCATTCCTGTGACACTAGTTATGGATTCCGATGCATCACTTCAGGTTTACTGTATCCCTTGGACCTTCTTCTTCACGATGAAATACAGATATTGCATCGGAATTAAATACAAAACCACAATGCCGACTTAAGTACAAGAAGACTGACTCTTCTTACTGACTATATCTTAATCCATACCTGTGACGCTAGTTATAAATTCCGATGCTTCCCTTCAGGTTTACTGTATCCCTTGGACCTTCTTACTGACGATAAAACACAGACATTGCAACGCTTTAAATACAAAAGTCCCAATGCCGACTTAAATACAACAAGACTGACTCTTCTTTCTGACTATGATTTGAACCATTCCTCAGCCACTAGTTGTAGATTCCGATGCTTCACTTCAGGTTTACTGTATCCCTCTGACCTTCTTATTAACGATGAAACACAGATATTGCATCGGAATTAAATACAAAAGGCACAATGCCGACTTAAGTACAAGAAGACTGACACTTCTTACTGGCTATGATATGACCCATTCCTGTGACACTAGTTACTGATTCCGATGCTTCACTTCTGGTTTACTGCATCCCTCGGACCTTCGTATTGACAAAGAAACACAGAAATTGCATCGGAATTAAATAGAAAAGGCACAATGCCGACTTAAGTACAAGAAGACTGACTCTTCTTACTGACTATGTATCGAACCATTCCTGTGACACTAGTTATAGTTTCCGATGCTTCACTAGAGGTTTACTGTATCGCTAGGACCTTCTTATTGACGATGAAACACAGAAATTGCATCGGAATTAAATACAAAAGGCACAATGAATACTTAAGTACAAGAAGATTGACTCTTCCTACTGTCTATGTTTAAACGAAACCTGTAACATTAGTTATAGATTCCGATGCTTCACTTCAGGTTTACTGTATCCTTTGGACCTTCTTATTGGCGACGAAACACAGAAATTGCATCGGAATTAATTAGAAAAGGCACAATGCCTACTTAAGTACAAGCAGACTGACTCTTCTTTGTGTCTATGTTTTGAACCATTCCTGTGACTCTAGTTACAGATTCCGCTGCTTCACTTCAGGTGTACTGTATCCCTAGGAACTTCTTATTGACGATAAAACACAGAAATTGCATCGGAATTAAATAGAAAAGGCACAATGCCGACTTAAGTACAAGAAGACTGACTCTTCTTACTGACTATTATTTGAACTATTCCTGTGACACTAGTTGTAGATTCCGATGCTTCACTTCATTTTTACTGTATCCCTCTGACCTTCTTGTTAACGATGAAACACAGATATTGCATCGGAATTAAATACAAAAGGCATAATGCCGACTTAAGTACAAGAAGACTGACTCTTCTTACTGACTATGAATTGAACCATTCCTGTGACACTAGTTATAGATTCCGATGCTTCACTTCAGGTTTACAGTATCCCTAGGACCTTCTTATTGACGATGCAACACAGAAATTGCATCGGAACTAAATACAAAAGGCACAATGCCGACTTTAGAACAAGAAGACTGACTCTTCCTACTGTCTATGTTTTGAACGAATCCCGTGACATTAGTTATAGATTCCGATGCTTCATTTCAGGATTACTGTATCCTTTGGACCTTCTTAATGGCGACGAAACACAGAAATTGCATCGGAATTAAATAGAAAAGGCACAATGCAGACTTAAGTACAAGAAGACTGACACTTCCTACTGTCTATGTTTTGAACCATTCCTGTGACACTAGTTATACATTCCGATGCTTCACCTTAGGTTCACTGTATCCCTCTGACCTTCTTATTGACGATGAAACACAGAAACTGCATCGGAATTAAATAGAAAAGGCACAATGCCGTCTTAAGTACAAGCACACTGACTCTTCTTAGTGTCTATGTTTCGAACCATTCCTGTGACGCTAGTTACAGATTCCGATGCTTCACTTCAGGTGTACTGTATCCCTAGGACCTTCTTATTGACGGTGAAACACAGAAATTGCATCGGAATTAAATAGAAGAGGCACAATGCCGACTTAAGTACAAGAAGACTGAATCTTCATACTGACTATGATTTGAATCATACCTGTGACACTAGTTGTAGATTCCGATGCTTCACTTCATTTTTACTGTATCCCTCTGACCTTCTTATTAACGATGAAACACAGATATTGCATCGGAATTAAATACAAAAGGCACAATGCCGACTTAAGTACAAGAAGACTGACTCTTGTTACTGACTATGATTTGAACCATTCCTGTGACACTAGTTATAGATTCCGATGCTTCACATCTGGTTTACTGTATCCCACGGATCTTCGTATTGACGATGAAACACAGAAATTGCATCGGAATTAAATACAAAAGGCACAATGCCGACTTAAGTACAAGAAAACTGACTCTTCTAACTGACTATGTTTTGAACCATTCCTGTGACACTAGTTATAGATTCCGATGCTTCACTTCAGATTTACTGTACCCCTTGGACCTTCTTATTGACGACGAAACACAGAAATTGCATCGGAATTAAATAGAAAAGTCACAATGCCGACTTATGTACAAGAAGACTGTCTCTTCCTACTGTCTATGTTTTGAACCATTCCTGTGACACTAGTTAAGGATTCCGATGCATCACTTCAGGTTTACTGTATCCCTTGGACCTTCTTCTTGACGATGAAATACAGAAATTGCATCGGAATTAAATACAAAAGACACAATGCCGACTTAAGTACAAGAAGACTGACTCTTGTTACTGACTATATCTTAATCCATTCCTGTGACGCTAGTTATAGATTCCGATGCTTCCCTTCAGGTTTACTGTATCCCTTGGACCTTCTTACGGACGATCAAGCACAGAAATTGCATCGCAATTAAATACAAAAGGCCCAATGCCGACTTAAGTACAAGAAGACTGACTCTTCTTTCTGACTATGATTTGAGCCATTCCTGTGACACTAGTTATAGATTCCGATGCTTCACCTCAGGTTCACTGTATCCCTCTGACCTTCTTATTGACGATGAAGCGCAGAAATTGCATCGAAATTAAATAGAAATGGTGCAATGCCGTCTTAAGTACAAGCAGACTGACTCTTCTTAGTGTCTATGTTTTGAACCATTCCTGTGACGCTAGTTACAGATTCCGATGCTTGACTTCAGGTGTACTGTATCCCTAGGACCTTCTTGTTGTTTTTGTTGTGGTCTTCAGTCTTGAGACTGGTTTGATGCAGCTCTCCATGCTACTCTATCCTGTGCAAGATTTTTCATCTCCCAGTACCTACTGCAACCTTCATCCTTCTGAATCTGCTTAGTGTATTCATCTCTTGGTCTCCCTCTACGATTTTTACCCTCCACGCTGCCCTCCAATACTAAATTGGTGATCCCTTGATGCCTCAGAACATGTCCTACCAACCGATCCCTTCTTCTGGTCATGTTGTGCCACAAACTTCTCTTCTCCCCAATCCTATTCAATACTTCCTCGTTAGTTATGTGATCTACCCATCTAATCTTCAGCATTCTTCTGTAGCACCACATTTCGAAAGCTTCTATTCTCTTCTTGTTCAAACTATTTATCGTCCATGTTTCACTTCCATACATGGCTACACTCCATACAAATACTTTCAGAAATGTTTTCCTGACACTTAAATCAATACTGGATGTTAACAAATTTCTCTTCTTCAGAAACGCTTTCCTTGCCATTGCCAGCTTACATTTTATATCCTCTCTACTTCGACCATCGTCAGTTATTTTGCTCCCCAAATAGCAAAACTCCTTTACTACTTTAAGTGTCTCATTTCCTAATCTAATTCCCTCAGCATCACCCGACTTAATTAGACTACATTCCATTATCCTTGTTTTGCTTTTGTTGATGTTCATCTTATATCCTCCTTTCAAGACACTGTCCATTCCATTCAACTGCTCTTCCAAGTCCTTTGCTGTCTCTGACAGAATTACAATGTCATCGGCGAACCTCAAAGTTTTTATTTCTTCTCCACGAATTTTAATACCTACTCCGAATTTTTCTTTTGTTTCCTTTACTGCTTGCTCAATATACAGATTGAACAACATCGGGGAGAGGCTACAACCCTGTCTTACTCCCTTCCCAACCACTGCTTCCCTTTCACGTCCCTCGACTCTTATAACTGCCATCTGGTTTCTGTACAAATTGTAAATAGCCTTTCGCTCCCTGTATTTTACCCCTGCCACCTTCAGAATTTGAAAGAGAGTATTCCAGTCAACATTGTCAAAAGCTTTCTCTAAGTCTACAAATGCTAGAAACGTAGGTTTGCCTTTCCTTAATCTTTCTTCTAAGATAAGTCGTAAGGTCAGTATTGCCTCACGTGTTCCAGTGTTTCTACGGAATCCAAAGTGATCTTCCCCGAGGTTGGCTTCTACTAGTTTTTCCATTCGTCTCTAAAGAATTCGTGTTAGTATTTTGCAGCTGTGACTTATTAAGCTGATAGTTCGGTAATTTTCACATCTGTCAGCACCTGCTTTCTTTGGGATTGGAATTATTATATTCTTCTTGAAGTCTGAGGGTATTTCGCCTGTTTCATACATCTTGCTTACCAGATGGTAGAGTTTTGTCAGGACTGGCTCTCCCACGGCCGTTATTAGTTCCAATGGAATATTGTCTACTCCCGGGGCCTTGTCTCGACTCAGGTCTTTCAGTGCTCTGTCAAACTCTTCACGCAGTATCGTATCACCCATTTCATCTTCATCTACATCCTCTTCCATTTCCATAATATTGTCCTCAAGTACATTGCCCTTGTATAGACCCTCTATATACTCCTTCCACCTTTCTGCTTTCCCTTCTTTGCTTAGAACTGGGTTTCCATCTGAGCTCTTGATATTCATACAAGTCGTTCTCTTATCTCCAAAGGTCTCTTTAATTTTCCTGTAGGCGGTATCTATCTTACCCCTAGTGAGATAGGCCTCTACATCCTTACATTTGTCCTCTAGCCATCCCTGCTTAGCCATTTTGCACTTCCTGTCGATCTCATTTTTGAGACGTTTGTATTCCTTTTTGCCTGTTTCACTTACTGCATTTTTATATTTTCTCCTTTCATCAATTAAATTCAATATTTCTTCTGTTACCCTAGGATTTCTACTAGCCCTCGTCTTTTTACCTACTTGATCCTGTGCTGCCTTCACTACTTCATCCCTCAAAGCTACCCATTCTTCTTCTACTGTATTTCCTTCCCCCATTCCTGTCAATTGCTCCCTTATGCTCTCCCTGAATCTCTGTACAACCTCTGGTTCTTTTAGTTTATCCAGGTCCCATCTCCTTAAATTCCCACCTTTTTGCAGTTTCTTCAGTTTTAATCTACAGGTCATGACCAATAGATTGTGGTCAGAGTCCACATCTGCCCCTCGAAATGTCTTACAATTTAAAACCTGGTTCCTAAATCTCTGTCTTACCATTATATAATCTATCTGATACCTTTTAGTATCTCCAGGGTTCTTCCAGGTATACAACCTTCTTATTGACGATGAAACACAGAAATTGCATCGGAATTAAATAGAAAAGGCACAATGCCGACTTAAGTACAAGAAGACTGAATCTTCTTACTGACTATGATTTGAACCATTCCTGTGACACCAGTTGTAGATTCCGATGCTTCACTTCATTTTTACTGTATCGCTCTCACCTTCTTATTAACGATGAAACACAGATATTGCATCAGAATTAAATACAAAAGGCACAATGCCGACTTAAGTACAAGAAGACTGACTCTTGTTACTGACTATGATTTGAACCATTCCTGTGACACTATTTATAGATTCCGATGCTTCACATCTGGTTTACTGTAACCCACGGACCTTCGTATTGACGATGAAACACCGAAATTGCATCGGAATTAAATACAAAAGGCACAATGCCGACTAAAGTACAAGAAGACTGACTCTTCTAACTGACTATGTTTTGAACCATTCCTGTGACACTAGTTATAGATTCCGATGCTTCACTTCAGGTTTAATGTATCCCTTTGACCTTCGTATTGTCGAGTAATTACAGAAATTGCCTCGGAATTAAATACAAAAGTCTAAATGCCGACTTAAGTACAGGAAGACTGACTCTTCTCACTGTCTATGATTTGAACCATTCCTGTGACGCTAGTTACAGATACCGAAGCTTCACTTCAGGATTACTGTATCCCTTGGACCTTCTTATTGTCGACGAAACACAGAAATTGCATCGGAATTAAATAGAAAAGGCACAATGCCGACTTATGTACAAGAAGACTGTCTCTTCCTACTGTCTATGTTTTGAACCATTCCTGTGACACTAGTTATGGATTCCGATGCATCACTTCAGGTTTACTGTATCTCTTGGACCTTCTTCATGACGATGAAATACAGAAATTGCATCGGAATTAAATACAAAACCACAATGCCGACTTAAGAACAAGACGACTGACTCTTCTTACTGACTATATCTTAATCCATACCTGTGACGCTAGTTATAGATTCCGATGCTTCCCTTCAGGTTTACTGTATCCCTTGGACCTTCTTACTGACGATAAAACACAGATATTGCAACGCATTTAAATACAAAAGGCCCAATGCCGACTTAAGTACAAGAAGACTGACTATTCTTTCTGACTATGATTTGAACCATTCCTCAGCCACTAGTTATAGATTCCGATGGTTCACTTCAGGTTTACAGTATCCCTCTGACCTTCTTATTAACGATGAATCACAGATATTGCATCGGAATTAAATACAAAAGGCACAATGCCGTCTTAAGTACAAGAAGACTGACTCTTCTTACTGGCTATGATATGAACCATTCCTGTGACACTAGTTATAGATTCCGATGCTTCACTTCTGGTTTACTGCATCCCTCGGACCTTCGTATTGACAAAGAAACACAGAAATTGCATCGGAATTAAATACAAAAGGCACAATGCCGACTTAAGTACAAGAAGACTGACTCTTCTTACTGACTATGTATCGAACCATTCCTGTGACACTAGTTATTGTTTCCGATGCTTCACTAGAGGTTTACTGTATCGCTAGGACCTTCTTATTGACGATGAAACACAGAAATTGCATCGGAATTAAATACAAAAGGCACAATGACGACTTAAGTACAAGAAGACTGACTCTTCCTACTGTCTATGTTTAAACGAATCCTGTAACATTAGTTATAGATTCCGATGCTTCACTTCAGGTTTACTGTATCCTTTAGACCTTCTTATTGGCGACGAAACACAGAAATTGCATCGGAATTAATTAGAAAAGGCACAATGCCTATTTAAGTACAAGCAGACTGACTCTTCTTAGTGTCTATGTTTTGAACCATTCCTGTGACGCTAGTTACATATTCTGCTGGTTCACTTCAGGTGTACTGTATCCCTAGGACCTTCATATTGACGATAAAACACAGAAATTGCATCGGAATTAAATAGGAAAGGCACAATGCCGACTTAAGTACAAGAAGACTGACTCTTCTTACTGACTATTATTTGAACTATTCCTGTGAAACTAGTTGTAGATTCCGATGCTTCACTTCATTTTTACTGTATCCTTCTGACCTTCTTGTTAACGATGAAACACAGATATTGCATCGGAATTAAATACAAAAGGCACAATGCCGACTTAAGTACAAGAAGACTGACTCTTCTTACTGACTATGATTTGAACCATTCCTGAGACACTAGTTATAGATTCCGAAGCTTCGCTTCAGGTTTACTGTATCCCTAGGACCTTCTTATAGACGATGCAACACAGAAATTGCAACGGAACTAAATACAAAAAACACAATGCCGTCTTAAGTACAAGAAGACTGACTCTTCCTACTGTCTATGTTTTGAACGAATCCCGTGACATTAGTTTTGGATTCCGATGCTTCACTTCAGGATTACTGTATCCTTTGGACCTTCTTATTGGCGACGAAACACAGAAATTGCATCGGAATTAAGTAGAAAAGGCACAATGCAGACTTAAGTACAAGAAGACTGACACTACCTATTGTCTATGTTTAGAACCATTCCTGTGACACTAGTTATAGAATCCGATGCTTCACCTTAGGTTCACTGTATCCCTCTGACCTTCTTATTGACGATGAAACACTGAAATTGCATCGGAATTAAATAGAAAAGGCACAATGCCGTCTTAAGTACAAGCAGACTGACTCTTCTTAGTGGCTATGTTTCGAACCATTCCTGTGACGCTAGTTACACATTCCGATGCTTCACTTCAGGTGTACTGTATCCCTAGGACCTTCTTATTGACGATGAAACACAGAAATTGCTTCGGAATTAAATAGAAAAGGAACAATGCCGACTTAAGTACAAGAAAACTGACTCTTCCAACTGACTATGTTTTGAACCATTCCTGTGACACTAGTTATAGATTCCGATGCTTCACTTCAGATTTATTGTATCCCTTGGACCTTCTTATTGACGACTAATCACAGAAATTGCATCGGAATTAAATACAGAAGTCTAAATGCCGACTTAAGTACAAGAAGACTGACTCTTCTCACTGTCTATGATTTGAACCATTCCTGTGACGCTAGTTATAGATCCGATGCTTCACTTCAGGTTTACTGTATCCCTTGGACCTTCTTATTGACTACGAAACACAGAAATTGCATCGGAATTATTTAGAAAAGGCACAATGCCGACTTATGTACAAGAAGACTGTCTCTTCCTACTGTCTATGTTTTGAACCATTCCTGTGACACTAGTTGTAGATTCCGATGCTTCATTTCGGGTTTACTGTATCCCTCTCACCTTCTTATTAATGATGAAACACAGATATTGCATCGGAATTAAATACAAAAGGCACAATGCCGACTTAAGTACAAGAAGACCGACTCTTCTTACTGGCTATGATATGAACCATTCCTGTGACACTAATTATAGATTACGATGCTTCACTTCTGGTTTACTGCATCCCTCGGACCTTCGTATTGACAATGAAACACAGAAATTGCATCGGAATTAAATACAAAAGGCACAATGCCGACTTAAGTACAAGAAGACTGACTCTTCTTACTGACTATGTTTCGAACCATTCCTGTGACACAAGTTATAGTTTCCGATGCTTCACTACAGGTTTACTGTATCGCTAGGACCTTCTTATTGACGATGAAACACAGAAATTGCATCGGAACTAAATACAAAAGGCACAATGACGACTTAAGTAGAAGAAGACTGACTCTTCCTACTGTCTATGTTTAAACGAATCCTGTAACATTAGTTATAGATTCCGATGCTTCACTTCAGGTTTACTGTATCCTTTGGACCTTCTTATCGGCAACGAAACACAGAAATTGCATGGGAATTAAATAGAAAAGGCACAATGCCTACTTAAGTACAAGAAGACTGACTCTTCCTACTGTCTATGTTTTGAACCATTCCTGTGACACTAGTTATAGATTCCGATGCTTCACCTAAGGATCACTGTATCCCTCTGACCTTCTTATTGACGATGAAGAGCAGAAATTGCACCGAAATTAAATAGAAAAGGTACAATGCCGTCTTAAGTACAAGCAGACTGACTCTTCTTAGTGTCTATGTTTTGAACCATTCCTGTGACGCTAGTTAAAGATTGCGATGCTTCACTTCAGGTGTACTGTATCCCTAGGACCTTCTAATTGACGATGAAACACAGAAATTGCATCGGAATTAAATAGAAAAGGCACAATGCCGACTTAAGTACAAGAAGACTGACTCTTTTTACTGACTATTATTTGAACCATTCCTGTGACACTAGTTGTAGATTCCGATGCTTCACTTCATTTTTACAGTATCCCTTTGACCTTCTTGGTAACGATGAAACACAGATATTGCATCGGAATTAAATACAAGAGGCACAATGCCGACTTAAGTAGAAGAAGACTGACTCTTCTTACTGACTATGATTTGAACCATTCCTGTGACACGAGTTATAGATTCCGATGTTTCACTTCAGGTTTACTGTATCCCTAGGACCTTCTTATTGACGATGCAACACAGAAATTGCATCGGAACTAAATACAAAAGGCACAATGCCGACTTAAGTTCAAGAAGACTGACTCTTCCTACTGTCTATGTTTTGAACGAATCCCGTGACATTAGTTATAGATTCCGATGCTTCACTTCAGGATTACTGTGTCCTTTGGACCTTCTTATTGGCGACGAAACACAGAAATTGCATCAGAATTAAATAGAAAAGGCACAATGCCGACTTAAGTACAAGAAGACTGACACTTCCTACTGTCTATGTTTTGAACGATTTCTGTGACATTAGTTATGGATTCCGATGCTTCACTTAAGGTTTACTGTATCCTTTGTACCTTCTAATTGGCGATGAAACACAGAAATTGCATCGGAATTAAATAGAAAAGGCACAATGCCGACTTAAGTACAAGAAGACTGATTCTTCTTACTGACTATGCTCTGAACCATACCTGTGACACTAATTGAAGATTCCGATGCTTCACTGCAGGTTTACTGTAACCCTTGGACCTTCTTTTGACGATGAAACACAGAAATTGCATCGGAATTAAATACAAAAGGCACAATGCCGACTTAAGTACAAGAAGACTGAATCTTCCTACTGTCTATGTTTTGAACCATTCATGTGATACTAGTTATAGATTCCGATGCTTCACTTCAGGTTAATTGTATCCCTTGGACCTTCTTATTGACGAGTAATCACAGAAATTGCATCGGAATTAAATTCAAAAGTCTAAATGCCGACTTAAGTACAAGAAGACTGACTCTTCTCACTGTCTATGATTTGAACCATTCCTGTGACGCTAGTTAAAGATTCCGATGCTTCACTTCAGGTTTACTGTATCCCTTGGACCTTCTTATTGAAGACGAAACACAGAAATTGCATCGGAATTAAATAGAAAAGGCACATTGCCGACTTATGTACAAGAAGGCTGTCTATTCCTACTGTCTATCTTTTGAACCATACCTGTGACACTAGTTGTAGATTCCGATGCTTCATTTCGGGTTTACTGTATCCCTCTCACCTTCTTATTAATGATGAAACACAGATATTGCATCGGAATTAAATACAAAAGGCACAATGCCGACTTAAGTACAAGAAGACCGACTCTTCTTACTGGCTATGATATGAACCATTCCTGTGACACTAGTTATAGATTCCGATGCTTCACTTCTGGTTTACTGCATCCCTCGGACCTTCGTATTGACAATGAAACACAGAAATTGCATCGGAATTAAATACAAAAGGCACAATGCCGACTTAAGTACAAGAAGACTGACTCTTCTTACTGACTATGTTTCGAACCATTCCTGTGACACTAGTTATAGTTTCCGATGCTTCACTACAGGTTTACTGTATCGCTAGGACTTTCTTATTGACGATGAAACATAGAAATTGCATCGGAACTAAATACAAAAGGCACAATGACGACTTAAGTAGAAGAAGACTGACTCTTCCTACTGTCTATGTTTAAACGAATCCTGTAACATTAGTTATAGATTCCGATGCTTCACTTCAGGTTTACTGTATCCTTTGGACCTTCTTATCGGCAACGAAACACAGAAATTGCATGGGAATTAAATAGAAAAGGCACAATGCCTACTTAAGTACAAGAAGACTGACTCTTCCTACTGTCTATGTTTTGAACCATTCCTGTGACACTAGTTATAGATTCCGATGCTTCACCTAAGGATCACTGTTTCCCTCTGACCTTCTTATTGACGATGAAGAGCAGAAATTGCATCGAAATTAAATAGAAAAGGTACAATGCCGTCTTAAGTACAAGCAGACTGACTCTTCTTAGTGTCTATGTTTTGAACCATTCCTGTGACGCTAGTTAAAGATTGCGATGCTTCACTTCAGGTGTACTGTATCCCTAGGACCTTCTAATTGACGATGAAACACAGAAATTGCATCGGAATTAAATAGAAAAGGCACAATGCCGACTTAAGTACAAGAAGACTGACTCTTTTTACTGACTATTATTTGAACCATTCCTGTGACACTAGTTGTAGATTCCGATGCTTCACTTCATTTTTACTGTATCCCTTTGACCTTCTTGGTAACGATGAAACACAGATATTGCATCGGAATTAAATACAAGAGGCACAATGCCGACTTAAGTAGAAGAAGACTGACTCTTCTTACTGACTATGATTTGAACCATTCCTGTGACACTAGTTATAGATTCCGATGTTTCACTTCAGGTTTACTGTATCCCTAGGACCTTCTTATTGACGATGCAACACAGAAATTGCATCGGAACTAAATACAAAAGGCACAATGCCGACTTAAGTACAAGAAGACTGACTCTTCCTACTGTCTATGTTTTGAACGAATCCCGTGACATTAGTTATAGATTCCGATGCTTCACTTCAGGATTACTGTGTCCTTTGGACCTTCTTATTGGCGACGAAACACAGAAAATGCATCGGAATTAAATAGAAAAGGCACAATGCCGACTTAAGTACAAGAAGACTGACACTTCCTACTGTCTATGTTTTGAACCATTCCTGTGACACTAGTTATAGATTCCGATGCTTCACCTTAGGTCCACTGTATCCCTCTGACCTTCTTATTGACGATGAAACACAGCAACTGCATCGGAATTAAATAGAAAAGGCACAATGCCGTCTTAAGTACAAGCAGACTGACTCTTCTTAGTGTCTATGTTTTGAACCATTCCTGTGACGCTAGTTACAGATTCCGATTCTTCACTTCAGGTTTACTGTATCCCTTGGACCTTCTTATTGACGACGAAACACAGAAATTGCATCGGAATTAAATACAAAAGGCACAATGCCGTCTTAAGTACAAGCAGACTGACTCTTCTTACTGACTATGTGTTGAACCATTTCTGTTACATTAGTTAGAGCTTCCGATGCTTCACTTCAGGTTTACTGTATCCCTCTGACCTTCTTATTGACAATGAAACACAGCAACTGCATCGGAATTAAATAGAAAAGGCACAATGCCGTCTTAAGTACAAGCAGACTGACTCTTCTTAGTGGCTATGTTTCGAACCATTCCTGTGACGCTAGTTACACATTCCGATGCTTCACTTCAGGTGTACTGTATCCCTAGGACCTTCTTATTGACGATGAAACACAGAAATTGCTTCGGAATTAAATAGAAAAGGAACAATGCCGACTTAAGTACAAGAAAACTGACTCTTCCAACTGACTATGTTTTGAACCATTCCTGTGACACTAGTTATAGATTCCGATGCTTCACTTCAGATTTATTGTATCCCTTGGACCTTCTTATTGACGACTAATCACAGAAATTGCATCGGAATTAAATACAAAAGTCTAAATGCCGACTTAAGTACAAGAAGACTGACTCTTCTCACTGTCTATGATTTGAACCATTCCTGTGACACTAGTTGTAGATTCCGATGCTTCATTTCGGGTTTACTGTATCCCTCTCACCTTCTTATTAATGATGAAACACAGATATTGCATCGGAATTAAATACAAAAGGCACAATGCCGACTTAAGTACAAGAAGACCGACTCTTCTTACTGGCTATGATATGAACCATTCCTGTGACACTAGTTATAGATTCCGATGCTTCACTTCTGGTTTACTGCATCCCTCGGACCTTCGTATTGACAATGAAACACAGAAATTGCATCGGAATTAAATACAAAAGGCACAATGCCGACTTAAGTACAAGAAGACTGACTCTTCTTACTGACTATGTTTCGAACCATTCCTGTGACACTAGTTATAGTTTCCGATGCTTCACTACAGGTTTACTGTATCGCTAGGACTTTCTTATTGACGATGAAACATAGAAATTGCATCGGAACTAAATACAAAAGGCACAATGACGACTTAAGTAGAAGAAGACTGACTCTTCCTACTGTCTATGTTTAAACGAATCCTGTAACATTAGTTATAGATTCCGATGCTTCACTTCAGGTTTACTGTATCCTTTGGACCTTCTTATCGGCAACGAAACACAGAAATTGCATGGGAATTAAATAGAAAAGGCACAATGCCTACTTAAGTACAAGAAGACTGACTCTTCCTACTGTCTATGTTTTGAACCATTCCTGTGACACTAGTTATAGATTCCGATGCTTCACCTAAGGATCACTGTATCCCTCTGACCTTCTTATTGACGATGAAGAGCAGAAATTGCATCGAAATTAAATAGAAAAGGTACAATGCCGTCTTAAGTACAAGCAGACTGACTCTTCTTAGTGTCTATGTTTTGAACCATTCCTGTGACGCTAGTTAAAGATTGCGATGCTTCACTTCAGGTGTACTGTATCCCTAGGACCTTCTAATTGACGATGAAACACAGAAATTGCATCGGAATTAAATAGAAAAGGCACAATGCCGACTTAAGTACAAGAAGACTGACTCTTTTTACTGACTATTATTTGAACCATTCCTGTGCCACTAGTTGTAGATTCCGATGCTTCACTTCATTTTTACTGTATCCCTTTGACCTTCTTGGTAACGATGAAACACAGATATTGCATCGGAATTAAATACAAGAGGCACAATGCCGACTTAAGTAGAAGAAGACTGACTCTTCTTACTGACTATGATTTGAACCATTCCTGTGACACTAGTTATAGATTCCGATGTTTCACTTCAGGTTTACTGTATCCCTAGGACCTTCTTATTGACGATGCAACACAGAAATTGCATCGGAACTAAATACAAAAGGCACAATGCCGACTTAAGTACAAGAAGACTGACTCTTCCTACTGTCTATGTTTTGAACGAATCCCGTGACATTAGTTATAGATTCCGATGCTTCACTTCAGGATTACTGTGTCCTTTGGACCTTCTTATTGGCGACGAAACACAGAAAATGCATCGGAATTAAATAGAAAAGGCACAATGCCGACTTAAGTACAAGAAGACTGACACTTCCTACTGTCTATGTTTTGAACCATTCCTGTGACACTAGTTATAGATTCCGATGCTTCACCTTAGGTTCACTGTATCCCTCTGACCTACTTATTGACGATGAAACACAGCAACTGCATCGGAATTAAATAGAAAAGGCACAATGCCGTCTTAAGTACAAGCAGACTGACTCTTCTTAGTGTCTATGTTTTGAACCATTCCTGTGACGCTAGTTACAGATTCCGATTCTTCACTTCAGGTTTACTGTATCCCTTGGACCTTCTTATTGACGACGAAACACAGAAATTGCATCGGAATTAAATACAAAAGGCACAATGCCGTCTTAAGTACAAGCAGACTGACTCTTCTTACTGACTATGTGTTGAACCATTTCTGTTACATTAGTTAGAGCTTCCGATGCTTCACTTCAGGTTTACTGTATCCCTCTGACATTTTTATTGACGATGAAACACAGTAATTGCATCGGAAATAAATTGAAAAGGCACAATGCCGACATAAATACAAGAAGGCTGACTCTTCTTACTGACTATGCTTTGAACCATACCTGTGACACTAATTGAAGATACCGATGCTTCACTGCAGGTTTACTGTAACCCTTGGACCTTCTTATTGACGATGAAACACAGAAATTGCAACGAAATTAAATACAAAAGGCACAACGCCGACTTAAGTAAAAGAAGACTGACTCTTCTTACTGACTACGTTTTGAACCATTCCTGTGACACTAGTTGATGATTCCGCGGCTTCACTGCAGGTTTACTGTATACTTTGGACCTTCTTATTGGCGACGAATCACAGAAATTGCTTCGGAATGAAATAGAAAATGCACAATGCCGACTTAAGTACAAGAAGATTGACTCTTCCTACTGTCTATGTTTTGAACCATTCCAGTGACACTAGTTATAGATTCCAATGCTTCACTTCAGGTTTACTGTATCCCTCTGACCTTCTTTTTGACGATGAAACACAGAAATTGCATCGGGATTAAATAGAAAAGGCACAATGCCGACTTAAGTACAGGAACACTGACTCTTCTTCCTGACTATATCTTGATCCACTCCTGTGACACTAGTTATAGTTTCCGATGCTTCACTTCAGGCTTACTGTATAACTTGGACCTTCTTATTGACGATGAAACACAGAAATTGTATCGGAATTAAATACAAAAGGCACAAGGCCGACTTAAGTACAAGAAGTCTGACTCTTCTTACTGACTTTGCTTTGAAATATTCCTGTGACACTAGTTATAGATTCCGATGCTTCACTTCAGGTTTACTGTATCCCTCTGACCTTCTTTTTGACGATGAAACATAGAAATTGCATCGGAATTAAATACAAAAGGCACAATGCCGACTATTGTACAAGAAGACTGACTCTTCTTACTGACTATGTTTTGAACCATTCCTGTTGGAATAGTTATACATTCCGATGCTTCACTTCAGGTTTACTGTATCCCTCTGACCTTCTTTTTGACGATGAAACACAGAAATTGCATCGGAATTAAATATAAAAGGCACAATGCCGACTTAAGTAAAAGAAGTCTGACTCTTCCTACTGTCTATGTTTTCAACCATTCCTGTGACACTAGTTAGAGATTCCGATGCTTCACTTCAGGTTTACTGTATCCCTCTGACCTTCTTATTGACGATGAAACACAGTTATTGCATCGGAATTAAATACAAAAGGCACAATGCCGACTATTGTACACGAAGACTGACTCTTCTTACTGACTATGATTTGAACCATTCCTGTTACACTAGTTATAGATTCCGATGCTTCAGTTCAGGTTTACTGTATCCCTAGGACCTTCTTATTAACGATGAAACACAGAAATTGCATCAGAATTAGATACAAATGGCACAATGCCGACTTAAGTACAAGAAGACTGACTCTTCTTACTAAATATGTGTTGAACCATTCCTGTGACACTAGTTATAGATTCCGATGCTCCAATTCAGATTTACTGTATCCCTTGGACCTTCTTGTTGACGATGAAACACAGAAATTGCATCGGAATTAAATACAAATGGCACAATGCCGACTATTGTACACGAAGACTGACTCTTCTTACTGACTATGTTTTGAACCATTCCTCTGACACTAGTTATAGATTTCGATGCTTCACTTCAGGTTTACTGTATACCTCTGACCTTCTTTTTGGCGATGAAACACAGAAATTGCAACGGAATTAAATAGAAAAGGCACAATGCCGACTTAAGCACAAGAAGACTGACTCTTCTTACTGACTATATCTTGATCCATTCCTGTGACACTAGTTATAGATTCCGATGCTTCCCTTCCGGCTTACTTTATCCTTTGGACCTTCTTATTAGCGACGAAACACAGGAATTGCATCGGAATTAAATAGAAAATGCACAATGCCGACTTAAGTAAAAGAAGTCTGACTCTTCCTACTGTCTATGTTTAGAACCATTCCTGTGACACTAGTTATCGATTCTGATGCGTCACCTCAGGTTCACTGTATCCCTCTGACCTTCTTATTGACGATGAAATACAGAAATTGCATCGGAATTAAATAGAAAAGGCACAATGCCGTCTTAAGTACAAGCAGACTGACTCTTCTTAGTGTCTATGTGTGAACCATTCCTGTGACGCTAGTTACACATTCCGATGCTTCACTTCAGGTTTACTGTATCCCTTGGATCTTCTTATTGACGATGAAATACAGAAATTGCATCGGAATTAAATAGAAAAGGCACCATGCCGTCTTAAGTACAAGCAGACTGATTCTTCTTAGTGTCTATGTTTTGAACAATTCCTGTGACGCTAGTTACACATTCCGATGCTTCACTTCAGGTTTACTGTATCCCTCTGACCTTCTTATTGACGATGAAACTCAGTTATTGCATCGGAATAAAATAGAAAAGGCATAATGCCGTCTTAAGTACAAGCAGACTGACTCTTCTTAGTGTCTATGTTTTGAACCATTCCTGTGACGCTAGTTACACATTCCGATGCGTCACTTCAGGTTTACTGTATCCCTTGGACCTTCTTATTGACGATGAGACACAGAAGTTGCATCGGAATTAAATACAAATGGCACAATGCCGACTTAAGTACAAGATGACTGACTCTTCTTACTGACTATATCTTAATCCATCCCTGTGACGCTAGTTATAGATTCCGATGCTTCCCTTCAGGTTTACTGTATCCCTTGGACCCTCGTATTGACGATGAAACACAGAAATTGCATCGGAATTAAATAGAAAAGGCCCAATGCCGTTTTAAGTACAAGCAGACTGACTCCTCTTAGTGTCTCTGTTTTAACCATTCCTGTGACGCTAGTTACACATTCCGATGCTTCACTTCAGGTTTACTGTATCCCTTGGACCTTCTTATTGACGATGAAACACAGAAATTGCATCGGAATTAAATACAAGAGGCACAATGCCGACTTAAGAACAAGAAGACTGACTCTTCCTACTGTCTATGATTTGAACAATTCCTGTGACACTAGTTATAGATTCCGATGCTTCACTTCAGGTTTACTGTATCCCTCTGACCATCTTTTTGACAATGAAACACCGAAATTGCATCGGAATTAAATAGAAAAGGCACAATGCCGATTTCAGTGCAAGAAGACTGACTCATCTTACTGACTAGATCTTGATCCTTTCCTGTGACGCTAGTTATAGATTACGATGCTTCACTTCAGGTTTACTGTATCCCTTAGACCTTCTTATTGACGACGAAACACAGAAATTGCATCGGAATTAAATAGAAAAGGCACAATGCCGACTTATGTACAAGAAGACTGTCTCTTCCTTCTGTCTATGCTTTGAACTATTCCTGTGACATTAGTTATGGATTCCAATGCATCACTTCAGGTTTACTGTATCCCTTGGACCTTCTTCTTGACGATGAAATACAGAAATTGCATCGGAATTAAATACAAAAGGCACAATGCCGACTTAAGTACAAGAAGACTGACTCTTCTTACTGACTATATCTTAATCCATCCCTGTGACGCTAGTTATAGATTCCGATGCTTCCCTTCAGGTTTACTGTATCCCTTGGACCCTCGTATTGACGATGAAACACAGAAATTGCATCGGAATTAAATAGAAAAGGCCCAATGCCGTTTTAAGTACAAGCAGACTGACTCCTCGTAGTGTCTCTGTTTTAACCCTTCCTGTGACGCTAGTTACACATTCCGATGCTTCACTTCAGGTTTACTGTATCCCTTGGACCTTCTTATTGACGATGAAACACAGAAATTGCATCGGAATTAAATACAAGAGGCACAATGCCGACTTAAGAACAAGAAGACTGACTCTTCTTACTGACTATGTGTTGAACCATTCCTGTGACACTAGTTAGAGATTCCGATGCCTCACTTCAGGTTTACTGTATCCTTCTGACCTCCTCATTGACAATGAAACACAGTAATTGCATCGGAGTTAAATATAAAAGGCACAATGCCGACTTAAGTAAAAGAAGTCTGACTCTTCTTACTGTCTATGTTTTGAATCATTCCTGTGACACTAGTTATGGATTCCGATGCTCCACTTCAGGTTTACTGTATCCCTTGGACATACTTGTTGACGATGAAACACAGAAATTGCATCGGACCTAAATCCAAAAGCGCAATGCCGACTTAAGTACAAGAAGACTGACTCTTCTTACTGACTATGATTTCAACCATTCCTGTTACACTAGTTATAGATTCCGATGCTTCAGTTAAGGTTTACTGTATCCCTAGGACCTTCTTATTGACGATGAAACACAGAAATTGCATCGGAACTAAATACAAAAGGCACAATGCCGACTTAAGTACAAGAAAACTGACTCTTCCTACTGTCTATGTTCTGAACGATTCCTGTGACATTAGTTATGGATTCCAATGCTTCACTTCAGATTTACTGTATCCTTTGGACCTTCTTATTGGCGACGAAACACAGAAATTGCATCGGAATTAAATAGAAAAGGCACAATGCCGACTTAAGTACAAGAAGACTGACTCTTCCTATTGTCTATGTTTTGAACCATTCCTGTGACACTAGTTATAGATTCCAATGCTTCACCTCAGGTTCACTGAATCCCTCGGTCCTTCTTATTGACGATGAAACACAGAAATTGCATCGGAATTAAATAGAAAAAGCACCATGCCGTTTTAAGTACAAGCAGACTGACTCCTCGTAGTGTCTCTGTTTTAACCATTCCTGTGACGCTAGTTACACATTCCGATGCTTCACTTCAGGTTTACTGTATCCCTTGGACCTTCTTATTGACGATGAAACACAGAAATTTCATCGGAATAAAATATAAAAGGCACAATGCCGTCTTAAGTACAAGCAGACTGACTCTTCTTAGTGTCTATGTTTTGAACAATTCCTGTGACGCTAGTTACACATTCCGATGCTTCACTTCAGGTTTACTGTATCCCTTGGACCTTCTTATTGACGATGAAACACAGATAGTGCATCGGAATTAAATAGAAAAGACACAATGCCAACTTAAGTACAAGAAGACTGTCTCTTCCTACCGTCTATGATTTGAACCATTCCTGTGACACTAGTTATAGATTCCGATGCTTCACTTCAGGTGTACTGTATCCCTCTGACCTTCTTTTTGACAATGAAACACCGAAATTGCATCGGAATTAAATAGAAAAGGCACAATGCCGATTTAAGTACAAGAAGACTGACTCATCTTACTGACTAGATCTTGATCCATTCCTGTGACGCTACTTATAGATTCCGATGCTTCACTTCAGGTTTACTGTATCCCTTGGACCTTCTTATTGACGATGAATCACAGAAATTGCATCAGAATTAGATACAAATGGCACAATGCCGACTTAAGTACAAGAAGACTGACTCTTCTTACTAAATATGTGTTGAACCATTCCTGTGACACTAGTTATAGATTCCGATGCTCCAATTCAGATTTACTGTATCCCTCGGACCTTCTTGTTGATGATGAAACACAGAAATTGCATCGGAATTGAATACAAAAGGCACAATGCCGACTACTGTACACGAAGACTGACTCTTCTTACTGACTATGTTTTGAACCATTGCTGTGACACTAGTTATAGATTCCGATGCTTCACTTCAGGTTTACTGTATACCTCTGACCTTCTTTTTGGCGATGAAACACAGAAATTGCAACGGAATTAAATAGAAAAGGCACAATGCCGACTTAAGCACAAGAAGACTGACTCTTCTTACTGACTATATCTTGATCCATTGCTGTGACACTAGTTATAGATTCCGATGCTTCACTTCAGGTTTACTGTATCCCTTGGACCTTCTTATTGACGATGAAACACAGAAATTGCTTCGGAACTAAATACAAATTGCACAACGCCGACCTAAGTACAAGAAGACCGACTCTTACTACTGTCTATGTTTCAAACGATTCCTGTGACATTAGTTATGGATTCCGATGCTTCACTTCCGGCTTACTTTATCCTTTGGACCTTCTTATTAGCGACGAAACACAGGAATTGCATCGGAATTAAATAGAAAAGGCACAATGCCGACTTAAGTAAAAGAAGTCTGACTCTTCCTACTGTCTATGTTTAGAACCATTCCTGTGACTCTAGTTATAGATTCTGATGCATCACCTCAGGTTCACTGTATCCCTCTGACCTCCTTATTGACGATAAAACACAGTAATTGCAGTGAAATTAAATAGAAAAGTCACAATGCCGACTTAAGTAAAAGAAGTCTGACACTTCCTACTGTCTATGCTTTGAACCATTCCTGTGACACTAGTTGTAGGTTCCGATGCATCACCTCAGGTTCACTGTATCCCTCTGACCTTCTTATTGACGATGAAATTCAGAAATTGCATCGGAATTAAATAGAAAAGGCACCATGCCGTCTTAAGTACAAGCAGACTGACTCTTCTTAGTGTCTATGTTTTGAACCATTCCTGTGACGCTAGTTACACATTCCGATGCGTCACTTCAGGTTTACTGTATCCCTTGGACCTTCTTATTGACGATGAGACACAGAAGTTGCATCGGAATTAAATACAAATGGTACAATGCCGTCTTAAGTACAAGATGACTGACTCTTCTTACTGTCTATGTTTTGAACCATTCCTGTGACACTTGTTATAGATTCCGATGATTCACTTCAGGTTTACTGTATCCCTCTGACCTTCTTATTGACGATGAAAAACAGAAATTGCATCGGATATAAATACAAAAGGCACAATACCGACTTAAGTACATGTAGACTGAATCTTCCAACTGTCTATGTTTGAACCGTTCCTGAGATACTAGTTATAGATTCAGACGCTTCATTTCAGGTTTACTGTATCCCTTGGACCTTCTTATTGACGATGAAACACAGATAGTGCATCGGAATTAAATAGAAAAGGCACAATGCCAACTTAAGTACAAGAAGACTGACTCTTCCTACTGTCTATGATTTGAACAATTCCTGTGACACTAGTTACAGATTCCGATGCTTCACTTCAGGTTTACTGTATCCCTCTGACCATCTTTTTGACAATGAAACACCGAAATTGCATCGGAATTAAATAGAAAAGGCACAATGCCGATTTAAGTACAAGAAGACTGACTCATCTTTTTGACTAGATCTTGATCGATTCCTGTGACGCTACTTATAGATTCCGATGCTTCACTTCAGGTTTACTGTATGCCTTGGACCTTCTTATTGACAATGAAACACAGAAATTGCATCGGAATTAGATACAAATGGCACAATGCCGACTTAAGTACGAGAAGACTGACTCTTCTTACTAAATGTGTGTTGAACCATTCCTGTGACACTAGTTATAGATTCCGATGCTCCACTTCAGATTTACTGTATCCCTTGGACCTTCTTGTTGGCGATGAAACACAGAAATTGCATCGGAATTAAATACAAAAGGCACAATGCCGACTATTGTACACGAAGACTGACTCTTCTTACTGACTATGTTTTGAACCATTCCTGTGACACTAGTTATAGATTCCGATGCTTCACTTCAGATTTACTGTATACCTCTGACCTTCTTTTTGGCGATGAAACACAGAAATTGCAACGGAATTAAATAGAAAGGGCACAATGCCGACTTATGCACAAGAAGACTGACTCTTCTTACTGACTATATCTTGATCCATTCCTGTGACACTAGTTATAGATTCCGATGCTTCTCTTCAGGTTTACTGTATCCCTTTTACCTTCTTATTGACAATGAAACACAGAAATTGCATCGGAACTAAATACAAATTGCACAATGCCGACTTAAGTACAACAAGACCGACTCTTCCTACTGTCTATGTTTTGAACGATTCCTGTGACATTAGTTATGGTTTCCCATGCTTCACTTCCGGCTTACTTTATCCTTTGGACCTTCTTATTAGCGACGAAACACAGGAATTGCATCGCAATTTAATAGAAAAGGCACAATGCCGACTTAAGTAAAAGAAGTCTGACTCTTCCTACTGTCTATGTTTAGAACCATTCCTGTGACACTAGTTATAGATTCTGATGCATCACCTCAGGTTCACTGTATCCCTTGGATCTTCTTATTGACGATGAAACACAGAAATTGCATCGGAATTAAATAGAAAAGGCACAATGGCGACTTATGTACAAGAAGACTGACTCTTCTTACTGACTATATCTTGATCCATTCCTGTGACACTAGTTATAGATTCCGATGCTTCACTTCAGGTTTACTGTATCCCTTGGACCTTCTTATTGACAATGAAACACAGAAATTGCATCGGAACTAAATACAAATTGCACAATGCCGACTTAAGTACAAGAAGACCGACTCTTCCTACTGTCTATGTTTTGAACGATTCCTGTGACATTAGTTATGGATTCCGATGCTTCACTTCAGGCTTACTGTATCCTTTGGACCTTCTTATTAGCGACGAAACACAGGAATTGCATCGGAATTAAATAGAAAAGGCACAATGCCGACTTAAGTAAAAGAAATCTGACGCTTCCTACTGTCTATGTTTTGAACCATTGCTGTGACACTAGTTACACATTCCGATGCTTCACTTTAGGTTTACTGTATCCCTTGGACCTTCTTACTGACGATGGAACACAGAAATTGCATCGGAATCAAATACAAAAGGCACAATGCCGACTTAAGTACAAGAAGACTGACTCTTCTTACTGATTATGTGTTGAACCATTCCTGTGACACTAGTTAGAGATTCCGATGCTTCACTTCAGGATTACAGTATCGCTCTGACCTTCTTATTGACGATGAAACACAGTTATTGCATCGGAATTAAATTGAAAAGGCACAATGCCGACTAAAGTACAAGATGACTGTCTGTTCTTACTGTCTATGATTTGAATCATTCCTGTGACACTAGTTATGGATTCCGACGCTCCACTTCAGGTTTACTGTATCCCTTGGACCTACTTGTTGACGATGAAACACAAAAATTGCATCGGAATTAAATCCAAACGCACAATGCCGACTTAAGTACAAGAAGACTGACTGTTCTTACTGACTATGATTTGAACCATTCCTGTGACACTAGTTATAGATTCCGATGCTTCACTTCAGGTTTACTGTATCCCTCTGACTTTCTTAATGACGATGAATCACAGAAATTGCATCGGATATAAATACAAAAGGCACAATGCCAACTTAAGTACATGTAGACTGAATCTTCCCACTGTCTATGTTTGAACCATTCCTGTGACACTAGTTATGGATTCCGATGCTTCTTATGAGGTGTACTGTATCCCTTGGACCTTCTTATTGAGAATGAAACACAGATAGTGCATCGGAATTAAATACAAAAGGCACAATGCCGTCTTAAGTACAAGTAGACTGACTCTTCTTACTGACTGTTTTGAACCATTCCTGTGACACTAGTTATAGATTCCGAAGCTTCACTTCAGGTTTACTGCATCCCTCTGACCTTGTAATTGACGATGAAACACAGAAATTGGAACGGAATTAAATACAAAAGGCACAATGCCGACTTAAGTACATGAAGACTGTCTCTTCTTACAGTCTATGTTTTGAACCATTCCTGTGACACTAGTTATAGATTCCGATGCTTCACTTCAGGTTTACTGTGTCCCTTGGACCTTCTTACTAAAGATGAAACACAGTAATTGCATCGGAATTAAATACAAAAGGCACAATGTCGACTGAAGTACAAGAAGACTGACCCTTCTTACTGTCTATGTTTTGGACCATTCCTGTGACACTAGTTATAGATTCCTATCTTCACTTCAGGTTTATTGTATCCCTCTGTCCTTCTAATTGACGATGAAACACAGAAATTGCATCGGAACTAAATACAAATGGCACAATGCCGACTTAACTACAAGAAGACCGACTCTTCCTACTGTGTATATTTTGAACGATTCCTGTGACATTAGTTACGGATTCCGATGCTTCACTTCAGGCTTACTGTATCCTTTGGACCTTCTTATTATCGACGAAACACAGGAATTGCATCGGAATTAAATAGAAAAGGCACAATGCCGACTTAAGTAAAAGAAGTCTGACTCTTCCTACTGTCTACGTTTTGAAACATTCCTGTGACACTAGTTATAGATTCTGATGCTTCACCTCAGGTTCACTGTATCCCTCTGACCTTCTTATTGACGATGAAACACAGATATTGCATCGGAATTAGATAGAAAAGGCACAATGCCGTCTTAAGTACAAGCAGACTGACTCTTCTTAGTGTCTATGTTTTGAACCATTCCTGTGACGCTAGTTACACATTCCGATGCTTCACTTCAGGTTTACTGTATCCCTTGGATCTTCTTATTGACGATGAAACACAGAAATTGCATCGGAATTAAATACAAAAGGCACAATGCAGACTTAAGTACAAGAAGACTGACACTTCTTACTGATTATGTGTTGAACCATTCCTGTGACGATAGTTACACATTCCGATGCTTCACTTCAGGTTTCCTGTATCCCTTGGACCTTCTTATTGATGATGAAACACAGAAATTGCATCGGAATTAAATACAAAAGGCACAATGACGACTTAAGTACAAGAAGACTGACTCTTCTTACTGACTATGTGTAGAACCATTCCTGTGACACTAGTTAGAGATTCCGATGCTTCACTTCAGGTTTACTGTATCCCTCTGACCTTCTTATTGACGATGAAACACAGTTATTGCATCGGAATTAAATTGAAAAGTGCACAATGCCGACTAAAGTACAAGATGACTGACTCTTCTTACTGTCTATGTTTTGAATCATTCCTGTGACACTAGTTATGGATTCCGATGGTCCACTTCAGGTTTACTGTATCCCTTGGACCTACTTGTTGACGATGAAACACAGAAATTGCATCGGAATTAAATCCAAAAGCACAATGCCGACTTAAGTACAAGAAGACTGACTCTTCTTACTGACTATGTTTTGAACCATTCCTGTGACACTAGTTATAGATTCCGATGCTTCACTTCAGGTTTACTGTATCCCTCTGACCTTCTTATTGACGATGAAACACAGAAATTGTATCGGATATAAATACAGAAGTCACAATGCCGACTTAAGTACATGTAGACTGAATCTTCCCACTGTCTATATTTGAACCATTCCTGTGACACTAGTTATAGATTCCGATGCTTCTTTTGAGGTTTACTGTATCCCTTGGACCTTCTTATTGACAATGAAACACAGATAGTGCATCGGAATTAAATACAAAAGGCACAATTCCAACTTAAATACAAGATGACTGACTCTTCTTACTGTCTATGTTTTGAATCATTCCTGTGACACTAGTTATGGATTCCGATGCTTCACTTCAGATTTACTGTATCCCTTGGACCTACTTGTTGACGATGAAACACAGAAATTGCATCGGAATTAAATCCAAAAGCACAGTGCCGACTTAAGTACAAGAAGACTGACTGTTCTTACTGACTATGTTTTGAACCATTCCTGTTACACTAGTTACAGATTCCGATGCATCACTTCACGTTAACTGTATCCCTTGGACCTTCTTATTGACGATGAAACACAGAAATTGCATCGGAATTAAATACAAAAGGCACAATGCCGACTTAAGTAGAAGAAGACAACTCTTCTTACTGACTGATTTGAACCATTCCTGTGACACTAGTTATAGATTCCGAAGCTTCACTTCACGTTTACTGCATCCCTCTGACCTAGTAATTGACGACGAAACACAGAAATTGGATTGGAATTAAATACAAAAGGCACAATGCCGACTTAAGTACATGAAGACTGTCTCTTCTTACAGTCTATGTTTTGAACCATTCCTGTGACACTAGTTATGGATTCTGATGCTTCACTTCATGTTTACTGTATCCCTTGGACCTTCTTACTGACGATGAAGCACAGATATTGCATCGGAATTAAATACAAAAGGCACAATGCCGACTGAAGTACAAGAAGACTGACCCTTCTTACTGTCTATGTTTTGAACCATTCCTGTGACACTAGTTATAGATTCCGATGCTTCACTTCAGGTTTACTATATCCCTCTGACCTTCCTATTGACGATGAAACAGAGATATTGCATCGGAATTAAATACAAAAGGCACAATGCCGACTTAAGTACAGGAAGACTGACTCTTCCTACTGTCTATGTTTTGAACGATTCCTGTGACACTAGTTATAGATACCGATGCTTCACTTCAGGTTTACTGTATCCCTTGGACCTTCTTTTTGACAATGAAACACAGAAATTGCATCGGAATTAAATACAAAAGGCACAATGCCGATTTAAGTAGAAGAAGATTGACTCTTCCTACTGTCTATGTTTTGAACGATTCCTGGGACATTAGTTATAGATTCCGATGCTTCACTTCAGGTTTACTGTATCTTTTGGACCACGTTATTGGCGACGTAATACAGAAACTGCATCGGAATTAATTAGAAAAGGCACAATGCCTACTTAAGTACAAGAAGACTGACTCTTCTTACTGTCTATATTTTGAACCATTCCTGTGACGCTAGTTATAGATTCCGATGCTTCACCTCAGGTTTACTGTATCCTTTGGACCTTCTCATTGACGATGAAACACAGCAAATGCATCGGAATTAAATACATAAGGCACAATGCCGACTTAAGTACAAGAAGACTGACTCTTCTTACTGACTGTTTTGAGCCACTCCTGCGACACTAGTTATAGATTCCGATGCTTCACTTCAGGTTTACTGTATCCCTTGGACCTTCTTTTTGACAATGAAACACAGAAATTGCATCGGAATTAAATACAAAAGGCACAATGCCGACTTAAGTAGAAGATGATTGACTCTTCCTACTGTCTATGTTTTGAACGATTCCTGGGACATTAGTTATAGATTCCGATGCTTCACTTCAGGTTTACTGTATCTTTTGGACCATCTTATTGGCGACGTAATACAGAAATTGCATCGGCATTAATTAGAAAAGGCACAATGCCGACTTAAGTACAAGAAGACTGACTCTTCTTACTGTTTATGTTTTGAACCATTCCTGTGACACAAGTTATAAATTCCGATGCTTCACTTCAGGTTTACTGTATCCCTTGGACCTTCTCATTGACGATGAAACACAGCAAATGCATCGGAATTAAATACATAAGGCACAATGCCGACTTAAGTACAAGAAGACTGACTCTTCATACTGACTGTTTTGAACCACTCCTGCGACACTAGTTATAGATTCCGATGCTTCACGTCCGATTTACTGTATCCCTCTGACCTTCTTTTTGACAATGAAACACAGAAATAGCATCGGAATTAAATAGAAAAGGCACAATGCCGACTTAAGTACAAGAAGACTTACTCATCTTACTGACTAGATCTTGATCCATTCCTGTGACACTACTTATAGATTCCGATGCTTCACTTCAGGTTTACTGTATCCCTTGGACCTTCTTATTGACGATGAAACACAGAAATTGCATCGGAATTAAATACAAATGGCACAATGCCGACTTAAGTATAAGAAGACTGACTCTTCTTACTGACTGTTTTGAACCATTCCTGTGACACTAGTTATAGATTCCGAAGCTTCACTTCAGGTTTACTGCATCCCTCTGAACTTGTAATTGACGATGAAACACAGAAATTGCATCGGAATTAAATACAAAAGGCACAACGCCGACTTAAGTACAAGAAGACCGACTCTTCTTACTGACTGTTTTGAACCATTCCTGTAACACTAGTTATAGATTCCGAAGCTTCACTTCAGGTTTACTGCATCCCTCTGACCTTGTAATTGATGATGAAACACAGAAATTGGATCGGAATTAAATACAAAAGGCACAATGCCGACTTAAGTACATGAAGACTGTCTCTTCTTACAATCTATGTTTTGAACCATTCCTGTGACACTAGTTATAGATTGCGATGCTTCACTTCAGGTTTACTGTATCCCTTGGACCTTCTTACTGACGATGAAACACAGAAATTGCATCGGAGTTACATACAAAAGGCACAATGCCGACTGAAGTACTAGAAGACTGACCCTTCTTACTGTTTATGTTTTGAACCATTCCTGTGACACTAGTTATAGATTCCGATGATTCACTTCAGGGTTACTGTATCCCTTGGACCTTCTCATTGACGATGAAACCCAGCAAATGCATCGGAATTAAATACATAAGGCACAATGCCAACATAAGTACAATAAGACTGACTCTTCCTACTCTCTATGATTTGAACGATTCCTGTGACATTAGTTATAGATTCCGATGCTTCACTTCAGGTTTACTGTATCCTTTGCATCATCTTATTGGCGACGTAATACAGAAACTGCATCGGAATTAATTAGAAAAGGCACAATGCCTACTTAAGTACAAGAAGACTGACCCTTCTTACTGTCTATATTTTGAACCATTCCTGTGACGCTAGTTATAGATTCCGATGCTTCACTTCAGGCTTACTGTATCCTTTGGACCTTCTTATTAGCGACGAAACACAGGAATTGCGTCGGGATTAAATAGAAAAGGCACAATGCCGACTTAAGTAAAAGAAGTCTGACACTTCCTACTGTCTATGTTTTGAACCATTCCTGTGACACTAGTTATAGATTCTGATGCTTCACCTCAGGTTCACTGTATCCCTCTGACCTTCATATTGACGATGAAACACAGAAATTGCATCGGCATTAAATAGAAAATGCACAATGCCGTGTTAAGTAGAAGCAGACTGACTCTTCTTAGTGTCTATGGATTGAACCATTCCTGTGATGCTAGTTACACATTCCGTTGCTTCACTTCAGGTTTACTGTATCCCTCTGACCTTCTTATTGACGATGAAACACAGAAATTGCATCGGTATTAAATAGAAAAGGCACAATGCTGTCTTAAGTTCAAGCAGACTGTCTCTTCTTAGTGTCTAAGTTTTGAACCATTCCTGTAACGCTAGTTACACATTCCGATGCTTCACTTCAGGTTTATTGTATCCCTTGGACCTTCTTACTGACGATGAAACACAGAAATTGCATCGCAATTAAATACAAAAGGCACAATGCCAACATAAGTACAAGGAGACTCACTCTTCTTAGTGTCTATGATTTGAACCATTCCTGTGACGCTAGTTACACATTCCGATGCTTCACTTCAGGTTTACTGTATACCTTGGGCCTTCTTATTGACGATGAAACACAGAAATTGCATCGGAATTAAATACAAAAGGCACAATGCCGACTTAAGTACAAGAACACTGACTCTTCTTACTGACAATGTTTGAACCATTCCTGTGACACTAGTTATAGATTCCGATGCTTCACTTCAGGTTTACTGTATCTCTCTGACCTTCTTATTGACGATGAAACACAGAAATTGCATCGAATATAAATACAAAAGGCACAATGCCGACTTAAGTACATGTAGACTGAATCCTCCCACTGTCTATGTTTGAACCATTCCTGTGACACTAGTTATAGATTCCGATGCTTCTTTTGAGGTTTACTGTATCCCTTGGACCTTCTTATTGACAATGAAACACAGATAGGGCATCGGAATTAAATACAAAAGGCACAATTCCAACTTAAGTACAAGAAGACTGACTCGTCTTACTGACTATACCTTGATCCATTCCTGTGACACTAGTTATAGATTCCGATGCTTCACTTCAGGTTTACTGTATCCTTTGGACCTTCTTATTGACGATGAAACACAGAATTTGCATTGGAATTAAATTGAAAAGGGCACGATGCCGACTAAAGTACAAGATGACTGACTCTTCTTACTGTCTATGTTTTGAATCATTCCTGTGACACTAGTTATGGATTCCGATGCTCCACTTCAGGTTTACTGTATCCCTTGGACCTACTTGTTGACGATGAAACACAGAAATTGCTTCGGATATAAAAACAAAAGTCACAATGCCGACTTAAGTACATGTAGACTGAATCTTCCCACTGTCTATGTTTGAACCATTCCTGTGACACTAGTTATAGATTCCGATGCTTCATTTGAGCTTTACTGTATCCCTTGGACCTTCTTATTGACAATGAAACACAGATAGTGCATCGGAATTAAATACAAAAGGCACAATTCCACCTTAAGTACAAGAAGATTGACTCTTCTTACTGACTATACCTTGATCCATTCCTGTGACACTAGTTATAGATTCCGATGCTTCACTTCAGGTTTACTGTATCCTTTGGACCTTCTTATTGACGATGCAACACAGAAATTGCATCGGAATTAAATACAAAAGGCACAATGCCGACTTAAGGACAAGAAGACTGAATGTTATTACTCTCTATGATTTGAACCATTCCTGTGAGACTAGTTAGAGATTCCGATGCTTCACTTGAGGTTTTTCTGTATCCCTCTGACCTTCTTATTGACGATGAAACACAGTTATTGCATCGGAATTAAATTGAAAAGGGCACAATGCCGGCTAAAGTACAAGATGACTGACTCTTCTTACTGTCTATGTTTTGAATCATTCCTGTGACACTAGTTATGGATTCCGATGCTCCACTTCAGGTTTACTGTATCCCTTGGACCTACTTGTTGACGATGAAACACAGGAATTGCATCGGAATTAAATCTAAAAGCACAATGGCGACTTATGTACAAGAAGACTGACTGTTCTTACTGACTAAGTTTGAACCAATCCTGTGACACTAGTTATAGATTCCGATGCTTCACTTTAGGTTTACTGTATCCCTCTGACCTTCTTATTGACGATGAAACACAGAAATTGCATCGAATATAAATACAAAAGGCACAATGCCGACTTAAGTACATGTAGATTGAATCTTCCCACTGTCTATGTTGAACCATTCCTGTGACACTAGTTACAGATTCCGATGCTTCTTTTGAGGTTTACTGTATCCCTTGGACCTTCTTATTGACAATGAATTACAGATAGTGCATCGGAATTAAATACAAAAGGCACAATTCCAACTTAAGTACAAGAAGACTGACTCTTCTTACTGACTATAACTTGATACATTCCTGTGACACTAGTTATAGATTCCGATGCTTCTTTTGAGGTTTACTGTATCCCTTGGACCTTCTTATTGACAATGAATTACAAATAGTGCATCGGAATTAAATACAAAAGGCACAATTCCAACTTAAGTACAAGCAGACTGACTCTTCTTAGTGTCTATGTTTTGAACCATTCCTGTGATGCTAGTTACACATTGCGATGCTTCACTTCAGGTTTACTGTATCCCTTGGATCTTCTTATTGACGATGAAACACAGAAATTGCATCGGAATTAAATACAAAGGGGCCAATGCCGCCTTAAGTACAAGAAGACTGACACTTCTTACTGACTATGTGTTGAACCATTCCTGTGACACTAGTTAGAGATTCCGATGCTTCACTTCAGGTTTACTGTATCTCTCTGACCTCCTTATTGACGATAAAACACAGTAATTGCATTGAAATTAAATAGAAAAGGCACAATGCCGACTTAAGTAAAACAAGTCTGACTCTTCCTACTGTCTATGTTTTGAACCATTCCTGTGACACTAGTTATAGATTCAGATGCTTCTCCTCAGGTTCACTATATCCCTCTGACCTTCTTATTGACGATGAAACACAGAAATTGCATCGGTATTAAATAGAAAAGGCACAATGCTGTCTTAAGTTCAAGCAGACTGTCTCTTCTTCGTGTCTATGTTTTGAACCATTCCTGTGACGCTAGTTACACATTCCGTTGCTTCACTTCAGGTTTACTGTATCCCTCTGACCTTCTTATTGACGATGAAACACAGAAATTGCATCGGTATTAAATAGAAAAGGCACAATGCTGTCTTAAGTTCAAGCAGACTGTCTCTTCTTCGTGTCTATGTTTTGAACCATTCCTGTGACGCTAGTTACACATTCCGATGCTTCACTTCAGGTTTACTGTATCCCTTGGACCTTCTTATTGACGATGAAACACAGAAATTGCATCGCAATTAAATACAAAAGGCACAATGCCAACTTAAGTACAAGCAGACTGACTCTTCTTAGTGTTTATGATTTCAACCATTCCTGTGACGCTAGTTACACATTCCGATGCTTCACTTCATGTTTACTGTATCCCTTGGACCTTCTTATTGACGATGAAATACAGAAATTGCATCGGAATTAAATACAAAAGGCACAATGCCGACTTAAGTACAAGAAGACTGAATCTTCTTACGGACTATGTTTGAACCATTCCTGTGACACTAGTCATTGATTCCGATGCTTCTTTTGAGGTTTACTGTATCCCTTGGACCTTCTTATTGACAATGAAACACAGATAGTGCATCGGAATTAAATACAAAAGGCACAATTCCAACTTAAGTACAAGAAGACTGACTCTTCTTACTGACTATACCTTGATCCATTCCTGTGACACTAGTTATAGATTCCGATGCTTCAATTCAGGTTTACTGTATCCTTTGGACCTTCTTATTGACGATGAAACACAGAAATTGCATCGGAATTAAATACAAAAGGCACAATGCCGACTTAAGTACAAGAAGACTGACACTTCTTACTGACTATGTGTTGATCCATTCCTGTGACACTAGTTAGAGATTCCGATGCTTCACTTCAGGTTTACTGTATCCCTCTGACCTCCTTATTGACGATAAAACACAGTAATTGCATCGAAATTAAATAGAAAAGGCACAATGCCGACTTAAGTAAAACAAGTCTGACTCTTCCTACTGTCTATGTTTTGAACCATCCCTGTGACACTAGTTGTAGATTCCGATGCTTCAGTTCAGGTTTACCGTATCCCTAGGACCTTCTTATTGACCATGAAACACAGAAATTGCATCGGAACTAAATACAAAAGGCACAATGCCGACTTAAGTACAAGAAGACTGACTCTTCCTACTGTCCATGTTTTGAACGATTCCTGTGACATTAGTTATGGATTCCGTTGCTTCACTTCAGGTTTACTGTATCCTTTGGACCCTCTTATTGGTGACGAAACACAGAAATTGCATCGGAATTAAATAGAAAAGGCACAATGCCGATTTAAGTACAAGAAGACTGACTCTTCTTACTGTCTGTGTTTTGTACCATTCCTGTGACACTAGTTATAGATTCCGATGCTTCACTTCACGTTTACTGTATCCCTTGGACCTTATTATTGACGATTAAACACAGCAAATGCATCGGAAATAAATACATAAGGCACAATGCCGACCTAAGTACAAGAAGACTGACTCTTCTTACTAACTGCTTTGAACCATTCCTGCGACACTAGTTATAGATTCCGATGCTTCACTTCAGGTTTAATGTATTCCTCTGACCTTCTTATTGACGATGAAACGCAGAAATTGCATCGGAATTAAATACAAAAGGCACAATGCCGACTTAAGTACAAGAAGACGGACTCTTCTTACTGTCTATGTTTTCAACCATTCCTGTGACACTAGTTATAGATTCAGATGCCTCACTTCAGGTTTACTGTATCCCTTTGATCTTCTTATTGACGATGAAACACAGAAATTGCATCGGAATTAAATACAAAAACACAATGCCGACTTAAGTACAAGAAGACTCACTCTTCTTAGTGTCTATGATTTGAACCATGCCTGTGACGCTAGTTACACATTCCGATGCTTCACTTCAGGTTTACTGTATTCCTTGGACCTTCTTATTGACGATGAAACACAGAAATTGCATCGGAGTTAAATACAAAAGGCACAATGCCGACATAAGTACATGTAGACTGAATCCTCCCACTGTCTATGTTTGAACCATTCCTGTGACACTAGTTATAGATTCCGATGCTTCATTTGAGGTTTACTGTATCCCTTGGACCTTCTTTATTGACAATGAAACACAGATAGAGCATCGGAATTAAATACAAAAGGCACAATTCCAACTTAAGTACAAGAAGACTGACTCGTCTTACTGAATATAACTTGATCCATTCCTGTGACACTAGTTATAGATTCCGATGCTTCACTTCAGGTTTACTGTATCCTTTGGACCTTCTTATTGACAATGAAACACAGAAATTGCATTGGAATTAAATTGAAAAGGGCACAATGCCGACTAAAGTACAAGATGACTGACTCTTCTTACTGTCTATGTTTTGAGTCATTCCTGTGACACTAGTTATGGATTCCGATGCCCCACTTCAGGTTTACTGTATCCCTGGGACCTACTTGTTGACGATGAAACACAGAAATTGCCTCGGAATTAAATCCAAAAGCACAATGCCGACTTATGTACAAGAAGACTGACTGTTCTTACTGACTATGTTTGAACCATTCCTGTGACACTAATTATAGATTCCGATGCATCACTTCAGGTTTACTGTATCCCTCTGACATTCTTATTGACGATGAACCACAGAAATTGCATCGGATATAAATACAAATGGCACAATGCCGACTTAAGTACATGTAGACTGAATCTTCCCACTGTCTATGTTGAACCATTCCTGTGACACTAGTTATAGATTCCGATGCTTCTTTTGAGGCTTACTGTATCCCTTGGACCTTCTTGTTGACAATAAAACACAGATAGTGCATCGGAATTAAATACAAAAGGCACAAATCCAACTTAAGTACAAGAAGATTGACTCTTCTTACTGACTATACCTTGATCCATTCCTGTGACACTAGTTATAGATTCCGAAGCTTCACTTCAGGTTTACTGTATCCTTTGGACCTTCTTATTGACGATGCAACACAGAAATTGCATCGGAATTAAATACAAAAGGCACAATGCCGACTTAAGTACAAAAAGACTGACTGTTATTACTCTCTATGTTTTGAACCATTCCTGTGAGACTAGTTAGAGATTCCGATGCTTCACTTGAGGTTTTTCTGTATCCCTCTGACCTTCTTATTGACGATGAAACACAGTTATTGCATCGGAATTAAATTGAAAAGGGCACAATGCCGACTAAAGTACAAGATGACTGACTCTTCTTACTGTCTATGTTTTGAATCATTCCTGTGACACTAGTTATGGATTCCGATGCTCCACTTCAGGTTTACTGTATCCCTTGGACCTGCTTGTTGACGATGAAACACAGAAATTGCATCGGAATTAAATCCAAAAGTACAATGGCGACTTATGTACAAGAAGACTGACTGTTCTTACTGAATATGTTTGAACCATTCCTGTGACACTAGTTATAGATTCCGATGCTTCACTTCAGGTTTACTGTATACCTCTGACCTTCTTATTGACGATGAAACACAGAAATTGCATCGGATATAAATACAAAAGGCACAATGCCGACTTAAGTACATGTAGATTGAATCTTCCCACTGTCTATGTTTGAACCATTCCTGTGACACTAGTTATAGATTCCGATGCTTCTTTTGAGGTTTACTGTATCCCTTGGACCTTCTTATTGACAATGAAACACAGATAGTGCATCGGAATTAAATACAAAAGGCACAATTCCAACTTAAGTACAAGAAGATTGACTCTTGTTACTGACTATACGTTGATCCTTTCCTGTGACACTAGTTATAGATTCCGATGCTTCACTTCAGGTTTACTGTATCCTTTGGACCTTCTTATTGACGATGAAACACAGAAATTGCATCGGAACTAAATACAAATGGCACAATGCCGACTTAAGTACAAGAAGACCGACTCTTCCTACTGTCTATGTTTTGAACGATTCCTGTGACATTAGTTATGGATTCCGATGCTTTACTTCAGCCTTACTGTATCCTTTGGACCTTCTTATTAGCGACGAAACACAGGAATTGCGACGGAATTAAATAGAAAAGGCACAATGCCGACTTAAGTATAAGAAGTCTGACACTTCCTACTGTCTATGTTTTGAACCATTCCTGTGACACTAGTTGTAGATTCCGATGCTTCAGTTGAGGTTTACTGTATCCCTAGGACCTTCTTATTGACCATGAAACACAGAAATTGCATCGGAACTAAATACAAAAGGCACAATGCCGACTTAAGTACAAGAAGCCTCACTCTTCCTACTGTCCATGTTTTGAATGATTCCTGTGACATTAGTTATGGATTCCGATGCTTCACTTCAGGTTTACTGTATCGTTTGGACCCTCTTATTGGCGACGAAACACAAAAATTGAATCGGAATTAAATAGAAAAGGCACAATGCCGATTTAAGTACAAGAAGACTGACTCTTCTTACTGATTGTTTTGAACCATTCCTGCGACACTAGTTATAGATTCCGATGCTTCACTTCAGGTTTAATGTATCCCTCTGACCTTCTTATTGACGATGAAACGCAGAAATTGCATCGGAATTAAATACAAAAGGCACAATGCCGACTTAAGTACAAGAAGACCGACTCTTCTTACTGTCAATGCTTTTAACCATTCCTGTGACACTAGTTATAGATTCCGATGCGTCACTTCAGGTTTACTGTATCCCTTTGACCTTCTTATTGACGATGAAACACAGAAATTGCATCGGAATTAAATACAAAAGGCACAATGCCGACTTAAGTACAAGAAGACTGACTCTTCTTACTGACTATGTGTTGAACCATTCCTGTGACACTAGTTAGAGATTCCGATGCTTCATTTCAGGTTTACTGTACCCCTCTGACCTTCTTATTGACGATGAAACACAGAAATTGCATGGGATATAATTACAAAAGGCACAATGCCGACTTAAGTACATGTAGACTGAATCTTCCCACTGTCTATGTTTGAACCATTCCTGTGACACTAGTTATAGATTCCGATGCTTCTTTTGAGGTTTACTGTATCCCTTGGACCTTCTTGTTGACAATGAAACACAGATAGTGCATCGGAATTAAATACAAAAGGCACAAATCCAACTTAAGTACAAGAAGATTGACTCTTCTTACTGACTATACCTTGATCCATTCCTGTGACACTAGTTATAGATTCCGAAGCTTCACTTCAGGTTTACTGTATCCTTTGGACCTTCTTATTGACGATGCAACACAGAAATTGCATCGGAATTAAATACAAAAGGCACAATGCCGACTTAAGTACAAAAAGACTGACTGTTATTACTCTCTATGTTTTGAACCATTCCTGTGAGACTAGTTAGAGATTCCGATGCTTCACTTGAGGTTTTTCTGTATCCCTCTGACCTTCTTATTGACGATGAAGCACAGCAAATGCATCGGAATTAAATACATAAGGCACAATGCCGACTTAAGTACAAGAAGACTGACTCTTCTTACTGACAGTTTTGAGCCACTCCTGCGACACTAGTTATAGATTCCGATGCTTCACTTCAGGTTTACTGTATCCCTTGGACCTTCTTTTTGACAATGAAACACAGAAATTGCATCGGAATTAAATACAAAAGGCACAATGCCGACTTAAGTAGAAGAAGATTGACTCTTCCTACTGTCTATGTTTTGAACGATTCCTGGGACATTAGTTATAGATTCCGATGCTTCACTTCAGGTTTACTGTATCTTTTGGACCATCTTATTGGCGACGTAATACAGAAATTGCATCGGCATTAATTAGAAAAGGCACAATGCCGACTTAAGTACAAGAAGACTGACTCTTCTTACTGTTTATGTTTTGAACCATTCCTGTGACACAAGTTATAAATTCCGATGCTTCACTTCAGGTTTACTGTATCCCTTGGACCTTCTCATTGACGATGAAACACAGCAAATGCATCGGAATTAAATACATAAGGCACAATGCCGACTTAAGTACAAGAAGACTGACTCTTCATACTGACTGTTTTGAACCACTCCTGCGACACTAGTTATAGATTCCGATGCTTCACGTCCGATTTACTGTATCCCTCTGACCTTCTTTTTGACAATGAAACACAGAAATAGCATCGGAATTAAATAGAAAAGGCACAATGCCGACTTAAGTACAAGAAGACTTACTCATCTTACTGACTAGATCTTGATCCATTCCTGTGACACTACTTATAGATTCCGATGCTTCACTTCAGGTTTACTGTATCCCTTGGACCTTAGTATTGACGATGAAACACAGAAATTGCATCGGAATTAAATACAAATGGCACAATGCCGACTTAAGTATAAGAAGACTGACTCTTCTTACTGACTGTTTTGAACCATTCCTGTGACACTAGTTATAGATTCCGAAGCTTCACTTCAGGTTTAATGCATCCCTCTGAACTTGTAATTGACGATGAAACACAGAAATTGGATCGGAATTAAATACAAAAGGCACAATGCCGAATTAAGTACATGAAGACTGTCTCTTCTTACAGTCTATGTTTTGAACCATTCCTGTGATACTAGTTATAGATTCCGATGCTTCACTTCAGGTTTACTGTATCCCTTGGACCTTCTTATTGACGATGAAACACAGAAATTGCATCGGAATTAAATACAAAAGGCACAATGCCGACTGAAGTACAAGAAGACTGACTCTTCTTACTGTCTATGTTTTGAACCATTCCTGTGACACTAGTTATAGATTTCGATGCTTCACTTCACGTTTACTGTATCCCTTGGACTTTCTTATTGACGATGAAACACAGAAATTGCATCGGAATTAAATACAAAAGGCACAACGCCGACTTAAGTACAAGAAGACCGACTCTTCTTACTGACTGTTTTGAACCATTCCTGTGACACTAGTTATAGATTCCGATGCTTCACTTCAGGTTTACTGTATCCTTTGCATCATCTTATTGGCGACGTAATACAGAAACTGCATCGGAATTAATTAGAAAAGGCACAATGCCTACTTAAGTACAAGAAGACTGACTCTTCTTACTGTCTATATTTTGAACCATTCCTGTGACGCTAGTTATAGATTCCGATGCTTCACTTCAGGCTTACTGTATCCTTTGGACCTTCTTATTAGCGACGAAACACAGGAATTGCGTCGGGATTAAATAGAAAAGGCACAATGCCGACTTAAGTAAAAGAAGTCTGACACTTCCTACTGTCTATGTTTTGAACCATTCCTGTGACACTAGTTATAGATTCTGATGCTTCACCTCAGGTTCACTGTATCCCTCTGACCTTCATATTGACGATGAAACACAGAAATTGCATCGGCATTAAATAGAAAATGCACAATGCCGTGTTAAGTAGAAGCAGACTGACTCTTCTTAGTGTCTATGGATTGAACCATTCCTGTGATGCTAGTTACACATTCCGTTGCTTCACTTCAGGTTTACTGTATCCCTCTGACCTTCTTATTGACGATGAAACACAGAAATTGCATCGGTATTAAATAGAAAAGGCACAATGCTGTCTTAAGTTCAAGCAGACTGTCTCTTCTTAGTGTCTAAGTTTTGAACCATTCCTGTAACGCTAGTTACACATTCCGATGCTTCACTTCAGGTTTATTGTATCCCTTGGACCTTCTTACTGACGATGAAACACAGAAATTGCATCGCAATTAAATACAAAAGGCACAATGCCAACATAAGTACAAGGAGACTCACTCTTCTTAGTGTCTATGATTTGAACCATTCCTGTGACGCTAGTTACACATTCCGATGCTTCACTTCAGGTTTACTGTATACCTTGGGCCTTCTTATTGACGATGAAACACAGAAATTGCATCGGAATTAAATACAAAAGGCACAATGCCGACTTAAGTACAAGAACACTGACTCTTCTTACTGACAATGTTTGAACCATTCCTGTGACACTAGTTATAGATTCCGATGCTTCACTTCAGGTTTACTGTATCTCTCTGACCTTCTTATTGACGATGAAACACAGAAATTGCATCGAATATAAATACAAAAGGCACAATGCCGACTTAAGTACATGTAGACTGAATCCTCCCACTGTCTATGTTTGAACCATTCCTGTGACACTAGTTATAGATTCCGATGCTTCTTTTGAGGTTTACTGTATCCCTTGGACCTTCTTATAGACAATGAAACACAGATAGTGCATCGGAATTAAATACAAAAGGCACAATTCCAACTTAAGTACAAGAAGACTGACTCGTCTTACTGACTATACCTTGATCCATTCCTGTGACACTAGTTATAGATTCCGATGCTTCACTTCAGGTATACTGTATCCTTTGGACCTTCTTATTGACGATGAAACACAGAATTTGCATTGGAATTAAATTGAAAAGGGCACGATGCCGACTAAAGTACAAGATGACTGACTCTTCTTACTGTCTATGTTTTGAATCATTCCTGTGACACTAGTTATGGATTCCGATGCTCCACTTCAGGTTTACTGTATCCCTTGGACCTACTTGTTGACGATGAAACACAGAAATTGCTTCGGATATAAATACAAAAGTCACAATGCCGACTTAAGTACATGTAGACTGAATCTTCCCACTGTCTATGTTTGAACCATTCCTGTGACACTAGTTATAGATTCCGATGCTTCATTTGAGCTTTACTGTATCCCTTGGACCTTCTTATTGACAATGAAACACAGATAGTGCATCGGAATTAAATACAAAAGGCACAATTCCACCTTAAGTACAAGAAGATTGACTCTTCTTACTGACTATACCTTGATCCATTCCTGTGACACTAGTTATAGATTCCGATGCTTCACTTCAGGTTTACTGTATCCTTTGGACCTTCTTATTGACGATGCAACACAGAAATTGCATCGGAATTAAATACAAAAGGCACAATGCCGACTTAAGGACAAGAAGACTGAATGTTATTACTCTCTATGATTTGAACCATTCCTGTGAGACTAGTTAGAGATTCCGATGCTTCACTTGAGGTTTTTCTGTATCCCTCTGACCTTCTTATTGACGATGAAACACAGTTATTGCATCGGAATTAAATTGAAAAGGGCACAATGCCGACTAAAGTACAAGATGACTGACTCTTCTTACTGTCTATGTTTTGAATCATTCCTGTGACACTAGTTATGGATTCCGATGCTCCACTTCAGGTTTACTGTATCCCTTGGACCTACTTGTTGACGATGAAACACAGGAATTGCATCGGAATTAAATCTAAAAGCACAATGGCGACTTATGTGCAAGAAGACTGACTGTTCTTACTGACTAAGTTTGAACCAATCCTGTGACACTAGTTATAGATTCCGATGCTTCACTTTAGGTTTACTGTATCCCTCTGACCTTCTTATTGACGATGAAACACAGAAATTGCATCGAATATAAATACAAAAGGCACAATGCCGACTTAAGTACATGTAGATTGAATCTTCCCACTGTCTATGTTGAACCATTCCTGTGACACTAGTTATACATTCCGATGCTTCTTTTGAGGTTTACTGTATCCCTTGGAATTTCTTATTGACAATGAATTACAGATAGTGCATCGGAATTAAATACAAAAGGCACAATTCCAACTTAAGTACAAGAAGACTGACTCTTCTTACTGACTATAACTTGATACATTCCTGTGACACTAGTTATAGATTCCGATGCTTCTTTTGAGGTTTACTGTATCCCTTGGACCTTCTTATTGACAATGAATTACAAATAGTGCATCGGAATTAAATACAAAAGGCACAATTCCAACTTAAGTACAAGCAGACTGACTCTTCTTAGTGTCTATGTTTTGAACCATTCCTGTGATGCTAGTTACACATTGCGATGCTTCACTTCAGGTTTACTGTATCCCTTGGATCTTCTTATTGACGATGAAACACAGAAATTGCATCGGAATTAAATACAAAGGGGCCAATGCCGCCTTAAGTACAAGAAGACTGACACTTCTTACTGACTATGTGTTCAACCATTCCTGTGACACTAGTTAGAGATTCCGATGCTTCACTTCAGGTTTACTGTATCTCTCTGACCTCCTTATTGACGATAAAACACAGTAATTGCATTGAAATTAAATAGAAAAGGCACAATGCCGACTTAAGTAAAACAAGTCTGACTCTTCCTACTGTCTATGTTTTGAACCATTCCTGTGACACTAGTTATAGATTCAGATGCTTCTCCTCAGGTTCACTATATCCCTCTGACCTTCTTATTGACGATGAAACACAGAAATTGCATCGGTATTAAATAGAAAAGGCACAATGCTGTCTTAAGTTCAAGCAGACTGTCTCTTCTTCGTGTCTATGTTTTGAACCATTCCTGTGACGCTAGTTACACATTCCGTTGCTTCACTTCAGGTTTACTGTATCCCTCTGACCTTCTTATTGACGATGAAACACAGAAATTGCATCGGTATTAAATAGAAAAGGCACAATGCTGTCTTAAGTTCAAGCAGACTGTCTCTTCTTCGTGTCTATGTTTTGAACCATTCCTGTGACGCTAGTTACACATTCCGATGCTTCACTTCAGGTTTACTGTATCCCTTGGACCTTCTTATTGACGATGAAACACAGAAATTGCATCGCAATTAAATACAAAAGGCACAATGCCAACTTAAGTACAAGCAGACTGACTCTTCTTAGTGTTTATGTTTTCAACCATTCCTGTGACGCTAGTTACACATTCCGATGCTTCACTTCATGTTTACTGTATCCCTTGGACCTTCTTATTGACGATGAAATACAGAAATTGCATCGGAATTACATACAAAAGGCACAATGCCGACTTAAGTACAAGAAGACTGAATCTTCTTACGGACTATGTTTGAACCATTCCTGTGACACTAGTTATAGATTCCGATGCTTCTTTTGAGGTTTACTGTATCCCTTGGACCTTCTTATTGACAATGAAACACAGATAGTGCATCGGAATTAAATACAAAAGGCACAATTCCAACTTAAGTACAAGAAGACTGACTCTTCTTACTGACTATACCTTGATCCATTCCTGTGACACTAGTTATAGATTCCGATGCTTCAATTCAGGTTTACTGTATCCTTTGGACCTTCTTATTGACGATGAAACACAGAAATTGCATCGGAATTAAATACAAAAGGCACAATGCCGACTTAAGTACAAGAAGACTGACTCTTCTTACTGACTGTTTTGAACCATTCCTGTGACACTAGTTATAGATTCCGATGCTTCACTTCAGGTTTACTGCATCCCTCTGACCTTGCAATTGACGATGAAACACAGAAATTGGATCGGAATTAAATACAAAAGGCACAATGCCGACTTAAGTACATGAAGACTGTCTCTTCTTACAGTCTATGTTTTGAACCATACCTGTGACACTAGTTATAGATTCCGATGCTTCACTTCAGGTTTACTGCATCCCTCTGACCTTGCAATTGACGATGAAACACAGAAATTGGATCGGAATTAAATACAAAAGGCACAATGCCGACTTAAGTACATGAAGACTGTCTCTTCTTACAGTCTATGTTTTGAACCATTCCTGTGACACTAGTTATAGATTCCGATGCTTCACTTCAGGTTTACTGTATCCCTTGGACCTTCTCATTGACGATGGAACACAGCAAATGCATCGGAATTAAATACATAAGGCACAATGCCGACCTAAGTACAAGAAGACTGACTCTTCTTACTGACTGCTTTGAACCATTCCTGCGACACTAGTTATAGATTCCGATGCTTCACTTCAGGTTTAATGTATTCCTCTGACCTTCTTATTGACGATGAAACGCAGAAATTGCATCGGAATTAAATACAAAAGGCACAATGCCGACTTAAGTACAAGAAGACGGACTCTTCTTACTGTCTATGTTTTCAACCATTCCTGTGACACTAGTTATAGATTCAGATGCCTCACTTCAGGTTTACTGTATCCCTTTGATCTTCTTATTGACGATGAAACACAGAAATTGCATCGGAATTAAATACAAAAACACAATGCCGACTTAAGTACAAGAAGACTCACTCTTCTTAGTGTCTATGATTTGAACCATGCCTGTGACGCTAGTTTCACATTCCGATGCTTCACTTCAGGTTTACTGTATTCCTTGGACCTTCTTATTGACGATGAAACACAGAAATTGCATCGGAGTTAAATACAAAAGGCACAATGCCGACATAAGTACATGTAGACTGAATCCTCCCACTGTCTATGTTTGAACCATTCCTGTGACACTAGTTATAGATTCCGATGCTTCATTTGAGGTTTACTGTATCCCTTGGACCTTCTTTATTGACAATGAAACACAGATAGAGCATCGGAATTAAATACAAAAGGCACAATTCCAACTTAAGTACAAGAAGACTGACTCGTCTTACTGACTATAACTTGATCCATTCCTGTGACACTAGTTATAGATTCCGATGCTTCAGTTCAGGTTTACTGTATCCTTTGGACCTTCTTATTGACAATGAAACACAGAAATTGCATTGGAATTAAATTGAAAAGGGCACAATGCCGACTAAAGTACAAGATGACTGACTCTTCTTACTGTCTATGTTTTGAGTCATTCCTGTGACACTAGTTATGGATTCCGATGCCCCACTTCAGGTTTACTGTATCCCTTGGACCTACTTGTTGACGATAAAACACAGAAATTGCATCGGAATTAAATCCAAAAGCACAATGCCGACTTATGTACAAGAAGACTGACTGTTCTTACTGACTATGTTTGAACCATTCCTGTGACACTAGTTATAGATTCCGATGCTTCACTTCAGGTTAACTGTATCCCTCTGACATTCTTATTGACGATGAACCACAGAAATTGCATCGGATATAAATACAAATGGCACAATGCCGACATAAGTACATGTAGACTGAATCTTCCCACTGTCTATGTTGAACCATTCCTGTGACACTAGTTATAGATTCCGATGCTTCTTTTGAGGCTTACTGTATCCCTTGGACCTTCTTGTTGACAATGAAACACAGATAGTGCATCGGAATTAAATACAAAAGGCACAAATCCAACTTAAGTACAAGAAGATTGACTCTTCTTACTGACTATACCTTGATCCATTCCTGTGACACTAGTTATAGATTCCGAAGCTTCACTTCAGGTTTACTGTATCCTTTGGACCTTCTTATTGACGATGCAACACAGAAATTGCATCGGAATTAAATACAAAAGGCACAATGCCGACTTAAGTACAAAAAGACTGACTGTTATTACTCTCTATGTTTTGAACCATTCCTGTGAGACTAGTTAGAGATTCCGATGCTTCACTTGAGGTTTTTCTGTATCCCTCTGACCTTCTTATTGACGATGAAACACAGTTATTGCATCGGAATTAAATTGAAAAGGGCACAATGCCGACTAAAGTACAAGATGACTGACTCTTCTTACTGTCTATGTTTTGAATCATTCCTGTGACACTAGTTATGGATTCCGATGCTCCACTTCAGGTTTACTGTATCCCTTGGACCTACTTGTTGACGATGAAACACAGAAATTGCATCGGAATTAAATCCAAAAGTACAATGGCGACTTATGTACAAGAAGACTGACTGTTCTTACTGAATATGTTTGAACCATTCCTGTGACACTAGTTATAGATTCCGATGCATCACTTCAGGTTTACTGTATACCTCTGACCTTCTTATTGACGATGAAACACAGAAATTGCATCGGATATAAATACAAAAGGCACAATGCCGACTTAAGTACATGTAGATTGAATCTTCCCACTGTCTATGTTTGAACCATTCCTGTGACACTAGTTATAGATTCCGATGCTTCTTTTGAGGTTTACTGTATCCCTTGGACCTTCTTATTGACAATGAAACACAGATAGTGCATCGGAATTAATTACAAAAGGCACAATTCCAACTTAAGTACAAGAAGATTGACTCTTGTTACTGACTATACCTTGATCCATTCCTGTGACACTAGTTATAGATTCCGATGCTTCACTTCAGGTTTACTGTATCCTTTCGACCTTCTTATTGACGATGAAACACAGAAATTGCATCGGAACTAAATACAAATGGCACAATGCCGACTTAAGTACAAGAAGACCGACTCTTCCTACTGTCTATGTTTTGAACGATTCCTGTGACATTAGTTATGGATTCCGATGCTTTACTTCAGCCTTACTGTATCCTTTGGACCTTCTTATTAGCGACGAAACACAGGAATTGCGTCGGAATTAAATAGAAAAGGCACAATGCCGACTTAAGTATAAGAAGTCTGACACTTCCTACTGTCTATGTTTTGAACCATTCCTGTGACACTAGTTGTAGATTCCGATGCTTCAGTTCAGGTTTACTGTATCCCTAGGACCTTCTTATTGACCATGAAACACAGAAATTGCATCGGAACTAAATACAAAAGGCACAATGCCGACTTAAGTACAAGAAGCCTCACTCTTCCTACTGTCCATGTTTTGAATGATTCCTGTGACATTAGTTATGGATTCCGATGCTTCACTTCAGGTTTACTGTATCGTTTGGACCCTCTTATTGGCGACGAAACACAAAAATTGAATCGGAATTAAATAGAAAAGGCACAATGCCGATTTAAGTACAAGAAGACTGACTCTTCTTACTGATTGTTTTGAACCATTCCTGCGACACTAGTTATAGATTCCGATGCTTCACTTCAGGTTTAATGTATCCCTCTGACCTTCTTATTGACGATGAAACGCAGAAATTGCATCGGAATGAAATACAAAAGGCACAATGCCGACTTAAGTACAAGAAGACCGACTCTTCTTACTGTCAATGATTTTAACCATTCCTGTGACACTAGTTATAGATTCCGATGCGTCACTTCAGGTTTACTGTATCCCTTTGACCTTCTTATTGACGATGAAACACAGAAATTGCATCGGAATTAAATACAAAAGGCACAATGCCGACTTAAGTACAAGAAGACTGACTCTTCTTACTGACTATGTGTTGAACCATTCCTGTGACACTAGTTAGAGATTCCGATGCTTCATTTCAGGTTTACTGTACCCCTCTGACCTTCTTATTGACGATGAAACACAGAAATTGCATGGGATATAAATACAAAAGGCACAATGCCGACTTAAGTACATGTAGACTGAATCTTCCCACTGTCTATGTTTGAACCATTCCTGTGACACTAGTTATAGATTCCGATGCTTCTTTTGAGGTTTACTGTATCCCTTGGACCTTCTTGTTGACAATGAAACACAGATAGTGCATCGGAATTAAATACAAAAGGCACAAATCCAACTTAAGTACAAGAAGATTGACTCTTCTTACTGACTATACCTTGATCCATTCCTGTGACACTAGTTATAGATTCCGAAGCTTCACTTCAGGTTTACTGTATCCTTTGGACCTTCTTATTGACGATGCAACTCAGAAATTGCATCGGAATTAAATACAAAAGGCACAATGCCGACTTAAGTACAGAAAGACTGACTGTTATTACTCTCTATGTTTTGAACCATTCCTGTGAGACTAGTTAGAGATTCCGATGCTTCACTTGAGGTTTTTCTGTATCCCTCTGACCTTCTTATTGACGATGAAACACAGTTATTGCATCGGAATTAAATTGAAAAGGGCACAATGCCGACTAAAGTACAAGATGACAGACTCTTCTTACTGTCTATGTTTTGAATCATTCCTGTGACACTAGTTATGGATTCCGATGCTCCACTTCAGGTTTACTGTATCCCCTGGATCTTCTTATTGACGATGAAACACAGAAATTGCATCGGAATTAAATACAAAAGGCCCAATGCCGACTTAAGTACAAGAAGACTGACACCTCTTACTGACTATGTGTAGAACCATTCCTGTGACACTAGTTAGAGATTCCGATGCTTCACTTCAGGTTTACTGTATCCCTCTGACCTCCTTATTGACGATAAAACACAGTAATTGCATCGAAATTGAATAGAAAAGGCACAATGCCGACTTAAGTAAAACAAGTCTGACTCTTCCTACTGTCTATGTTTGAACCATTCCTGTGACACTAGTTATAGATTCCGATGCTTTTCGTCAGGTTCACTGTATCCCTCTGACCTTCTTATTGACGATGAAACACAGAAATTCCATCGGTATTAAATAGGAAAGGAACAATGCTGTCTTACGTTCAAGCAGACTGTCTCTTCTTAGTGTCTATGTTTTGAACCATTCCTGTGACGCTAGTTACACATTCCGATGCTTCACTTCAGGTTTCCTGTATTCCTTAGACCTTCTTATTGACGATGAAACACAGAAATTGCATCGCAATTAAATACAAAAGGCACAATGCCAACTTAAGTACAAGCAGACTGACTCTTCTTAGTGTCTATGTTTTGAACCATTCCTGTGACGCTAGTTACACATTCCTATGCTTCACTTCAGGTTTACTGTATCCTTTGGACCCTCTTATTGGCGACGTAACACAGAAATTGCATCGGAATTAAATAGAAAAGGCACAATGCCGACTTAAGTACAAGAAGACTGACTCTTCTTACTGTCTATGTTTTGAACCATTCCTGTGACACTAGTTATAGATTCCGATGCTTTTCGTCAGGTTCACTGTATCCCTCTGACCTTCTTATTGACGATGAAACACAGAAATTGCATCGCAATTAAATACAAAAGGCACAATGCCAACTTAAGTACAAGAAGACTGACTCTTCTTACTGACTATGCTTTGAAATATTCCTGTGACACTAGTTACAGATTCCGATGCTTCACTTCAGGTTTACTGTATCCTTTGGACCCTCTTATTGGCGACGTAACACAGAAATTGCATCGGAATTAAATAGAAAAGGCACAATGCCGACTTAAGTACAAGAAGACTGACTCTTCTTACTGTCTATGTTTTGAACCATTCCTGTGACACTAGTTATAGATTCCGATGCTTCACTTCACGTTTTCTGTATCCCTTGGACCTTCTTATTGACGATGAAGCACAGAAATTGCATCGGAATTAAATACAAAAGGCACAAAACCGACTTAAGTACAAGAAGACTGACTCTTCCTACTGTCTATGTTTTGAACGATTGCTGAGACACTAGTTATAGATTCCGATGCCTCACTTCAGGTTTACTGTATCCCTTGGACCTTCTTATTGACGATGAAACACAGAAATTGCATCGGAATTAAATACAAAAGGCACAATTCCGACTTAAGTACAAGAAGACTGACTCTTCTTACTGACTATGTGTTGAACCATTCCTGTGACACTAGTTAGAGATTCCGATGCCTCATTTCAGGTTTACTGTATCCCTCAGCCTTCTTATTGACGAAGAAACACAGTAATTGCATCGGAATTAAATTGAAAAGGGCACCATGCAGACTTAAGTACAAGAAGACTGACTCTTCTTACTGACTATGCTTTGAACCATTCCTGTGACACTAGTTATAGGTTCCGATGCTTCACTTCAGGTTTACTGCATCCCTTGGACCTTCTCATTTACGATGAAAGACAGCAAATGCATCGCAATTAAATACAAAAGGCACCATGCCGACTTAAGTACAAGCAGACTGTCTCTTCTTACTGACTGCTTTGAACCATTCCTGTGACACTAGTTATAGTTTCCGATGCCTCACTTCAGGTTCACTGCATCCCACTGACCTTCTTATTGACGATGAAACACAGAAATTGCATCGGAATTAAATACAAAAGGCACAATGCTGACTTAAGTTCAAAAAGACTGACTCTTCTTACTGTCGATGATTTGAACCATTCCGGTGACACTAGTTATAGATTCCGATGCTTCACTTCTGGTTTACTGTATCCCTTGCACCTTCTAATTGATGATCAAACACTGAAATTAGATCGGAATTAAATACAAAAGGCACAATGCCGACTTAAGTACAAGAAGACTGACTCTTCTTACTGTCTATGTTTTGAACCATTCCTGTGACACTAGTTATAGATTCCGATGCTTCACTTCACGTTTTCTGTATCCCTTGGACCTTCTTATTGACGATGAAGCACAGAAATTGCATCGGAATTAAATACAAAAGGCACAATGCCGACTTAAGTACAAGAAGACTGACTCTTCTTACTGTCTATGATTTGAACGATTCCTGAGAAACTAGTTATAGATTCCGATGCCTCACTTCAGGTTTACTGTATCCCTTTGACCTTCTTATTGACGATGAAACACAGAAATTGCATCGGAATTAAATACAAAAGGCACAATTCCGACTTAAGTACAAGAAGACTGACTCTTCTTACTGACTATGTGTTGAACCATTCCTGTGACACTAGTTAGAGATTCCGATGCTTCATTTCAGGTTTACTGTATCCCTCAGCCTTCTTATTGACGAAGAAACACAGTAATTGCATCGGAATTAAATTGAAAAGGGCACCATGCAGACTTAAGTACAAGAAGACTGACTCTTCTTACTGTCTATGTTTTGAACCATTCCTGTGACACTAGTTATAGATTCCGATGCTCCACTTCAGTTTTACTGTATCCCTTGGACATTGTTGTTGACAATGAAACACAGAAATTGCATCGGAATTAAATCCAAAAGGCACAATGCCGACTTAAGTACAAGAAGACTGACTCATCTTACTGACTATGTTTTGAACCATTCCTTTGACACTAGTTATAGATTCCGATGCTTCACCTCAGGTTTACTGTATCCCTCTGACCTTCTTATTGACGATGAAACACAGAAATTGCATCGGTTATAAATACAAAAGGCACAATGCCGACTGAAGTACATGTAGACTGAATCTTCCTACTGTCTATGTTTGAACCATTCCTGTGACACTAGTTATAGATTCCGATGCTTCACTTCAGGTTTACTGTATCCCTCTGACCTTCTATTTGACGATGAAACACAGAAATTTGATCGGAATTAAATACGAAAGGCACAATGCCGACTTAAGTACATGAAGACTGTCTCTTCTCACAGTCTATGTTTTGAACCATTCCTATGACACTAGTTATAGATTCCGATGCTTCACTTCAGGTTTACATTATCCCTTGCACCTTCTTATTAATGATGAAACTCAGAAATTGGATCGGAATTAAATACAAAAGGTACAATGCCGACTTAAGTACATGAAGACTGTCTCTTCTTACAGTCTATGTTTTGAACCATTCCTGTGACACTAGTTATAGATTCTGATGCTTCACTTCAGGTTTACTTTATCCCTTGCACCTTCTTATTGACGATGAAACTCAGAAATTGCAACGGAATTAAATACAAAAGTCACAATGCCGACTTAAGTACAAGAGGACTGACTCTTCTTACTGACTATGTTGCAACCATTCCTGTGATTCTAGTTATAGGTTCCGATGCTTCACTTCAGGTTTACTGTATCCCTCTGACCTTCTTATTGACGATGAAACACAGATATTGCATCGGAATTAAATAGAAAAGGCACAATGCTGACTTAAGTACAAGAAGACTGACTCTTCTTACTGAGTACGTTTGAACCATTCCTGCGACACTAGTTATAGATTCCGATGCTTCACTTCTGGTTTACTGTATCCCTCTGACCTTCTTATTGACGATGAAACACAGATATTGCATCGGAATTAAATAGAAAAGGCACAATGCCGACTTAAGTACAAGAAGACTGACACTTCTTACTGTCTATGTTTTGAACCATTCCTGTGACACTAGTTATAGATTCCGATGCTTCACTTCAGGTTTACTGTATCCCTTGGACCTTCTTATTGACGATGAAACACAGAAATTGCATCGGAATTAAATAGAAAAGGCACAATGGCGACTTAAGTACAAGAAGATTGACTCTTCTTATTGTCTATGATTTGAACCATTCCTGTGACGCTAGTTACAGATTCCGATGCTTCACTTCAGGGTTACTGTATCCCTCTGACCTTCTTTTAACGGTGAAACACAGAAATTGCATCGGAAATAATTAGAAAAGGCACAATGCCGACTTAAGTACAAGAACACTAACTCTTCTTACTGACCATGTTTGGAACCATTCCTGTGACACTAGTTATAGATTCCGATGCTTCACTTCAGGTTTACTGTATCCCTCTGACCTTCTTATTGACGATGAAACACAGATATTGCATCGGAATTAAATAGAAAAGGCACAATGCCGACTTAAGTACAAGAAGACTGACTCCTCCTACTGTCTATGATTTGAACGATTCCTGTTACATTAGTTATAGATTCCGATGCTTCACTTCAGGTTCACTGTAACCATTTGGACCATCTTATTGGCGACGAAATACAGAAATTCCATCGGAATTAATTAGAAAAGGCACAAGGCCGACTTAAGTATTAGAAGACTGACTCTTCTTACTGTCTATGTTTTGAACCATTCCTGTGACACTAGTTATAGATTCCGATGCTTCACTTGAGGGTTACTGTATCCCTCTGACCTTCTTATTGACGATGAAACACAGAAATTGCATCGGAATTAAATACAAAAGGCACAATGCCAACTTAAGTACAAGAAGACTGACTCTTCTTACTGACTACGTTTGAACCATTCCTGCGACACTAGTTACAGATTCCGATGCTTCACGTCTGGTTTACTGTATCCCTCTGACCTTCCTATTGACGATGAAATACAGAAATTGCATCGGAATTAAATAGAAAAAAGCACAATGCCGACTTAAGTACAAGAAGACTGACTCTTCTTACTGACTGCTTTGAACCATTCCTGTGACACTAGTTATAGATTCCGATGCTTCACTTCAGGTTTACTGTATCCCTCTGACCTTCTTATCGACGATGAAACACAGAAATTGCATCGGAATTAAATACAAAAGGCACAATGCCGACTTAAGTACAATAAGACTGACTCTTCTTACTGACTATTTTGGAACCATTCCTGTGACACTAGTTATAGATTCCGATGCTTCACTTCAGGTTTACTGTATCCCTCTGACCTTCTTATTGACGATGTAACACAGAAATTGCATCGGAATTGAATAGAAAAGGCACAATGCCGACTTAAGTACAAGATGACTGACTCTTCTTACTGACCATGTTTGGAACCATTCCTGTGAAACTAGTTATAGATTCCGATGCTTCACTTCAGGATTACTGTATCCCTCTGACCTTTTTATTGACGATGAAACACAGATATTGCATCGGAATTAAATAGAAGAGGCACAATGCCGTCTTAAGTACAAGAAGACTGACTCTTCTTACTGACTATGTTTGAACCATTAGTGCGATACTAGTTATAGATTCCGATGCTTCACTTCTGGTTTACTGTATCCCTCTGACCTTCTTATTGACGATGAAACACAAAAATTGCATCGGAATTAAATACAAAAGGCACAATGCCGACTTAAGTACAGGAAGACTGACTCTTCTTACTGTCTATGCTTTGAACCATTCCTGTGACACTAGTTATAGATTCCGATGCTTCAATTGAAATCTAATGTATCCCTTGGACCTTCTTATTGACCATGAAACACAGAAATTGCATCGGAAATAAATACAAAATGCACAATGCCGACTTATGTACACGAAGACTGACTCTTCTTACTAACTATGCTTTGAATCATTCCTGTGACACTAGTTATAGATTCCGATGCTTCACTTCAGGTTTACTGTATTCCTTGGACCATCTTGTTGACGATGAAACACAGAAATTGCATCGGAATTAAATACAAAAGGCACAAAACATACTTAAGTACAGGAAGACTGACTCTTATTACAGTCTATGCTTTGAACCATTCCTGTGACACTAGTTATAGATTCCGATGCTTCAATTTAAATCTAATGTATCCCTTGGACCTTCTTATTGACGATGAAACATAGAAATTGCATCAGAATTAAATAGAAAAGGCACAATGATGACTTAAGTACAAGACGACTGACTCTTCATACTGACTATGTTTTGAACCATTCCTGTGACACTAGTTATAGATTCCGATGCTTCACTTCAGGTTTACTGTATTCCTTGGACCATCTTGTTGACGATGACACACAGAAATTGCATCGGAATTAAATACAAAAGGCACAAAACATACTTAAGTACAAGAAGACTGACTCTTCTTACTGACTGTTTTGAACCATTCCTGTGACACTAGTCATAGATTCCGATGCTTCACTTCAGGATTACTGTATCCCTCTGGCCTTCTTATTGACGATGAAACACAGAAATTGCATCGGAATTAAATACAAAAGGCACAATGCCGACTTAAGTACAAGAAGACTGACTCTTCTTACTGTCAATGCTTTGAACCATCCCTGTGACACTAGTTATAGATTCAGATGCTTCACTCCAGGTTTACTGTATCCCTCTGGCCTTCTTATTGACGAGGAATCACAGAAATAGCATCGGAGGTAAATAGAATAGGCACAATGCCGACTTAAGTACAAGAAAACTGACTCTTCTTACTGTCAATGCTTTGAACCATCCCTGTGACACTACTTATAGATTCCGATGCTACACTTCTGGTTTACTGTATCCCTTGGACCTTCATTATGACGATGAGACACAGAAATTGCATCGGGATTAAATACAAAAGGCACAACGCCGACTAAAGTACAAGAAGACTGACTCTTCTTGCTGTCTATGTTTTGAACCATTCCTGTGACACTAGTTATATATTCCGATGCTTCAATTTAGGTATACTATATCCCTTGGACCTTCTTATTGACCATGAAACACAGAAATTGCATCGGAATTAAATACAAAATTCACAATGCAGACTTAAGTACAAGAAGACTAACTCTTCTTACTGACTATGTTTTGAACCATTTCTGGGACACTAGTTATAGATTCCGATGCTTCACATCTGGTTTACTGTATCCCTCTGACCTCCTTATTGACGATGAAACACAGAAATTGCATCGGAATTAAATTCAAAAGGCACAATGCCGACTTAAGTGAAAGAAGTCTGACTCTTCTTACTGTCTATGATTTGAACCATTCCTGAGACACGAGTTATAGATTCCGATGCTTCACTCCAGGTTTACTGTATCCCTTCTACCATCTTATTGACGATGGAACACAGAAATTGCATCAGAATTAAATAGAAAAGGCACAATGATGATTTAAGTACAGGAAGACTGACTCTTCATACTGTCTATGTTTTTAACCATTCCTGTGACACTAGTTATAGATTCCGATGCTTCACATCAGGTTTACTGTATCCCTCTGACCTTCTTATTGACGATGAAACCCAGAAATTGCGTCGGAATTAAATACAAAAGGCACAAAACCGACTTAAGTACAAGAAACTGACTCTTCTTACTGTCAATGTTTTGAACCATCCCTGTGACACTAGTTATAGATTCCGATGCTTCACTCCAGGTTTACTGTAATCCTTGGACCTTCTTATAGACGATGAAGCACAGAAATTGCAACGGAATTAAATACAAAATGCACAATGCGGACTTAAGTACAAGAAGACTGACTCTTCTTAATGTCTATGTTTGAACCATTCCTGTGAATCTAGTTATAGATTCCGATGCTTCACTTCAGGTTTACTGTATCCCTATGACCTTCTTATTGATGATGAAACACAGAAATTGAATCGGATTTAAATACAAAAGGCACAATGCCGACTTAGGTATGAGAAGACTGACTCTTCTTCCTGTCTATGTTTTGAACCATTCCTGTGACACTAGTTATATATTCCGATGGTTCATTTCAGGTTTACTGTATCCCTTGGACCTTCTTATTGACGATGAAACACAGAAATTGCATCGGAATGAAATACAAAATACACAATGCCGACTTAAGTACAAGAAGACTGACTCTTGTTACTGACTATGTTTTGAACCATTCCAGTGACACTAGGTATTGATTCCGATGCTTCACACCAGGTTTACTGTATCCCTGTGACCTTCTTATTGTTGATAAAACACAGAAATTGCATCGGAATTAAATAGAAAAGGCACAATGCCGACATAACTACATGAAGATTGACTCTTCTTACTGACTATGTTTTGAACCATTCGTGTGACACTAGTTATAGATTCCGATGCATCATTTCAGGTTTACTGTATCCCTTGGACCTTCTTATTGACGATGAAACACACAAATTGCATCGGAATTAAATACAAAGGGCACAATGCCGACTTAAGTACAAGGTGACTGACTCTTCTTACTTAGTATGTTTTGAACCATTCCTGTGACACTAGTTATAGATTCCGATGCTTCTCTTCAGGTTTCATGTATCCCTCTGACCTTCTTCTTGACGATGAAACACAGAAATTGCATCGGAATCAAATACAAAAGGCTCAATGCCGACTTTAGTACATGTAGACTGACTTTTCCTACTGTCTATGTTTTGAACCATTCCTGTGACACTAGTTATAGATTCCGATGCTTCTCTTCAGGTTTACTGTATCCCTCTGACATTCTTATTGACGATGAAACACAGAAATTGCTTCGGAATTAAATACAAAATGCACAATGCCGACTTAAGTACAATTAAATACACAAGGCACAATGCCAACTTAAGTACATGTAGACTGACTTTTCCTACCGTCTATGTTTTGAACCATTCCTGTGACACTAGTTATAGATTCCGATGGTTCATTTCAGGTTTACTGTATCCCATGGAACTTCGTATTGACGATGAAACACAGAAATATCATCGGAATTAAATACAAAAGGCACAATGCCGACTTAAGTACAAGAAGACTGACTCTTCCAACTGTCTATGTTTTGAACCATTCCTGTGACACTAGTTATAGATTCCGATGGTTCATTTCAGGTTTACTGTATCCCTAGGACCTTCTTATTGACGAAGAAACACAGAAATTGCATTGCAATTAAATACAAAAGGCACAATGCCGACTTAAGTAAAAGAAGTCCGACTCTTCTTACTGTATATGTTTGAACCATTCCTGTGACACTATTTATAGATTCCGATGCTTCACTCCAGGTTTACTGTATCCCTTGGACCTTCTTATTGACGATAAAACACAGAAATTGCATCAGAATTAAATAGAAAATGCACAAAGATGACTTAAGTACAAGATGACTGACTCTTCTTTCTGACTATGATTGAACCACTCCTGTGAAACTAGTTATAGATACCGATGCTTCACTTCAGGTTTACTGTATCCCTTAGACCTTCTTATTGTCGATGAAACACAGAAACGGCTTCGGAATTAAATACAAAAGGCACAATGCCGACTTAAGTACAAGAAGACTGACTCTTCTTACTGTCTATGTTTTGAACCATTCCTATGACACTAGTTATAGATTCCGATGCTTCAATTCAGGTTTACTGTATCCATCTGACCTTCTTATTGACAATGAAACACAGAAATTGCATCGGAATTAAATACAAAATTCACAATGCCGACTTAAGTACAAGAAGACTGACTCTTCCTACTGTCTATGTTTTGAACCATTCCTGTGACACTAGTTATAGATTCCGATGCTTCAATTCAGGTCTACTGTATCCCTTGGACCATCTTATAGACGATGAAACACAGAAATTGCATCGGAATTAAATACAAAAGGCACAATGCCGACTTAAGTACAAGACGACAGACTCTTCATACTGACTATGGTTTGAACCATTCCTGTGACACTAGTTATAGATTCCGATGCTTCACTTCAGGTTTACTGTATTCCTTGGACCATCTTGTTGACGATGAAACACAGAAATTGCATCGGAATTAAATACAAAAGGCACAAAACATACTTAAGTACAAGAAGACTGACTCTTCTTACTGACTGTTTTGAACCATTCCTGTGACACTAGTCATAGATTCCGATGCTTCACTTCAGGATTACTGTATAGCTGTGGCCTTCTTATTGACGATGAAACACAGAAATTGCATCGGAATTAAATACAAAAGGCACAATGCCGACTTAAGTACAAGAACACTGACTCTTCTTACTGTCAATGCTTTGAACCATCCCTGTGACACTAGTTATAGATTCAGATGCTTCACTCCAGGTTTACTGTATCCCTCTGGCCTTCTTATTGACGAGGAATCACAGAAATTGCATCGGAGGTAAATAGAATAGGCACAATGCCGCCTTAAGTACAAGAAAACTGACTCTTCTTACTGTCAATGCTTTGAACCATCTCTGTGACACTAGTTATAGATTCCGATGCTACACTTCAGGTTTACTGTATCCCTTGGACCTTCTTTATGACGATGAGACACAGAAATTGCATCGGAATTAAATACAAAAGGCACAACGCCGACTAAAGTACAAGAAGACTGACTCTTCTTACTGTCTATGTTTTGAACCATTCCTGTGACACTAGTTATAGATTCCAATGCTTCAATTTAGGTATACTGTATCCCTTGGACCTTCATATTGACCATGAAACACAGAAATTGCATCGGAATTAAATACAAAAGTCACAATGCCGAATTAAGTATAAGAATATTGACTCCTCTTACTGTCTATGTTTTGAACCATTCCTGTGACACTAGTCATAGATTCCGATGCTTAACTTCAGGATTACTGTATCCCTTTGACCTTCTTACTGACGATGAGACACAGAAATTGTTTCGGAATTAAATACAAAAGGCACAATGCTGACTAAAGTACAAGAAGACTGACGCTTCTGACAGTCTATGATTTGAACCATTCCTGTGACACTAGTTATAGATTCCGGTGCTTCACTCCAGGTTTACTGTATCCCTTGGACCTTCTTATTGACGATGGAAAACAGATATTGCATCAGAATTAAATAGAAAAGGCACAATGATGACTTAAGTACAGGAAGACTGACTCTTCATACTGACTATGTTTTGAACCATTCCTGTGACACTAATTATAGATTCCGATGTTTCACATCAGGTTTACTGTATCCCTCTGACCTTCTTATTGACGATGAAACACAGAAATTGCATCGGAATTAAATACAAAAGGCACAATGCCGACTTAAGTACAAGAAGACTGACTCTTCTTTCTGTCTATGTTTTGAATCATTCCTGTGACACTAGTTATTGATTCCGATGCTTAAATTTAGGTCTACTGTATCCCATGGTCCTTCTTATTGACGATGAAACACAAAAATTGCATCGGAATTAAATACAAAATGCACAATGCCGACTTAAGTACAAGAAGACTGACTCTTCTTAGTGACTATGTTTTGAACCATTCCTGTGACACTAGTTATAGATTCCGATGCTTCACATCAGGTTTACTGTATCCCTCTGACCTTCTTATTGACGATGAAACACAGAATTTGCATCGGAATTTAATACAAAAGGCACAATGCCGACTTAACTACAAGAAGACTGACTCTTCTTACTGACTGTTTTGAACCATTCCTGTGACACTAGTCATAGATTCCGATGCTTCACTTCAGGATTACTGTATCCCTCTGGCCTTCTTATTGACGATGAAACACAGAAATTGCGTCGGAATTAAATACAAAAGGCGCTATGCCGACTTAAGTGAAAGAAGTCTGACTCTTCTTACTGTCTATGATTTGAACCATTCCTGTGACACGAGTTATAGATTCCGATGCTTCACTCCAGGTTTACTGTATCCCTTGGACCATCTTATTGACGATGGAACACTGAAATTGCATCAGAATTAAATAGAAAAGGCACAATGATGACTTAAGTACAGGAAGACTGACTCTTCATACTGACTATGTTTTTAACCATTCCTGTGACACTAGTTATAGATTCCGATGCTTCACATCAGGTTTACTGTATCCCTCTGACCTTCTTATTGACGATGAAACACAGAAATTGCATCGGAATTAAATACAAAAGGCAAAAACAGATTTAAGTACAAGAAACTGACTCTTCTTTCTGTCAATGTTTTGAACCATCCCTGTGACACTAGTTATAGATTCCGATGCTTCACTCCAGGTTTACTGTAATCCTTGGACCTTCTTATTGACGATGAAACACAGAAATTGCATCGGAATTAAATACAAAATGCACAATGCGGACTTAAGTCCAAGAAGACAGACTCTTCTTAATGTCTATGTTTGAACCATTCCTGTGACTCTAGTTATAGATTCCGATGCTTCACTTCATGTTTACTGTATCCCTTTGACCTTCTTATTAACGATGAAACACAGAAATTGCATCGGATTTAAATGCAAAAGGCACAATGCCGACTTAAGTATGAGAAGACTGACTCTTCTTACTGTCTATGTTTTGAACCATTCCTGTGACACCAGTTATATATTCCGATGGTTCATTTCAGGTTTACTGTATCCCTTGGACCTTCTTATTGACGATGAAACACAGAAATTGCATCGGAATGAAATACAAAATACACAATGCCGACTTAAGTACAAGAAGACTGACTCTTCTTACTGACTATGTTTTGAACCATTCCTGTGACACTAGGTATAGATTCCGATGCTTCACACCAGGTTTACTGTATCCCTCTGACCTTCTTATTGACGATGAAACACAGAAATTGTATCGGAATTAAATACAAAAGGCACAAAGCCGACTTAAGTACATGTAGACTGACTTCTCCTACTGTCTATGTTTTGAACCATTCCTGTGACACTAGTTATAGATTCCGATGGTTCATTTCAGGTTTACTGTATCCCTAGGACCTTCTTATTGACGAAGAAACACAGAAATTGCATTGGAATTAAATACAAAAGGCACAATGCCGACTTAAGTAAAAGAAGTCTGACTCTTCTTACTGTCTATGTTTGAACCATTCCTGTGACACTAGTTATAGATTCCGATGCTTCACTCCAGGTTTACTGTATCCCTTGGACCTTCTTATTGACGATAAAACACAGAAATTGCATCAGAATTAAATAGAAAATGCACAAAGATGACTTAAGTACAAGAAGACTGACTCTTCTTTCTGACCATGTTTGAACCACTCCTGTGAAACTAGTTATAGATTCCGATGCTTCACTTCAGGTTTACTGTATCGCTTAGACCTTCTTATTGTCGATGAAACACAGAAACGGCTTCGGAATTAAATACAAAAGGCACAATGCCGACTTAAGTACAAGAAGACTGACTCTTCTTACTGTCTATGTTTTGAACCATTCCTATGACACTAGTTATAGATTCCGATGCTTCAATTCAGGTTTACTGTATCCATCTGACCTTTTATTGACGGTGAAACACAGAAATTGCATCGGAATTAAATACAAAATTCACAATGCCGACTTAAGTACAAGAAGACTGACTCTTCCTACTGTCTATGTTTTGAACCATTCCTCTGACACTAGTTATAGATTCCGATGCTTCAGTTCAGGTCTACTGTATCCCTTGGACCATCTTATAGAGGATGAAACACAGAAATTGCATCGGAATTAAATACAAAAGGCACAATGCCGACTTAAGTACAAGAAGACTGACTCTTCTTACTGACTTTGCTTTGAACCATTCCTGTGACACTAGTTACAGACACCGATGCTTCACTCCAGGTTACCCTTATCCCTTGGACATTCTTATTGACGATGAAACACAGAAATTGCATCGGAATTAAATACAAAAGGCACAATGCCGACTTAAGAAAAAGAAGACTGACTCTTCTGACTATCTATGTTTGAACCATTCCTGTGACACTAGTTATAGATTCCGATGCTTCACTCCAGGTTTACTGTATCCCTTGGACCTTCTTATTGACGATGAAACACAGAAATTGCTTCAGAATTAAATAGAAAATGCAAAATGATGACTTAAGTACAAGAAGACTGACTCTTCTTACTGACTATATTTTGAACCATTCCTTTGACACTAGTTATAGATTCCGATGCTTCACTTCAGGTTTACTGTATCCCTTGGACCTTCTTATTGACGATGAAACACAGAAATTGCATCGGAATTAAATACAAAGGGCACAATGCCGACTTAAGTACAAGAAGACTGACTCTTCTTACTGACTATGTTTTGAACCATTCCTGTGACACTAGTTATAGATTCCGATGCTTCACTTCAGGTTTTCTGTATCCCTCTGACCTTCTTATTGAGGAAGAATCACAGAAATTGCATCGGAATTAAATACAAAAGGCACAATGCCGAATTAAGTACAAGAAGACTGACTCTTCTTACTGACTATGTTTTGAACCATTCTTGTGACACTAGCTATAGATTCCGATGCTTCACTTCAGGTTTACTGTAACCCTTAAACCTTCTTATTGACGATGAAACACAGAAATAGCATCGGAATTAAATACAAAAGGCACAATGCCGACTTAAGAAAAAGAAGTCTGACTCTTCTGACTGTCTATGTTAGAACAATTCCAGTGACACTAGTTATAGATTCCGATGCTTCACTCCAGGTTTACTGTATCCCTTGGACCTTCTTATTGACGATGAAACACAGAAATTGCTTCAGAATTAAATAGAAAATGCACAATGATGACTTAAGTACAAGAAGACTGACTCTTCTTACTGACTATATTTTGAACCATTCCTGTGACACTAGTTATAGATTCCGATGCTTCACATCATGTTTACTGCATCCCTTGGACCATCTTATTGACGATGAAATACAGAAATTGCATCGGAATTAAATACAAAGGGCACAATGCCGACTTATGTACAAGAAGACTGACTCTTCTTACTGACTATGTTTTGAACCATTCCTGTGACACTAGTTATAGATTCCGATGCTTCACTTCAGGTTTTCTGTATCCCTCTGTCCTTCTTATTGAGGAAGAATCACAGAAATTGCATCGGAATTAAATACAAAAGGCACAATGCCGAATTAAGTACAAGAAGACTGACTCTTCTTACTGACTATGTTTTGAACCATTCTTGTGACACTAGCTATAGATTCCGATGCTTCACTTCAGGTTTACTGTATCCCTTAAACCTTCTTATTGACGATGAAACACAAAAATAGCATCGGAATTAAATACAAAAGGCACAATGCCGACTTAAGTACAAGAAGACTGACTCTTCTTACAGTCTATGTTTTGTACCATTCCTATGACTCTAATTATAGATTCCGATGCTTCACTTCAGGTTTACTGTATCCCTCTGACCTTCTCATTGACAATGAAACACAGAAATTGCATCGGAATTAAATACAAAAGGTACAATGCCGACTTAAGTACAAGAAGACTGACTCTTCATACTGTCTAAGTTTTGAACCATTCCTGTGACACTAGTTATAGATTCCGATGCTTCAATTCCGGTCAACTGCATCCCTTGGACCTTCTTATTGACGATGAAACACAGCAATTGCATCGGAATTAAATACAAAAGGCACAATGCCGACTTAAGTACAAGAAGACTGACTCTTCTTACTGACTATGTTTTGAACCATTCCTGTGACACTAGTTATAGATTCCGATGCTTCACATCAGGTTTACTGTATCCCTCTGACCCTCTTATTGACGATGAAAAACAGAAATTGCATCGGAATTAAATACAAAAGGCTCAATGCCGACTTAAGTACATGTAGACTGACTTTACCTACTGTATATGTTTTGAACCATTCCTATGACACTAGTTATAGATTCCGATGGTTCATTTCCTGTTTACAGTATCCCTTGGACCTTCTCATTGACGATGAAACACAGAAATTGCATCGGAATTAAATACAAAAGACACAATGCCGACTTAGGTACAAGAAGACTGACTCTTAGAACTGTCTATGTTTTGAACCATTCCTGTGACACTAGTTATTGATACCGATGCTTCTCTTCAGGTTTACTGTATCCCTCTGACCGTCTTATTGACGATGAAACACAGAAATTGCATCAGAATTAAATAGAAAATGCACAATGCCGACTTAAGTACTGCAAGACTGACTCTTCCTACTTTGTATGTTGTGAACCATTCCTGTGACACTAGTTATAGATTCCGATGCTTCACTTCAGGTTTACTGTACCCCTTGGAACTTCTTATTGACGATGAAACACAGAAATTGCATCGGAATTAAATACAAAAGGCACAAAGCAGACTTAACTACAAGAAGACTAACTATTCTTACTGACTATGCTGTGACCATTCCTGTGACACTAGTTATAGATTCCGATGCTTAACTACAGGATTACTGTATCCCTCAGACCTTCTTAGTGACGATGAAACACAGAAATTGCATCGGAATTACATACAAAAAGCACATTGCCGACTTAAGTACAAGAATACTGACTCATCTTACTGTCTATGTTTTGAATCGTCCCTGTGACACTAGTTATAGATTCCGATGCTTCACTCCAGGTTTACTGTATCCCTTGGACCTTATTATTGACGATGAAGCACAGAAATTGCATCGGAATTAAATAGAAAAGGCACAATGCCGACTTAAGTACAAGAAGACTGACTCTTCTTACTGTCTATGTTTAAAACCATTCCTGTGACACTAGTTATAGATTGTGATGCTTCACTCCAGGTTTACTGTATCCCTTGGACCTTTTTATTGACGATGAAACACAGAAATTGCATCGGAATTAAATACAAAAGGCACAATGACGACTTAAGTACAAGAAGACTGACTCGTCTTACTGTCTATGATTTGAACCATTCCTGTGACACTAGTTATAGATTCCGGTGCTTCAATTCAGGTCTACTGTATCCCTTGGCCTTCTTATTGACGATGAAACAGAAAAATTGCATGGGAATTAAATACAAAAATCACAATGCCGACTTAAGTACAAGAAGACTGACTCTTCTTACTGACCCTGTTTTGAACCATTCCCGTGACACTAGTTATAGATTCCGATGCCTCACATCAGGTTTACTGTATCCCTCTGATCTTCTTATTGACGATGAAACACAGAAATTGCATCGGAATTAAATACAAAAGGTACAATGCCGACTTAAGTACATGTAGACTAACTTTTCCTACTGTCTATGTTTTCAGCCATTCCTGTGACACTAGTTATGGATTCCGATGGTTCATTTAAGGTTTACTGTATACCTTGGACCTTCTTATTGACGATGAAACACAGAAATTGCATCGGAATTAAAAAAAAAAACACATTGCCGACTTAAGTACAAGAATACTGACTCATCTTACTCTCTATGCTTTGAACCGTCCCTGTGGCACTTGTTATAGATTCTGATGCTTCTCTCCAGGTTTACTGTATCCCTTGGACCTTCTTATTGACGATGAAACACAGAAATTGCATCGGAATTAAATACAAAAGGCACAATGCCGACTTAAGTACAAGAAGACTGACTCTTCTTACTGACTATGTATTGAACCATTCCTGTGACACTAGTTTTAGATTCCGATGCTTCACTTCAGGTTTACTGTATCCCTCTGACCTTATTATTGACGATGAAACACAGAAATTGCATCGGAATTCAATACAAAAGACACAATGCCGAATTAAGTACAAGAGGACTGACTCTTCTTACTGCCTATGCTTTGAACCATTCCTGTGACACTAGCTATGGATTCCTATGCTTCACTTCAGGTTTACTGTATCCCTTAAACCTTCTTATTGACAATGAAACACAGAAATTGCATCGGAATTAAATACAAAAGGCACAATGCCGACTTAAGTACAAGAAGACTGACTCTTCTTACTGTCTATGATTTGTACCATTCCTATGACTCTAGTTATAGATTCCGATGCTTCACTTCAGGTTTACTGTATCCCTCTGACCTTCTTATTGACAATGAAACACAGAATTTGCATCGGAATTGAATACAAAAGGTACAATGCCGACTTAAGTTCAAGAAGACTGACTCTTCTTACTGTCTATGTTTTGAACCATTCCTGTGACACTAGTTATAGATTCCGATGCTTCAATTCCGGTCTACTGTGTCCCTAGGACCTTCTAATTGACGAGGAAACACAGAAATTGCATCGGAATTAAATAGAAAAGGCACAATGCCGACTTAAGTACATGAAAACTGACTCTTCTTACTGACTATGTTTTGAACCATTCCTGTGACACTAGTTATAGATTCCGATGCTTCACATTAGGTTTACGGTATCCCTCTGACCCTCTTATTGACGATGAAAAACAGAAATTGCATCGGAAATAAATGCAAAAGGCTCAATGCCGACTTAACTACATGTAGACTGATTTTTCCTACTGTTTATGTTTTGAACCATTCCTATGACACTAGTTATAGATTCCTATGGTTCATTTCCAGTTTACAGTATCCATTGGACCTTCTCATTGACGATGAAACACAGAAATTGCATCGGAATTAAATACAAAAGACACAATGCCGACTTAGGTACAAGAAGACTGACTCTTAGAACTGTCTATGTTTTGAACCATTCCTGTGACACTAGTTATTGATACCGATGCTTCTCTTCAGGTTTACTGTATCCCTCTGACCGTCTTATTGACGATGAAACACAGAAATTGCATCAGAATTAAATAGAAAATGCACAATGCCGACTTAAGTACTGCAAGACTGACTCTTCCTACTTTGTATGTTGTGAACCATTCCTGTGACACTAGTTATAGATTCCGATGCTTCACTTCAGGTTTACTGTACCCCTTGGAACTTCTTATTGACGATGAAACACAGAAATTGCATCGGAATTAAATACAAAAGGCACAAAGCAGACTTAACTACAAGAAGACTAACTATTCTTACTGACTATGCTGTGATCATTCCTGTGACACTAGTTATAGATTCCGATGCTTAACTACAGGATTACTGTATCCCTCAGACCTTCTTAGTGACGATGAAACACAGAAATTGCATCGGAATTACATACAAAAAGCACATTGCCGACTTAAGTACAAGAATACTGACTCATCTTACTGTCTATGTTTTGAATCGTCCCTGTGACACTAGTTATAGATTCCGATGCTTCACTCCAGGTTTACTGTATCCCTTGGACCTTATTATTGACGATGAAGCACAGAAATTGCATCGGAATTAAATAGAAAAGGCACAATGCCGACTTAAGTACAAGAAGACTGACTCTTCTTACTGTCTATGTTTAAAACCATTCCTGTGACACTAGTTATAGATTCTGATGCTTCACTCCAGGTTTACTGTATCCCTTGGACCTTTTTATTGACGATGAAACACAGAAATTGCATCGGAATTAAATACAAAAGGCACAATGACGACTTAAGTACAAAAAGACTGACTCGTCTTACTGTCTATGATTTGAACCATTCCTGTGACACTAGTTATAGATTCCGGTGCTTCAATTCAGGTCTACTGTATCCCTTGGCCTTCTTATTGACGATGAAACAGAAAAATTGCATCGGAATTAAATACAAAAGTCACAATGCCGACTTAAGTACAAGAAGACTGACTCTTCTTACTGACCCTGTTTTGAACCATTCCCGTGACACTAGTTATAGATTACGATGCCTCACATCAGGTTTACTGTATCCCTCTGATCTTCTTATTGACGATGAAACACAGAAATTGCATCGGAATTAAATACAAAAGGTACAATGCCGACTTAAGTACATGTAGACTGACTTTTCCTACTGTCTATGTTTTCAACCATTCCTGTGACACTAGTTATGGATTCCGATGGTTCATTTAAGGTTTACTGTATCCCTTGGACCTTCTTATTGACGATGAAACACAGAAATTGCATCGGAATTAAAAAAAAAACACATTGCCGACTTAAGTACAAGAATACTGACTCATCTTACTCTCTATGCTTTGAACCGTCCCTGTGGCACTTGTTATAGATTCTGATGCTTCTCTCCAGGTTTACTGTATCCCTTGGACCTTCTTATTGACGATGAAACACAGAAATTGCATCGGAATTAAATACAAAAGGCACAATGCCGACTTAAGTACAAGAAGACTGACTCTTCTTACTGACTATGTATTGAACCATTCCTGTGACACTAGTTTTAGATTCCGATGCTTCACTTCAGGTTTACTGTATCCCTCTGACCTTATTATTGACGATGAAACACAGAAATTGCATCGGAATTCAATACAAAAGACACAATGCCGAATTAAGTACAAGAGGACTGACTCTTCTTACTGCCTATGCTTTGAACCATTCCTGTGACACTAGCTATGGATTCCTATGCTTCACTTCAGGTTTACTGTATCCCTTAAACCTTCTTATTGACAATGAAACACAGAAATTGCATCGGAATTAAATACAAAAGGCACAATGCCGACTTAAGTACAAGAAGACTGACTCTTCTTACTGTCTATGATTTGTACCATTCCTATGACTCTAGTTATAGATTCCGATGCTTCACTTCAGGTTTACTGTATCCCTCTGACCTTCTTATTGACAATGAAACACAGAATTTGCATCGGAATTGAATACAAAAGGTACAATGCCGACTTAAGTACAAGAAGACTGACTCTTCTTACTGTCTATGTTTTGAACCATTCCTGTGACACTAGTTATAGATTCCGATGCTTCAATTCCGGTCTACTGTGTCCCTAGGACCTTCTAATTGACGAGGAAACACAGAAATTGCATCGGAATTAAATAGAAAAGGCACAATGCCGACTTAAGTACATGAAAACTGACTCTTCTTACTGACTATGTTTTGAACCATTCCTGTGACACTAGTTATAGATTCCGATGCTTCACATTAGGTTTACGGTATCCCTCTGACCCTCTTATTGACGATGAAAAACAGAAATTGCATCGGAAATAAATGCAAAAGGCTCAATGCCGACTTAACTACATGTAGACTGATTTTTCCTACTGTTTATGTTTTGAACCATTCCTATGACACTAGTTATAGATTCCTATGGTTCATTTCCAGTTTACAGTATCCATTGGACCTTCTCATTGACGATGAAACACAGAAATTGCATCGGAATTAAATACAAAAGACACAATGCCGACTTAGGTACAAGAAGACTGACTCTTAGAACTGTCTATGTTTTGAACCATTCCTGTGACACTAGTTATTGATACCGATGCTTCTCTTCAGGTTTACTGTATCCCTCTGACCGTCTTATTGACGATGAAACACAGAAATTGCATCAGAATTAAATAGAAAATGCACAATGCCGACTTAAGTACTGCAAGACTGACTCTTCCTACTTTGTATGTTGTGAACCATTCCTGTGACACTAGTTATAGATTCCGATGCTTCACTTCAGGTTTACTGTACCCCTTGGAACTTCTTATTGACGATGAAACACAGAAATTGCATCGGAATTAAATACAAAAGGCACAAAGCAGACTTAACTACAAGAAGACTAACTATTCTTACTGACTATGCTGTGACCATTCCTGTGACACTAGTTATAGATTCCGATGCTTAACTACAGGATTACTGTATCCCTCAGACCTTCTTAGTGACGATGAAACACAGAAATTGCATCGGAATTACATACAAAAAGCACATTGCCGACTTAAGTACAAGAATACTGACTCATCTTACTGTCTATGTTTTGAATCGTCCCTGTGACACTAGTTATAGATTCCGATGCTTCACTCCAGGTTTACTGTATCCCTTGGACCTTATTATTGACGATGAAGCACAGAAATTGCATCGGAATTAAATAGAAAAGGCACAATGCCGACTTAAGTACAAGAAGACTGACTCTTCTTACTGTCTATGTTTAAAACCATTCCTGTGACACTAGTTATAGATTCTGATGCTTCACTCCAGGTTTACTGTATCCCTTGGACCTTTTTATTGACGATGAAACACAGAAATTGCATCGGAATTAAATACAAAAGGCACAATGACGACTTAAGTACAAGAAGACTGACTCGTCTTACTGTCTATGATTTGAACCATTCCTGTGACACTAGTTATAGATTCCGGTGCTTCAATTCAGGTCTACTGTATCCCTTGGCCTTCTTATTGACGATGAAACAGAAAAATTGCATCGGAATTAAATACAAAAGTCACAATGCCGACTTAAGTACAAGAAGACTGACTCTTCTTACTGACCCTGTTTTGAACCATTCCCGTGACACTAGTTATAGATTACGATGCCTCACATCAGGTTTACTGTATCCCTCTGATCTTCTTATTGACGATGAAACACAGAAATTGCATCGGAATTAAATACAAAAGGTACAATGCCGACTTAAGTACATGTAGACTGACTTTTCCTACTGTCTATGTTTTCAACCATTCCTGTGACACTAGTTATGGATTCCGATGGTTCATTTAAGGTTTACTGTATCCCTTGGACCTTCTTATTGACGATGAAACACAGAAATTGCATCGGAATTAAAAAAAAAACACATTGCCGACTTAAGTACAAGAATACTGACTCATCTTACTCTCTATGCTTTGAACCGTCCCTGTGGCACTTGTTATAGATTCTGATGCTTCTCTCCAGGTTTACTGTATCCCTTGGACCTTCTTATTGACGATGAAACACAGAAATTGCATCGGAATTAAATACAAAAGGCACAATGCCGACTTAAGTACAAGAAGACTGACTCTTCTTACTGACTATGTATTGAACCATTCCTGTGACACTAGTTTTAGATTCCGATGCTTCACTTCAGGTTTACTGTATCCCTCTGACCTTATTATTGACGATGAAACACAGAAATTGCATCGGAATTCAATACAAAAGACACAATGCCGAATTAAGTACAAGAGGACTGACTCTTCTTACTGCCTATGCTTTGAACCATTCCTGTGACACTAGCTATGGATTCCTATGCTTCACTTCAGGTTTACTGTATCCCTTAAACCTTCTTATTGACAATGAAACACAGAAATTGCATCGGAATTAAATACAAAAGGCACAATGCCGACTTAAGTACAAGAAGACTGACTCTTCTTACTGTCTATGATTTGTACCATTCCTATGACTCTAGTTATAGATTCCGATGCTTCACTTCAGGTTTACTGTATCCCTCTGACCTTCTTATTGACAATGAAACACAGAATTTGCATCGGAATTGAATACAAAAGTACAATGCCGACTTAAGTACAAGAAGACTGACTCTTCTTACTGTCTATGTTTTGAACCATTCCTGTGACACTAGTTATAGATTCCGATGCTTCAATTCCGGTCTACTGTGTCCCTAGGACCTTCTAATTGACGAGGAAACACAGAAATTGCATCGGAATTAAATAGAAAAGGCACAATGCCGACTTAAGTACATGAAAACTGACTCTTCTTACTGACTATGTTTTGAACCATTCCTGTGACACTAGTTATAGATTCCGATGCTTCACATTAGGTTTACGGTATCCCTCTGACCCTCTTATTGACGATGAAAAACAGAAATTGCATCGGAAATAAATGCAAAAGGCTCAATGCCGACTTAACTACATGTAGACTGATTTTTCCTACTGTTTATGTTTTGAACCATTCCTATGACACTAGTTATAGATTCCTATGGTTCATTTCCAGTTTACAGTATCCATTGGACCTTCTCATTGACGATGAAACACAGAAATTGCATCGGAATTAAATACAAAAGACACAATGCCGACTTAGGTACAAGAAGACTGACTCTTAGAACTGTCTATGTTTTGAATCATTCCTGTGACACTAGTTATAGATACCGATGCTTCTCTTCAGGTTTACTGTATCACTCTGACCGTCTTATTGACGATGAAACACAGAAATTGCATCGGAATTAAATAGAAAATGCACAATGCCGACTTAAGTACTGCAAGACTGACTCTTCCTACTTTGTATGTTGTGAACCATTCCTGTGACACTAGTTATAGATTCCGATGCTTAACTTCAGGATTACTGTATCCCTCTGACCTTCTTAGTGACGATGAAACACAGATATTGCATCGGAATTAAATACAAAAAGCACATTGCCGACTTAAGTACAAGAATACTGACTCGTCTTACTGTCTGTGTTTTGAACCGTCCCTGTGACACTAGTTATAGATTCCGATGCTTCTCTCCAGGTTTACTGTATCCCTTGGACCTTCTTATTGACGATGAAACACAGAAATTGCATCGGAATTAAATACAAAAGCACAATGCCGACGTAAGTACAAGAAGACTGACTCTTCTTACTGACTATGTATTGAACCATTCCTGTGACACTAGTTATAGATTCCGGTGCTTCACTTCAGGTTTACTGTATCCCTTGGATCTTCTTATTGACGATGAAACACAGAAATTGCATCGGAACTAAATACAAAAGGCACAATGCTGACTTAAGTACAAGAAGACTGACACTTCTTACTGTCTATGTTTTGAACCATCCCTGTGACACTAGTTATAGATTCTGATGCTTCACTCCAGGTTTACTGTATCCCCTGGTCCTTCTTATTGACGATGAAACACAGAAATTGCATCGGAATTAAATACAAAACGCACAATGCCGACTAAAGTACAAGATGACTGACTCTTCTTACAGTCTATGTTTTGAACCATTCTTGTGACACTAGTTATAGATTCCGGTGCTTCACTCCAGGTTTACAGTATCCCTCTGACCTTCTTATTGACAATGAAACACAGAATTTGCATCGGAATTGAATACAAAAGGTACAATGCCGACTTAAGTACAAGAAGACTGACTCTTCTTACTGTCTATGTTTTGAACCATTCCTGTGACACTAGTTATAGATTCCGATGCTTCTATTCCGGTCTACTGTGTCCCTAGGACCTTCTAATTGACGAGGAAACACAGAAATTGCATCGGAATTAAATAGAAAAGGCACAATGCCGACTTAAGTACATGAAGACTGACTCTTCTTACTGACTATGTTTTGAACCATTCCTGTGACACTAGTTATAGATTCCGATGCTTCACATCAGGTTTACTGTATCCCTCTGACCCTCTTATTGACGATGAAAAACAGAAATTGCATCGGAAATAAATGCAAAAGGCTCAATGCCGACTTAACTACATGTAGACTGACTTTTCCTACTGTTTATGTTTTGAACCATTCCTATGACACTAGTTATAGATTCCTATGGTTCATTTCCAGTTTACAGTATTCATTGGACCTTCTCATTGACGATGAAGCACAGAAATTGCATCGGAATTAAATACAAAAGACACAATGCCGACTTAGGTACTAGAAGACTGACTCTTAGAACTGTCTATGTTTTGAATCATTCCTGTGACACTAGTTATAGATTCCGATGCTTCACTTCAGGTTTACTGTATCATTTGGACCTTCTTATTGACGATGAAACACAGAAATTGCATCGGAATTAAATACAAAAGGCACAATGCCGACGTAAGTACAAGAAGACTGACTCTTCTTACTGACTATGTATTGAACCATTCCTGTGACACTAGTTATAGATTCCGGTGCTTCACTTCAGGTTTACTGTATCCTTTGGATCTTCTTATTGACGATGAAACACAGAAATTGCATCGGAACTAAATACAAAAGGCACAATGCTGACTTAAGTACAAGAAGACTGACACTTCTTACTGTCTATGTTTTGAACCATCCCTGTGACACTAGTTATAGATTCTGATGCTTCACTCCAGGTTTACTGTGTCCCCTGGTCCTTCTTACTGACGATGAAACACAGAAATTGCATCGGAATTAAATACAAAAGGCACAATGCTGACTAAAGTACAAGATGACTGACTCTTCTTACAGTCTATGTTTTGAACCATTCTTGTGACACTTGTTATAGATTCCGGTGCTTCACTCCAGGTTTACAGTATCCCTTGGACCTTCTTATTGACGATGAAACACAGAAATTGCATCAGAATTAAATACAAAAGGCACAATGCCGACTTAAGAACAAGAAGACTGACGCTTCTTACTGACTATGTTTTGAACCATTCCTGTGACACTAGTTATAGATTCCGATGCTTCACTTCAGGTTTACTGTATCATTTGGACCTTCTTATTGACGATGAAACACAGATATTGCATCGGAATTAAATTGAGAAGGCACAATGCCGACTTAAGTACAAGAAGACTGACTCTTCTTACTGTTTATGATTTGAACCATTCCTGTGACACTAGTTATAGATTCCGATGCTTCACACCAGGTTTACTGTATCCCTTGGACCTTCTTATTAACGATGAAACACAGAAATTGCATCGGAATTAAATACAAAAGGCACAATGCCGACTAAAGTACCAGAAGACTGACTCTTCTTACACTCTATGATTTGAACCATTCCTGTGACACTAGTTATAGATTCCGGTGCTTCACTCCAGGTTTACTGTATCCCTTGGACCCTCTTATTGACGATGAAACACAGAAATTGCATCAGAATTAAATAGAAAAAACACAATGCCGACTTAAGTACAAGAAGACTGACGCTTCTTACTGACTATGTTTTGAACCATTCCTGTGACACTAGTTATAGATTCCGATGCTTCACTTCAGGTTTACTGTTTCCATCTGACCTTCTTATTGACGATGAAACACAGAAATAGCATCGGAATTAAATACAAAAGGCACAATGCCGAATTAAGTACAAGAAGGCTGACTCTTCTTACTGTCAATTTTTTGAACCATTCCTGTGACACTAGTTATAGACTCCGATGCTTCACTACAGGTTTACTGTATCCCTTGGACCTTCGTATTGACGATGAAACACAGAAATTGCATCGGAATTAAATACAAAAGGCACAATGCCAACTTAAGTAAATGAAGTCTGACTTTTCTTACTGTCTATGTTTTCAACCATTCCTGTGACACTAGTTATAGATTCCGATGCTTCACTCCAGGTTTACTGTATCCCTTGGACCTTCTTATTGACGATGAAACACAGAAATTGCATCAGAATTAAATAGAAAAAACACAATGCCGACTTAAGTACAAGAAGACTGACGCTTCTTACTAACTATGTTTTGATCCATTCCTGTGACACTAGTTATAGATTCCGATGCTTCTCTTCAGGTTTACTGTATCCCTCTGTCCGTCTTATTGACGATGAAACACAGAAATTGCATCGGAATTAAATAGAAAATGCACAATGCCGACTTAAGTACTAGAAGACTGACTCTTCCTAATGTCTATGTTTTGAACAATTCCTGTGACTCTTGTTATAGGTTCCGATGCTTCACTCCAGGTGTACTGTATCCCTTGGACATTCTTATTGACGATGACACACAGAAATTGCATCGGAATTAAATACAAAAGGCACAATGCCGACTTAAGTACAAGAAAACTGACTCTTCTTACTGACTATGTTTTGGACAATTCCTGTGACACTAGTTATAGATTACGATGCTTCCCTTCAGCTTTACTGTATCCCTCTGACCTTCTTATTGACGATGAAACACAGAAATTACATCGGAAATAAATACAAAAGGCACAATGCGAATTAAGTACAAGAAGACTGACTCTTGTTACTGTCTATGTTTTGAACCATTCCTGTGACACTAGTTATAGACTCCGATGCTTCACTACAAGTTTACTGTATCCCTTGGACCTTCGTATTGACGATGAAACACAGAAATGGCATCGGAATTAAATACCAAAGGCACAATGCCGACTTAAGTAAATGAAGTCAGACTTTTCTTACTGTCTATGTTTTGAACCAATCCTGTGACACTAGTTATAGATTCCGATGCTTCACTCCAGTTTTACTGTATCCCTTGGCCCTTCTTATTGTCAATGAAACACAGAAATTGCATCAGAATTAAATAGAAAATGCACAATGATGACTTAAGTACAAGATGACTGACTCTTCTTACTGACTACGATTTGAACCATTCCTGTGACACTAGTTATAGATTGCGATGGTTCACTTCAGGTTTACTGGATCCCTTGGACCTTCTTATTGACGATGAAACACAGAAACTGCATCGGAATTAAATACAAAAGGCACAATGCCGACTTAAGTACAAGAAGACTGACTCATCTAACTGTCTATGTTTTGAACCATCCCTGTGACACTAGTTATAGATTCCGATGCTTCACTCCAGGTTTACTGGATCCCTTGGACCTTCTTATTGACGATGAAACACAGAAATTGCATCGGAATTAAATACAAAAGGCACAATGCCGACTTAAGTACAAGAAGACTGACTCTTCTTTCTGATTAAGTTTGAACAATTCCTGTGACACTAGTTATAGATTCCGATACTTCACTTCAGGTTTACAGTATCCCTCTGACCTGCTTATTGACGATGAAACACAGAAATTGCATCGGAATTAAATACAAAAGGCACAATGCCGAATTAAGTACAAGAAGACTGACTCTTCTTACTGTCATGTTTTGATCCATTCCTGTGACACTAGTTACAGACTCCGATGTTTCACTCCAGGTTTACTGTATCCCTTGGACCTTCTTTTTCACGATAAATCACAGAAATTGCATCGGAACTAAATACAAAAGGCACAATGACGACATAAGTACAAGAAGACTGACTCTTCTTACTGTCTACGTTTGATCCATCCCTGTGACACTAGTTGTAGATTCCGATACTTCACTCCAGGTTTACTGTATCCCTTGGTCCTACTTATTGACGATGAAACAGAGAAATTGCATCGGAATTAAATACAAAAGCCACAATGCCGAATTAAGTACAACAAGATTGACTCTTCTTACTGTTTATGATTTGAACCATTCCTGTGACACTAGTTATAGATTCCGATGCTTCACTCCATGTCTACTGTATCCCTTCGACCTTCTTATTGACGATGAAACACAGAAATTGCATCGGAATTAAATACAAAAGGCACAATGCCGACTAAAATACAAGAAGGCTGACTCTTCTTACAGTCTATGTTTTGAACCATTCCTGTGACACTAGTTATAGATTCCGGTGCATCACTCCTGGTTTACAGTATCCCTGGGACCTTCTTATTGGCGATGAAACACAGAAATTGCATCAGAATTAAATAGAAAAGGCACAATGCCGACTTAAGTACAAGAAGACTGACGCTTCTTACTGACTATGTTGTGAACCATTCCTGTGACACTAATAATAGATTCCGATACTTCACTTCAGGTTTACTGTATCCCTTGGACCTTCTTACTGACGATGAAACACAGATATTGAATCGGAAGTAAATAGAAAAGGCACAATGCCGACTTAAGTACAAGAAGCCTGACGCCTCTTACTGACTATGTTTGAACCATTAGTGCGATACTAGTTATAGATTCCGATGCTTCACTCCAGTTTTACTGTATCCCTTGGCCTTTCTTATTGTCAATGAAACACAGAAATTGCATCAGAATTAAATAGAAAATGCACAATGATGACTTAAGTACAAGATGACTGACTCTTCTTACTGACTACGATTTGAACCATTCCTGTGACACTAGTTATAGATTGCGATGCTTCACTTCAGGTTTACTGTATCCCTTGGACCTTCTTATTGACGATGAAACACAGAAATTGCATTGGAATTAAATAGAAATGGCACAATGCCGACTTAAGTACAAGTATACTGACTCATCTTACTGTCTATGTTTTGAACCATGCCTGTGACACTAGTTATAGATTCCGATGCTTCACTCCAGGTTTACTGGATCCCTTGGACCTTCTTATTGACGATGAAACACAGAAATTGCATCGGAATTAAATACAAAAGGCACAATGCCGACTTAAGTACAAGAAGACTGACTCTTCTTTCTGACTAAGTTTGAACAATTCCTGTGACACTAGTTATAGATTCCGATACTTCACTTCAGGTTTACAGTATCCCTCTGACCTTCTTATTGACGATGAAACACAGAAATTGCATCGGAATTAAATACAAAAGGCACAATTCCGAATTAAGTACAAGAAGACTGACTCTTCTTACTGTCATGTTTTGAACCATTCCTGTGACACTAGTTACAGACTCCGATGCTTCACTCCAGGTTTACTGTATCCCTTGGACCTTCTTTTTGACGATGAATCACAGAAATTGCATCGGAACTAAATACAAAAGGCACAATGACGACATAAGTACAAGAAGACTGACTCTTCTTACTGTCTACGTTTGATCCAACCCTGTGACACTAGTTATAGATTCCGATACTTCACTCCAGGTTTACTGTATCCCTTGGTCCTACTTATTGACGATGAAACACAGAAATTGCATCGGAATTAAATACAAAAGCCACAATGCCGAATTAAGTACAAGAAGACTGACTCTTCTTACTGTTTATGATTTGAACCATTCCTGTGACACTAGTTATAGATTCCGATGCTTCACTCCATGTTTACTGTATCCCTTGGAGCTTCTTATTGACGATGAAACACAGAAATTGCATCGGAATTAAATACAAAAGGCACAATGCCGACTAAAGTACCAGAAGACTGACTCTTCTTACAGTCTATGTTTTGAACCATTCCTGTGACACTAGTTATAGATTCTGTGGCTTCACTCCAGGTTTACTGTATCCCTTGGACCTTCTTATTGACGATGAAACACAGAAATTGCATTAGAATTAAATAGAAATGGCACAATTCCGACTTAAGTACAAGAAGACTGACTCTTCTTAGTGTTTATGTTTTGAACCATTCATGTGACACTAGTTATAGATTCCGATGCTTCACTTCAGGTTTATTGTATCCCTCTGACCTTCCTATTGATGATGAAACACAGAAATTGCATCCGGTTTAAATACAAAAGGCACAATGCCGACTTAAGTACAAGAAGACTAATTCTTGCTACTGTGTATGTTTTGAACCATTCCTGTGAACCTAGTTATAGATTCCGATGCTTCACTTCAGGTTTACTGTATCCCTCTGACCTTCTTATGCACGATGAAACACAGAAATTGCATCGGAATTAAATACAAAAGGCGCAATGCCGACTTAAGTACAAGAAGACGGACTTTTCGTACTGTCCATGATTTGAACCATTCCTGTGACTCTAGTTATAGATTCCGGAGCTTCACGTCAGGTTTACTGTAACCCTCATACCTTCTTATTGACGATCAAACACAGAAATTGCATCGGAATTAAATACAAAAGGCACAATGCCGTCTTAAGTACAAGCAGACTGACTCTTATTAGTGTCTATGCTTTGATCCATTCCTGTGACGCTAGTTACACATTCCGATGCTTCACTTCAGTTTTACTGTCTCCCTTGGACCTTCGTATTGACGATGAAACACAGAAATTGCATCGGAAATTAATACAAAAGGCACAATGCCGACTAAAGTACAAGAAGGCTGACTCTTCTTACAGTCTATGTTTTGAACCATTCCTGTGACACTAGTTATAGATTCCGGTGCATCACTCCAGGTTTACAGTATCCCTTGGACCTTCTTATTGGCGATGAAACACAGAAATTGCATCAGAATTAAATAGAAAAGGCACAATGCCGACTTAAGCACAAGAAGACTGACGCTTCTTACTGACTATGTTGTGAACCATTCCTGTGACACTAATAATAGATTCCGATACTTCACTTCAGGTTTACTGTATCCCTTGGACCTTCTTACTGACGATGAAACACAGATATTGAATCGGAAGTAAATAGAAAAGGCACAATGCCGACTTAAGTACAAGAAGCCTGACGCTTCTTACTGTTTATGATTTGAACCATTCCGGTGACACTAGTTATAGATTCCGATGCTTCACTCCATATTTACTGTATCCCTTGGACCTTCTTATTGACGATGAAACACAGAAATTGCATCGGAATTAAATACAAAAGGCACAATGCCGACTAAAGTACCAGAAGACTGACTCTTCTTACAGTCTATGTTTTGAACCATTCCTGTGACACTAGTTATAGATTCCGTTGGTTCACTCCAGGTTTACTATATCGATTGGACCTTCTTATTGACGATGAAACACAGAAACAGCATCAGAATTAAATAGATAAGGCACAATGCCGACTTAAGTACAAGAAGACTGACGCTTCTTACTGACTATGTTATGAACCATTCCTGTGACACTAGTTATAGATTCCGATTCTTCACTTCAGGATTACTGTATCCCTTGGACCTTCTTATTGACGATGAAACACATAAATTGCATCGGAATTAAATACAAAAGGCACAATGCCAACTAAAGTACCAGAAGACTGACTCTTCTTACAGTCTATGTTTTGAACCATTCCTGTGACACTAGTTATAGATTCCGGTGCTTCACTCCAGGTTTACTACATCGCTTGGACCTTCTTATTGACGATGAAACACAGAAATTGCATCAGAATTAAATAGATAAGGCAGAATGCCGACTTAAGTACAAGAAGACTGACGCTTCTTCCTGTCTATGTTTTGAACCATTCCTGTGACACTAGTTATAGATTCCGATGCTTCAATTCAGGTCTACGGTATCCCGTGGACCTTCTTATTGACGATGAAACACAGAAATTGCATCGGAATTAAATACAAAAGGCACAATGCCGACTTAAGTACAAGAAGACTGACTCTTCTTACTGACTATGTTTTGAACCATTCCTTTGACACTAGTTATAGATTCCGATGCTTCACATCAGGTTTACTGTATCCCTCTGACCATCTTATTGACGATGTAACACAGAAATTGCATCGGAATGAAATATTAAAAACACAATGCCGACTTAAGTACAAGAAGACTGACGCTTCTTACTGACTATGTATTGAACCATTCCTGTGACACTAGTTATAGATTCCGATGCCTCAATTCAGTTTTACTGTATCCCTCTGTCGGTCTTATTGACGATGAAACACAGAGATTGTATCGGAATTAAATAGAAAATGCACAATGCCGACTTAAGTACTAGAAGACTGACTCTTCCTAATGTCTATGTTTAGAACAATTCCTTTGACTCTAGTTATAGGTTCCGATGCTTCACTTCAGGTTTACTGTATCCCTTGGACCTTCTTATTGACGATGAAACACAGAAATTGCATCAGAATTAAATACAAAAGGCACATTGCAGACTTAACTACAAGAAGACTAATTCTTCTTACTGACTATGCTTTGAACCATTCTTGTGACACTGGTTATAGATTCCTATGCTTAACTTCAGGATTACTGTATCCCTCTCACCTTCTTAGTGACGATGAAACACAGAAATTGCATCGGTAATAAATACTAACGGCACAATGCCGAATTAAGTACAAGAATACTGACTCTTCTAACTGTCTATGTTTTGAACCATTCCTGTGACACTAGTTATTGACTCCGATGCAGCACTACAGGTTTACTGTATCCCTTGGACCTTCGTATTGACGATGAAACACATAAATGGCATCGGAATTAAATACAAAAGGCACAATGCCGACTTAGGTAAATGAAGTCTGACTTTTCTTACTGTCTATGTTTTGAACCATTCCTGTGACACTAGTTATAGATTCCGATTCTTCACTCCAGTTTTACTGTGTCCCTTGGTCCTTCTTATTGTCAATGAAACACAGAAATTGCATCAGAATTAAATAGAAAATGCACAATAATGACTTAAGTACAAGAAGACTGACTCTTCTTACTGACTACGATTTGAACCATTCCTGTGACACTAGTTATAGATTCCGATGCCTCACTTCAGGTTTACTGTATCCCTTGGACCTTCTTATTGACGATGAAACACAGAAATTGCATCGGAATTAAATAGAAATAGCACAATGCCGACTTAAGTACAAGAATACTGACTCATCTTACTGTCTATGGTTTGAACCATCCCTGTGACACTAGTTATAGATTCCGATGCTTCACTCCAGGTTTACTGGATCCCTTGGACCTTCTTATTGACGATGAAACACAGAAATTGCAACGGAAATAAATACAAAAGGCACAATGCCGACTTAAGTACAAGAAGACTGACTCTTCGTTCTGACTATCTTTTGAACCATTCCTGTGACACTAGATATAGATTCCGATACTTCACTTCAGGTTCATTGTATCCCTCTGACCTTCTTATTGACGATGAAACACAGAAATTGCATCGGAATTAAATAGAAAATGCACAATGCCGACTTAAGTACTAGAAGACTGCCTCTTCCTAATGTCTATGTTTTGAACAATTCCTTTGGCACTAGTTATAGATTACGATGCTTCACTTCAGGTTTACTGTATCCCACTGACCTTCTTATTGACGATGAAACACAGAAATTGCATCGGAAATAAATACAAAAGGCACAATGCCGAATTAAGTACAAGAAGACTGACTCTTCTTACTGTCTATGTTTTGAACCATTCCTGTGACACTAGTTATAGACTCCGATGCTTCACTACAGGTTTACTGTATCCCTTGGACCTTCGTATTGACGGTGAAAAACAGAAATGGCATCGGAATTAAATACAAAAGGCACAATGCCGACTTAAGTAAATGAAGTCTGACTTTTCTTACTGTCTATGTTTTGAACCATTCCTGTGACACTAGTTATAGATTCCGATGCTTCACTCCAGTTTTACTGTATCCCTTGGCCCTTCTTATTGTCAATGAAACACAGAAATTGCATCAGAATTAAATAGAAAATGCACAATGATGACTTAAGTACAAGAAGACTGACTCTTCTTACTGACTACGATTTGAACCATTCCTGTGACACTAGTTATAGATTCCGATGCTTCACTTCAGGTTTGATGTATCCCTTGGACCTTCTTATTGACGATGAAACACAGAAATTGCATCGGAATTAAATAGAAATGGCACAATGCCGACTTAAGTACAAGAATACTGACTCATCTTAATGTCTATGTTTTGAACCATCCCTGTGACATTAGTTATAGATTCCGATGCTTCACTCCAGGTTAACTGGATCCCTTGGACCTTCTTATTGACGATGAAACACAGATATTGCATCGGAATTAAATACAAAAGGCACAATGCCGACTTAAGTACAAGAAGACTGACTTTTCTTTCTGACTATGTTTTGAACTATTCCTGTGACACTAGTTATAGATTCCGATGCTTCACTTCAGGTTTACTGTATCCCTCTGACCTTCTTATTGACGATGAAACACAGAAATTGCATCGGAATTAAATACAAAAGGCAAAATGCCGAATTAAGTACAAGAAGACTGACTCTTGATACAGTCTATGTTTTGAACCATTCCTGTGACACTAGTTACAGACTCCGATGCTTCACTACAAGTTTACTGTATCCCTTGGACCTTCGTATTGACGATGAAACACAGAAATGGCATCGGAATTAAATACCAAAGGCACAATGCCGACTTAAGTAAATGAAGTCAGACTTTTCTTACTGTCTATGTTTTGAACCAATCCTGTGACACTAGTTATAGATTCCGATGCTTCACTCCAGTTTTACTGTATCCCTTGGCCCTTCTTATTGTCAATGAAACACAGAAATTGCATCAGAATTAAATAGAAAATGCACAATGATGACTTAAGTACAAGATGACTGACTCTTCTTACTGACTACGATTTGAACCATTCCTGTGACACTAGTTATAGATTGCGATGGTTCACTTCAGGTTTACTGGATCCCTTGGACCTTCTTATTGACGATGAAACACAGAAACTGCATCGGAATTAAATACAAAAGGCACAATGCCGACTTAAGTACAAGAAGACTGACTCATCTAACTGTCTATGTTTTGAACCATCCCTGTGACACTAGTTATAGATTCCGATGCTTCACTCCAGGTTTACTGGATCCCTTGGACCTTCTTATTGACGATGAAACACAGAAATTGCATCGGAATTAAATACAAAAGGCACAATGCCGACTTAAGTACAAGAAGACTGACTCTTCTTTCTGATTAAGTTTGAACAATTCCTGTGACACTAGTTATAGATTCCGATACTTCACTTCAGGTTTACAGTATCCCTCTGACCTGCTTATTGACGATGAAACACAGAAATTGCATCGGAATTAAATACAAAAGGCACAATGCCGAATTAAGTACAAGAAGACTGACTCTTCTTACTGTCATGTTTTGATCCATTCCTGTGACACTAGTTACAGACTCCGATGTTTCACTCCAGGTTTACTGTATCCCTTGGACCTTCTTTTTCACGATAAATCACAGAAATTGCATCGGAACTAAATACAAAAGGCACAATGACGACATAAGTACAAGAAGACTGACTCTTCTTACTGTCTACGTTTGATCCATCCCTGTGACACTAGTTGTAGATTCCGATACTTCACTCCAGGTTTACTGTATCCCTTGGTCCTACTTATTGACGATGAAACAGAGAAATTGCATCGGAATTAAATACAAAAGCCACAATGCCGAATTAAGTACAACAAGATTGACTCTTCTTACTGTTTATGATTTGAACCATTCCTGTGACACTAGTTATAGATTCCGATGCTTCACTCCATGTCTACTGTATCCCTTCGACCTTCTTATTGACGATGAAACACAGAAATTGCATCGGAATTAAATACAAAAGGCACAATGCCGACTAAAATACAAGAAGGCTGACTCTTCTTACAGTCTATGTTTTGAACCATTCCTGTGACACTAGTTATAGATTCCGGTGCATCACTCCTGGTTTACAGTATCCCTGGGACCTTCTTATTGGCGATGAAACACAGAAATTGCATCAGAATTAAATAGAAAAGGCACAATGCCGACTTAAGTACAAGAAGACTGACGCTTCTTACTGACTATGTTGTGAACCATTCCTGTGACACTAATAATAGATTCCGATACTTCACTTCAGGTTTACTGTATCCCTTGGACCTTCTTACTGACGATGAAACACAGATATTGAATCGGAAGTAAATAGAAAAGGCACAATGCCGACTTAAGTACAAGAAGCCTGACGCCTCTTACTGACTATGTTTGAACCATTAGTGCGATACTAGTTATAGATTCCGATGCTTCACTCCAGTTTTACTGTATCCCTTGGCCTTTCTTATTGTCAATGAAACACAGAAATTGCATCAGAATTAAATAGAAAATGCACAATGATGACTTAAGTACAAGATGACTGACTCTTCTTACTGACTACGATTTGAACCATTCCTGTGACACTAGTTATAGATTGCGATGCTTCACTTCAGGTTTACTGTATCCCTTGGACCTTCTTATTGACGATGAAACACAGAAATTGCATTGGAATTAAATAGAAATGGCACAATGCCGACTTAAGTACAAGTATACTGACTCATCTTACTGTCTATGTTTTGAACCATGCCTGTGACACTAGTTATAGATTCCGATGCTTCACTCCAGGTTTACTGGATCCCTTGGACCTTCTTATTGACGATGAAACACAGAAATTGCATCGGAATTAAATACAAAAGGCACAATGCCGACTTAAGTACAAGAAGACTGACTCTTCTTTCTGACTAAGTTTGAACAATTCCTGTGACACTAGTTATAGATTCCGATACTTCACTTCAGGTTTACAGTATCCCTCTGACCTTCTTATTGACGATGAAACACAGAAATTGCATCGGAATTAAATACAAAAGGCACAATTCCGAATTAAGTACAAGAAGACTGACTCTTCTTACTGTCATGTTTTGAACCATTCCTGTGACACTAGTTACAGACTCCGATGCTTCACTCCAGGTTTACTGTATCCCTTGGACCTTCTTTTTGACGATGAATCACAGAAATTGCATCGGAACTAAATACAAAAGGCACAATGACGACATAAGTACAAGAAGACTGACTCTTCTTACTGTCTACGTTTGATCCAACCCTGTGACACTAGTTATAGATTCCGATACTTCACTCCAGGTTTACTGTATCCCTTGGTCCTACTTATTGACGATGAAACACAGAAATTGCATCGGAATTAAATACAAAAGCCACAATGCCGAATTAAGTACAAGAAGACTGACTCTTCTTACTGTTTATGATTTGAACCATTCCTGTGACACTAGTTATAGATTCCGATGCTTCACTCCATGTTTACTGTATCCCTTGGAGCTTCTTATTGACGATGAAACACAGAAATTGCATCGGAATTAAATACAAAAGGCACAATGCCGACTAAAGTACCAGAAGACTGACTCTTCTTACAGTCTATGTTTTGAACCATTCCTGTGACACTAGTTATAGATTCTGTGGCTTCACTCCAGGTTTACTGTATCCCTTGGACCTTCTTATTGACGATGAAACACAGAAATTGCATTAGAATTAAATAGAAATGGCACAATTCCGACTTAAGTACAAGAAGACTGACTCTTCTTAGTGTTTATGTTTTGAACCATTCATGTGACACTAGTTATAGATTCCGATGCTTCACTTCAGGTTTATTGTATCCCTCTGACCTTCCTATTGATGATGAAACACAGAAATTGCATCCGGTTTAAATACAAAAGGCACAATGCCGACTTAAGTACAAGAAGACTAATTCTTGCTACTGTGTATGTTTTGAACCATTCCTGTGAACCTAGTTATAGATTCCGATGCTTCACTTCAGGTTTACTGTATCCCTCTGACCTTCTTATGCACGATGAAACACAGAAATTGCATCGGAATTAAATACAAAAGGCGCAATGCCGACTTAAGTACAAGAAGACGGACTTTTCGTACTGTCCATGATTTGAACCATTCCTGTGACTCTAGTTATAGATTCCGGAGCTTCACGTCAGGTTTACTGTAACCCTCATACCTTCTTATTGACGATCAAACACAGAAATTGCATCGGAATTAAATACAAAAGGCACAATGCCGTCTTAAGTACAAGCAGACTGACTCTTATTAGTGTCTATGCTTTGATCCATTCCTGTGACGCTAGTTACACATTCCGATGCTTCACTTCAGTTTTACTGTCTCCCTTGGACCTTCGTATTGACGATGAAACACAGAAATTGCATCGGAAATTAATACAAAAGGCACAATGCCGACTAAAGTACAAGAAGGCTGACTCTTCTTACAGTCTATGTTTTGAACCATTCCTGTGACACTAGTTATAGATTCCGGTGCATCACTCCAGGTTTACAGTATCCCTTGGACCTTCTTATTGGCGATGAAACACAGAAATTGCATCAGAATTAAATAGAAAAGGCACAATGCCGACTTAAGCACAAGAAGACTGACGCTTCTTACTGACTATGTTGTGAACCATTCCTGTGACACTAATAATAGATTCCGATACTTCACTTCAGGTTTACTGTATCCCTTGGACCTTCTTACTGACGATGAAACACAGATATTGAATCGGAAGTAAATAGAAAAGGCACAATGCCGACTTAAGTACAAGAAGCCTGACGCTTCTTACTGTTTATGATTTGAACCATTCCGGTGACACTAGTTATAGATTCCGATGCTTCACTCCATATTTACTGTATCCCTTGGACCTTCTTATTGACGATGAAACACAGAAATTGCATCGGAATTAAATACAAAAGGCACAATGCCGACTAAAGTACCAGAAGACTGACTCTTCTTACAGTCTATGTTTTGAACCATTCCTGTGACACTAGTTATAGATTCCGTTGGTTCACTCCAGGTTTACTATATCGATTGGACCTTCTTATTGACGATGAAACACAGAAACAGCATCAGAATTAAATAGATAAGGCACAATGCCGACTTAAGTACAAGAAGACTGACGCTTCTTACTGACTATGTTATGAACCATTCCTGTGACACTAGTTATAGATTCCGATTCTTCACTTCAGGATTACTGTATCCCTTGGACCTTCTTATTGACGATGAAACACATAAATTGCATCGGAATTAAATACAAAAGGCACAATGCCAACTAAAGTACCAGAAGACTGACTCTTCTTACAGTCTATGTTTTGAACCATTCCTGTGACACTAGTTATAGATTCCGGTGCTTCACTCCAGGTTTACTACATCGCTTGGACCTTCTTATTGACGATGAAACACAGAAATTGCATCAGAATTAAATAGATAAGGCAGAATGCCGACTTAAGTACAAGAAGACTGACGCTTCTTCCTGTCTATGTTTTGAACCATTCCTGTGACACTAGTTATAGATTCCGATGCTTCAATTCAGGTCTACGGTATCCCGTGGACCTTCTTATTGACGATGAAACACAGAAATTGCATCGGAATTAAATACAAAAGGCACAATGCCGACTTAAGTACAAGAAGACTGACTCTTCTTACTGACTATGTTTTGAACCATTCCTTTGACACTAGTTATAGATTCCGATGCTTCACATCAGGTTTACTGTATCCCTCTGACCATCTTATTGACGATGTAACACAGAAATTGCATCGGAATGAAATATTAAAAACACAATGCCGACTTAAGTACAAGAAGACTGACGCTTCTTACTGACTATGTATTGAACCATTCCTGTGACACTAGTTATAGATTCCGATGCCTCAATTCAGTTTTACTGTATCCCTCTGTCGGTCTTATTGACGATGAAACACAGAGATTGTATCGGAATTAAATAGAAAATGCACAATGCCGACTTAAGTACTAGAAGACTGACTCTTCCTAATGTCTATGTTTAGAACAATTCCTTTGACTCTAGTTATAGGTTCCGATGCTTCACTTCAGGTTTACTGTATCCCTTGGACCTTCTTATTGACGATGAAACACAGAAATTGCATCAGAATTAAATACAAAAGGCACATTGCAGACTTAACTACAAGAAGACTAATTCTTCTTACTGACTATGCTTTGAACCATTCTTGTGACACTGGTTATAGATTCCTATGCTTAACTTCAGGATTACTGTATCCCTCTCACCTTCTTAGTGACGATGAAACACAGAAATTGCATCGGTAATAAATACTAACGGCACAATGCCGAATTAAGTACAAGAATACTGACTCTTCTAACTGTCTATGTTTTGAACCATTCCTGTGACACTAGTTATTGACTCCGATGCAGCACTACAGGTTTACTGTATCCCTTGGACCTTCGTATTGACGATGAAACACATAAATGGCATCGGAATTAAATACAAAAGGCACAATGCCGACTTAGGTAAATGAAGTCTGACTTTTCTTACTGTCTATGTTTTGAACCATTCCTGTGACACTAGTTATAGATTCCGATTCTTCACTCCAGTTTTACTGTGTCCCTTGGTCCTTCTTATTGTCAATGAAACACAGAAATTGCATCAGAATTAAATAGAAAATGCACAATAATGACTTAAGTACAAGAAGACTGACTCTTCTTACTGACTACGATTTGAACCATTCCTGTGACACTAGTTATAGATTCCGATGCCTCACTTCAGGTTTACTGTATCCCTTGGACCTTCTTATTGACGATGAAACACAGAAATTGCATCGGAATTAAATAGAAATAGCACAATGCCGACTTAAGTACAAGAATACTGACTCATCTTACTGTCTATGGTTTGAACCATCCCTGTGACACTAGTTATAGATTCCGATGCTTCACTCCAGGTTTACTGGATCCCTTGGACCTTCTTATTGACGATGAAACACAGAAATTGCAACGGAAATAAATACAAAAGGCACAATGCCGACTTAAGTACAAGAAGACTGACTCTTCGTTCTGACTATCTTTTGAACCATTCCTGTGACACTAGATATAGATTCCGATACTTCACTTCAGGTTCATTGTATCCCTCTGACCTTCTTATTGACGATGAAACACAGAAATTGCATCGGAATTAAATAGAAAATGCACAATGCCGACTTAAGTACTAGAAGACTGCCTCTTCCTAATGTCTATGTTTTGAACAATTCCTTTGGCACTAGTTATAGATTACGATGCTTCACTTCAGGTTTACTGTATCCCACTGACCTTCTTATTGACGATGAAACACAGAAATTGCATCGGAAATAAATACAAAAGGCACAATGCCGAATTAAGTACAAGAAGACTGACTCTTCTTACTGTCTATGTTTTGAACCATTCCTGTGACACTAGTTATAGACTCCGATGCTTCACTACAGGTTTACTGTATCCCTTGGACCTTCGTATTGACGGTGAAAAACAGAAATGGCATCGGAATTAAATACAAAAGGCACAATGCCGACTTAAGTAAATGAAGTCTGACTTTTCTTACTGTCTATGTTTTGAACCATTCCTGTGACACTAGTTATAGATTCCGATGCTTCACTCCAGTTTTACTGTATCCCTTGGCCCTTCTTATTGTCAATGAAACACAGAAATTGCATCAGAATTAAATAGAAAATGCACAATGATGACTTAAGTACAAGAAGACTGACTCTTCTTACTGACTACGATTTGAACCATTCCTGTGACACTAGTTATAGATTCCGATGCTTCACTTCAGGTTTGATGTATCCCTTGGACCTTCTTATTGACGATGAAACACAGAAATTGCATCGGAATTAAATAGAAATGGCACAATGCCGACTTAAGTACAAGAATACTGACTCATCTTAATGTCTATGTTTTGAACCATCCCTGTGACATTAGTTATAGATTCCGATGCTTCACTCCAGGTTAACTGGATCCCTTGGACCTTCTTATTGACGATGAAACACAGATATTGCATCGGAATTAAATACAAAAGGCACAATGCCGACTTAAGTACAAGAAGACTGACTTTTCTTTCTGACTATGTTTTGAACTATTCCTGTGACACTAGTTATAGATTCCGATGCTTCACTTCAGGTTTACTGTATCCCTCTGACCTTCTTATTGACGATGAAACACAGAAATTGCATCGGAATTAAATACAAAAGGCAAAATGCCGAATTAAGTACAAGAAGACTGACTCTTGATACAGTCTATGTTTTGAACCATTCCTGTGACACTAGTTACAGACTCCGATGCTTCACTCCAGGTTTACTGTATCCCTGGGACCCTCTTTTTGACGATGAAACACAGAAATTGCATCGGAACTAAATGCAAAAGGCACAATGCCGAATTAAGTACAAGAAGACTGACTCTTCTTACTGTTTATGATTTGAACCATTCCTGTGACACTAGTTATAAATTCCGCTGCTTCACTCCATGTTTACTGTATCCCTTGGACCTTCTTATTGACGATGAAACACAGAAATTGCATCGGAATTAAATACAAAAGGCACAATGCCGACTACAGTACCAGAAGACTGACTTTTCTTACAGTCTATGTTTTGAACCATTCCTGTGACACTAGTTACAGACTCCGATGCTTCACTCCAGGTTTACTGTATTCCTGGGACCCTCTTTTTGACGATGAAACACAGAAATGGCATCGGAATTAAATAGAAAAGGCACAATTCCGACTTAAGAACAAGAAGACTGACTCTTCTTAGTGTTTATGTTTTGAACCATTCCTGTGACACTAGTTATAGATTCCGATGCTTCACTTCAGGTTCATTGTATTCCTCTGACCTTCCTATTGATGATGAAACACAGAAATTGCATCCGGATTAAATACAAAAGGCACAATGCCGACTTAAGTACAAGAAAACTGACTCTTGCTACTGTCTATGTTTTGAACCATTACTGTGACACTAGTTATAGATTCCGATGCTTCACTTCAGGTTTACTGTAACCGTCCTACCTTCTTATTGACGATCAAACACAGAAATTGCATCGGAATTAAATACAAAAGGCACAATACCGTCTTAAGTACAAGCAGACTGACTCTTCTTAGTGTCTATGCTTTGAACCATTCCTGTGACGCTAGTTACACATTCCGATGCTTCACTTCAGGTTTACTGTATCCCTTGGACCTTTTTATTGACGATGAAACACCGAAATTAAATCGCAATTAAATACAAAAGGCACAATGCCGACTAAAGTACCAGAAGACTGACTCTTCTTACAGTCTATGTTTTGAACCATTCCTGTGACACTTGTTATAGATTCCGGTGCTTCACTCCAGGTTTACTGTATCCCTTGGACCCTCTTATTGACGATAAAACACAGAAATTGCGTCAGAATTAAATAGATAAGGCACAATGCCGACTTAAGTACAAGAAGACTGACGCTTCTTACTGACTATGTTTTGAACCATTTCTGTGACACTAGTTATAGATTACGATGCTTCTCTTCAGGTTTACTGTATCCCTCTGACCTTCTTATTCACGATGAAACACAGAAATTGCATCGGAATTAAATACAAAAGGCGCAATGCCGACTTAAGTACAAGAAGACCGACTCTTCTTACTGTCTATGATTTGAACCATTCCTGTGACTCTAGTTATAGATTCCGACGCTTCACTTCAGGTGTACTGTAACCCTCTTACCTTCTTATTGACGATCAAACACAGAAATTGCATCGGAATTAAATACAAAAGGCACAATGCCGTCTTAAGTACAAGAAGACTGACTCTTCTTAGTGTCTATGCTTTGAACCATTCCTGTGACTCTAGTTATAGATTCCGATGCTTCACATCAGGTGTACTGTAACCCTCGTACCTTCTTATTGACGATCAAACACAGAAATTGCATCGGAATTAAATACAAATGGCACAATGCCGTCTTAAGTACAAGCAGACTGACTCTTCTTAGTGTCTATGCTTTGAACCATTCCTGTGACGCTAGTTACACATTCCGATGCTTCACTTCAGGTTTACTGTATCCCTTGGACCATCTTATTGACGATGAAACACAGAAACTGCATCGGAAATTAATACAAAAGGCACAATGCCGACTTAAGTACAAGAAGACTGACTCTTCTTACAGTCTATGTTTTGAACCATTCCTGTGACACATGTTATAGATTCCGGTGCATCACACCAGGTTTACAGTATCCCTTGGACCTTCTTATTGGCGTTGAACCACAGAAATTGCATCAGAATTAAATAGAAAAGGCACAATGCCGACTTAAGTACAATAAGACTGACGCTTCTTACAGACTAAGTTTTGAAACATTTCTGTGACACTGGTTATAGATTCCGATGCTTCACTTCAGGTTTAATGTATCCCTTGGACCTTCTTACTGACGATGAAGCACAGATATTGAATCGGAAGTAAATAGAAAAGGCACAATGCCGACTTAAGTACACGAAGACTGACGCTTCTTACTGTTAATGATTTGAACCATTCCTGTGACACTAGTTATAGATTCCGATGCTTCACTCCATATTTACTGTATCCCTTGGACCTTCTTATTGACGATGAAAAACAGAAATTGCATCGGAATTAAATACAAAAGGCACAATGCCGACTAAAGTACCAGAAGACTGACTCTTCTTACAGTCTATGCTTTGAACCATTCCTGTGACACTAGTTACAGATTCCGGTGCTTCACTCCAGGTTTTCTGTATCCCTTGGACCTTCTTATTGACGATGAAACACAGACATTGCATCAGCATTAAATAGAAAAGGCACAATGCCGACTTAAGTACAAGAAGACTGACGCTTCTTACTGACTATGTTTTGTACCATTCCTGTGACACTAGTTATAGATTCCGATTCTTCGCATCAGGTTTACTGTATCCCTTGGACCTTCTTATTGACGATGGAACATAGATATTGCAACGGAATTAAATAGAAAAGGCACAATTGCGACTTAAGTACAAGAAGACTGACTCTTCTTAGTGTTTATGTTTTGAACCATTCCTGTGACACTAGTTATAGATTCCGATGCTTCACTTCATCGTTTATTGTATCCCTCTGACGTTCCTATTGACGATGAAACACAGAAATTGCATCCGAATTAAATACAAAATGCACAATGCCGACTTAAGTACAAAAAGACGGACTCTTCTTACTGACTATGTTTTGAACCATTCCTGTGACACTAGTTATAGATTCTGATGCTTCACTTCAGGTTTACTGTATCCCTGTGACCTAGTTATTGACGATGAAACACAGAAATTGCATCGGAATTAAATACAAATGGCACAATGCCGACTTAAGTACAAGATAACTGACTCTTTTTACTGACTATGTTTTGAACCATTCCTGTGACACTAGTTATAGATTCCGATGATTCACTTCAGATTTACTGTTTCCCTTAGACCTTCCTATTGACGACGAAACACAGAAATTGCATCGGAATTAAATACAAAAGGCACAATGCCGACTTAAGTACAAGACGACTGACTCTTCTTACTAACTATGATTTGAACCATTCCTGTGACACTAGTAATAGATCTCGATGCTTCACTTCAGGTTTATTGTATCCCTCTGATCTTCTTGTTGACGATGAAACACAGAAATTGCATCGGAATTAAATACAAAAGGCACAATGCCGACTTAAGTAAAAGGAGACTGACTCTTCTTACTGTCTATGTTTTGAAGCATTCCTGTGACTCTAGTTATAGATTCCGATGCTTCACTTCAGGTTTACTGTACTTCTCTGACCTTCTTATTGACGATGAAACACAGAAATTGCATCGGAATTAAATACAAAAGGCACAATGCCGACTTAAGTACAAGAAGACTGACTCTTTTTACTGACTATGTTTTGAACCATTCCTGTAACACTTGTTATGGATTCCGATGCTTCACTTCAGGTTTACTGTATCCCTTGGACCTTCTCATTGACGATGAAACACAGAAATTGCATCGGAATTAAATACAAAAGGCACAATGCCGACTTAAGTAAAAGGAGACTGACTCTTGTTACTGGCTATGTTTTGATCCATTCCTGTGACACTAGTTGGAGATTCCGATGCTTGACTTCAGTTTGTCTGTATCCCTTGGACCTTCATATTGACGATGAAACACAGAAATTGCATCGGAATGAAATACAAAAGGCGCAATGCTGACTTAAGTACAAGAAGACTGACTCTTGTTACTGACTATGTTTGAACCATTCTTGTGACATTAGTTATAGATTCCGATGCTTCACTTCAGGTTTACTGTATCCCTTAAACCTTCTCATTGACGATGAAACACAGAAATTGCATCGGAATTAAATACAAAAGGCACAATGCCGACTTAAGTAAAAGGAGACTGACTCTTCTTACTGTCTATGTTTTGAAGCATTCCTGTGACCCTAGTTATAGATTCCGATGCTTCACTTCAGGTTTACTGTATTTCTCTGACCTTCTTATTGACGATGAAACACAGAAATTGCATCGGAATTAAATACAAAAGGCACAATGCCGACTTAAGTACAAAAAGACTGACTCTTTTTACTGACTATGTTTTGAACCATTCCTGTAACACTTGTTATGGATTCCGATGCTTCACTTCAGGTTTACTGTATCCCTTGGACCTTCTTATTGACGATGAAACACAGAAATTGCATCGGAATTAAATACAAAATCACAGTACCGACTTAAGTACAAGAAGAATGACTCTTCTTACTGTCTATGTTTTGAACCATTCCTGTGACACTAATTATAGATTCTGATGCTTCACTTCATGTTTACTCTATCCCTTGGACCTTCTTATTGACGATCAGACACAGAAATTGCATCGGAATAAAATACAAAAGGCACAATGCCGACTTAAGTACAAGAAGACTGACTCTTCCTACTGTCAATGTTTTGAACCATTCCTGTGACACTAGTAATAGATTCCGATGCTTCACTTCAGGTATACTGTATCCCTCTGATCTTCTTATTGACGATGAAACACAGAAATTGCATCGGAATTAAATAGAAAAGGCACAATGCCGATTTAAGTACAAGAAGACTGACTCTTCTTACTGTCTATGTTTTGAACCATTCCTGTGACACTAGTTATAGATTCTGATGCTTCACTTCAGGTTTACAGTATCCCTTGGACCTTCTTATTGACGATGAAACACAGAAATTGCATCGTAATTAAACACAAAGGGCACAATGCCGACTTAAGTACAAGAAGACTGACTCTTCTTACTGACTATGCTTTTAACCATTCCTGCGACACTTGTTATAGATCCCGATGCTTCACTTCAGGTTTACTGTATTCCTCTGACCTTCTTAATGACGAAGAAACACAGAAATTGCATCGGAATTAAATAGAAAAGGCACAATTCCGACTTAAGAACAAGAAGACTGACTCTTCTTAGTGTTTATGTTTTGAACTATTCCTGTGACACTAGTTATAGATTCCGATGCTTCACTTCAGGTTCATTGTATTCCTCTGACCTTCCTATTGATGATGAAACACAGAAATTGCATCCGGATTAAATACAAAAGGCACAATGCCGACTTAAGTACAAGAAAACTGACTCTTGCCACTGTCTATGTTTTGAACCATTACTGTGACACTAGTTATAGATTCCGATGCTTCACTTCAGGTTTACTGTAACCGTCCTACCTTCTTATTGACGATCAAACACAGAAATTGCATCGGAATTAAATACAAAAGGCACAATACCGTCTTAAGTATAAGCAGACTGACTCTTCTTAGTGTCTATGCCTTGAACCATTCCTGTGACGCTAGTTACACATTCCGATGCTTCACTTCAGGTTTACTGTATCCCTTGGACCTTTTTATTGACGATGAAACACCGAAATTGCATCGCAATTAAATACAAAAGGCACAATGCCGACTAAAGTACCAGAAGACTGACTCTTCTTACAGTCTATGTTTTGAACCATTCCTGTGACACTTGTTATAGATTCCGGTGCTTCACTCCAGGTTTACTGTATCCCTTGGACCCTCTTATTGACGATAAAACACAGAAATTGCATCAGAATTAAATAGATAAGGCACAATGCCGACTTAAGTACAAGAAGACTGACGCTTCTTACTGACTATGTTTTGAACCATTTCTGTGACACTAGTTATAGATTACGATGCTTCTCTTCAGGTTTACTGTATCCCTCTGACCTTCTTATTCACGATGAAACACAGAAATTGCATCGGAATTAAATACAAAAGGCGCAATGCCGACTTAAGTACAAGAAGACCGACTCTTCTTACTGTCTATGATTTGAACCATTCCTGTGACTCTAGTTATAGATTCCGACGCTTCACTTCAGGTGTACTGTAACCCTCTTACCTTCTTATTGACGATCAAACACAGAAATTGCATCGGAATTAAATACAAAAGGCACAATGCCGTCTTAAGTACAAGAAGACTGACTCTTCTTAGTGTCTATGCTTTGAACCATTCCTGTGACTCTAGTTATAGATTCCGATGCTTCACTTCAGGTGTACTGTAACCCTCGTACCTTCTTATTGACGATCAAACACAGAAATTGCATCGGAATTAAATACAAAAGGCACAATGCCGTCTTAAGTACAAGCAGACTGACACTTCTTAGTGTCTATGCTTTGAACCATTCCTGTGACGCTAGTTACACATTCCGATGCTTCACTTCAGGTTTACTGTATCCCTTGGACCATCTTATTGACGATGAAACACAGAAACTGCATCGGAAATTAATACAAAAGGCACAATGCCGACTTAAGTACAAGAAGACTGACTCTTCTTACAGTCTATGTTTTGAACCATTCCTGTGACACATGTTATAGATTCCGGTGCATCACACCAGGTTTACAGTATCCCTTGGACCTTCTTATTGGCGGTGAACCACAGAAATTGCATCAGAATTAAATAGAAAAGGCACAATGCCGACTTAAGTACAATAAGACTGACGCTTCTTACAGACTAAGTTTTGAAACATTTCTGTGACACTGGTTATACACTCCTGGAAATGGAAAAAAGAACACATTGACACCGGTGTGTCAGACCCACCATACTTGCTCCGGACACTGCGAGAGGGCTGTACAAGCAATGATCACACGCACGGCACAGCGGACACACCAGGAACCGCGGTGTTGGCCGTCGAATGGCGCTAGCTGCGCAGCATTTGTGCACCGCCGCCGTCAGTGTCAGCCAGTTTGCCGTGGCATACGGAGCTCCATCGCAGTCTTTAACACTGGTAGCATGCCGCGACAGCGTGGACGTGAACCGTATGTGCAGTTGACGGACTTTGAGCGAGGGCGTATAGTGGGCATGCGGGAGGCCGGGTGGACGTACCGCCGAATTGCTCAACACGCGGGGCGTGAGGTCTCCACAGTACATCGATGTTGTCGCCAGTGGTCGGCGGAAGGTGCACGTGCCCGTCGACCTGGGACCGGACCGCAGTGACGCACGGATGCACGCCAAGACCGTAGGATCCTACGCAGTGCCGTAGGGGACCGCACCGCCACTTCCCAGCAAATTAGGGACACTGTTGCTCTTGGGGTATCGGCGAGGACCATTCGCAACCGTCTCCATGAAGCTGGGCTACGGTCCCGCACACCGTTAGGCCGTCTTCCGCTCACGCCCCAACATCGTGCAGCCCGCCTCCAGTGGTGTCGCGACAGGCGTGAATGGAGGGACGAATGGAGACGTGTCGTCTTCAGCGATGAGAGTCGCTTCTGCCTTGGTGCCAATGATGGTCGTATGCGTGTTTGGCGCCGTGCAGGTGAGCGCCACAATCAGGACTGCATACGACCGAGGCACACAGGGCCAACACCCGGCATCATGGTGTGGGAAGCGATCTCCTACACTGGCCGTACACCACTGGTGATCGTCGAGGGGACACTGAGTAGTGCACGGTACATCCAAACCGTCATCGAACCCATCGTTCTACCATTCCTAGACCGGCAAGGGAACTTGCTGTTCCAACAGGACAATGCACGTCCGCATGTATCCCGTGCCACCCAACGTGCTCTAGAAGGTGTAAGTCAACTACCCTGGCCAGCAAGATCTCCGGATCTGTCCCCCATTGAGCATGTTTGGGACTGGATGAAGCGTCGTCTCACGCGGTCTGCACGTCCAGCACGAACGCTGGTCCAACTGAGGCGCCAGGTGGAAATGGCATGGCAAGCCGTTCCACAGGACTACATCCAGCATCTCTACGATCGTCTCCATGGGAGAATAGCAGCCTGCATTGCTGCGAAAGGTGGATATACACTGTACTAGTGCCGACATTGTGCATGCTCTGTTGCCTGTGTCTATGTACCTGTGGTTCTGTCAGTGTGATCATGTGATGTATCTGACCCCAGGAATGTGTCAATAAAGTTTCCCCTTCCTGGGACAATGAATTCACGGTGTTCTTATTTCAATTTCCAGGAGTGTAGATTCCGATGCTTCACTTCAGGTTTAATGTATCCCTTGGACCTTCTTACTGACGATGAAGCACAGATATTGAATCGGAAGTAAATAGAAAAGGCACAATGCCGACTTAAGTACACGAAGACTGACGCTTCTTACTGTTAATGAATTGAACCATTCCTGTGACACTAGTTATAGATTCCGATGCTTCACTCCATATTTACTGTATCCCTTGGACCTTCTTATTGACGATGAAAAACAGAAATTGCATCGGAATTAAATACAAAAGGCACAATGCCGACTAAAGTACCAGAAGACTGACTCTTCTTACAGTCTATGCTTTGAACCATTCCTGTGACACTAGTTACAGATTACGGTGCTTCACTCCAGGTTTTCTGTATCCCTTGGACCTTCTTATTGACGATGAAACACAGACATTGCATCAGAATTAAATAGATAAGGCACAATGCCGACTTAAGTACAAGAAGACTGACGCTTCTTACTGACTATGTTTTGAACCATTCCTGTGACACTAGTTATAGATTCCGATTCTTCACGTCAGGCTTACTGTATCCCTTGGACCTTCTTATTGACGATGGAACATAGATATTGCAACGGAATTAAATAGAAAAGGCACAATTGCGACTTAAGTACAAGAAGACTGACTCTTCTTAGTGTTTATGTTTTGAACCAATCCTGTGACACTAGTTATAGATTCCGATGCTTCACTTCATCGTTTATTGTATCCCTCTGACGTTCCTATTGACGATGAAACACAGAAATTGCATCCGAATTAAATACAGAAGGCATAATGCCGACTTAAGTACAAGAAGACTGACTCTTCCTACTGTCTATGTTTTGAACCATTCCGGTGACACTAGTCATAGATTCCGATGCTTCCCTTCAAGTTTACTGTATCCCTTGGACCTTCTTATTGACGATCTAACACAGAAATTGCATCGGAATAAAATACAAAAGGCACAATGCCGACTTAAGTACAAGAAGACTGACTCTTCCTATTGTCTATGATTTGAACCAATCCTGTGACACTAGTTATAGATTCCGATGCTTCACTATCAGGTATACTGTATCCCTTGGACCTTCTTATTGCAGATGAAACATAGAAATTGCATCGGAATTAAACACAAAATGCACAATGCCGACTTAAGTACAAAAAGACGGACTCTTCTTACTGACCATGTTTTGAACCATTCCTGTGACACTAGTTATAGATTCTGATGCTTCACTTCAGGTTTACTGTATCCCTGTGACCTAGTTATTGACGATGAAACACAGAAATTGCATCGGAATTAAATACAAATGGCACAATGCCGACTTAAGTACAAGATAACTGACTCTTTTTACTGACTATGTTTTGAACCATTCCTGTGACACTAGTTATAGATTCCGATGATTCACTTCAGATTTACTGTTTCCCTTAGACCTTCCTATTGACGACGAAACACAGAAATTGCATCGGAATTAAATACAAAAGGCACAATGCCGACTTAAGTACAAGACGACTGACTCTTCTTACTGACTATGATTTGAACCATTCCTGTGACACTAGTAATAGATCTCGATGCTTCACTTCAGGTTTATTGTATCCCTCTGACCTTCTTATTGATAGGAAACACAGAAATTGCATCGGAATTAAATAGAAACGCCTCAATGCCTACTTAAGTACAAGTAGACTGACTCTTGTTACTGGCTATGTTTTGATCCATTCCTGTGACACTAGTTGGAGATTCCGATGCTTGACTTCAGTTTGTCTGTATCCCTTGGACCTTCATATTGACGATGAAACACAGAAATTGCATCGGAATGAAATACAAAAGGCGCAATGCTGACTTAAGTACAAGAAGACTGACTCTTGTTACTGACTATGTTTGAACCATTCTTGTGACACTAGTTATAGATTCCGATGCTTCACTTCAGGATTACTGTATCCCTTAAACCTTCTCATTGACGATGAAACACAGAAATTGCATCGGAATTAAATACAAAAGGCACAATGCCGACTTAAGTAAAAGGAGACTGACTCTTCTTACTGTCTATGTTTTGAAGCATTCCTGTGACTCTAGTTATAGATTCCGATGCTTCACTTCAGGTTTACTGTATTCCTCTGACCTTCTTAATGACGAAGAAACACAGAAATTGCATCGGAATTAAATAGAAACGCCACAATGCTTACATAAGTACAAGTAGACTGACTCGTCTTACTGGCTATGTTTTGAACCATTCCTGTGACACTAGTTATAGATTCCGATGATTGCTTTCAGTTTTACTGTATCCCTTGGACCTTCTTATTGACGTTGAAACACAGAAATTGCATCGGAATTAAATACAAAATGCGCAATGCCGACTTAAGTACAGGAAGAATGACTCTTGTTACTGAATATGTTTGAAACATTCTTGTGACAGTAGTTATAGATTCCGATGCTTCACTTCAGGTTTACAGTATCCCTTAAACCTTCTTATTGACGATGAAACACAGAAATTGCATCGGAATTAAATACAAAAGCACAATGCCGACTTAAGTACAAGAAGACTGACTCTTCCTAGTGTCTATGGTTTGAACCATTCCTGTGCTTCTAGTTATAGATTCCGATGCTTCACTTCAGGTTTACTGTATCCCTATGACCTTCTTATTGACGATGAAACACAGAAATTGCATCGGAATTAAATTCAAAAGCCTCAAAGCCGACTTGAGTACAACAAGACTGACTCTTCTTACTGACTATGTTTTGAACCATTCCTGTGACACTAGTGATAGATTCCGATACTTCTCCTCAGGTTTCCTATATCCCTTGGACCTTCTTATTGACGATGAAGCACAGAAATTGCATCGGAATTAAATACAAAATCGCAATACCGACTTAAGGTCAAGAAGACTGACTCTTCCTACTGTCTATGTTTTGAACCATTCTTCTCACACTAGTTATAGATTCCGATGCTTCATTTCAGGTTTCCTGTATCCCTCTGACCTTCGTATTGACGATGAAACACAGAAATTGCATCGGAATTAAATACAAAAGGCATAATGCCGACTTAAGTACAAGAAGACTGACTCTTTTTACTGACTATGTTGTGAACCATTCCTGTGACACTAGTTATAGATTCGGATGCTTCACTTCAGGTTTACTGTATCCATCTGACCTTCTTATTGACGATGAAATACAGAAATTGCATCGGAATTAAAAAGAAAATGCACAATGCCGACTTAAGTACAAGACGACTGACTTTTCTTACTGCTATGTTTTGAACCATTCCTGTGACACTAGTTATAGATTCCGATGCTTCACTTCAGGTTTACTGAATCCCTTGGACCTTCTTATTGACGATGAAACACAGAAATTTCATCGGAATTAAATACAAAAGGCACAATGCCGACTTAAGTACAAGAAGACTGACTCTTCTTACTGTCTATGTTTGAAAAATTCCTGTGACACTTGTTATAGATTCCGATGCTTCAATTCAGGTCTACTGTATCCCTAGGACCTTCTTATTGACCATGAAACACAGAAATTGCATCGGAATTAAATACAAAAGGCACAATGCCTACTTAAGTACAAGAAGACTGACTCTTCTTACTGACTATGTTTTGAACCATTCCTCTGACACTAGTTATAGATTCCGATGCTTCACTTCAGGTTTACTGTATCACTTGGACCTTCTTATTGACGATGAAACACAGAAATTGCATCGGAATTAAATATAAAATCGCAATGCCGACTTAAGTACAAGAAGACTGACTCTTCTTACTGTCTACGTTTTCAACCACTCCTGTGACACTAGTTATAGATTCCGATGCTTCACTTCAGGTTTACTGTATCCCTTGGACCTACTTATTGACGATGAAACACAGAAATTGCATCGAAATTAAACACAAAATGCACAATGCCGACTTAAGTACAAGAAGACTGACTCTTCTTACTGGCTATGTTTTGAACCATCCTGTGACACCAGTTATAGATTCCGATGCTTGACTTCAGGTTTACTGTATCCCTTGGACCTTCTTATTGACGATGAAACACAGAAATTGCATTGGAATGTAATACAAAAGGCACAATGCCGACTTAAGTACAAGAATACTGACACTTCTTACTGTGTATGTTTTGAACCATTCCTGTGATACTAGTTATAGATTCCGATGCTTCACTTCAGGTTTACTGTATCCCTTGGACCTTCTTATTGACGATGAAACACAGAAATTGCATCGGAATTAAATACAAAAGGCACAATGCCGACTTAAGTACAAGAAGACTGACTCTTCTTACTGTCTATGATTAAAACCATTCCTATGACACTTGTTATAGATTCCGATGCTTCACTCCAGGTTTACTGTATCCCTAGGACCTTCTTATTGACCATGAAACTCAGAAATTGCATCGGAATTAAATACAAAAGGCACAATGCCGACTTAAGTTCAAGAAGACTGACTCTTCTTACTGACTATGTTTTGAACCATTCCTGCGACACTAGTTATAGATCCCGATGCTTCACTTCAGGTTTACTGTATCCCTCTGACTTCTTATTGACGAGGAATCACTGAAATAGCATCGGAAGTAAATAGAAACGCCACAATGCCTACTTAAGTACAAGAAGACTGACTCTTCTTACTGGCTATGTTTTGAACAATCCTGTGACACCAGTTATAGATTCCGATGCTTGACTTCAGGTTTACTGTATCCCTTGGACCTTCTTATTGACGATGAAACACAGAAATTTCATCGGAATTAAATACAAAAGGCACAATGCCGACTTAAGTACAAGAAGACTGACTCTTCTTACTGACTATGTTTGAAAAATTCCTGTGACACTTGTTATAGATTCCGATGCTTCAATTCAGGTCTACTGTATCCCTAGGACCTTCTTATTGACCATGAAACACAGAAATTGCATCGGAATTAAATACAAAAGGCACAATGCCTACTTAAGTACAAGAAGACTGACTCTTCTTACTGACTATGTTTTGAACCATTCCTCTGACACTAGTTATAGATTCCGATGCTTCACTTCAGGTTTACTGTATCACTTGGACCTTCTTATTGACGATGAAACACAGAAATTGCATCGGAATTAAATATAAAATCGCAATGCCGACTTAAGTACAAGAAGACTGCCTCTTCTTACTGGCTATGATTTGCACCATTACTGTGACTCTAGTTATAGATTCCGATGCTTCACTTCAGTTTTACTGTATCCCTTGGACCTTCTGATTGATGATAAAACTCAGAAATTGCATCGGAATTAAATACAAAAGGCAGAATGCCGACTTAAGTACAAGAAGACTGAGTCTTCTTACTGACTATGTTTTGAACCATTCCTGTGACACTAGTTATAGATCCCGATGCTTCACTTCTGGTTTACTGTATCCCTCTGACCTTCTTATTGACGAGGAAACACAGCAATTGCATCGGAATTAAATAGAAACGCCACAATGGCTACTTAAGTACAAGAAGACTGAATCTTCTTACTGGCTATGTTTTGAACCATCCTGTGACACTAGTTATAGATTCCGATGCTTGACTTCAGTTTTACTGTATCCCTTGGACCTTCTTATTGACGATGAAACACAGAAATTGCATCGGAATGAAATACAAAAGGCACAATGCCGACTTAAGTACAAGAAGACTGACCCTTCTTACTGTGTATGTTTTGAACCATTCCTGTGACACTAGTTATAGATTCCGATGCTTCACTTCAGGTTTACTGTATCCCTCTGACCTTCTTATTGACGATGAAATACAGAAATTGCATCGGAATTAAATACAAAAGCCACAATGCCGACTTGAGTACACCAAGACTGACTCTTCTTACTGACTATGTTTTGAACCATTCCTGTGACACTATTGATAGATTCCGATACTTCTCCTCAGGTTTACTATATACCTTGGACCTTCTTATTGACGATGAAGCACAGAAATTGCATCGGAATTAAATACAAAATCGCAATACCGGCTTAAGTACAAGAAGACTGACTCTTCTTACTGTCTATGGTTTGAACCATTTTTCTCACACTAGTTATAGATTCCGATGCTTCATTTCAGGTTTCCTGTATCCCTCTGACCTTCGTATTGACGATGAAACACAGAAATTGCATCGGAATTAAAAAGAAAATGCACTATGCCGACTTAAGTACAAGACGACTGACTTTTCTTACTGCTATGATTTGAACCATTCCTGTGACACTAGTTAAGATTCCGATGCTTCACTTCAGGTTTACTGAATCCCTTGGACCTTCTTATTGACGATGAAACACAAAAATTTCATCGGAATTAAATACAAAAGGCACAATGCCGACTTAAGTACAAGAAGACTGACCCTTCTTACTGTCTATGTTTGAAAAATTCCTGTGACACTAGTTATAGATTCCGATGCTTCAATTCAGGTCTACTGTATCCCTTGGACCTTCTTATTGACGATGAAACACAGAAATTGCATCGGAATTCAATACAAAAGGCACAAAGCAGACTTAAGTACAAGAAGACAGACTCTTCTTACTGTCTATGGTTAAAACCATTCCTATGACACTTGTTATAGATTCCGATGCTTCACTCCAGGTTTACTGTATCCCTAGGACCTTCTTATTGACCATGAAACACAGAAATTGCATCGGAATTAAATACAAAAGGCACAATGCCGACTTAAGTACAAAAAGACTGACTCTTCTTACTGTCTATGTTTTCAACCAGTCCTGTGACACTAGTTATAGATTCCGATACTTCACTTCAGGTTTACTGTATCCCTTGGACCTTCTTATTGACGATGAAACACAGAAATTGCATCGGAATTATACAAAATCGCAATACCGACTTAAGTACAAGAAGTCTGACTCTTCTTACTGTCTATGTTTTGAACCATTCTTGTGACACTAGTTATAGATTCCGATGCTTCAATTCAGGTCTACTGTATCCCTTGGACTTTCTTATTGACGATGACACACAGAAATTGCATCGGAATTAAATAGAAAAGGCACAATGCCGACTTAAGTACAAGAAGACTGACTCTTCTTACTGACTAAATCTTGATCCATTCCTGTGACACTAGTTATAGATTTTGATGCTTCACTTCAGGTTTACTGTATCCCTTGGACTTTCTTATTGACGATCAAACACAGAAATTGCATCGGAAATAAGTAGAAAAGGCACAATGCCGACTTAGGTACAAGAAGACAGACTCTTCTTACTGACTATGATTTGAACCATTCCTGTGACACTAGTTGTAGTATCCGATGCTTCACTTCAGGTTTACTGTATCCCTCTGACCTTCTTATTGACGATGAAACACAGAAATTGCATCGGAGTTAAATACAAAAGGCACAAAGCCGACTTAAGTACAAGAAAACTGACTTTTCTTACACTCTATGTTTTGAACCATTCCTGTGACACTAGTTATAGATTCCCTTGCTTCACTCCAGGTAAACTGTATCCCTAGGACCTTCTTATTGACCATGAAACACAGAAATTGCATCGGAATTAAATACAAAAGGCACAATGCCGTCTTAAGTACAAGAAGACTGACTCTTCTTACTGACTATGTATTGAACCATTCCTCTGACACTAGTTATAGATTCCGATGCTTCACTTCAGGTTTACTGAATCACTTGGACCTTCTTATTGACGATGAAACACAGATATGGCATCGGAATTAAATACAAAATCGCAATGCCGACTTAAGTACAAGAAGACTGACTCTTCTTACTGTCTATGTTTTGAACCATTCCGGTGACACTAGTTATAGATTACGATGCTGCACTTCAGGTTTACTGTATCCCTTGGACCTTCTTTTTGACGATCACACACAGAAATTGCATGGGAATAAAATACAATAGGCACAATGCCGACTTAAGTACAAGAAGACTGACTCTTCCTACTGTCAATGTTTTGAACCATTCCTGTGACACTAGTAATAGATTCCGATGCTTCACTTCAGGTTTACTGTATCCCTCTGATCTTATTGACGATGAAACACAGAAATTGCATCGGAATTAAATACAAAAGGCACAATGCCGACTTAAGTACAAGAAGACTGACTCTTATTACTGTCTATGTATTCAACCAGTCCTGTGACACTTGTTATAGATTCCGATGCTTCACTTCAGGTTTACTGTATCCCTTGGACCTACTTATTGATGATGAAACACAGAAATTGCATCGAAATTAAACACAAAATGCACAATGCCGACTTAAGTACAAAAAGACTGACTCTTCTTACTGACTATGTTTTGAACCATTCCTCTGACACTAGTTATAGATTCCGATGCTTCACTTCATGTTTACTGTACCCTTGGACCTTCTTATTGACGATGAAACACAGAAAATGCATCGGAATTAAATACAAAAGGCACAATGCCGACTTAAGTACAAGAAGACTGACTCTTCTTACTGACTATGTTTTGAACCATTCCTGCGACACTAGTTATAGATCCCGATGCTTCACTTCAGGTTTACTGTATCCCTCTGACTTCTTATTGACGAGGAATTACTGAAATTGTAACGGAATTAAATAGAAACGCCACAATGCCTACTTAAGTACAAGAAGACTGACTCTTCTTACTGGCTATGATTTGAACCATTACTGTGACACTAGTTAGAGATCCCGATGCTTCACTTCAGTTTTACTGTATCCCTTGGACCTTCTTATTGATGATAAAACACAGAAATTGCATCGGAATTAAATACAAAAGGCAGAATGCCGACTTAAGTACAAGAAGACTGACTCTTTTTACTGACTATGTTGTGAACCATTCCTGTGACACTAGTTATAGATTCGGATGCTTCACTTCAGGTTTACTGTATCCATCTGACCTTCTTATTGACGATGAAACACAGAAATTGCATCGGAATTAAAAAGAAAATGCACAATGCCGACTTAAGTGCAAGACGACTGACTTTTCTTACTGCTATGTTTTGAACCATTCCTGTGACACTAGTTATAGATTCCGATGCTTCACTTCAGGTTTACTGAATCCCTTGGACCTTCTTATTGACGATCAAACACAGAAATTACATCGGAATTAAATACAAAAGGCACAATGCCGACTTAAGTACAAGAAGACTGACTCTTCTTACTGTCTATGTTTGAAAAATTCCTGTGACACTAGTTATAGATTCTGATGCTTCAATTCAGGTCTACTGTATCCCTTGGACCTTCTTATTGACGATGAAACACAGAAATTGAATCGGAATTAAATACAAAAGGCACAAAGCAGACTTAAGTACAAGAAGACTGACTCTTCTTACTGTCTATGATTAAAACCATTCCTATGACACTTGTTATAGATTCCGATCCTTCACTCCAGGTTTACTGTATCCCTAGGACCTTCTTATTGACCATGAAACACAGAAATTGCATCGGAATTAAATACAAAAGGCACAATGCCGACTTAAGTACAAGAAGACTGACTCTTCTTACTGACTATGTTTTGAACCATTCCTCTGACACTAGTTATAGATTCCGATGCTTCACATCAGGTTTACTGTATCACTTGGACCTTCTTATTGACGATGAAACACAGAAATTGCATCGGAATTAAATACAAAATCGCAATGCCGACTTAAGTACAAGAAGACTGACTCTTCTCACTGTCTATTTTTTGAACCATTCCTGTGACACTAGTTATAGATTCCGATGCTGCACTTCAGGTTTACTGTATCCCTTGGACCTTCTTTTTGACGATCACACACAGAAATTGCATGGGAATAAAATACAAAAGGCACAATGCCGACTTAAGTACAAGAAGAATGACTCTTCCTACTGTCAACGTTTTGAACCATTCCTGTGACACTAGTAATAGATTCCGATGCTTCACTTCAGGTTCACTGTATCCCTCTGATCTTATTGACGATGAAACACAGAAATTGCATCGAAATTAAACACAAAATGCACAATGCCGACTTAAGTACAAAAAGACTGACTCTTCTTACTGACTATGTTTTGAACCATTCCTCTGACACTAGTTATAGATTCCGATGCTTCACTTCAGGTTTACTGTACCCTTGGACCGTCTTGTTGACGATGAAACACAGAAATTGCATCGGAATTAAATACAAAAGGCACAATGCCGACTTAAGTACAAAAAGACTGACTCTTCTTACTGACTATGTTTTGAACCATTCCTGCGACACTAGTTATAGATCCCGATGCTTCACTTCAGGTTTACTGTTTCCCTCTGACTTCTTATTGACGAGGAATCACTGAAATTGCATCGGAATTAAATAGAAACGCCACAATGCCTACTTAAGTACAAGAAGACTGACTCTTTATACTGGCTATGATTTGAACCAGTACTGTGACACTAGTTATAGATTCCGATGCTTCACTTCAGTTTTACTGTATCCCTTGGACCTTCTTATTGATGATAAAACTCAGAAATTGCATCGGAATTAAATACAAAAGGCAGAATGCCGACTTAAGTACAAGAAGACTGACTCTTCTTACTGACTATGTTTTGAACCATTCCTGTGACACTAGTTATAAATCCCGATGCTTCACTTCAGGTTTACTGTATCCCTCTGACCATCTTATTGACGAGGAAACACAGCAATTGCATCGGAATTAAATAGAAACGCCACAATGCCTACTTAAGTACAAGAAGACTGACTCTTCTTACTGGCTATGTTTTGAACCATCCTGTGACACTAGTTATAGATTCCGATGCTTGACTTCAGTTTTACTGTATCCCTTGGACCTTCTTATTGACGATGAAACACAGAAATTGCATCGGAATGAAATACAAAAGGCACAATGCAGACTTAAGTACAAGAAGACTGACCCTTCTTACTGTGTATGTTTTGAACCATTCTTGTGACACTAGTTATAGATTCCGATGCTTCACTTCAGTTTTACTGTATCCCTTGGACCTTCTTATTGACGATGAAACACAGAAATTGCATCGGAATTAAATAGAAAAGGTACAATGCCGACTTAAGTACAAGAAGGCTGACTCTTCTTACAGTCTATGTTTTGAACCATTCCTGTGACACTAGTTATAGATTCCGATGCTTCACTTCAGGTTTACTGTATCCCTTAAACCTTCTTATTGACGATGAATCACAGAAATTGCATCGGAATTAAATACAAATGGCGCAATGCCGACTTAAGTACAGGAAGAATGACTCTTGTTACTGAATATGTTTGAACCATTCTTGTGACACTAGTTATAGATTCCGATGCTTCACTTCAGGTTTACTGTATCCCTCTGACCTTCTTATAGACGATGAAACACAGAAATTGCATCGGAATTAAATACAAAATCGCAATACCGACTTAAGTACAAGAAGACTGACTCTTCTTACTGTCTATGTTTTGAACCATTCTTGTGACACTAGTTATAGATTCCGATGCTTCACTTCAGGTTTCCTGTATCCCTCTAACCTTCATATTGACGATGAAACACAGAAATTGCATCGGAATTAAGTACAAAATCGCAATACCGACTTAAGTACAAGAAGACTGACTCTTCTTACTGTCTATGTTTTGAATCATTCTTCTCACACTAGTTATAGATTCCGATGCTTCATTTCAGGTTTTCTGTATCCCTCTGACCTTCGTATTGACGATGAAACACAGAAATTGCATCATAATTAAATACAAAAGGCATAATGCCGACGTAAGTACAGGAAGACTGACTCTTTTTACTGACTATGTTGTGAACCATTCCTGTGACACTAGTTACAGATTCCGATGCTTCACTTCAGGTTTACTGTATCCTCTGACCTTCTTTTTGACGATGAAACACAGATATTGCATTGGAATTAAATAGAAAAGGCACAATGCCGACTTAAGTACAAGAAGACTGACTCTTCTTACTGACTAAATCTTGATCCATTCCTGTGACACTAGTTATAGATTTTGATGCTTCACTTCAGGTTTACTGTATCCCTTGGACTTTCTTATTGACGATGAAACACAGAAATTGCATCGGAATTAAGTAGTAAAGGCACAATGCCGACTTAAGTACAAGAAGACAGACTCTTCTTACTGACTATGATTTGAACCATTCCTGTGACACTAGTTGTAGATTCCGATGCTTCACTTCAGGTTTACTGTATCCCTCTGACCTTCTTATTGACGATGAAACACAGAAATTGCATCGGAGTTAAATACAAAAGGCACAAAGCCGACTTAAGTACAAGAAAACTGACTTTTCTTACACACTATGTTTTGAACCATTCCTGTGACACTAGTTATAGATTCCCTTGCTTCACTCCAGGTAAACTGTATCCCTAGGACCTTCTTATTGACCATGAAGCACAGAAATTGCATCGGAATTAAATACAAAAGGCACAATGCCGACTTAAGTACAAGAAGACTGACTCTTCTTACTGACTATGTTTTGAACCATTCCTCTGACACTAGTTATAGATTCCGATGCTTCACTTCATGTTTACTGTATCACTTGGACCTTCTTATTGACGATGAAACACAGAAATGGCATCGGAATTAAATACAAAATCGCAATGCCGACTTAAGTACAAGAAGACTGACTCTTCATACTGTCTATGTTTTGAACCATTCCGGTGACACTAGTTATAGATTACGATGCTGCACTTCAGGTTTACTGTATCCCTTGGACCTTCTTTTTGACGATCACACACAGAAATTGCATGGGAATAAAATACAAAAGGCACAATGCCGACTTAAGTACAAGAAGACTGACTCTTCCTACTGTCAATGTTTTGAACCATTCCTGTGACACTAGTAATAGATTCCGATGCTTCACTTCAGGTTTACTGTATCCCTCTGATATTATTGACGATGAAACACAGAAATTGCTTCGGAATTAAATACAAAAGGCACAATGCCGACTTAAGTACAAGAAGACTGACTCTTCTTACTGTCTATGTTTTCAACCAGTCCTGTGACACTAGTTATAGATTCCGATGCTTCACTTCAGGTTTACTGTATCCCTTGGACCTACTTATTGACGATGAAACACAGAAATTGCATAGAAATTAAACACAAAATGCACAATGCCGACTTAAGTACAAAAAGACTGACTCTTCTTACTGACTATGTTTTGAACCATTCCTCTGACACTAGTTATAGATTCCGATGCTTCACTTCATGTTTACTTTACCCTTGGACCTTCTTATTGACGATGAAACACAGAAATTGCATCGGAATTAAATACAAAAGGCACAATGCCGACTTAAGTACAAGAAGACTGACTCTTCCTACTGACTATGTTTTGAACCATTCCTGCGACACTAGTTATAGATCCCGATGCTTCACTTCAGGTTTACTGTATCCCTCTGACTTCTTATTGACGAGGAGTCACTGAAATTGTAACGGAATTAAATAGAAACGCCACAATGCCTACTTAAGTACAAGAAGAGTGACTCTTCTTACTGGCTATGATTTGAACCATTACTGTGACACTAGTTATAGATCCCGATGCTTCACTTCAATTTTACTGTATCCCTTGGACCTTCTTATTGATGATAAAACTCAGAAATTGCATCGGAATTAAATACAAAAGGCAGAATGCCGACTTAAGAACAAGAAGACTGACTCTTCTTACTGACCATGTTTTGAACCATTCCTGTGACACTAGTTATAAATCCCGATGCTTCACTTCAGGTTTACTGTATCCCTCTGACCTTCTTATTGACGAGGAAACACAGCAATTGCATCGGAATTAAATAGAAACGCCACAATGCCTACTTATGTACATGAAGACTGACTCTTCTTACTGGCTATGTTTTGAACCATCCTGTGACACTAGTTATAGATTCCGATGCTTGACTTCAGTTTTACTGTATCCCTTGGACCTTCTTATTGACGATGAAACACAGAAATTTCATCGGAATTAAATACAAAAGGCAGAATGCCGACTTAAGTACAAGAAGACTGACTCTTTTTACTGACTATGTTGTGAACCATTCCTGTGACACTAGTTATAGATTCGGATGCTTCACTTCAGGTTTACTGTATCCATCTGACCTTCTTATTGACGATGAAACACAGAAATTGCATCGGAATTAAAAAGAAAATGCACAATGCCGAATTAAGTACAAGACGACTGACTTTTCTTACTGCTATGTTTGAACCATTCCTGTGACACTAGTTATAGATTCCGATGCTTCACTTCAGGTTTACTGAATCCCTTGGACCTTCTTATTGACGATGAAACACAGAAATTTCATCGGAATTAAATACAAAAGGCACAATGCCGACTTAAGTACAAGAAGACTGACTCTTCTTACTGTCTATGTTTGAAAAATTCCTGTGACACTAGTTATAGATTCTGATGCTTCAATTCAGGTCTACTGTATCCCTTGGACCTTCTTATTGACGATGAAACACAGAAATTGAATCGGAATTAAATACAAAAGGCACAAAGCAGACTTAAGTACAAGAAGACTGACTCTTCTTACTGTCTATGATTAAAACCATTCCTACGACACTTGTTTTAGATTCCGATCCTTCACTCCAGATTTACTGTATCCCTAGGACCTTCTTATTGACCATGAAACACAGAAATTGCATCGGAATTAAATACAAAAGGCACAAGGCCGACTTAAGTACAAGAACACTGACTCTTCTTACTGACTATGTTTTGAACCATTCCTTGACACTAGTTATAGATTCCGATGCTTAACTTCAGGTTTACTGTATCACTTGGACCTTCTTATTGACGATGAAACACAGAAATTGCATCGGAATTAAATACAAAATCGCAATGCCGACTTAAGTAAAGAAGACTGACACTTCTTACTGTCTATTTTTTGAACCATTCCTGTGACACTAGTTATAGATTCCGATGCTGCACTTCAGGTTTACTGTATCCCTTGGACCTTCTTTTTGACGATCACACACGGAAATTACATGGGAGTAAAGTACAAAAGGCACAATGCCGACTTAAGTACAAGAAGACTGACTCTTCCTACTGTCAACGTTTTGAACCATTCCTGTGACACTAGTAATAGATTCCGATGCTTCACTTCAGGTTCACTGTATCCCTCTGATCTTATTGACGATGAAACACAGAAATTGCATCGAAATTAAACACAAAATGCACAATGCCGACTTAAGTACAAAAAGACTGACTCTTCTTACTGACTATGTTTTGAACCATTCCTGTGACACTAGTTATAAATCCCGATGCTTCACTTCAGGTTTACTGTATCCCTCTGACCTTCTTATTGACGAGGAAACACAGCAATTGCATCGGAATTAAATAGAAACGCCACAATGCCTACTTAAGTACAAGAAGACTGACTCTTCTTACTGGCTATGTTTTGAACCAACCTGTGACACTAGTTATGGATTCCGATGCTTGACTTCAGTTTTACTGTATCCCTTGGACCTTCTTATTGACGATGAAACACAGAAATTGCATCGGAATTAAATACAAAAGGCAGAATGCCGACTTAAGAACAAGAAGACTGACTCTTCTTACTGACCATGTTTTGAACCATTCCTGTGACACTAGTTATAAATCCCGATGCTTCACTTCAGGTTTACTGTATCCCTCTGACCTTCTTATTGACGAGGAAACACAGCAATTGCATCGGAATTAAATAGAAACGCCACAATGCCTACTTATGTACATGAAGACTGACTCTTCTTACTGGCTATGTTTTGAACCATCCTGTGACACTAGTTATAGATTCCGATGCTTGACTTCAGTTTTACTGTATCCCTTGGACCTTCTTATTGACGATGAAACACAGAAATTTCATCGGAATTAAATACAAAAGGCAGAATGCCGACTTAAGTACAAGAAGACTGACTCTTTTTACTGACTATGTTGTGAACCATTCCTGTGACACTAGTTATAGATTCGGATGCTTCACTTCAGGTTTACTGTATCCATCTGACCTTCTTATTGACGATGAAACACAGAAATTGCATCGGAATTAAAAAGAAAATGCACAATGCCGAATTAAGTACAAGACGACTGACTTTTCTTACTGCTATGTTTGAACCATTCCTGTGACACTAGTTATAGATTCCGATGCTTCACTTCAGGTTTACTGAATCCCTTGGACCTTCTTATTGACGATGAAACACAGAAATTTCATCGGAATTAAATACAAAAGGCACAATGCCGACTTAAGTACAAGAAGACTGACTCTTCTTACTGTCTATGTTTGAAAAATTCCTGTGACACTAGTTATAGATTCTGATGCTTCAATTCAGGTCTACTGTATCCCTTGGACCTTCTTATTGACGATGAAACACAGAAATTGAATCGGAATTAAATACAAAAGGCACAAAGCAGACTTAAGTACAAGAAGACTGACTCTTCTTACTGTCTATGATTAAAACCATTCCTACGACACTTGTTTTAGATTCCGATCCTTCACTCCAGATTTACTGTATCCCTAGGACCTTCTTATTGACCATGAAACACAGAAATTGCATCGGAATTAAATACAAAAGGCACAAGGCCGACTTAAGTACAAGAACACTGACTCTTCTTACTGACTATGTTTTGAACCATTCCTTGACACTAGTTATAGATTCCGATGCTTAACTTCAGGTTTACTGTATCACTTGGACCTTCTTATTGACGATGAAACACAGAAATTGCATCGGAATTAAATACAAAATCGCAATGCCGACTTAAGTAAAGAAGACTGACACTTCTTACTGTCTATTTTTTGAACCATTCCTGTGACACTAGTTATAGATTCCGATGCTGCACTTCAGGTTTACTGTATCCCTTGGACCTTCTTTTTGACGATCACACACGGAAATTACATGGGAGTAAAGTACAAAAGGCACAATGCCGACTTAAGTACAAGAAGACTGACTCTTCCTACTGTCAACGTTTTGAACCATTCCTGTGACACTAGTAATAGATTCCGATGCTTCACTTCAGGTTCACTGTATCCCTCTGATCTTATTGACGATGAAACACAGAAATTGCATCGAAATTAAACACAAAATGCACAATGCCGACTTAAGTACAAAAAGACTGACTCTTCTTACTGACTATGTTTTGAACCATTCCTGTGACACTAGTTATAAATCCCGATGCTTCACTTCAGGTTTACTGTATCCCTCTGACCTTCTTATTGACGAGGAAACACAGCAATTGCATCGGAATTAAATAGAAACGCCACAATGCCTACTTAAGTACAAGAAGACTGACTCTTCTTACTGGCTATGTTTTGAACCAACCTGTGACACTAGTTATGGATTCCGATGCTTGACTTCAGTTTTACTGTATCCCTTGGACCTTCTTATTGACGATGAAACACAGAAATTGCATCGGAATGAAATACAAAAGGCACAATGCCGACTTAAGTACAAGAAGACTGACCCTTCTTACTGTGTATGTTTTGAACCATTCTTGTGACACTAGTTATAGATTCCGATCCTTTTCAGGTTTACTGTATCCCTTGGACCTTCTTAATGACGATGAAACACAGAAATTGCATCGGAATTAAATAGAAAAGGTACAATGCCGTCTTAAGTACAAGAAGGCTGACTCTTCTTACAGTCTATGTTTTGAACCATTCCTGTGACACTAGTTATAGATTCCGATGCTTCACTTCAGGTTTACTGTATCCCTTAAACCTTCTTATTGACGATGAAACACAGAAATTGCATCGGAATTAAATACAAATGGCGCAATGCCGACTTAAGTACAGGAAGAATGACTCTTGTTACTGAATATGTTTGAACCATTCTTGTGACACTAGTTATAGATTCCGATGCTTCACTTTACGTTTACTGTATCCCTTAAACCTTCTTATTGACGATGAAACACAGAAATTGCATCGGAATTAAATACAAAAGCACAATGCCGACTTAAGTACAAGAAGACTGACTCTTCCTACTGTCTATGGTTTGAACCATTCCTGTATCTCTAGTTATAAATTCCGATGCTTCACTTCAGGTTTACTGTATCCCTCTGACCTTCTTATAGACGATGAAACACAGAAATTGCATCGGAATTAAATACAAAATCGCAATACCGACTTAAGTACAAGAAGACTGACTCTTCTTACTGTCTATGTTTTGAACCATTCTTGTGACACTAGTTATAGATTCCGATGCTTCACTTCAGGTTTCCTGTATCCCTCTAACCTTCATATTGACGATGAAACACAGAAATTGCATCGGAATTAAATACAAAAGGCACAAAGCAGACTTAAGTACAAGAAGAATGACTCTTCTTACTGTCTATGATTAAAACCATTCCTATGACACTTGTTATAGATTCCGATGCTTCACTCCAGGTTTACTGTATCCCTCTGACCTTCTTATTGACGATGAAACACAGAAATTGCATCGGAATTTAATACAAAATCACAATGCCGACTTAAGTACAAGAAGACTGACTCTTCTTACTGTCTATGTTTTGAACCATTCCTGTGACACTACTTATAGATTCCGATGCTGCACTTCAGGTTTACTGCATCCCTTGGACCTTCTTTTTGACGATCACACACAGAAATTGCATCGGAATAAATTACAAAATTCACAATGCCGACTTAAGTACAAGAAGACTGATTCTTCCTACTGTTAATGTTTTGAACCATTCCTGTGACACTAGTAATAGATTCCGTTGCTTCACTTCAGGTTTACTGTATCCCTCTGATCTTCTTATTGACGATGAAACACAGAAATTGCATCGGAATTAAATACAAAAGGCACAATGCCGACTTATATACAAAAAGACTGTCTCTTCTTACTGTCTATGTTTTGAACCAGTCCTGTGACACTAGTTATACATTCCGATGCTTCATTTCAGGTTTACTGTATCCCTTGGACCTACTTATTGACGATGAAAAACAGAAATTGCATCGAAATTAAACACAAAATGCACAATGCCGACTTAAGTACAAAATGACTGACTCTTCTTACTGACTATGTTTTGAACCATTCCTGTGACACTAGTTATAGATCCCGATGCTTCACTTCAGGTTTACTGTATCCCTTTGAATTCTTATTGACGAGGAAACACAGAAATTGCATCGGAATTAAATAGAAACGCCACAATGCCTACTTAAGTACAAGAAGACTGACTCTTCTAACTGCCTATGATTTGAACCATTCCTGTGACACTAGTTATAGATTCCGATGCTTCACATCAGTTTTACTGTATCCCTTGGACCTTCTTATTGACGATGAAACTCAGAAATTGCATCGGAATTAAATACAAAAGGCACAATGCCGACTTAAGTACAAGAAGACTGACTCTTCTTACTGACTATGTTTTGAACAATTCATGTGACAATAGTTATAGTTCCCGATGCTTCACTTCAGGTTTACTGTATCCCTCCGACCTTCTTATTGATAGGAAACACAGAAATTGCATCGGAATTAAATAGAAACGCCACAATGCCTACTTAAGTACAAGAAGACTGACTCTTCTTACTGGCTATGTTTTGAACCATTCCTGTCACACTAGTTATAGATTCCGATGCTTGACTTCAGTTTTACTGTATCCCTTGGACATTCTTATTGACGATGAAACACAGATATTGCATCGGAATTATATACAAAAGGCACAATGCCGACTTATGTACAAGAAGACTGACCCTTCTTACTGTCTACGTTTTGAACCATTCCTGTGACGCTAGTTATAGATTCCGATGCTTCACTACAGGTTTACTGTATCCCTTGGACATTCGTATTGACGATGAAACACAGAAATTGCATCGGAATGAAATTGAAAAGGCACAATGCCGACTAAAGTACTAGAAGACTGACTCTACTTACTGTCAATGTTTTGAACCAATCCTGTAACACTAGTTATAGATTCCGATGCTTCACTTCAGGTTTACTGTATCCCTTGGACCTTCTTATTGACGATGAAAAACTGAAATTGCATCGGAATTAAATAAAAAAGGCACAATACTGACTTAAGTACAAGAAGACTGACTCTTCTTACTGTCTATGTGTTGAACCATTCCTCTGATACTAGTTATAGATTCCGATGCTTCACTTCAGGTTTACTGTATCCCTTGGACCTTCTTATAGACGATGAAAGACAGAAATTGCGTCGGAATTAAATACAAAATCACAATACCGACTTAAGTACAAGAAGAATGACTCTTCTTACTGTCTAAGATTTAAACAATTCCTGTGACACTAGTTATAGATTCCGATGCTTCACTTCAGGTTTACTGTATCCCTTGGACCTTCGTATTGACGATGAAACACAGAAATTGCATCGGAAATAAATACAAAAGTCACAATGCCGACTTAATTGCAAGAAGACTGACTCCTCTTACTGCCTATGTTTTGAACCATTCCTGTGACACTAGTTATAGATTCCGATGCTTGACTTCAGTTTTACTGCATCCCTTGGACATGCTTATTGACGATGAAACACAGAAATTGCATCGGAATTAAATACAAAAGGCACAATGCCGACTTATGTACAAGAAGACTGACTCTTCTTACTGACTATGTTTTGAACCATTCCTGTGACACTAGTTATAGATCCCAATGCTTCACTTCAGGTTTACTGTATCCCTCTGACGTTCGTATTGACGAGGATACACAGAAATTTCATCGGAATTAAATAGAAACACCACAGTGCCTACATGGGTACAAGAGGACTGACTCTTCTAACTGGCTATGTTTTGAACCATCCTGTCACACTAGTTATAGATTCCGATGCATGACTTCCTTTTTACTGTATCCCTTGGACCTTCTTATTGACGATGAAACACAGAAATTACATCGGAATTAAATACAAAAGGCACCATGCCGACTTAATTGCAAGGAGACTGACTCCTCTTACTGCCTATGTTTTGAACCATTCCTGAGACACTAGTTATAGATTCCGATGCTTCACTTCAGGTTTACTGTATCCCTCTGACCTTCTTATTGACGATGAAACACAGAAATTGCATCGGAATTAAATACAAAAGTCACAATGCCGACTTACGTACAAGAAGACTGACCCTTCTAACTGTCTATGTTTTGAACCATTCCTGTGACACTAGTTATGGATTCTGATGCTTCACTTTAGGTTTACTGTATCCCTTGGACCTTCTTATTGACGATGAAACACAGAAATTGCATCGGAATTAAATACAAATGGCACAATGCCGACATAAGTACAAGAAGACTGACTCTTCTTACTGTCTATGGTTGGAACCATACCTGTGACACTAGTTATAGATTCCGATGCTTCACTTCAGGTTTACTGTATCCCTTGGACCTTCTTATTGACGATGAAACACAGAAATTGCATCGGAATTAAATACAAAAGGCACAATACCGACTTAAGTACAAGAAGACTGACTCTTCTTACTGTCTATGTTTTGAACCATTCCTGTGACAGTAGTTATAGATTCCGATGCTTTACTTCAGGTTTACTGTATCCCTTGGACCTTCTTATTGACGATGAATCACAGAAATTGCATTGGAATTAAATAGAAAAGGAACAATGCCTAACTAAGTACAAGAAGACTGACTCTTCTTACTGGCTTTGTTTTGAACCATTCCTGTCACACTAGTTATAGATTCCGATGCTTGACTTCAGTATTACTGTATCCCTTGGACATACTTATTGACGATGAAACACATAAATTGCATCGGAATTTAATACAAAAGGCACAATGCCGACTTAAGTACAAGAAAAATGACCCTTCTTACTGTCTACGTTTTGAACCATTCCTGTGACACTAGTTATAGATTGCGATGCTTCACTTCAGGTTTACTGTATCCCTTGGACCTTCGTATTGACGATGAAACACAGAAATTGCATCGGAATTAAATAGAAAAAGCACAATGCCGACTTAAGTACTAGAAGACTGACTCTTCTTACTGTCTATGTTTTGAACCATTCCTGTGTCACTAGTTATAGATTCCGATGCTTCACTTTAGGTTTATTGTATCCCTTGGACCTTCTTATTGACGATGAAAAAGAGAAATTGCATCGGAATTAAATACAAAAGGCACAATACTGACTTAAGTACAAGACGACTGACTCTTCTTACTGTCTATGTGTTGAACCATTCCGGTGACACTAGTTATAGATTCCGATGCTTCACTTCAGGTTTACTGTATCCCTTGGACCTTCTTATAGACGATGAACCACAGAAATTGCATCGGAATTAAATAAAAATCACAATACCGGCTTAAGTACAAGAAGACTGACTCTTCCTACAGCCTTTGTTTTGAACCATTCCTGTGACACTAGTTATAGATTCCGATGCTTCACTTCAGGTTTCCTGTATCCCTTTGACCTTCTCATTGACGATGAAACACAGAAATTGCATCGGAACTAAATAGAAAAGGCACAATGCCGACTTAAGTACAAGAAGACTGACTCTTCTTACTGTCTACGTTTTGAACTATCCCTGTGACTCTAGTTATAGATTCCGATGCTTCACTTCCGGTTTACTGTATCCCTTGGACCTTCTTATTGACGATGAAACACAGAAATTGCATCGGAATTAAATACAAAAGTCACAATGCCGACTTAAGTACAAGAAGACTGACTCTTCTTACTGACTATGTTTTGAACCATTCCTGTGACACTAATTATAGATCCCAATGCTTCACTTCAGGTTTACTGTATCCCTCTGACCTTCGTATTGACGAGGAAACACAGAAATTGCATCGGAATTAAATAGAAACGCCACAATGCCTACATGAGTACAAGAAGACTGACTCTTCTTACTGGCTATGTTTTGAACCATCCTGTGACACTAGTTATAGATTCCGATGCTTGACTTCAGTTTTACTGTATCCCTTGGGCCTTCTTATTGACGATGAAGCCCAGAAATTGCATCGGAATTAAATACAAAAGGCACAATGCCGACTTAAGTACAAGAAGACTGACTCTTCTTATTGTCTATGTTTTGAACCATTTGTGTGACACTAGTTATAGACTCTGATGCTTCACTCCGGTTTTACTGTATCCCTTGGACCTTTTTATAGACGATGAAACATAGAAATTGCATCGGAATTAAATACAAAAGGCACAATACCGACTTAAGTACAAGGAGACTGACTCTTCTTACTGTCTATGTTTTGAACCATTCCTGTGACACTAGTTATAGATTCCGATGCTTCACTTCAGGTTTACTGTATCCCTTGGACCTTCTTATTGACGATGAAACACAGAAATTGCATCGGAATTAAATAGAAAATGCACAATGATGACTTAAGTACAAGATGACTGACTCTTCTTACTGACTATGTTTTGAACCATTCCTGTGACCCTTGTTATAGATCCCGATGCTTCACTTCAGGTTTACTGTATCCCTCTGACCTTCTTATTGACGAGGAAACACAGAAATTGCATCGGAATTAAATAGAAACGCCACAATGACTACTTAAGTACAAGAAGACTAACTCTTCTTACTGGCTATGTTTAGAACCATCCTGTGACACTAGTTATAGATTCCGATTATAGACTTCAGTTTTACTGTATTCCTTGGACCTTCTTATTGACGATGAAACACAGAAATTGCATCGGAATTTAATACAAAAGGCATAATGCCGACTTAAGTACAAGAAGACTGACCCTTCTTACAGTCTATGTTTTGAACCATTCCTGTGACACTAGTTATGGATTCCGTTGCTTCACTTTTGGTTTACTGTATCCCTTGGACCTTCTTATTGACGATGAAACACAGAAATTGCATCGGAATTAAATACAAAAGGCACAATGCCGACATAAGTACAAGAAGACTGACTCTTCTTACTCTCTATGGTTTGAACCATTCCTGTGACACTAGATATAGATTCCGATGCTTCACTTCAGGTTTACTATATCCCTTGGACCTTCTTATTGACGATGAAACATAGAAATTGCATCGGAATTAAATACAAAAGGCACAATACCGACTTAAGTACAAGGAGACTGACTCTTCTTACTGTCTATGTTTTGAACCATTCCTGTGACACTAGTTATAGATTCCGATGCTTCACTTCAGGTTTACTGTATCCCTTGGACCTTCTTATTGACGTTGAAACACAGAAATTGCATCGGAATTAATTAGAAAAGGCACAATGCCGACTTAAGTACAAGAAGGCTGACTCTACTTACAGTCTATGTTTTGAACCATTCCTGTGACACTAGTTATAGATTCCGGTGCTTCACTTCAGGTGTACTGAATCCCTTGGACCTTCTTATTGACGATGAAACACAGATATTGCATCGGAATTAAATACAAAAGGCACAATGTCGACTTAAGTTCAAGAAGACTGACTCTTCTTACTGACTATGTTTTGAACCATACCTGTGACACTAGTTAAAGATCCCGATGCTTCACTTCAGGTTTACTGTATCCCTCTGACCTTCTTATTGTTAGGAAACACAGAAATTGCATCGGAATTAAATAGAAACGCCACAATGCCTACTTAAGTACAAGAAGACTGACTCTTCTTACTGGCTATGATTTGAACCATTCTTGTCACACTAGTTATAGATTCCGATGCTTCACTTCAGGTTTACTGGATCCCTTGATCTTCTTATTGACGATGAAAAACAGAAATTGCATCGGTATGAAATTCAAAAGGCAGAATGCCGACTTAAGTAAAAGAAGTCTGACTTTTCTTACTGTCTATGTTTTGAACCATTCCTGTGACACTAGTTATAGATTCCGATACTTCACTCCAGGTTTACTGTATCCCTTGGACCTACTTATTGACGATGAAACACATAAATGGCATCAGAATTAAATAGAAAATGCACAATGATGACTTTAGTACAAGATGACTGACTCTTCTTACTGACTATGTTTTGAACCATTCCTGTGACACTTGTTATAGATCCCGGTGCTTCACTTCAGGTTTACTGTACCCTCTGACCTTCTTATTGACGAGGAAACACAGAAATTGCATCGGAATTAAATAGAAACGCCACAATGCCTACTTAAGTACAAGAAGACTATCTCTTCTTACTGGCTATGTGTAGAACCATCCTGTGACACTAGTTATAGATTCTGATTATAGACTTCAGTTTTACTGTATCCCTTGGACCTTCTTATTGACGATGAAACACAGAAATTGCATCGGAATTCAATACAAAAGGAATAATGGCGACTTAAGTACTAGGAGACTGACCCTTCTTACTGTCTACGTTTTGAACCATTCCTGTGACACTAGTTATAGATTCAGATGCTTCACTTCAGGTTTCCTGTATCCCTTGGACCTTCGTATTGACGATGAAACACAGAAATTGCATCGGAATTAAATAGAAATGGCACAATGCCGACATAAGTACAAGAAGACTGACTCTTCTTACTGTCTATGGTTTGAACCAATCCTGTGACACTAGTTATAGATTCGGATGCTTTACTTCAGGTTTACTGTATCCCTTGGACCTTCTTATTGACGATGAAACACAGACATTGCATTGGAATTAAATACAAAAGGCACAATACCGACTTAAGTACCAGAAGACTGACTCTTCTTCCTGTCTATGTTTTGTACCATTCCTGTGACACTAGTTATAGATTCCGATGCTTCACTTCAGGTTTACTGTATCGCTTCGACCTTCTTATTGACGATGAAACACAGGAATTGCATCGGAATTATATACAAAAGGCAAAATGCCGACATTAGAACACGAAGACTGACACTTCTTACTGACTTTGTTTTGAACCATTCCTGTGACACTAGTTATAGATCCCGATGCTGCACTTCAGGTTTACTGTATCCCTGTGACCTTCTTATTGATAGGAAACACAGAAATTGCATCGTAATTAAATAGAAACGCCACAATGCCTACTTAAGTACAAGAAGACTGACTCTTCTTACAGGCTATGTTTTGAACCGTTCCTGTCACACTAGTTATAGATTCCGATGCTTGACTTCAGTTTTACTGTATCCCTTGGACATTCTTATTGACGATGAAACACAGAAATAGCATCGGAATGAAATACAAAAGGCACAATGCCGACTTAACTACAAGAAGACTGACCCTTCATACTGTCTACGTTTTGAACCATTCCTGTGACACTAGTTATAGATTCAGATGCTTCACTTCAGGTTTACTGTATCCCTTGGACCTTCGTATTGACGATGAAACACAGAAATTGCATCGGAATTAAATAGAAAAGGCACAATGCCGACTTAAGCACTAGAAGACTGACTCTTCTTACTGTCTATGTTTTGAACCATTCCTGTGACACTAGTTATAGATTCCGATGCTTCACTTCAGGTTTACTGTATGCCTTGGACCTTCTTATTGACGATGAAAAACAGAAATTGCATCGGAATTAAATACAAAAGGCACAATACCGACTTCAGTACAAGAAGACTGACTCTTCTTACTGTCTATGTGTTGAACCATTCCTGTGACTCTAGTTATAGATTCCGATGCTTCACTTCAGGTTTACTGTATCCCTTGGACCTTCTTATAGACGATGAAACACAGAAATTGCATCGGAATTAAATACAAAATCACAATACCGACTTAAGTACAAGAAGACTGACTCTTCTTACTGTCTAATATTTAAACAATTCCTGTGACACTAGTTATACATTCCGATGCTTCACTTCAGGTTTACTGTATCCCTTGGACCTTCTTATTGAAGATCAAACACAGAAATTGCATCGGAATAAAATACAAAAGGCACAATGCCGACTTAAATACAAGGAGACTGACTCTTCCTACAGTCTATATTTTGAACCATTCCTGTGACACTAATTATAGATTCCGATGCTTCACTTCAGGTTTACTGTATCCCTTGGACCTTCTTATTGTCGATGAAACACAGAAATTGAATCGAAACTAAACACAAAAGGCACAATGCCAACTTAAGTAGAAAAAGACTGACTCTTCTTACTGACTATGTTTTGAACCATTCCTGTGTCTCTATTTATAGATTCCGATGCTTCACTTCAGGTTTCCTGTATCCCTCTGACCTTCTTATTGACGATGAAACACAGAAATTGCATCGGAACTAAATAGAAAAGGCACAATGCCGACGTCCGTACAAGAAGACTGACTTTTCTTACTGTCTATGTTTTGAACCATCCCTGTGACACTAGTTATAGATTACGATGCTTCACTTCCGGTTTACTGTATCCCTTGGACCTTCTTATTGACGATGAAACACAGAAATTGCATCGGAACTAAATACAAAAGTCACAATGCCGACTTAAGTACAAGAAGACTGACTCTTCTTACTGACTATGTTTTGAACCATTCCTGTGACACTAGTTATAGATCCCAATGCTTCACTTCAGGTTTACTGTATCCCTCTGACCTTCGTATTGACGAGGAAACACAGAAATTGCATCGGAATTAAATAGAAACGCCACAATGCCTACATGAGTACAAGAAGACTGACTCTTCTTACTGGCTATGTTTTGAACCATCCTGTGACACTAGTTATAGTTTCCGATGCTTGAATACAGTTTTACTGTATCCCTTGGACCTTCTTATTGACGATGAAACACAGAAATTGCATCGGAATTAAATACAAAAGGCACAATGTCGACTTAAGTTCAAGAAGACTGACTCTTCTTACTGACTATGTTTTGAACCATTCCTGTGACACTAGTTAAAGATCCCGATGCTTCACTTCAGGTTTACTGTATCCCTCTGACCTTCTTATTGTTAGGAAACACAGAAATTGCATCGGAATTAAATAGAAACGCCACAATGCCTACTTAAGTACAAGAAGACTGACTCTTCTTACTGGCTATGATTTGAACCATTCTTGTCACACTAGTTATAGATTCCGATGCTTCACTTCAGGTTTACTGTATCCCTTGACCTTCTTATTGACGATGAAAAGCAGAAATTGCATCGGTATGAAATACAAAAGGCACAATACCGACTTAAGTACGAGAAGACTGTCTCTTCCTTCAGTCTATGTTTGAACCATTCCTGTAGCACTAGTTACAGATTCCGATGCTTCACATTAGGAATACTGTATCCCTTGGACCTTCTTATTGACGGTGAAACACAGAAATTGCATCGAAATTAAACTCAAACGGTACAATGCCGACATAAGTACAAGAAGACTGACTCTTCTTACTGTCTATGGTTTGAACCATTCCTGTGACACTAGTTTTAGATTCCGATGCTTCACTTCAGGTTTACTGTATCCCTTGGACCTTCTTATTGACGATGAAACACAGAAATTGCATCGGAATTAAATACAAAAGGCACAATGCCGAATAAGTACAAGAAGACTGACTCTTCTTACTGTCTATGTTTTGAACCATTCCTGTGACACTAGTTATAGACTCCGATGCTTCACTCCAGGTTTACTGTATCCCTTGGACCTTCTTATTGACGATGAAACAGAAATTGCATCGGAATTAAATACAAAAGGCATAATGCCGACATAAGTACAAGAAGACTGACTCTTCTTACTGTCTATGGTTTGAACCATTCCTGTGACACTAGTTATAGATTCGGATGCTTCACTTCAGGTTTACTGTATCCCTTGGACCTTCTTATTGACGATGAAACAAAGACATTGCATCGGAATTAAATACAAAAGGCACAATACCGACTTAAGTACAAGAAGACTGACTCTTCTTCCTGTCTATGTTTTGTACCATTCCTGTGACACTAGTTATAGATTCCAATGCTTCACTTCAGGTTTACTGTATCGCTTCGACCTTCTTATTGACGATGAAACACAGGAATTGCATCGGAATTAAATACAAAAGGCAAAATGCCGACATTAGAACACGAAGACTGACACTTCTTACTGACTATGTTTTGAACCATTCCTGTGACACTAGTTATAGATCCCGATGCTTCACTTCAGGTTTACTGTATCCCTGTGACCTTCTTATTGATAGGAAACACAGAAATTGCATCGGATTTAAATATAAACGCCACAATGCCTACGTAAGTACAAGAAGACTAACTCTTCTTACAGGCTATGATTTGAACCATTCCTGTCACACTAGTTATAGATTCCGATGCTTGACTTCAGTTTTACTGTATCCCTTGGACCTTCGTATTGACGATGAAACACAGAAATTGCATCGGAATTAAATAGAAAAGGCACAATGCCGACTTAAGTACTAGAAGACTGACTCTTCTTACTGTCTATGTTTTGAACCGTTCCTGTGACACTAGTTATAGATTCCGATGCTTCACTTCAGGTTTACTGTATGCCTTGGACCTTCTTATTGACGATGAAAAACAGAAATTGCATCGGAATTAAATACAAAAGGCACAATACCGACTTCAGTACAAGAAGACAGACTCTTCTTACTGTCTATGTGTTGAACCATTCCTGTGACTCTAGTTATAGATTCCGATGCTTCACTTCAGGTTTACTGTATCCCTTGGACCTTCTTATAGACGATGAAACACAGAAATTGCATCGGAATTAAATACAAAATCACAATACCGACGTAAGCACAAGAAGACTGACTCTTCTTACTGTCTAAGATTTAAACAATTCCTGTGACACTAGTTATAGATTCCGATGCTTCACTTCAGGTTTACTGTATCCCTTGGACCTTCTTATTTAAGATCAAACACAGAAATTGCATCGGAATAAAATACAAAAGGCACAATGCCGACTTAAGTACAAGAAGACTGACTCCTCCTACTGTCAATGTTTTGAACCATTCCTGTGACACTAGTAATAGATTCCGATGCTTCACTTCAGGTTTACTGTATCCCTTGGACCTTCTTATTGTCGATGAAACACAGAAATTGCATCGAAACTAAACACAAAAGGCACAATGCCGACTTAAGTAGAAAAAGACTGACTCTTCTTACTAACTATGTTTTGAACCATTCCTGTGTCTCTATTTATAGATTCCGATGCTTCACTTCAGGTTTCCTGTATCCCTTGACCTTCTTATTGACGATGAAAAACAGAAATTGCATCGGTATGAAATACAAAAGGCACAATACCGACTTAAGTACGAGAAGACTGTCTCTTCCTACAGTCTATGTTTGAACCATTCCTGTGGCACTAGTTACAGATTCCGATGCTTCACATTAGGTTTACTGTATCCCTTGGACCTTCTTATTGACGATGAAACACAGAAATTGCATCGAAATTAAACTCAAAAGGTACAATGCCGACATATGTACAAGAAGACTGACTATTCTTACTGTCTATGGTTTGAACCATTCCTGTGACACTAGTTTTAGATTCCGATGCTTCACTTCAGGTTTACTGTATCCCTTGGACCTTCTTATTGACGATGAAACACAGAAATTGCATCGGAATTAAATACAAAAGGCACAATGCCGAATTAAGTACAAGTAAGACTGACTCTTCTTACTGTCTATGTTTTGAACCATTCCTGTGACACTAGTTATAGACTCCGATGCTTCACTCCAGGTTTACTGTATCCCTTGGACCTTTTATTGACGATGAAACAGAAATTGCATCGGAATTAAATACAAAAGGCATAATGCCGACTTAAGTAAAAGAAGTCTGACTTTTCTTACTGTCTATGTTTTGAACCATTCCTGTGACACTAGTTATAGATTCCGATACTTCACTCCAGGTTTACTGTATCCCTTGGACCTTCTTATTGACGATGAAACACATAAATTGCATCAGAATTAAATAGAAAATGCACAATGATTACTTAAGTACAAGATGACTGACTCTTCTTACTGACTATGTTTGAACCATTCCTGTGACACTTGTTATAGATCCCGATGCTTCACTTCAGGTTTACTGTATCCCTCTGACCTTCTTATTGACGAGGAAACACAGAAATAGCATCGGAATTAAATAGAAACGCCACAATGCCTACTTAAGTACAAGAAGACTATCTCTTTTTACTGGCTATGTTTAGAACCATCCTGTGACACTAGTTATAGATTCTGATTATAGACTTCAGTTTTACTGTATCCCTTGGACCTTCTTATTGACGATGAAACACAGAAATTGCATCGGAATTCAATACAAAAGGAATAATGGCGACTTAAGTACGAGGAGACTGACCCTTCTTACTGTCTATGTTTTGAACCATTCCTGTGACACTAGTTATGGATTCCGATGCTTCACTTTAGGTTTACTGTATCCCTTGGACCTTCTTATTGACGATGAAACACAGAAATTGCATCGGAATGAAATACAAAAGGCACAATGCCGACATAAGTACAAGAAGACTAACTCTTCTTACAGGCTATGATTTGAACCATTCCTGTCACACTAGTTATAGATTCCGATGCTTGACTTCAGTTTTACTGTATCCCTTGGACATTCTTATTGACGATGAAACAAAGAAATTGCATCGGAATTAAATACAAAAGGCACAATGCCGACTTAAGTACAAGAAGACTGACCCTTCTTACTGTCTACGTTTTGAACCATTCCTGTGACACAAGTTATAGATTCAGATGCTTCACTTCAGGTTTACTGTATCCCTTGGACCTTCGTATTGACGATGAAACACAGAAATTGCATCGGAATTAAATAGAAAAGGCACAATGCCGACTTAAGTACAAGAAGACTAACTCTTCTTACAGGCTATGATTTGAACCATTCCTGTCACACTAGTTATAGATTCCGATGCTTGACTTCAGTTTTACTGTATCCCTTGGACATTCTTATTGACGATGAAACAAAGAAATTGCATCGGAATTAAATACAAAAGGCACAATGCAGAATTAAGTACAAGAATTCTTACTCTTCTTACTGTCTATATTTTGATCCATTCCTGTGACACTAGTTATAGATTCCGATGCTTCACTCCAGGTTTCCTGTATCCCTTGGACCTTCTTATTGACGATGAAACACAGAAATTGCATCGGAATTAAATACAAAAGGCACAATGCCGAATTAATTGCAAGAAGACTGACTCTTCTTACTGCCTATGTTTTGAACCATACCTGTGACACTTGTTATAGATTCCGATGATTCACTTCTGGTTTACTGTATCCCTCTGACCTTATTATTGACGATGAAACACAGAAATAGCATCGGAATTAAATACAAAAGGCACAATGCCGAATTAAGTACAAGAAGACTGACTCTTCTTACTGTCTATGTTTTGAACCATTCCTGTGACACTAGTTATAGACTCCGATGCTTCACTCCAGGTTTACTGTATCCCTTGGACCTTTTTATTGACGTTGAAACACAGAAATTGCATCGGAATTAAATACAAAAGGCATAATGCCGACTTAAGTAAAAGAAGTCTGACTTTTCTTACTGTCTATGTTTTGAACCATTCCTGTGACACTAGTTATAGATTCCGATTTTTCACTCCAGGTTTACTGTATCCCTTGGACCTTCTTATTGACGATGAAACACAGAAATTGCATCAGAATTAAATAGAAAATGCACAATGATGACTTAAGTACAAGATGGCTGACTCTTCTTACTGACTATGTTTTGAACCATTCCTGTGACACTTGTTATAGATCCCGATGCTTCACTTCAGGTTTACTGTATCCCTCTGACCTTCTTATTGACGAGGAAACACAGAAATTGCATCGGAATTAAATAGAAACGCCACAATGCCTACTTAAGTACAAGAAGACTAACTCTTCTTACTGGCTATGTTTAGAACCATCCTGTGACTCTAGTTATAGATTCCGATTATAGACTTCAGTTTTACTGTATCCCTTGGACCTTCTTATTGACGATGAAACACAGAAATTGCATCGGAATTCATACAAAAGGCATAATGCCGACTTAAGTACAAGAAGACTGACCCTTCTTACTGTCTATGTTTTGAACCATTCCTGTGACACTATTTATGGATTCCTATGCCTAACTTTAGGTTTACTGTATCCCTTGGACCTTCATATTGACGATGAAACACAGAAATTCCATCGGAATGAAATACAAAAGGCACAGTGCCGACATAAGTACAAGAAGACTGACTCTTCTTACTCTCTATGGTTTGAACCATTCCTGTGACACTAGTTATAGATTCGGATGCTTCACTTCAGGTTTACTGTATCCCTTGGACCTTCTTATTGACGATGAAACAAAGACATTGCATCGGAATTAAATACAAAAGGCACAATACCGACTTAAGTACAAGAAGACTGACTCTTCTTCCTGTCTATGTTTTGTACCATTCCTGTGACACTAGTTATAGATTCCAATGCTTCACTTCAGGTTTACTGTATCGCTTCGACCTTCTTATTGACGATGAAACACAGGAATTGCATCGGAATTAAATACAAAAGGCTAAATGCCGACATTAGAACACGAAGACTGACACTTCTTACTGACTATGTTTTGAACCATTCCTGTGACACTAGTTATAGATCCCGATGCTTCACTTCAGGTTTACTGTATCCCTGTGACCTTCTTATTGATAGGAAACACAGAAATTGCATCGGAATTAAATATAAACGCCACAATGCCTACTTAAGTACAAGAAGACTAACTCTTCTTACAGGCTATGATTTGAACCATTCCTGTCACACTAGTTATAGATTCCGATGCTTGACTTCAGTTTTACTGTATCCCTTGGACATTATTATTGACGATGAAACAAAGAAATTGCATCGGAATTAAATACAAAAGGCACAATGCCGACTTAAGTACAAGAAGACTGACCCTTCTTACTGTCTACGTTTTGAACCATTCCTGTGACACAAGTTATAGATTCAGATGCTTCACTTCAGGTTTACTGTATCCCTTGGACCTTCGTATTGACGATGAAACACAGAAATTGCATCGGAATTAAATAGAAAAGGCACAATGCCGACTTAAGTACTAGAAGACTGACTCTTCTTACTGACTATGTTTTGAACCATTCCTGTGACACTAGTTATAGATTCCGATGCTTCACTTCAGGTTTACTGTATGCCTTGGACCTTCTTATTGACGATGAAAAACAGAAATTGCATCGGAATTAAATACAAAAGGCACAATACCGACTTCAGTACAAGAAGACTGACTCTTCTTACTGTCTATGTGTTGAACCATTCCTGTGACTCTAGTTATAGATTCCGATGCTTCACTTCAGGTTTACTGTATCCCTTGGACCTTCTTATAGACGATGAAACACAGAAATTGCATCGGAATTAAATACAAAATCACAATACCGACTTAAGTACTAGAAGACTGACTCTTCTTACTGTCTATGTTTTGAACCATTCCTGTGACACTAGTTATAGACTCCGATGCTTCACTCCAGGTTTACTGTATCCCTTGGACCTTTCTATTGACGTTGAAACACAGAAATTGCATCGGAATTAAATACAAAAGGCATAATGCCGACTTAAGTAAAAGAAGTCTGACTTTTCTTACTGTCTATGTTTTGAACCATTCCTGTGACACTAGTTATAGATTCCGATGTTTCACTCCAGGTTTACTGTATCCCTTGGACCTTCTTATTGACGATGAAACACAGAAATTGCATCAGAATTAAATAGAAAATGCACAATGATGACTTAAGTACAATATGGCTGACTCTTCTTACTGACTATGTTTTGAACCATTCCTGTGACACTTGTTATAGATCCCGATGCTTCACTTCAGGTTTACTGTATCCCTCTGACCTTCTTATTGACGAGGAAACACAGAAATTGCATCGAAATTAAATATAAACGCCACAATGCCTACATGAGTACAAGAAGACTGACTCTTCTTACTGCCTATGTTTTGAACCATTCCTGTGACACTTGTTATAGATTCCGATGCTTCACTTCTGGTTTACTGTATCCCTTGGACCTTCTTATTGACGATGAAACACAGAAATTGCATCGGAATTCAATACAAAAAGCATAATGCCGACTTAAGTACAAGAAGACTGACCCTTCTTACTGTCTATGTTTTGAACCATTCCTGTGACACTATTTATGGATTCCTATGCCTCACTTTAGGTTTACTGTATCCCTTGGACCTTCATATTGACGATGAAACACAGAAATTGCATCGGAATTAAATACAAAAGGCACAATGCCGACATAAGTACAAGAAGACTGACTCTTCTTACTGTCTCTGGTTTGAACCATTCCTGTGACACTAGTTATGGATTCCGATGCTTCACTTCAGGTTTACTGTATCTCTTGGACCTTCTTATTGACGATGAAACACAGACATTGCATCGGAATTAAATACAAAGGGCACAATACCGACTTAAGTACAAGAAGACTGACTCTTCTTACTGTCTATGTTTTGAACCATTCCTGTGACACTAGTTATAGATTCCGATGCTTCACTTCAGGTTTACTGTACCCCTTGGACCTTCTTATTGACGATAAAACACAGAAATTGAATCGGAATTAAATAGAAAAGGCACAATGCCGACTTAAGTACAACATGACCGACTCTTCTTACTGTCTATGTTTTGAACCATTCCTGTGTTACTAGTTATAGATTCCGATGCTTCACTTCAGGTTTACTGTATCCCTTGGACCTTCTTATTTAAGATCAAACACAGAAATTGCATCGGAATAAAATACAAAAGGCACAATGCCGACTTAAGTACAAGAAGACTGACTCCTCCTACTGTCAATGTTTTGAACCATTCCTGTGACACTAGTAATAGATTCCGATGCTTCACTTCAGGTTACTGTATCCCACTGATCTTCTTATTGACGATGAAACACAGAAATTGCATCGGAATTAAATACAAAATTCACAATGCAGACTTAAATACAAGAAGACTGACTCTTCCTACAGTCTATGTTTTGAACCATTCCTGTGACACTAGTTATAGATTCCGATGCTTCACTTCCGGTTTACTGTATCCCTTGGACCTTCTTATTGTCGATGAAACACAGAAATTGCATCGAAACTAAACACAAAAGGCACAATGCCGACTTAAGTAGAAAAAGACTGACTCTTCTTACTAACTATGTTTTGAACCATTCCTGTGTCTCTATTTATAGATTCCGATGCTTCACTTCAGGTTTCCTGTATCCCTTGACCTTCTTATTGACGATGAAAAACAGAAATTGCATCGGTATGAAATACAAAAGGCACAATACCGACTTAAGTACGAGAAGACTGTCTCTTCCTACAGTCTATGTTTGAACCATTCCTGTGGCACTAGTTACAGATTCCGATGCTTCACATTAGGTTTACTGTATCCCTTGGACCTTCTTATTGACGATGAAACACAGAAATTGCATCGAAATTAAACTCAAAAGGTACAATGCCGACATATGTACAAGAAGACTGACTATTCTTACTGTCTATGGTTTGAACCATTCCTGTGACACTAGTTTTAGATTCCGATGCTTCACTTCAGGTTTACTGTATCCCTTGGACCTTCTTATTGACGATGAAACACAGAAATTGCATCGGAATTAAATACAAAAGGCACAATGCCGAATTAAGTACAAGTAAGACTGACTCTTCTTACTGTCTATGTTTTGAACCATTCCTGTGACACTAGTTATAGACTCCGATGCTTCACTCCAGGTTTACTGTATCCCTTGGACCTTTTATTGACGATGAAACAGAAATTGCATCGGAATTAAATACAAAAGGCATAATGCCGACTTAAGTAAAAGAAGTCTGACTTTTCTTACTGTCTATGTTTTGAACCATTCCAGTGACACTAGTTATAGATTCCGATACTTCACTCCAGGTTTACTGTATCCCTTGGACCTTCTTATTGACGATGAAACACATAAATTGCATCAGAATTAAATAGAAAATGCACAATGATTACTTAAGTACAAGATGACTGACTCTTCTTACTGACTATGTTTGAACCATTCCTGTGACACTTGTTATAGATCCCGATGCTTCACTTCAGGTTTACTGTATCCCTCTGACCTTCTTATTGACGAGGAAACACAGAAATAGCATCGGAATTAAATAGAAACGCCACAATGCCTACTTAAGTACAAGAAGACTATCTCTTTTTACTGGCTATGTTTAGAACCATCCTGTGACACTAGTTATAGATTCTGATTATAGACTTCAGTTTTACTGTATCCCTTGGACCTTCTTATTGACGATGAAACACAGAAATTGCATCGGAATTCAATACAAAAGGAATAATGGCGACTTAAGTACGAGGAGACTGACCCTTCTTACTGTCTATGTTTTGAACCATTCCTGTGACACTAGTTATGGATTCCGATGCTTCACTTTAGGTTTACTGTATCCCTTGGACCTTCTTATTGACGATGAAACACAGAAATTGCATCGGAATGAAATACAAAAGGCACAATGCCGACATAAGTACAAGAAGACTAACTCTTCTTACAGGCTATGATTTGAACCATTCCTGTCACACTAGTTATAGATTCCGATGCTTGACTTCAGTTTTACTGTATCCCTTGGACATTCTTATTGACGATGAAACAAAGAAATTGCATCGGAATTAAATACAAAAGGCACAATGCCGACTTAAGTACAAGAAGACTGACCCTTCTTACTGTCTACGTTTTGAACCATTCCTGTGACACAAGTTATAGATTCAGATGCTTCACTTCAGGTTTACTGTATCCCTTGGACCTTCGTATTGACGATGAAACACAGAAATTGCATCGGAATTAAATAGAAAAGGCACAATGCCGACTTAAGTACAAGAAGACTAACTCTTCTTACAGGCTATGATTTGAACCATTCCTGTCACACTAGTTATAGATTCCGATGCTTGACTTCAGTTTTACTGTATCCCTTGGACATTCTTATTGACGATGAAACAAAGAAATTGCATCGGAATTAAATACAAAAGGCACAATGCAGAATTAAGTACAAGAATTCTTACTCTTCTTACTGTCTATATTTTGATCCATTCCTGTGACACTAGTTATAGATTCCGATGCTTCACTCCAGGTTTCCTGTATCCCTTGGACCTTCTTATTGACGATGAAACACAGAAATTGCATCGGAATTAAATACAAAAGGCACAATGCCGAATTAATTGCAAGAAGACTGACTCTTCTTACTGCCTATGTTTTGAACCATACCTGTGACACTTGTTATAGATTCTGATGATTCACTTCTGGTTTACTGTATCCCTCTGACCTTATTATTGACGATGAAACACAGAAATAGCATCGGAATTAAGTACAAAAGGCACAATGCCGAATTAAGTACAAGAAGACTGACTCTTCTTACTGTCTATGTTTTGAACCATTCCTGTGACACTAGTTATAGACTCCGATGCTTCACTCCAGGTTTACTGTATCCCTTGGACCTTTTTATTGACGTTGAAACACAGAAATTGCATCGGAATTAAATACAAAAGGCATAATGCCGACTTAAGTAAAAGAAGTCTGACTTTTCTTACTGTCTATGTTTTGAACCATTCCTGTGACACTAGTTATAGATTCCGATTTTTCACTCCAGGTTTACTGTATCCCTTGGACCTTCTTATTGACGATGAAACACAGAAATTGCATCAGAATTAAATAGAAAATGCACAATGATGACTTAAGTACAAGATGGCTGACTCTTCTTACTGACTATGTTTTGAACCATTCCTGTGACACTTGTTATAGATCCCGATGCTTCACTTCAGGTTTACTGTATCCCTCTGACCTTCTTATTGACGAGGAAACACAGAAATTGCATCGGAATTAAATAGAAACGCCACAATGCCTACTTAAGTACAAGAAGACTAACTCTTCTTACTGGCTATGTTTAGAACCATCCTGTGACTCTAGTTATAGATTCCGATTATAGACTTCAGTTTTACTGTATCCCTTGGACCTTCTTATTGACGATGAAACACAGAAATTGCATCGGAATTCAATACAAAAGGCATAATGCCGACTTAAGTACAAGAAGACTGACCCTTCTTACTGTCTATGTTTTGAACCATTCCTGTGACACTATTTATGGATTCCTATGCCTAACTTTAGGTTTACTGTATCCCTTGGACCTTCATATTGACGATGAAACACAGAAATTCCATCGGAATGAAATACAAAAGGCACAGTGCCGACATAAGTACAAGAAGACTGACTCTTCTTACTGTCTATGGTTTGAACCATTCCTGTGACACTAGTTATAGATTCGGATGCTTCACTTCAGGTTTACTGTATCCCTTGGACCTTCTTATTGACGATGAAACAAAGACATTGCATCGGAATTAAATACAAAAGGCACAATACCGACTTAAGTACAAGAAGACTGACTCTTCTTCCTGTCTATGTTTTGTACCATTCCTGTGACACTAGTTATAGATTCCAATGCTTCACTTCAGGTTTACTGTATCGCTTCGACCTTCTTATTGACGATGAAACACAGGAATTGCATCGGAATTAAATACAAAAGGCTAAATGCCGACATTAGAACACGAAGACTGACACTTCTTACTGACTATGTTTTGAACCATTCCTGTGACACTAGTTATAGATCCCGATGCTTCACTTCAGGTTTACTGTATCCCTGTGACCTTCTTATTGATAGGAAACACAGAAATTGCATCGGAATTAAATATAAACGCCACAATGCCTACTTAAGTACAAGAAGACTAACTCTTCTTACAGGCTATGATTTGAACCATTCCTGTCACACTAGTTATAGATTCCGATGCTTGACTTCAGTTTTACTGTATCCCTTGGACATTATTATTGACGATGAAACAAAGAAATTGCATCGGAATTAAATACAAAAGGCACAATGCCGACTTAAGTACAAGAAGACTGACCCTTCTTACTGTCTACGTTTTGAACCATTCCTGTGACACAAGTTATAGATTCAGATGCTTCACTTCAGGTTTACTGTATCCCTTGGACCTTCGTATTGACGATGAAACACAGAAATTGCATCGGAATTAAATAGAAAAGGCACAATGCCGACTTAAGTACTAGAAGACTGACTCTTCTTACTGACTATGTTTTGAACCATTCCTGTGACACTAGTTATAGATTCCGATGCTTCACTTCAGGTTTACTGTATGCCTTGGACCTTCTTATTGACGATGAAAAACAGAAATTGCATCGGAATTAAATACAAAAGGCACAATACCGACTTCAGTACAAGAAGACTGACTCTTCTTACTGTCTATGTGTTGAACCATTCCTGTGACTCTAGTTATAGATTCCGATACTTCACTTCAGGTTTACTGTATCCCTTGGACCTTCTTATAGACGATGAAACACAGAAATTGCATCGGAATTAAATACAAAATCACAATACCGACTTAAGTACAAGAAGACTGACTCTTCTTACTGTCTAAGATTTAAACAATTCCTGTGACACTAGTAATAGATTCCGATGCTTCACTTCAGGTTTACTGTATCCCTTGGACCTTCTTATTGAAGATCAAACACAGAAATTGCATCGGAATAAAATACAAAAGGCACAATGCCGACTTAAGTACAAGAAGACTGACTCCTCCTACTGTCAATGTTTTGAACCATTCCTGTGACACTAGTAATTGATTCCGATGCTTCACTTCAGGTTACTGTATCCCACTGATCTTCTTATTGACGATGAAACACAGAAATTGCATCGGAATTAAATACAAAATTCACAATGCAGACTTAAATACAAGAAGACTGACTCTTCCTACAGTCTATGTTTTGAACCATTCCTGTGACACTAGTTATAGATTCCGATGCTTCACTTCCGGTTTACTGTATCCCTTGGACCCTCTTATTGTCGATGAAACACAAAAATTGCATCGAAACTAAACACAAAAGGCACAATGCCGACTTAAGTAGAAAAAGACTGACTCTTCTTACTGACTATGTTTTGAACCATTCCTGTGTCTCTATTTATAGATTCCGATGCTTCACTTCAGGTTTCCTGTATCCCTCTGACCTTCTTATTGACGATGAAACACAAAAATTGCATCGGAACTAAGTAGAAAAGGCACAATGCCGACTTCAGTACAAGAAGACTGACTTTTCTTACTGTCTATGTTTTATACCATCCCTGTGACACTAGTTATAGATTACGATGCTTCACTTCCGGTTTACTGTATTCCTTGGACCTTCTTATTGACGATGAAACACAGAAATTGCATCGGAATTAAATACAAAATTCACAATGCAGACTTAAATACAAGAAGGCTGACTCTTCCTACAGTCTATGTTTTGAACCATTCCTGTGACACTAGTTATAGATCCCAATGCTTCACTTCAGGTTTACTGTATCCCTCTGACCTTCGTATTGACGAGGAAACACAGAAATTGCATCGGAATTAAATAGAAACGCCACAATGCCTACATGAGTACAAGAAGACTGACTCTTCTTACTGCCTATGTCTTGAACCATTCCTGTGACACTTGTTATAGATTCCGATGCTTCACTTCTGGTTTACTGTATCCCTCTGACCTTATTATTGACGATGAAACACAGAAATAGCATCGGAATTAAATACAAAAGGCACAATGCCGAATTAAGTACAAGAAGACTGACTCTTCTTACTGTCTATGTTTTGAACCATTCCTGTGACACTAGTTATAGACTCCGATGCTTCACTCCAGGTTTACTGTATCCCTTGGACCTTTCTATTGACGTTGAAACACAGAAATTGCATCGGAATTAAATACAAAAGGCATAATGCCGACTTAAGTAAAAGAAGTCTGACTTTTCTTACTGTCTATGTTTTGAACCATTCCTGTGACACTAGTTATAGATTCCGATGTTTCACTCCAGGTTTACTGTATCCCTTGGACCTTCTTATTGACGATGAAACACAGAAATTGCATCAGAATTAAATAGAAAATGCACAATGATGACTTAAGTACAAGATGGCTGACTCTTCTTACTGACTATGTTTTGAACCATTCCTGTGACACTTGTTATAGATCCCGATGCTTCACTTCAGGTTTACTGTATCCCTCTGACCTTCTTATTGACGAGGAAACACAGAAATTGCATCGGAATTAAATATAAACGCCACAATGCCTACATGAGTACAAGAAGACTGACTCTTCTTACTGCCTATGTTTTGAACCATTCCTGTGACACTTGTTATAGATTCCGATGCTTCACTTCTGGTTTACTGTATCCCTTGGACCTTCTTATTGACGATGAAACACAGAAATTGCATCGGAATTCAATACAAAAAGCATAATGCCGACTTAAGTACAAGAAGACTGACCCTTCTTACTGTCTATGTTTTGAACCATTCCTGTGACACTATTTATGGATTCCTATGCCTCACTTTAGGTTTACTGTATCCCTTGGACCTTCATATTGACGATGAAACACAGAAATTGCATCGGAATTAAATACAAAAGGCACAATGCCGACATAAGTACAAGAAGACTGACTCTTCTTACTGTCTCTGGTTTGAACCATTCCTGTGACACTAGTTATGGATTCCGATGCTTCACTTCAGGTTTACTGTATCTCTTGGACCTTCTTATTGACGATGAAACACAGACATTGCATCGGAATTAAATACAAAGGGCACAATACCGACTTAAGTACAAGAAGACTGACTCTTCTTACTGTCTATGTTTTGAACCATTCCTGTGACACTAGTTATAGATTCCGATGCTTCACTTCAGGTTTACTGTACCCCTTGGACCTTCTTATTGACGATAAAACACAGAAATTGAATCGGAATTAAATAGAAAAGGCACAATGCCGACTTAAGTACAACATGACCGACTCTTCTTACTGTCTATGTTTTGAACCATTCCTGTGTTACTAGTTATAGATTCCGATGCTTCACTTCAGGTTTACTGTATCCCTTGGTCCTTCTTGTTGACGATGAAACACAGAAACTGCATCGGAATTAAATAGAAAAGGCACAATGCCGACTTAAGTACAAGAAGGCTGACTCTTCTTACAGTCTATGTTTTAACCATTCCTGTGACACTAGTTATAGATTCCGGTGCTTCACGTCAGGTTTACTGTATCCCTTGGACCTTCTTATTGACGATGAAATACAGAAATTGCATCGGAATTAAATACAAAAGGCACAATACCGACTTAAGTACGAGAAGACTGACTCTTTTTACAGTCTATGTTTTGAACCATTCCTGTGACACTAGTTATAGATCCCAATGCTTCACTTCAGGTTTACTGTATCCCTCTGACCTTCGTATTGACGAGGAAACACAGAAATTGCATCGCAATTAAATAGAAACGCCACAATGCCGGCTTAATAGCAAGGAGACTGACTCTTCTTACTGACTATGTTTTGAACCATTCCTGTGACACTAGTTATAGATTCCGATGCTTCACTTCAGGTTTACTGTATCCCTTGGACCTTCTTATTGACGATGAAACACAGAAATTGCATCGAAATTAAACTCATAAGGCAGAATGCCGTCTTAAGTACAAAAAGACTGACTCTTCTTACTGACTATGTTTTGAACCATTCCTGTGACACTAGTTATAGATTCCGATGCTTCACTACCGGTTTACTGTATCCGTTGGACCTTCTTCTTGACGATGAAACACAGAAATGGCATCGGAATTAAATACAAAAGGCATAATGCCGACTTAAGTAAAAGAAGTCTGACTTTTCTTACTGTCTATGATTTGAACCATTCCTGTGATACTAGTTATAGATTCCGATGATTCACTCCAGGTTTACTGTATCCCTTGGACCTTCTTATTGACGATGAAACACAGAAATTGCATCAGAATTAAATAGAAAATGCACAATGATGACTTAAGCACAAGAAGACTAAATCTTCTTACTGACTATGTTTTGAACCATTCCTGTGACACTACTTATAGATCCCGATGCTTCACTTCAGGTTTACTGTATCCCTCTGACCTTCTTATTGACGAGGAAACACAGAAATTGCATCGGAATTAAATAGAAACGCCACAATGCCTACTTAAGTACAAGAAGACTAACTCTTCTCACTGGCTATGTTTAAAACCATCCTGTGAAACAAGTTATAGATTCTGATGCTAGACGTCAGTTTTACTGTATCCCTTGGACCTTCTTATTGACGATGAAACACAGAAATTGCATCGGAATTCAATACAAAAGGCACAATGCCGACTTAAGTACAAGAAGACTGACCCTTCTTGCTGTCTATGTTTTGAACCATTCCTGTGACACTAGTTATGGATTCCGATGCTTCACTTTAGTTTTACTGTATCCCTTGGACCTTCTTATTGACGATGAAACTCAGAAATTGCATCCGAAATATATACAAAAGGCAGAATGCCGACATACGTACAAGAAGACTGACTCTTCTTACTGTCTATGTTTGAACCATTCCTGTGACACTAGTTATAGATTCCGATGCTTCACTTCCGGTTTACTGTATCCGTTGGACCTTCTTATTGACGATGAAACACAGAAATGGCATCGGATTTAAATACAAAAGGCATAATGCCGACTTAAGTAAAAGAAGTCTGACTTTTCTTACTGTCTATGATTTGAACCATTCCTGTGATACTAATTATAGATTCCGATGATTCACTCCAGGTTTACTGTATCCCTTAGACCTTCTTATTGACGATGAAACACAGAATATGCATCGGAATTAAATACAAAATCACAATACCCACTTAAGTACAAGAAGACTGACACTTCTTACTGTCTATGCCTTGAACCATTCCTGTGACACTAGTTATAGATTCCAATGCTTCACTTCAGGTTTACTGTATCCCTTGGAACTTCTTATTGACGATGAAAAACAGAAATTACATCGGAATTAAATACAAAAGGCACCATGCCGACTTAAGTACAAGAAGACTGACTCTTCCTACACTCAATGTTTTGAAACATTCCAGTGACATGAGTTATAGATTCCGATGCTTCACTTCAGGTTTACTGTATCCCTCTGATCTTCTTATTGACGATGAAACACAGAAATTGCATCGGAATTAAATACAAAAGGCACAATGCCGACTTAAGTACAAGAAGACTGACTCTTCTAACTGACTTTGTTTTGAACCATTCCTGTGACACTAGTTATAGACTCTGATGCTTCACTTCAGGTTTACTGTATCCCTTGGACCTTCTTATTGACGATGAAAAACAGAAATTACATCGGAATTAAATACAAAAGGCACCATGCCGACTTAAGTACAAGAAGACTGACTCTTCCTACAGTCAATGTTTTGAACCATTCCTGTGACACGAGTTATAGATTCCAATGCTTCACTTCAGGTTTACTGTATCCCTCTGATCTTCTTATTAACGATGAAACATAGAAATTGCATCGGAATTAAATACAAAAGGCACAATGCCGACTTAAGTACAAGGAGACTGACACTTCTAACTGACTATGTTTTGAACCATTCCTGTGACACTAGTTATGGACTCTGATGCTTCACTTCAGGTTTACTGTATCCCTTGGACCTTCTTATTGACGATGAAACACAGAAATTGCATCGGAATTAAATACGAAAGGCACAATGCCGAATTAAGTACAAGAAACTGACTCTTCTTACTGGCAATGTTTGAACCATTCCTGTGACACTAGTTATAGATTCCGATGCCTGACTTCAGATTTACTGTATTCCTTGGACCTTCTTATTGACGACGAAACACAAAAATTGCATCGGAATTAAATACAAAAGGCACAATGCCGACTTAAGTACAAGAAGACTGACCCTTCTTACTGTCTATGTTTCGAACCATTCCTGTGACACTAGTTATAGATTCCGATTCTTCACTTCAAGTTTACTGTATCCCTTGGACCTTCTTATTGACGATGAAACACAGAAATTGCTTCGAATTAAATACAAAAGGCACAATGCCGACTTAAGTACAAGAAGACTGACTCTTCCTACTGTCAATGTTTTGAACCATTCCTGTGACTCTAGTTATAGATTCCGATGCTTCACTTAAGGTTTACTGTATCCCTCTGATCTTCTTATTGACGATGAAACACAGAAATTGCATCGGAATTAAATACAAAAGGCACAATACCAACTTAAGTACAAGAAGACTGACTCATCTTACTGTGTATGTTTTGAACCATTCCTGTGACACTAGTTATAGATTCCGATGCTTCACTTCAGGTTTACTGTATCCCTTGGACCTTCTTATTGACGCTGAAACACAGAAATTGCATCGGAATTAAAGACAAAAGGCACAATGCAGACTTAAGTACAAGAGGACTGACTCTTCTTACTGACTATGCTTTGAACCATTCCTGTGACACTAGTTATAGATTCCGATGCTTCACTCCAGGTTTACTGTATCCCTTGGACCTTTTATTGACGATGAAACACAGAAATTGCATCGGAATTAAATACAAAATGCACAATGATGACTGAAGTACAAGATGACTGACTCTTCTTACTGACTATGTTTTGAACCATTCCTGTGACACTAGTTATAGATCCCGATTCTTCACTTCAGGTTTACTGTATCCCTCTGACCTTCTTATTGACAAGGAAACACAGAAATTGCATCGGAATTAAATAGACACGACACAATGCCTACTTAAGTACAAGAAGACTAACTCTTCTTACTGGCTATGTTTAGATCCATCCTGTGACACTAGTTATAGATTCCGATGCTGGACTTCAGTTCTACTGTATCCCTTGGACATACTTTTTGACGATGAAACACAGAAATTGCATCGGAATTCAATACAAAAGGCACAATTCCGACTTAAGTACAAGAAGACTGACCCTTCTTACTGTCTATGTTTTGAACCATTCCTGTGACACTAGTTATGGATTCCGATGCTTCACTTTAGGTTTACTGTATCCCTTGGACCTTCTTATTGACGATGAAACACAAAAATTGCATCGGAATTAAATACAAAAGGCACAATGCCGACATAAGTACAAGAAGACTGACTCTTCTTACTGTCTATGTTATGAACCATTCCTGTGACACTAGTTACAGATTCCGATGCTTCACTTCAGGTTTACTGTATCCCTTTGACCTTCTTATTGACGATGAAACACAGAAATTGCATCGGAATTAAATACAAAAGGCACAATACCGACTTAAGTACAAGAAGACTGACTCTTCTTACTGTCTATGTTTTGAACCATTCCTGTGACACTAGTTATAGATTCCGATGCTTCACTTCAAGTTTACTGTATCCCTTGGACGTTCTTATTGACGATGAAACACAGATATTGCATCGGAATTAAATACAAAAGGCACAATGCCGACTTAAGTACAAGATGACTGACTCTTCTTACTGTATAAGATTTGAACCATTCCTGTGACACTAGTTATAGATTCCGATGCTTCCCTTCAGGTTTTCTGTATCCCTTGGACCTTCTTATTGACGATGAAACACAGAATATGCATCGGAATTAAATACAAATTCACAATACCGACTTAAGTGCAAGAAGACTGACACTTCTTAGTGTCTATGTCTTGAACCATTCCTGTGACACTAGTTATAGATTCCGATGCTTCACTTCAGGTTTACTGAATCCCTTAGACCTTCTTATTGACGATGAAACACAGAATATGCATCGGAATTAAATACAAAATTACAATACCTACTTAAGTACAAGAAGACCGACACTTCTTACTGTCTATGCCTTGAACCATTCCTGTGACACTAGTTATAGATTCCGATGCTTCACTTCAGGTTTACTGTATCCCTTGGAACTTCTTATTGACGATCAAACACAGAAATTGCATCGGAATAAAATACAAAAGGCACAATGCCGACTTAAGTACAAGAAGACTGACTCTTCTTACTGTCTATGTTTTGAACCATTCCTGTGACACTAGTTATAGATTCCGATGCTTCACTTCTGGTTTACTGTATCCCTTGGACCTTCTTATGACCATGAAACACAGAAATTGCATCGGAATTATATACAAGAGGCACCATGCCGACTTAAGTACAAGAAGACTGACTCTTCCTACAGTCAATGTTTTGAACCATTCCTGTGACACGAGTTATAGATTCCGATGCTTCACTTCAGGTTTACTGTATCCCTCTGATCTTCTTATTGACGATGAAACACAGAAATTGCATCGGAATTAAATACAAAAGGCACAATGCCGACTTAAGTACAAGAAGACTGACTCTTCTAACTGACTATGTTTTGAACCATTCCTGTGACACTAGTTATAGACTCTGATGCTTCACTTCAGGTTTACTGTATCCCTTGGACCTTCTTATTGACGATGAAAAACAGAAATTGCATCGGAATTAAATACAAAAGGCACCATGCCGACTTAAGTACAAGAAGACTGACTCTTCCTACAGTCAATGTTTTGAACCATTCCTGTGACACGAGTTATAGAATCCGATGCTTCACTTCAGGTTTACTGTATCCCTCTGATCATCTTATTGACGATGAAATAGCATCGGAATGAAATACAAAAGGCATTATGCCGACTTAAGTACAAGGAGACTGACTCTTCTAACTGACTATGTTTTGAACCATTCCTGTGACACTAGTTATAGACTCTGATGCTTCACTTCTGGTTTACTGTTTGCCTTGGACCTTCATATTGACGATGAAACACAGAAATTGCCTCGGAATTAAATACAAAAGGCACAATACCGACATAAGTACATGAAGACTGACTCTTCTTACTGTCTATGTTATGAACCATTCCTGTGACACTAGTTACAGATTCCGATGCTTCACTTCAGGTTTACTGTATCCCTTTGACCTTCTTATTGACGATGAAACACAGAAATTGCATCGGAATTAAATACAAATTCACAATACCGACTTAAGTACAAGATGACTGACTCTTCTTACTGTCTAAGATTTGAACCATTCCTGTGACACTAGTTATAGATTCCGATGCTTCACTTCAGGTTTTCTGTATCCCTTGGACCTTCTTATTGACGATGAAACACAGAATATGCATCGGAATTAAATACAAATTCACAATACCGACTTAAGTGAAAGAAGACTGACACTTCTTAGTGTCTATGCCTTGAACCATTCCTGTGACACTAGTTATAGATTCCGATGCTTCACTTCAGGTTTACTGTATCCCTTAGACCTTCTTATTGACGATGAAACAAAGAATATGCATCGGAATTAAATACAAAATCACAATAACTACTTAAGTACAAGAAGACCGACACTTCTTACTGTCTATGCCTTGAACCATTCCTGTGACACTAGTTATAGATTCCGATGCTTCACTTCAGGTTTACTGTATCCCTTGGAACTTCTTATTGACGATCAAACACAGAAATTGCATCGGAATAAAATACAAAAGGCACAATGTCGACTTAAGTACAAGAAGACTGACTCTTCTTACTGTCTATGTTTTGAACCATTCCTGTGACACTAGTTATAGATTCCGATGCTTCACTTCTGGTTTACTGTATCCCTTGGACCTTCTTATTGACCATGAAACACAGAAATTGCATCGGAATTATATACAAAAGGCACCATGCCGACTTAAGTACAAGAAGACTGACTCTTCCTACAGTCAATGTTTTGAACCATTCCTGTGACACGAGTTATAGATTCCGATGCTTCACTTCAGGTTTACTGTATCCCTCTGATCTTCTTATTGACGATGAAACACAGAAATTGCATCGGAATTAAATACAAAAGGCACAATGCCGACTTAAGTACAAGAAGACTGACTCTTCTAACTGACTATGTTTTGAACCATTCCTGTGACACTAGTTATAGACTCTGATGCTTCACTTCAGGTTTACTGTATCCCTTGGACCTTCTTATTGACGATGAAAAACAGAAATTGCATCGGAATTAAATACAAAAGGCACCATGCCGACTTAAGTACAAGAAGACTGACTCTTCCTACAGTCAATGTTTTGAACCATTCCTGTGACACGAGTTATAGAATCCGATGCTTCACTTCAGGTTTACTGTATCCCTCTGATCATCTTATTGACGATGAAATAGCATCGGAATGAAATACAAAAGGCATTATGCCGACTTAAGTACAAGGAGACTGACTCTTCTAACTGACAATGTTTTGAACCATTCCTGTGACACTAGTTATAGACTCTGATGCTTCACTTCTGGTTTACTGTTTGCCTTGGACCTTCTTATTGACGATGAAACACAGAAATTGCCTCGGAATTAAATACAAAAGGCACAATACCGACATAAGTACAAGAAGACTGACTCTTCTTACTGTCTATGTTTTGAACCATTCCTGTGACACTAGTTATTGATTCCGATGCTTCACTTCAGGTTTACTGTATCCCTTGGACCTTCTTATTGAGGATGAAACACAGAAATTGCATCGGAATTAAATACCAAAGGCACAATGCCGAATTAAGTACAAGAAACTGACTCTTCTTACTGGCTATGTTTGAACCATTCCTGTGACACTAGTTATAGATTCCGATGCATGACTTCAGATTTACTGTATTCCTTGGACCTTCTTATTGACGATGAAACACAGAAATAGCATCGGAATTAAATACAAAAGGCACAATGCCGACATAAGTACAAGAAGACTGACTCTTTTTACTGACTATGTTTTAACCATTCCTGTGACACTAGTTATAGATTCCGATGCTTCACTTCTGGTTTACTGTTTGCCTTGGACGTTCTTATTGACGATGAAACACAGAAATTGCTTCGGAATTAAATACAAAAGGCACAATACCGACATAAGTACAAGAAGACTGACTCTTCTTACTGTCTATGTTTTGAACCATTCCTGTGACACTAGTTATAGACTCTGATGCTTCACTTCAGATTTACTGTATTCCTTGGACCTTCTTATTGACGACTAAACACAGTAATTGCATGGGAATTAAATACAAAAGGTACAATGTCGACATAAGTACAAGAAGACTGACTCTTCTTACTGACTATGATTTGAACCATTCCTGTGACACTAGTTATAGATCCCGATGCTTCACTTCAGGTTTACTGTATCCCTCTGACCTTCTTATTGATAGGAAACATAGAAATGGCATCGGAATTAAATAGAAACGCCACAATGCCTACTTAAGTACAAGAAGACTGACTCTTCTTACTGGCTATGTTTTGAACCATTCCTGTCACACTAGTTATAGATTCCGGTGCTTCACTTCAGGTTTACTGTATCTCTTGGACCTTCTTATTGACGATGAAAAACAGAAATTGCAGCGGAATTAAATACAAAAGGCACAATACCGACTTAAGTACGAGAAGACTGACTCTTTTTACTGTCTATGTTTTGAACCAATCCTGTGACACTAGTTATAGATTCCGATGCTTCACTTCAGGTTTACTGTATCCCTCTGACCTTCGTATTGACGAGGAAACACAGAAATTGCATCGGAATTAAATAGAAACGCCACAATGCCGACTAAATTGCAAGGAGACTGACTCTTCTTACTGACTATGTTTTGAACCATTCCTGTGACACTAGTTATAGATTCCGATGCTTAACTTCAGGTTTACTGTATACCTTGGACCTTCTTATTGACGATGAATCACAGAAATTGCATCGGAATTAAATATAAAAGGCACTATGCCGATTTAAGTACAAGAAGACTGACTCTTTTTACTGTCTATGTTTTGAACCATTCCTGTGACACTAGTTATAGATTCCGATGCTTCACGTCAGGTTTACTGTATCCCTTAGACCTTCTTATTGACGATGAAACACAGAAATTGCATCAGAATTAAATAGAAAATGCACAATGATGACTTAAGTACAAGAAGACTGACTCTTCTTACTGACTATGTTTTGAACCATTCCTGTGACACTAGTTATAGATCCCGATGCTTCACTTCAGGTTTACTGTATCCCTCTGACCTTATTGACGAGGAAACACAGAAATTGCATCGGAATTAATTAGAAACGCCACAATGCCTACTTAAGTACAAGAAGACTAACTCTTCTTACTGGCTATGTTTAGAACCATCCTGTGACACTAGTTATAGATTCTGATGCTAGACTTCAGTTTTACTGAATCCCTTGGACCTTCTTATTGACGATGAAACACAGAAATTGCATCGGAATTCAATACAAAAGGCACAATGCCGACTTAAGTACAAGAAGACTGACCCTTCTTACTGTCTATGTTTTAAACCATTCCTGTGACACTAGTTACGGATTCCGATGCTTCACATTAGTTTTACTATATCCCTTGGACCTTCTTATTGACGATGAAACACAGAAATTGCATAGGAAATAAATACAAAAGGCACAATGCCGACTTAAGTACAAGAAGACTGACTCTTCTTACTGTCTATGTTTTGAACCATTCCTGTGACACTAGTTATAGATTCCGATGCTTCACTTCAGGTTTACTGTATCCCTTGGACCTTCTTATTGACGATGAAACACAGAAATTGCATCGGAATTAAATACAAAAGGCACAATACCGACTTAAGTACAAGAAGACTGACTCTTCTTACTGTCTATGTTTTGAACCATTCCTGTGACACTAGTTATAGATTCCGATGCTTCACTTCAAGTTTACTGTATCCCTTGGACGTTCTTATTGACGATGAAACACAGAAATTGCATCGGAATTAAACACAAAAGGCACAATGCCGACTTAAGTACAAGATGACTGACTCTTCTTACTGTCTAAGATTTGAACCATTCCTGTGACACTAGTTATAGATTCCGATGCTTCACTTCAGGTTTTCTGTATCCCTTGGACCTTCTTATTGACGATGAAACACAGAATATGCATCGGAATTAAATACAAATTCACAATACCGACTTAAGTGCAAGAAGACTGACACTTCTTAGTGTCTATGCCTTGAACCATTCCTGTGACACTAGTTATAGATTCCGATGCTTCACTTCAGGTTTACTGTATCCCTTAGACCTTCTTATTGACGATGAAACACAGAATATGCATCGGAATTAAATACAAAATCACAATACCTACTTAAGTACAAGAAGACCGACACTTCTTACTGTCTATGCCTTGAACCATTCCTGTGACACTAGTTATAGATTCCGATGCTTCACTTCAGGTTTACTGTATCCCTTGGAACTTCTTATTGACGATCAAACACAGAAATTGCATCGGAATAAAATACAAAAGGCACAATGCCGACTTAAGTACAAGAAGACTGACTCTTCTTACTGTCTATGTTTTGAACCATTCCTGTGACACTAGTTATAGATTCCGATGCTTCACTTCTGGTTTACTGTATCCCTTGGACCTTCTTATTGACCATGAAACACAGAAATTGCATCGGAATTATATACAAAAGGCACCATGCCGACTTAAGTACAAGAAGACTGACTCTTCCTACAGTCAATGTTTTGAACCATCCCTGTGACACGAGTTATAGATTCCGATGCGTCACTTCAGGTTTACTGTATCCCTCTGATCTTCTTATTGACGATGAAACACAGAAATTGCATCGGAATTAAATACAAAAGGCACAATGCCGACTTAAGTACAAGAAGACTGACTCTTCTAACTGACTATGTTTTGAACCATTCCTGTGACACTAGTTATAGACTCTGATGCTTCACTTCAGGTTTACTGTATCCCTTGGACCTTCTTATTGACGATGAAAAACAGAAATTGCATCGGAATTAAATACAAAAGGCACCATGCCAACTTAAGTACAAGAAGACTGACTCTTCCTACAGTCAATGTTTTGAACCATTCCTGTGACACGAGTTATAGAATCCGATGCTTCACTTCAGGTTCACTGTATCCCTCTGATCATCTTATTGACGATGAAATTGCATCGGAATGAAATACAAAAGGCATTATGCCGACTTAAGTACAAGGAGACTGACTCTTCTAACTGACAATGTTTTGAACCATTCCTGTGACACTAGTTATAGACTCTGATGCTTCACTTCTGGTTTACTGTTTGCCTTGGACCTTCTTATTGACGATGAAACACAGAAATTGCCTCGGAATTAAATACAAAAGGCACAATACCGACATAAGTACAAGAAGACTGACTCTTCTTACTGTCTATGTTTTGAACCATTCCTGTGACACTAGTTATTGATTCCGATGCTTCACTTCAGGTTTACTGTATCCCTTGGACCTTCTTATTGAGGATGAAACACAGAAATTGCATCGGAATTAAATACCAAAGGCACAATGCCGAATTAAGTACAAGAAACTGACTCTTCTTACTGGCTATGTTTGAACCATTCCTGTGACACTAGTTATAGATTCCGATGCATGACTTCAGATTTACTGTATTCCTTGGACCTTCTTATTGACGATGAAACACAGAAATATCATCGGAATTAAATACAAAAGGCACAATGCCGACATAAGTACAAGAAGACTGACTCTTTTTACTGACTATGTTTTAACCATTCCTGTGACACTAGTTATAGATTCCGATGCTTCACTTCTGGTTTACTGTTTGCCTTGGACGTTCTTATTGACGATGAAACACAGAAATTGCTTCGGAATTAAATACAAAAGGCACAATACCGACATAAGTACAAGAAGACTGACTCTTCTTACTGTCTATGTTTTGAACCATTCCTGTGACACTAGTTATAGATTCCGATGCTTCACTTCAGGTTTACTGTACCCCTTGGACCTTCTTATTGACCATGAAACACAGAAATTGCATCGGAATTAAATACAAAATGCACCATGCCGACTTAAGTACAAGAAGAATGACTCTTCCTACAGTAAGTGTTATGAACCATTCCTGTGGCACTAGTTATAGATTCCGATGCTTCACTTCTGGTTTTCTGTACCCCTCTGATCTTCTTATTGACGATGAAACACAGAAATTGCATAGGAATTAAATACAAAAGGCACAATGCCGACTTAAGTACAAGAAGACAGACTCTTCTAACTGACTATGTTTTGAACCATTCCTGTGACACTAGTTATAGACTCTGATGCTTCACTTCAGATTTACTGTATTCCTTGGACCTTCTTATTGACGACTAAACACAGTAATTGCATGGGAATTAAATACAAAAGGTACAATGTCGACTTAAGTGCAAGAAGACTGACTCTTCTTACTGACTATGATTTGAACCATTCCTGTGACACTAGTAATAGATCCCGATGCTTCACTTCAGGTTTACTGTATCCCTCTGACCTTCTTATTGATAGGAAACATAGAAATTGCATCGGAATTAAATAGAAACGCCACAATGCCTACTTAAGTACAAGAAGACTGACTCTTCTTACTGGCTATGTTTTGAACCATTCCTGTCACACTAGTTATAGATTCCGGTGCTTCACTTCAGGTTTACTGTATCTCTTGGACCTTCTTATTGACGATGAGAAACAGAAATTGCAGCGGAATTAAATACAAAAGGCACAATACCGACTTAAGTACGAGAAGACTGACTCTTTTTACTGTCTATGTTTTGAACCAATCCTGTGACACTAGTTACAGATTCCGATGCTTCACTTCAGGTTTACTGTATCCCTCTGACCTTCGTATTGACGAGGAAACACAGAAATTGCATCGGAATTAAATAGAAACGCCACCATGCCGACTAAATTGCAAGGAGACTGACTCTTCTTACTGACTATGTTTTGAACCATTCCTGTGACACTAGTTATAGATTCCGATGCTTAACTTCAGGTTTACTGTATACCTTGGACCTTCTTATTGACGATGAATCACAGAAATTGCATCGGAATTAAATATAAAAGGCACTATGCCGATTTAAGTACAAGAAGACTGACTCTTTTTACTGTCTATGTTTTGAACCATTCCTGTGACACTAGTTATAGATTCCGATGCTTCACGTCAGGTTTACTGTATCCCTTGGACCTTCTTATTGACGATGAAACACAGAAATTGCATCAGAATTAAATAGAAAATGCACAATGATGACTTAAGTACAAGAAGACTGACTCTTCTTACTGACTATGTTTTGAACCATTCCTGTGACACTAGTTATAGATCCCGATGCTTCACTTCAGGTTTACTGTATCCCTCTGACCTTATTGACGAGGAAACACAGAAATTGCATCGGAATTAATTAGAAACGCCACAATGCCTACTTAAGTACAAGAAGACTAACTCTTCTTACTGGCTATGTTTAGAACCATCCTGTGACACTAGTTATAGATTCTGATGCTAGACTTCAGTTTTACTGAATCCCTTGGACCTTCTTATTGACGATGAAACACAGAAATTGCATCGGAATTCAATACAAAAGGCACAATGCCGACTTAAGTACAAGAAGACTGACCCTTCTTACTGTCTATGTTTTGAACCATTCCTGTGACACTAGTTACGGATTCCGATGCTTCACTTTAGTTTTACTATATCCCTTGGACCTTCTTATTGACGATGAAACACAGAAATTGCATCGGAAATAAATACAAAAGGCACAATGCCGACATAAGTACAAGAAGACTGACTCTTCTTACTGTCTATGTTTTGAACCATTCCTGTGACACTAGTTATAGATTCCGATGCTTCACTTCAGGTTTACTGTATCCCTTGGACCTTCTTATTGACGATGAAACACAGAAATTGCATCGGAATTAAATACAAAAGGCACAATACCGACTTAAGTACAAGAAGACTGACTCTTCTTACTGTCTATGTTTTGAACCATTCCTGTGACACTAGTTATAGATTCCGATGCTTCACTTCAAGTTTACTGTATCCCTTGGATGTTCTTATTGACGATGAAACACAGAAATTGCATCGGAATTAAATACAAAAGGCACAATGCCGACTTAAGTACAAGATGACTGACTCTTCTTACTGTGTAAGATTTGAACCATTCCTGTGACACTAGTTATAGATTCCGATGCTTCACTTCAGGTTTTCTGTATCCCTTGGACCTTCTTATTGACGATGAAACACAGAATATGCATCGGAATTAAATACAAATTCACAATACCGACTTAAGTGCAAGAAGACTGACACTTCTTAGTGTCTATGCCTTGAACCATTCCTGTGACACTAGTTATAGATTCCGATGCTTCACTTCAGGTTTACTGTATCCCTTAGACCTTCTTATTGACGATGAAACACAGAATATGCATCGGAATTAAAAACAAAATCACAATACCTACTTAAGTACAAGAAGACCGACACTTCTTACTGTCTATGCCTTGAACCATTCCTGTGACACTAGTTATAGATTCCGATGCTTCACTTCACGTTTACTGTATCCCTTGGAACTTCTTATTGACGATCAAACACAGAAATTGCATCGGAATAAAATACAAAAGGCACAATGCCGACTTAAGTACAAGAAGACTGACTCTTCTTACTGTCTATGTTTTGAACCATTCCTGTGACACTAGTTATAGATTCCGATGCTTCACTTCTGGTTTACTGTATCCCTTGGACCTTCTTATTGACCATGAAACACAGAAATTGCATCGGAATTATATACAAAAGGCACCATGCCGACTTAAGTACAAGAAGACTGACTCTTCCTACAGTCAATGTTTTGAACCATTCCTGTGACACGAGTTATAGATTCCGATGCTTCACTTCAGGTTTACTGTATCCCTCTGATCTTCTTATTGACGATGAAACACAGAAATTGCATCGGAATTAAATACAAAAGGCACCATGCCGACTTAAGTACAAGAAGACTGACTCTTCCTACAGTCAATGTTTTGAACCATTCCTGTGACACGAGTTAGAGAATCCGATGCTTCACTTCAGGTTTACTGTATCCCTCTGATCAACTAATTGACGATGAAATAGCATCGGAATGAAATACAAAAGGCATTATGCCGACTTAAGTACAAGGAGACTGACTCTTCTAACTGACAATGTTTTGAACCATTCCTGTGACACTAGTTATAGACTCTGATGCTTCACTTCTGGTTTACTGTTTGCCTTGGACCTTCTTATTGACGATGAAACACAGAAATTGCCTCGGAATTAAATACAAAAGGCACAATACCGACATAAGTACAAGAAGACTGACTCTTCTTACTGTCTATGTTTTGAACCATTCCTGTGACACTAGTTATTGATTCCGATGCTTCACTTCAGGTTTACTGTATCCCTTGGACCTTCTTATTGAGGATGAAACACAGAAATTGCATCGGAATTAAATACCAAAGGCACAATGCCGAATTAAGTACAAGAAACTGACTCTTCTTACTGGCTATGTTTGAACCATTCCTGTGACACTAGTTATAGATTCCGATGCATGACTTCAGATTTACTGTATTCCTTGGACCATCTTATTGACGATGAAACACAGAAATAGCATCGGAATTAAATACAAAAGGCACAATGCCGACATAAGTACAAGAAGACTGACTCTTTTTACTGACTATGTTTTAACCATTCCTGTGACACTAGTTATAGATTCCGATGCTTCACTTCTGGTTTACTGTTTGCCTTGGACGTTCTTATTGACGATGAAACACAGAAATTGCTTCGGAATTAAATACAAAAGGCACAATACCGACATAAGTACAAGAAGACTGACTCTTCTTGCTGTCTATGTTTTGAACCATTCCTGTGACACTAGTTATAGATTCCGATGCTTCACTTCAGGTTTACTGTACCCCTTGGATCTTCTTATTGACCATGAAACACAGAAATTGCATCGGAATTAAATACAAAATGCACCATGCCGACTTAAGTACAAGAAGAATGACTCTTCCTACAGTAAGTGTTTTGAACCATTCCTGTGGCACTAGTTATAGATTCCGATGCTTCACTTCTGGTTTTCTGTACCCCTCTGATCTTCTTATTGACGATGAAACACAGAAATTGCATCGGAATTAAATACAAAAGGCACAATGCCGACTTAAGTACAAGAAGACTGACTCTTCCTACAGTCAATGTTTTGAACCATACCTGTGACACTAGTTATAGACTCTGATGCTTCACTTCAGGTTTACTGTATCCCTTGGACCTTCTTATTGACGATGAAAAACAGAAATTGCATCGGAATTAAATACAAAAGGCACCATGCCGACTTAAGTACAAGAAGACTGACTCTTCCTACAGTCAATGTTTTGAACCATTCCTGTGACACGAGTTAGAGAATCCGATGCTTCACTTCAGGTTTACTGTATCCCTCTGATCATCTTATTGACGATGAAATAGCATCGGAATGAAATACAAAAGGCATTATGCCGACTTAAGTACAAGGTGACTGACTCTTCTAACTGACAATGTTTTGAACCATTCCTGTGACACTAGTTATAGACTCTGATGCTTCACTTCTGGTTTACTGTTTGCCTTGGACCTTCTTATTGACGATGAAACACAGAAATTGCCTCGGAATTAAATACAAAAGGCACAATACCGACATAAGTACAAGAAGACTGACTCTTCTTACTGTCTATGTTTTGAACCATTCCTGTGACACTAGTTATTGATTCCGATGCTTCACTTCAGGTTTACTGTATCCCTTGGACCTTCTTATTGAGGATGAAACACAGAAATTGCATCGGAATTAAATACCAAAGGCACAATGCCGAATTAAGTACAAGAGACTGACTCTTCTTACTGGCTATGTTTGAACCATTCCTGTGACACTAGTTATAGATTCCGATGCATGACTTCAGATTTACTGTATTCCTTGGACCATCTTATTGACGATGAAACACAGAAATAGCATCGGAATTAAATACAAAAGGCACAATGCCGACATAAGTACAAGAAGACTGACTCTTTTTACTGACTATGTTTTAACCATTCCTGTGACACTAGTTATAGATTCCGATGCTTCACTTCTGGTTTACTGTTTGCCTTGGACGTTCTTATTGACGATGAAACACAGAAATTGCTTCGGAATTAAATACAAAAGGCACAATACCGACATAAGTACAAGAAGACTGACTCTTCTTGCTGTCTATGTTTTGAACCATTCCTGTGACACTAGTTATAGATTCCGATGCTTCACTTCAGGTTTACTGTACCCCTTGGACCTTCTTATTGACCATGAAACACAGAAATTGCATCGGAATTAAATACAAAATGCACCATGCCGACTTAAGTACAAGAAGAATGACTCTTCCTACAGTAAGTGTTTTGAACCATTCCTGTGGCACTAGTTATAGATTCCGATGCTTCACTTCTGGTTTTCTGTACCCCTCTGATCTTCTTATTGACGATGAAACACAGAAATTGCATCGGAATTAAATACAAAAGGCACAATGCCGACTTAAGTACAAGAAGACTGACTCTTCTAACTGACTATGTTTTGAACCAATCCTGTGACACTAGTTATAGACTCTGATGCTTCACTTCAGATTTACTGTATTCCTTGGACCTTCTTATTGACGACTAAACACAGTAATTGCATGGGAATTAAATACAAAAGGTACAATGTCGACTTAAGTACAAGAAGACTGACTCTTCTTACTGACTATGATTTGAACCATTCCTGTGACACTAGTTATAGATCCCGATGCTTCACTTCAGGTTTACTGTATCCCTCTGACCTTCTTATTGATAGGAAACATAGAAATTGCATCGGAATTAAATAGAAACGCCACAATGCCTACTTAAGTACAAGAAGACTGACTCTTCTTACTGGCTATGTTTTGAACCATTCCTGTCACACTAGTTATAGATTCCGGTGCTTCACTTCAGGTTTACTGTATCTCTTGGACCTTCTTATTGACGATGAAAAACAGAAATTGCAGCGGAATTAAATACAAAAGGCACAATACCGACTTAAGTACGAGAAGACTGACTCTTTTTACTGTCTATGTTTTGAACCAATCCTGTGACACTAGTTATAGATTCCGATGCTTCTCTTCAGGTTTACTGTATCCCTCTGACCTTCGTATTGACGAGGAAACAAAGAAATTGCATCGGAATTAAATAGAAACGCCACAATGCCGACTAAATTGCAAGGAGACTGACTCTTCTTACTGACTATGTTTTGAACCATTCCTGTGACACTAGTTATAGATTCCGATGCTTAACTTCAGGTTTACTGTATACCTTGGACCTTCTTATTGACGATGAATCACAGAAATTGCATCGGAATTAAATATAAAAGGCACTATGCCGATTTAAGTACAAGAAGACTGACTCTTTTTACTGTCTATGTTTTGAACCATTCCTGTGACACTAGTTATAGATTCCGATGCTTCACGTCAGGTTTACTGTTTCCCTTGGACCTTCTTATTGACGATGAAACACAGAAATTGCATCAGAATTAAATAGAAAATGCACAATGATGACTTAAGTACAAGAAGACTGACTCTTCTTACTGACTATGTTTTGAACCATTCCTGTGACACTAGTTATAGATCCCGATGCTTCACTTCAGGTTTACTGTATCCCTCTGACCTTATTGACGAGGAAACACAGAAATTGCATCGGAATTAATTAGAAACGCCACAATGCCTACTTAAGTACAAGAAGACTAACCCTTCTTACTGGCTATGTTTAGAACCATCCTGTGACACTAGTTATAGATTCTGATGCTAGACTTCAGTTTTACTGAATCCCTTGGACCTTCTTATTGACGATGAAACACAGAAATTGCATCGGAATTCAATACAAAAGGCACAATGCCGACTTAAGTACAAGAAGACTGACCCTTCTTACTGTCTATGTTTTGAACCATTCCTGTGACACTAGTTACGAATTCCGATGCTTCACTTTAGTTTTACTATATCCCTTGGACCTTCTTATTGACGATGAAACACAGAAATTGCATCGGAAATAAATACAAAAGGCACAATGCCGACATAAGTACAAGAAGACTGACTCTTCTTACTGTCTATGTTTTGAACCATTCCTGTGACACTAGTTATAGATTCCGATGCTTCACTTCAGGTTTACTGTATCCCTTGGACCTTCTTATTGACGATGAAATACAGAAATTGCATCGGAATTAAATACAAAAGGCACAATACCGACATAAGTACAAGAAGACTGACTCTTCTTACTGTCTATGTTTTGAACCATTCCTGTGACATTTGTTACTGATTCCGATGTTTCATTTCAAGTTTACTGTATCCCTTGGACGTTCGTATTGACGATGAAACACAGAAATTGCATCGGATTTAAATACAAAAGGCACAATGCCGACTTAAGTACAAGATGACTGACTCTTCTTACTGTCTAAGTTTTGAACCATTCCTGTGACACTAGTTATAGATTCCGATGCTTCACTTCATGTTTACTGTATCCCTTGGACCTTCTTATTGACGATGAAACACAGATTATGCATCGGAATTAAATACAAAAGGCACAATACCGACATAAGTACAAGAAGACTGACTCTTCCTACTGTCAATGTTTTGAACTATTCCTGTGACACTAGTAATAGATTCCGATGCTTCACTTCAGGTTTACTGTATTCCTCAGATCTTCTTATTGACGATGAAACACAGAAATTGCATCGGAATTAAATACAAAATGCACAATGCTGACTTAAGTACAAAAAGATTGACTCTTCTTACTGTCTATGCTTTGAACCATTCCTGTGACACTAGTTATAGATTCCGATGCTTCACTTCAGGTTTACTGTATCCCTTGGACCTTCTTATTGACGATGAAACACAGAAATTGCATCGAAAATAAACACAAAAGGCACAATGCCGCCTTAAGTACAAAAATTCTGACTCTTCTTACTGACTATGTTTTGAACCATTCCTGTGACACTAGTTGTAGATTCCGATGCTTCACTTCAGGTTACCTGTATCCCTCTGACCTTCTTATTGACGATGAAACACAGAAATTGCATCGGAGTTAAATACAAAAGGCACAATGCCGACTTAAGTACAAGAAGACAGTCTCTTTTTACTGACTATCTTTGAACCATTCCTGTGACACTAGTTATAGATTCCGATGCTTCACTTCAGGTTTACTGTTTCCCTTGGACCTTCTTATTGACGATGAAACACAGAAATTGCATCGGAAGTAAATACAAAAGGCACAATGCCGACTTAAATACAAGAAGACTGACTCTTCTTACTGACTATGTTTTGAACCAGTCCTGTGACACTAGTTATAGATCCCGATGCTTCACTTCAGGTTTACTGTATCCCTCTGACCTTCTTATTGACGAGGAAACACAGAAATTGCATCGGAATTAAATAGAAACGCCACAATGCCTACGTAAGTACAAGAAGACTGACTCTTATCACTGGCTAGGTTTTGAACCACTCCTGTGAAACTAGTTATAGATTCCGATGCTTGACTTCAGTTTTACTGTATCACTTGGACCTTCTTATTGACGATGAAACACAGAAATTGCATCGGAATTAAATTCAAAAGGCACAATGCCGACTTAAATACATGATGACTGACCATTCTTCCTGTCTATGTTTTGAACCATTCCTGTGACACTAGTTACAGACTCCGATGCTTCACTTCAGGTTTACTGTATCCCTTGGACGTACTTATTGACGATGAAACACAGAAATTGCATCGGAATAAAATACAAAAGGCACAATACCGACATAAGTACAAGAACACTGAATCTTCTTACTGTCTATGTTTTGAACCATTCCTGTGACACTAGTTATAGATTCCGATGTTTCACTTCAGGTTTACTGTTTCCCTTGGACCTTCTTATTGACCATGAAACACAGAAATTGCATCGGAATTAAATACAAAAGGCACCATGCCGACTTAAGTACAAGAAGACTGACTCTTCCTTCAATTAATGTTTTGAACCATTCCTGTAACACGAGTTATAGATTCCGATGCTTCATCTCAGGTTTACTGGATCCCTCCGATCTTCTTATTGACGATGAAACGCAGAAATTGCATCGGAATTAAATAAAAAAGGCACAATGCCGACTTAAGTACAAGAAGACTGATTCTTCTAACTGACTATGTTTTGAACCATTCCTGTGACACTAGTTATAGACTCTGATGCTTCACTTCAGGTTTACTGTATCCCTTGGAGCTTCTTATTGACGATGAAACACAGAAATTGCATCGGAATTAAATACAAAAGGCACAATGCCGAATTAAGTACAAGAAGTCTGACTCTTCTTACTGGCTATGTTTGAACCATTCCTGTGACACTAGTTATAGATTCCGATGCTATACTTCAGATTTACTGTATTCCTTGGACCTTATTATTGACGACGAAACACAAAAATTGCATCGGAATTACATACAAAAGGCACAATGCCGACTTAAGTACAAGAAGACTGACCCTTCTTACTGTCTATGTTTCGAACCATTCCTGTGACACTAGTTATAGATTCCGATTCTTCACTTCAGGTTTACTGTATCCCTTGGACCTTCTTATTGACGATGAAACACAGAAATTGCTTCGAATTAAATACAAAAGGCACAAAGCCGACTTAAGTACAAGAAGACTGACTCTTCTTACTGTCTATGATTTGAACCATTCCTGTGACACTAGTTATAGATTCCCATGCTTCACTTTAGGTTTATTGTATCCCTTGGACCTTCTTATTGACGATGAAACACAGAAATTGCATCGGAATTAAATACAGAGGGCACAATGCCGACTTAAGTACAAGAAGACTGACTCTTCCTACTGTCAATATTTTGAACCATTCCTGTGACTCTAGTTATAGATTCCGATGCTTCACTTAAGGTTTACTGTATCCCTCTGATCTAATTATTGACGATGAAACACAGAAATTGCATCGGAATTAAATACAAAAGGCACAATGCCGACTTAAGTACAAGAAGGCTGACCCTTCTTACTGTCTATGTTTTGAACCATTCCTGTGACACTAGTTATAGATTCCGATTCTTCACTTCAGGTTTACTGTATACCTTGGACCTTCTTATTGACGATGAATCACAGAAATTTCATCGGAATTAAATATAAAGGGCACAATGCCGACTTAAGTACAAGAAGACTGACTCTTTTTACTGTCTATGTTTTAAACCATTCCTGTTACACTAGTTATAGATTCCGATGCTTCACTTCAGGTTTACTGTATCCCTTGGACCTTCTTATTGACGATGAAACATAGAAATTGCATCGGAATTAAATACAAAGGGCAAAATGCCGACTTAAGTACAAGAAGACTGACTCTTCCTACTGTCAATGTTTTGAACCATTCCTGTGACTCTAGTTGTGGATTCCTATGCTTCACTTAAGGTTTACTGTATCCCTCTGATCTTCTTATTGACGATGAAACACAGAAATTGCATCGGAATTAAATACAAAATGCACAATACCAACTTAAGTACAAGAAGACTGACTCATCTGACTGTCTATGTTTTGAACCATTCCTGTGACACTAGATATAGATTCCGATGCTTCACTTCAGGTTTACTGTATCCCTTGGACCATCATATTGACGCTGAAACACAGAAATTGCATCGGAATTAAACACAAAAGGCACAATGCCGACTTCAGTACAAGAGGACTGACTCTTCTTACTGTCTATGTTTTGAACCATTCCTGTGACACTAGTTATAGATTCCGATGATACACTCCAGGTTTACTGTATCCCTTGGACCTTCTTATTGACGATGAAACACAGAATTTGTATCGGAATTAAATACAAAAGGCACAATGCCGACTTAAGGACTAGAAGACTGATTCTTCTTACTGACTATGCTTTGAACCATTCCTGTGACACTAGTTATAGACTCCGTTGCTTCACTCCAGGTTTAATGTATCCCTTGGACCTTTTATTGACGTTGAAACACAGAAATTGCATCAGAATTAAATAGAAAATGCACAATGATGACTTAAGTACAAGAAGACTGACTCTTCTTACTGACTATGTTTGAACCATTCCTGTGCCACTAGTTATAGATCCCGATGCTTCACTTCAGGTTTACTGTATCCCTCTGACCTTCTTATTGACGAGGAAACAAAGAAATTGCATCGGAATTAAATAGAAACGCCACAATGCCTACTAAAGTACAAGAAGACTAACTCTTCTTACTGGCTATGTTTAGAACCATCCTGTGACTCTAGTTATAGATTCCGATGCTAGACTTCAGTTTTACTGTATCCCTTGGACATTCTTATTGACGATAAAACACAGAAATTGCATCGGAATTCAATACAAAAGGCACAATTCCGACGTAAGTACAAGAAGACTGACCCTTCTTACTGTCTATGTTTTGAACCAATCCTGTGACACTAGTTATAGATTCCGATGCTTCACTTTAGGTTTACTGTATCCCTTGGACCTTCTTATTGACGATGAAACACAGAAATTGCACCGGAATTAAATACAAAAGGCACAATGCCGACATAAGTACAAGAAGACTGACTCTTCTTACAGTCTATGTTTGAACCATTCCTGTGACACTAGTTACAGATTCCGATGTTTCACTTCAGGTTTACTGTATCCCTTGGACCTTCTTATTGACGATGAAACACAGAAATTGCATCGGAATTAAATACAAAAGGCACAATACCGACTTAAGTACAAGAAGACTGACTCTTCTTACTGTCTATGCTTTGAACCATTCCTGTGACACTAGTTATAGATTCCGATGCTTCACTTCAAGTTTACTGTATCCCTTGGACGTTCTTATTGACGATGAAACACAGATATTGCATCGGAGTTAAATACAAAAGGCACGATGCCGACTTAAGTACAAGATGTCTGACTCTTCTTACTGTCTAAGTATTGAACCATTCCTGTGACACTAGTTATAGATTCCGATGCTTCACGTCAGGTTTACTGTATCCCTTGGACCTTCTTATTCACGATGAAACACAGAAATTGCATCAGAATTAAATAGAAAATGCACAATGATGACTTAAGTACAAGAAGACTGACTCTTCTTACTGACTATGTTTTGAACCATTCCTGTGCCACTAGTTATAGATCCCGATGCTTCACTTCAGGTTTACTGTATCCCTCTGACCTTATTGACGAGGAAACACAGAAATTGCATCGGAATTAATTAGAAACGCCACAATGCCTACTTAAGTACAAGAAGACTGACTCTTCTTACTGGCTATGTTTAGAACCATCCTGTGACACTAGTTATAGATTCTGATGCTAGACTTCAGTTTTACTGAATCCCTTGGACCTTCTTATTGACGATGAAACACAGAAATTGCATCGGAATTCAATACAAAAGGCACAATGCCGACATAAGTACAAGAAGACTGACTCTTCTTACTGTCTATGTTTTGAACCATTCCTGTGACACTAGTTATAGATTCCGATGCTTCACTTCAGGTTTACTGTATCCCTTGGACCTTCTTATTGACGATGAAATACAGAAATTGCATCGGAATTAAATACAAAAGGCACAATACCGACATAAGTACAAGAAGACTGACTCTTCTTACTGTCTATGTTTTGAACCATTCCTGTGACATTTGTTACAGATTCCGATGTTTCATTTCAAGTTTACTGTATCCCTTGGACGTTCTTATTGACGATGAAACACAGAAATTGCATCGGAATTAAATACAAAAGGCACAATGCCGACTTAAGTACAAGATGACTGACTCTTCTTACTGTCTAAGTTTTGAACCATTCCTGTGACACTAGTTATAGATTCCGATGCTTCACTTCATGTTTACTGTATCCCTTGGACCTTCTTATTGACGATGAAACACAGATTATGCATCGGAATTAAATACAAAAGGCACAATACCGACATAAGTACAAGAAGACTGACTCTTCCTACTGTCAATGTTTTGAACTATTCCTGTGACACTAGTAATAGATTCCGATGCTTCACTTCAGGTTTACTGTATCCCTCAGATCTTCTTATTGACGATGAAACACAGAAATTGCATCGGAATTAAATACAAAATGCACAATGCTGACTTAAGTACAAAAAGATTGACTCTTCTTACTGTCTATGCTTTGAACCATTCCTGTGACACTAGTTATAGATTCCGATGCTTCACTTCAGGTTTACTGTATCCCTTGGACCTTCTTATTGACGATGAAACACAGAAATTGCATCGAAAATAAACACAAAAGGCACAATGCCGCCTTAAGTACAAAAATTCTGACTCTTCTTACTGACTATGTTTTGAACCATTCCTGTGACACTAGTTGTAGATTCCGATGCTTCACTTCAAGTTACCTGTATCCCTCTGACTTTCTTATTGACGATGAAACACAGAAATTGCATCGGAGTTAAATACAAAAGGCACAATGCCGACTTAAGTGCAAGAAGACTGTCTCTTTTTACTGACTATGTTTGAACCATTCCTGTGACACTAGTTATAGATTCCGATGCTTCACTTCAGGTTTACTGTTTCCCTTGGACCTTCTTATTGACGATGAAACACAGAAATTGCATCGGAAGTAAATACAAAAGGCACAATGCCGACTTAAATACAAGAAGACTGACTCTTCTTACTGACTATGTTTTGAACCATTCCTGTGACACTAGTTATAGATCCCGATGCTTCACTTCAGGTTTACTGTATCCCTCTGACCTTCTTATTGACGAGGAAACACAGAAATTGCATCGGAATTAAATAGAAACGCGACAATGCCTACGTAAGTACAAGAAGACTGACTCTTCTCCCTGGCTAGGTTTTGAACCACTCCTGTGAAACTAGTTATAGATTCCGATGCTTGACTTCAGTTTTACTGTATCCCTTGGACCTTCTTATTGACGATGAAACACAGAAATTGCATCGGAATTAAATGCAAAAGGCACAATGCCGACTTAAATACATGATGACTGACCATTCTTACTGTCTATGTTTTGAACCATTCCTGTGACACTAGTTATAGACTCCGATGCTTCACTTCAGGTTTACTGTATCCCATGGACGTACTTATTGACGATGAAACACAGAAATTGCATCGGAATAAAATACAAAAGGCACAATACCGATATAAGTACAAGAACACTGAATCTTCTTACTGTCTATGTTTTGAACCATTCCTGTGACACTAGTTATAGATTCCGATGCTTCACTTCAGGTTTACTGTATCCCTTGGACCTTCTTATTGACCATGAAACACAGAAATTGCATCGGAATTAAATACAAAAGGCACCATGCCGACTTAAGTACAAGAAGACTGACTCTTCCTTCAATTAATGATTTGAACCATTCCTGTAACACGAGTTATAGATTCCGATGCTTCATCTCAGGTTTACTGGATCCCTCCGATCTTCTTATTGACGATGAAACGCAGAAAATGCATCGGAATTAAATAAAAAAGGCACAATGCCGACTTAAGTACAAGAAGACTGATTCTTCTAACTGACTATGTTTTGAACCATTCCTGTGACACTAGTTATAGACTCTGATGCTTCACTTCAGGTTTACTGTATCCCTTGGGGCTTCTTATTGACGATGAAACACAGAAATTGCATCGGAATTAAATACAAAAGGCACAATGCCGAATTAAGTACAAGAAGTCTGACTCTTCTTACTGGCTATGTTTGAACCATTCCTGTGACACTAGTTATAGATTCCGATGCTTGACTTCAGATTTACTGTATTCCTTGGACCTACTTATTGACGAAGAAACACAAAAATTGCATCGGAATTAAATACAAAAGGCACAATGCCGACTTAAGTACAAGAAGACTGACCCTTCTTACTGTCTATGTTTCGAACCATTCCTGTGACACTAGTTATAGATTCCGATTCTTCACTTCAGGTTTACTGTATCCATTGGACCTTCTTATTGACGATGAAACACAGAAATTGCTTCGAATTAAATACAAAAGGCACAATGCCGACTTAAGTACAAGAAGACTGACTCTTCTTACTGTCTATGATTTGAACCATTCCTGTGACACTAGTTATAGATTCCCATGCTTCACTTCAGGTTTATTGTATCCCTTGGACCTTCTTATTGACGATGAAACATAGAAATTGCATCGGAATTAAATACAAAGGGCACAATGCCGCCTTAAGTACAAGAAGACTGACTCTTCCTACTGTCAATATTTTGAACCATTCCTGTGACTCTAGTTATAGATTCCGATGCTTCACTTAAGGTTTACTGTATCCCTCTGATCTTATTATTGACGATGAAACACAGAAATTGCATCGGAATTAAATACAAAAGACACAATGCCGACTTAAGTACAAGAAGACTGACCCTTCTTACTGTCAATGTTTTGAACCATTCCTGTGACTCTAGTTGTGTATTCCTATGCTTCACTTAAGGTTTACTGTATCCCTCTGATCTTCTTATTGACGATGAAACACAGAAATTGCATCGGAATTAAATAGAAACGCCACAATGCCTACGTAAGTACAAGAAGACTGACTCTTCTCACTGGCTAGGTTTTGAACCACTCCTGTGAAACTAGTTATAGATTCCGATGCTTGACTTCAGTTTTACTGTATCCCTTGGACCTTCTTATTGACGATGAAACACAGAAATTGCATCGGAATTAAATGCAAAAGGCACAATGCCGACTTAAATACATGATGACTGACCATACTTACTGTCTATGTATTGAACCATTCCTGTGACACTAGTTATAGACTCCGATGCTTCACTTCAGGTTTACTGTATCCCTTGGACGTACTTATTGACGATGAAACACAGAAATTGCATCGGAATAAAATACAAAAGGCACAATACCGACATAAGTACAAGAACACTGAATCTTCTTACTGTCTATGTTTTGAACCATTCCTGTGACACTAGTTATAGATTCCGATGCTTCACTTCAGGTTTACTGTATCCCTTGGACCTTCTTATTGACCATGAAACACAGAAATTGCATCGGAATTAAATACAAAAGGCACCATGCCGACTTAAGTACAAGAAGACTGACTCTTCCTTCAATTAATGTTTTGAACCATTCCTGTAACACGAGTTATAGATTCCGATGCTTCATCTCAGGTTTACTGGATCCCTCAGATCTTCTTATTGACGATGAAACGCAGAAATTGCATCGGAATTAAATAAAAAAGGCACAATGCCGACTTAAGTACAAGAAGACTGATTCTTCTAACTGACTATGTTTTGAACCATTCCTGTGACACTAGTTATAGACTCTGATGCTTCACTTCAGGTTTACTGTATCCCTTGGAGCTTCTTATTGACGATGAAACACAGAAATTGCATCGGAATTAAATACAAAAGGCACAATGCCGAATTAAGTACAAGAAGTCTGACTCTTCTTACTGGCTATGTTTGAACCATTCCTGTGACACTAGTTATAGATTCCGATGCTTGACTTCAGATTTACTGTATTCCTTGGACCTTCTTATTGACGACGAAACACAAAAATTGCATAGGAATTAAATACAAAAGGCACAATGCCGACTTAAGTACAAGAAGACTGACCCTTCTTACTGTCTATGTTTCGAACCATTCCTGTGACACTAGTTATAGATTCCGATGATACACTCCAGGTTTACTGTATCCCTTGGACCTTCTTATTGACGATGAAACACAGAATTTGTATCGGAATTAAATACAAAAGGCACAATGCCGACTTAAGGACTAGAAGACTGATTCTTCTTACTGACTATGCTTTGAACCATTCCTGTGACACTAGTTATAGGCTCCGATGCTTCACTCCAGGTTTAATGTATCCCATGGACCTTTTATTGACGATGAAACACAGAAATTGCATCAGAATTAAATAGAAAATGCACAATGATGACTTAAGTACAAGAAGACTGACTCTTCTTACTGACTATGTTTGAACCATTCCTGTGCCACTAGTTATAGATCCCGATGCTTCACTTCAGGTTTACTGTATCCCTCTGACCTTCTTATTGACGAGGAAACAAAGAAATTGCACCGGAATAAAATAGAAACGCCACAATGCCTACTAAAGTACAAGAAGACTAACTCTTCTTACTGGCTATGTTTAGAACCATCCTGTGACACTAGTTATAGATTCCGATGCTAGACTTCAGTTTTACTGTATCCCTTGGACATCCTTATTGACGATAAAACACAGAAATTGCATCGGAATTCAATACAAAAGGCACAATTCCGACGTAAGTACAAGAAGACTGACCCTTCTTACTGTCTATGTTTTGAACCAATCCTGTGACACAAGTTATAGATTCCGATGCTTCACTTTAGGTTTACTGTATCCCTTGGACCTTCTTATTGACGATGAAACACAGAAATTGCACCGGAATTAAATACAAAAGGCACAATGCCGACATAAGTACAAGAAGACTGACTCTTCTTACAGTCTATGTTTTGAACCATTCCTGTGACACTAGTTACAGATTCCGATGCTTCACTTCAGGTTTACTGTATCCCTTGGACCTTCTTATTGACGATGAAACACAGAAATTGCATCGGAATTAAATACAAAAGGCACAATACCGACTTAAGTACAAGAAGACTGACTCTTCTTACTGTCTATGCTTTGAACCATTCCTGTGACACTAGTTATAGATTCCGATGCTTCACTTCAAGTTTACTGTATCCCTTGGACGTTCTTATTGACGATGAAACACAGATATTGCATCGGAGTTAAATACAAAAGGCACCATGCCGACTTAAGTACAAGATGACTGACTCTTCTTACTGTCTAAGTTTTGAACCATTCCTGTGACACTAGTTATAGATTCCGATGCTTCACGTCAGGTTTACTGTATCCCTTGGACCTTCTTATTCACGATGAAACACAGAAATTGCATCAGAATTAAATAGAAAATGCACAATGATGACTTAAGTACAAGAAGACTGACTCTTCTTACTGACTATGTTTTGAACCATTCCTGTGACACTAGTTATAGATCCCGATGCTTCACTTCAGGTTTACTGTATCCCTCTGACCTTATTGACGAGGAAACACAGAAATTGCATCGGAATTAATTAGAAACGCCACAATGCCTACTTAAGTACAAGAAGACTAACTCTTCTTACTGGCTATGTTTAGAACCATCCTGTGACACTAGTTATAGATTCTGATGCTAGACTTCAGTTTTACTGAATCCCTTGGACCTTCTTATTGACGATGAAACACAGAAATTGCATCGGAATTCAATACAAAAGGCACAATGCCGACTTAAGTACAAGAAGACTGACCCCTCTTACTGTCTATGTTTTGAACCATTCCTGTGACACTAGTTATAGATTCCGATGCTTCACTTCAGGTTTACTGTATCCCTTGGACCTTCTTATTGACGATGAAATACAGAAATTGCATCGGAATTAAATACAAAAGGCACAATACCGACATAAGTACAAGAATACTGACTCTTCTTACTGTCTATGTTTTGAACCATTCCTGTGACATTTGTTACAGATTCCGATGTTTCATTTCAAGTTTACTGTATCCCTTGGACGTTCTTATTGACGATGAAACACAGAAATTGCATCGGAATAAAATACAAAAGGCACAATGCCGACTTAAGTACAAGATGACTGACTCTTCTTACTGTCTAAGTTTTGAACCATTCCTGTGACACTAGTTATAGATTCCGATGCTTCACTTCATGTTTACTGTATCCCTTGGACCTTCTTATTGACGATGAAACACAGATTATGCATCGGAATTAAATACAAAAGGCACAATACCGACATAAGTACAAGAAGACTGACTCTTCCTACTGTCAATGTTTTGAACTATTCCTGTGACACTAGTAATAGATTCCGATGCTTCACTTCAGGTTTACTGTATCCCTCAGATCTTCTTATTGACGATGAAACACAGAAATTGCATCGGAATTAAATACAAAATGCACAATGCTGACTTAAGTACAAAAAGATTGACTCTTCTTACTGTCTATGCTTTGAACCATTCCTGTGACACTAGTTATAGATTCCGATGCTTCACTTCAGGTTTACTGTATCCCTTGGACCTTCTTATTGACGATGAAACACAGAAATTGCATCGAAAATAAACACAAAAGGCACAATGCCGCCTTAAGTACAAAAATTCTGACTCTTCTTACTGACTATGTTTTGAACCATTCCTGTGACACTAGTTGTAGATTCCGATGCTTCACTTCAGGTTACCTGTATCCCTCTGACCTTCTTATTGACGATGAAACACAGAAATTGCATCGGAATTAAATACAAAGGGCACAATGCCGACTTAAGTACAAGAAGACTGTCTCTTTTTACTGACTATGTTTGAACCATTCCTGTGACACTAGTTATAGATTCCGATGCTTCACTTCAGGTTTACTGTTCCCCTTGGACCTTCTTATTGACGATGAAACACAGAAATTGCATTGGAAGTAAATACAAAAGGCACAATGCCGACTTAAATACAAGAAGACTGACCCTTCTTACTGACTATGTTTTGAACCATTCCTGTGTCACTAGTTATAGATCCCGATGCTTCACTTCAGGTTTACTGTATCCCTCTGACCTTCTTATTGACGAGGAGACACAGAAATTGCATCGGAATTAAATAGAAACGCCACAATGCCTACGTAAGTACAAGAAGACTGACTCTTCTCCCTGGCCAGGTTTTGAACCACTCCTGTGAAACTAGTTATAGATTCCGATGCTTGACTTCAGTTTTACTGTATCCCTTGGACCGTCTTATTGACGATGAAACACAGAAATTGCATCGGAATTAAATGCAAAAGGCACAATGCCGACTTAAATACATGATGACTGACCATTCTTACTGTCTATGTTTTGAACCATTCCTGTGACACTAGTTATAGACTCCGATGCTTCACTTCAGGTTTACTGTATCCCTTGGACGTACTTATAGACGATGAAACACAGAAATTGCATCGGAATAAAATACAAAAGGCACAATACCGACATAAGTACAAGAACACTGAATCTTCTTACTGTCTATGTTTTGAACCATTCCTGTGACACTAGTTATAGATTCCGATGCTTCACTTCAGGTTTACTGAATCCCTTGGACCTTCTTATTGACCAAGAAACACAGAAATTGCTTCGGAATTAAATACAAAAGGCACCATGCCGACTTAAGTACAAGAAGACTGACTCTTCCTTCAATTAATGTTTTGAACCATTCCTGTAACACGAGTTATAGATTCCGATGCTTCATCTCAGGTTTACTGGATCCCTCCGATCTTCTTATTGACGATGAAACGCAGAAATTGCATCGGAATTAAATAAAAAAGGCACAATGCCGACTTAAGTACAAGAAGACTGATTCTTCTAACTGACTATGTTTTGAACCATTCCTGTGACACTAGTTATAGACTCTGATGCTTCACTTCAGGTTTACTGTATCCCTTGGAGCTTCTTATTGACGATGAAACACAGAAATTGCATCGGAATTAAATACAAAAGGCACAATGCCGAATTAAGTACAAGAAGTCTGACTCTTCTTACTGGCTATGTTTGAACCATTCCTGTGACACTAGTTATAGATTCCGATGCTTGACTTCAGATTTACTGTATTCCTTGGACCTTCTTATTGACGACGAAACACAAAAATTGCATCGGAATTAAATACAAAAGGCACAATGCCGACTTAAGTACAAGAAGACTGACCCTTCTTACTGTCTATGTTTCGAACCATTCCTGTGACACTAGTTATAGATTCCGATTCTTCACTTCAGGTTTACTGTATCCCTTGGACCTTCTTATTGACGATGAAACACAGAAATTGCTTCGAATTAAATACAAAAGGCACAATGCCGACTTAAGTACAAGAAGACTGACTCTTCTTACTGTCTATGATTTGAACCATTCCTGTGACACTAGTTATAGATTCCCATGCTTCACTTCGGGTTTATTGTATCCCTTGGACCTTCTTATTGACGATGAAACACAGAAATTGCATCGGAATTAAATACAAAGGGCACAATGCCCACTTAAGTACAAGAAGACTGACTCTTCCTACTGTCAATATTTTGAACCATTCCTGTGACTCTAGTTATAGATTCCGATGCTTCACTTAAGGTTTACTGTATCCCTCTGATCTTATTATTGAACATGAAACACAGAAATTGCATCGGAATTAAATACAAAAGGCACAATGCCGACTTAAGTACAAGAAGACTGACCCTTCTTACTGTCTATGTTTCGAACCATTCCTGTGACACTAGTTATAAATTCCGATGCTTCACTTCAGGTTTACTGTATACCTTGGACCATCATATTGACGCTGAAACACAGAAATTGCATCGGAATTAAATACAAAAGGCACAATGCCGACTTAAGGACTAGAAGACTGATTCTTCTTACTGACTATGCTTTGAACCATTCCTGTGACACTAGTTATAGACTCCGATGCTTCACTCCAGGTTTAATGTATCCCTTGGACCTTTTATTGACGATGAAACACAGAAATTGCATCAGAATTAAATAGAAAATGCACAATGATGACTTAAGTACAAGAAGACTGACTCTTCTTACTGACTATGTTTGAACCATTCCTGTGCCACTAGTTATAAATCCCGATTCTTCACTTCAGGTTTACTGTATCCCTCTGATCTTCTTATTGACGAGGAAACAATGAAATTGCATCGGAATTAAATAGAAACGCCACAATGCCTACTAAAGTACAAGAAGACTAACTCTTCTTACTGGCTATGTTTAGAACCATCCTGTGACACTAGTTATAGATTCCGATGCTAGACTTCAGTTTTACTGTATCCCTTGGACATTCTTATTGACGATAAAACACAGAAATTGCATCGGAATTCAATTCAAAAGGCACAATTCCGACGTAAGTACAAGAACACTGTCCCTTCTTACTGTCTATGTTTTGAACCAATCCTGTGACACTAGTTATAGATTCCGATGCTTCACTTTAGGTTTACTGTATCCCTTGGACCTTCTTATTGACGATGAAACACAGAAATTGCACCGGAATTAAATACAAAAGGCACAATGCCGACATAAGTACAAGAAGACTGACTCTTCTTACAGTCTATGTTTTGAACCATTCCTGTGACACTAGTTACAGATTCCGATGCTTCACTTCAGGGTTACTGTATCCCTTGGACCTTCTTATTGACGATGAAACACAGAAATTGCATCGGAATTAAATACAAAGGGCACAATACCGACTTAAGTACAAGAAGACTGACTCTTCTTACTGTCTATGCTTTGAACCATTCCTGTGACACTAGTTATAGATTCCGATGCTTCACTTCAAGTTTACTGTATCCCTTGGACGTTCTTATTGACGATGAAACACAGATATTGCATCGGAGTTAAATACAAAAGGCACGATGCCGACTTAAGTACAAGATGACTGACTCTTCTTACTGTCTACGTTTTGAACCATTCCTGTGACACTAGTTATAGATTCCGATGCTTCACTTCATATTTACTCTATCCCTTGGACCTTCTTCTTGATGATGAAACACAGAATATGCATCGGAATTAAATATAAAATCACAATACCGACTTAAGTACAAGAAGACTGACACTTCTTACTGTCTATGCCTTGTACCATTCCTGTGACACTAGTTATAGATTCCGATGCTTCACTTCAGGTTTACTGTATCCCTGGACCTTCTTATTGACGATCAAACACAGAAATTGCATCGGAATAAAATACAAAAGGCACAATGCCGACTTAAGTACAAGAAGACTGACTCTTCCTACTGTCAATGTTTTGATCCATTCCTGTGACACTAGTAATAGATTCCGATGCTTCACTTCAGGTTTACTGTATCCCTCAGATCTTCTTATTGACGATGAAACACAGAAATTGCATCGGAATTAAATACAAAAGGCACAATGCCGACTTAAGTACAAAAAGATTGACTCTTCTTACTGTCTATGCTTTGAACCATTCCTGTGACACTAGTTATAGATTCCGATGCTTCACTTCAGGTTTACTGTATCCCTTGGACCTTCTTATTGACGAAGAAACACAGAAATTGCATCGAAAATAAACGCAAAAGGCACAAAGAAGACTTAAGTACCAAAAGGCTGACTCTTCTTACTGACTAAGTTTTGAATCATTCCTGTGACACTAGTTGAAGATTCCGATGCTTCACTTTAGGTTACCTGTATCCCTCTGACCTTCTTATTGACGATGAAACACAGAAATTGCATCGGAGTTAAATACAAAAGGCACAATGCCGACTTAAGTACAAGAAGTCTGACTCTTTTTACTGACTATGTTTGAACCATTCCTGTGACACTAGTTATAGATCCCGATGCTTCACTTCGGGTTTACTGTATCCCTCTGACCTTCTTATTGACGAGGAAACACAGAAATTGCATCGGAATTAAATAGAAACGTCACAATGCCTACTTAAGTACAAGAAGACTGACTCTTCTCACTGGCTATGTTTTGAACCACTCCTGTGAAACTAGTTAAAGATTCCGATGCTTGACTTCAGTTTTACTGTATCCCTTGGACCATCTTATTGACGATGAAACACAGAAATTGCATCGGAATTAAATACAAAAGGCACAATGCCGACTTAAATACATGATGACTGACCATTCTTACTGTCTATGTTTTGAACCATTCCTGTGACACTAGTTATAGACTCCGATGCTTCACTTCAGGTTTACTGTATCCCTTGGACGTACTTATTGACGATGAAACACAGAAATTGCATCGGAATTAAATAGAAAAGGCACAATGCTGACTTAAGTACAAGAAGACTGACTCATCTTATTGTCTATGTTTTGAACCATTCCTGTGACACTAGTTATGGATTCTGATGCTTCACTTCAGGTTTACTGTATTCCTTCGACCTTCTTATTGACGATGAAACACAGAAATTGCCTCGGAATTAAAAACAAAAGGCACAATACCGACATAAGTACTAGAACACTGACTCTTCTTACTGTCTATGTTTTGAACCATTCCTGTGACACTAGTTATGGATTCCGATGCTTCACTTCAGGTTTACTGTATCCCTTGGACCTTCTTATTGACCATGAAACACAGAAATTGCATCGGAATTAATTACAAAAGGCACCATGCCGACTTAAGTACAAGAAGACTGACTCTTCCTACAGTTAATGTTTTGAACCATTCCTGCGACACGAGTTATAGATTCCGATGCTTCACCTCAGGTTTACTGGATCCCTCCGATCTTCTTATTGACGATGAAACACAGATATTGCATCGGAATTAAATACAAAAGGCACAATGCCGACTGAAGTACAAGAAGACTGACTCTTCTAACTGACTATGTTTTGAACCATTCCTGTGACACTATTTATAGATTCCGATGCTTGACTTCAGATTTACTGTATTCCTTGGACCTTCTTATTGACGACGAAACACAAAAATTGCATCGGAATTAAATACAAAGGGCACAATGCCGACATAAGTACAAGAAGACTGACTCTTCCTACTGTCAATACTTTGAACCATTCCTGTGACTCTAGTTATAGATTCCGATGCTTCACTTAAGGTTTACTGTATCCCTCTGATCTTATTATTGACGATGAAACACAAAAAATTGCATCGGAATGAAATACAAAAGGCACAATGCCGACTTAAGTACAAGAAGACTGACCCTTCTTACTGTCTATGTTTCGAACCATTCCTGTGACACTAGTTATAGATTCCGATTCTTCACTTCAGGTTTACTGTATCCCTTGGACCTTCTTATTGACGATGAAACACAGAAATTGCATCGGAATTAAATACAAAGGGCAAAATGCCGACTTAAGTACAAGAAGACAGACTCTTCCTACTGTCAATGTTTTGAACCATTCCTGTGACTCTAGTTGTAGATTCCTATGCTTCACTTAAGGTTTACTGTATCCCTCTGATCTTATTATTGACGATGAAACACAGAAATTGCATCGGAATTAAATACAAAATGCACAATACCAACTTAAGTAGAAGAAGACTGACTCATCTTACTGTCTATGTTTTGAACCATTCCTGTGACACTAGTTTATGATTCCGATGCTTCACTTCAGGTTTACTGTATCCCTTGGACCTTCATATTGACGCTGAAACACAGAAATTGCATCGGAATTAAACACAAAAGGCACAATGCCGACTTAAGTACAAGAGGACTGACTCTTCTTACTGTCTATGTTTTTAACCATTCCTGTGACACTAGTTATAGATTCCGATGATACACTCCAGGTTTACTGTATCCCTTGGACCTTCTTAATGACGATGAAACACAGAAATTGTATCGGAATTAAATACAAAAGGCACAATGCCGACTTAAGGACTAGAAGACTGATTCTTCTTCCTGACTATGCTTTGAACCATTCCTGTGACACTAGTTATAGACTCCGATGCTTCACTCCAGGTTTACTGTATCCCTTGGACTATTTATTGACGATGAAACACAGAAATTGCATCAGAATTAAATAGAAAATGCACAATGATGACTTAAGTACAAGAAGACTGACTCTTCTTACTGACTATGTTTGAACCATCCCTGTGCCACTAGTTATAGATCCCGATGCTTCACTTCAGGTTTACTGTATCCCTCTGACCTTCTTATTGACGAGGAAACACAGAAATTGCATCGGAATTAAATAGAAACGCCACAATGCCTACTTAGGTACAAGAAGACTAACTCTTCTTACTGGCTATGTTTACAACCATCCTGTGACACTAGTTATAGATTCCGATGCTAGACTTCAGTTTTACTGTATCCCTTGGACATTCTTATTGACGAAAAAACACAGAAATTGCATCGGAATTCAATACAAAAGGCACAATTCCGACGTAAGTACAAGAAGACTGACCCTTCTTACTGTCTATGTTTTGAACCATTCCTGTGACACTAGTTATAGATTCCGATGCTTCGCTTTAGGTTTACTGTATCCCTTGGACCGTCTTATTGACGATGAAACATAGAAATTGCATCGGAATTAAATACAAAAGGCACAATGCCGACATAAGTACAAGAAGACTGACTCTTCTTACAGTCTATGTTTTGAACCATTGCTGTGACACTAGTTACAGATTCCGTTGCTTCAATTCAGGTTTACTGTATCCCTTGGACCATCTTATTGACGATTAAACACAGAAATTGCATCGGAATTAAATACAAAAGGCACAATACCGACTTAAGTACAAGAAGACTGACTCTTCTTACTGTCTATGTTTTGAACCATTCCTGTGACACTAGTTATAGATTCCGATGCTTCACTTCAAGTTTACTGTATCCCTTGGACGTTCTTATGGACGATGAAACACAGATATTGCATCGGAATTAAATACAAAAGGCACAATGCCGACTTAAGTACAAGATGACTGACTCTTCTTACTGTCTAAGTTTTGAACCATTCCTGTGACGCTAGTTATAGATTCCGATGCTTCACTTCAGGTTTACTGTATCCCTTGGACCTTCTTATTGACCATGAAACACAGAAATTGCATCGAAATTAAACAAAAAAAGCAAAATGCGGACTTAAGTACAAAATGACTGACTCTTCTTACTGACTATGATTTGAACCATTCCTGCGACACTAGTTATAGATTCCGATGCTTCACTTCAGGTTACCTGTATCACTCTGACCTTCTTATTGACGATGAAACACAGAAATTGCATCGGAATTAAATACAAAAGGCACAATGCCGACTTAAGTACAAGAAGACTGACTCTTTTTACTGACTATGTTTGAACCATTCCTGTGACACTAGTTATAGATTCCGATGCTTCACTTCAGGTTTACTGTTTCCCTTGGACCTTCTTATTGACGATGAAACACAGAAATTACATCGGAAGTAAATACAAAAGGTACAATGCCGACTTAAGTACAAGAAGACTGTCTCTTCTTACTGACTATGCTTTGAACCATTCCTGTGACACTAGTTATAGATCCCGATGCTTCACTTCAGGTTTACTGTATCCCTCTGATCTTCTTATTGACGATGAAACACAGAAATTACATCGGAATTAAATACAAAAGGCATAATGCCGACTTAAGTACAAGAAGACTGCCTCTTCTAACTGTTTATGTTTTGAACCATTCCTGTGACACTAGTTATAGACTCTGATGCTTCACTTCAGGTTTACTGTATCCCTTGGACCTTCGTATTGACGATGAAACACAGATATTGCATCGGAATTAAATACAAAAGGCACAATTCTGAATTAAGTACAAGAAGACTGACCCTTCTTACAGTCTATGTTTCGAACCATTCCTGTGACACTAGTTATAGATTCCGATGCTTCACTTCAGGTTTACTGTATCCCTTGGACGTTCTTATTGACGATGAAACACAGAAATTGCATCGGAATTTAATACAAAGGGCACAATGCCGACTTAAGTACAAGAAGACTGACTCTTCCTACTGTCAATATTTTGAACCACTCCTGTGAAACTAGTTATAGATTCCGATGCTTGACTTCAGTTTTACTGTATCCCTTGGACCGTCTTATTGACGATGAAACACAGAAATTGCATCGGAGTTAAATGCAAAAGGCACAATTCCGACTTAAATACATGATGACTGACCATTCTTACTGTCTATGTTTTGAACCATTCCTGTGACACTAGTTATAGACTCCGATGCTTCACTTCAGGTTTACTGTATCCCTTGGACGTACTTATAGACGATGAAACACAGAAATTGCATCGGAATAAAATACAAAAGGCACAATACCGACATAAGTACAAGAACACTGAATCTTCTTACTGTCTATGTTTTGAACCATTCCTGTGACACTAGTTATAGATTCCGATGCTTCACTTCAGGTTTACTGAATCCCTTGGACCTTCTTATTGACCAAGAAACACAGAAATTGCTTCGGAATTAAATACAAAAGGCACCATGCCGACTTAAGTACAAGAAGACTGACTCTTCCTTCAATTAATGTTTTGAACCATTCCTGTAACACGAGTTATAGATTCCGATGCTTCATCTCAGGTTTACTGGATCCCTCCGATCTTCTTATTGACGATGAAACGCAGAAATTGCATCGGAATTAAATAAAAAAGGCACAATGCCGACTTAAGTACAAGAAGACTGATTCTTCTAACTGACTATGTTTTGAACCATTCCTGTGACACTAGTTATAGACTCTGATGCTTCACTTCAGGTTTACTGTATCCCTTGGAGCTTCTTATTGACGATGAAACACAGAAATTGCATCGGAATTAAATACAAAAGGCACAATGCCGAATTAAGTACAAGAAGTCTGACTCTTCTTACTGGCTATGTTTGAACCATTCCTGTGACACTAGTTATAGATTCCGATGCTTGACTTCAGATTTACTGTATTCCTTGGACCTTCTTATTGACGACGAAACACAAAAATTGCATCGGAATTAAATACAAAAGGCACAATGCCGACTTAAGTACAAGAAGACTGACCCTTCTTACTGTCTATGTTTCGAACCATTCCTGTGACACTAGTTATAGATTCCGATTCTTCACTTCAGGTTTACTGTATCCCTTGGACCTTCTTATTGACGATGAAACACAGAAATTGCTTCGAATTAAATACAAAAGGCACAATGCCGACTTAAGTACAAGAAGACTGACTCTTCTTACTGTCTATGATTTGAACCATTCCTGTGACACTAGTTATAGATTCCCATGCTTCACTTCGGGTTTATTGTATCCCTTGGACCTTCTTATTGACGATGAAACACAGAAATTGCATCGGAATTAAATACAAAGGGCACAATGCCCACTTAAGTACAAGAAGACTGACTCTTCCTACTGTCAATATTTTGAACCATTCCTGTGACTCTAGTTATAGATTCCGATGCTTCACTTAAGGTTTACTGTATCCCTCTGATCTTATTATTGAACATGAAACACAGAAATTGCATCGGAATTAAATACAAAAGGCACAATGCCGACTTAAGTACAAGAAGACTGACCCTTCTTACTGTCTATGTTTCGAACCATTCCTGTGACACTAGTTATAGATTCCGATTCTTCACTTCAGGTTTACTGTATACCTTGGACCTTCTTATTGACGATGAATCACAGAAATTTCATCGGAATTAAATATAAAGGGCACAATGCCGACTTAAGTACAAGAAGACTGACTCTTTTTACTGTCTATGTTTTAAACCATTCCTGTTTCACTAGTTATAAATTCCGATGCTTCACTTCAGGTTTACTGTATCCCTTGGACCTTCTTATTGACGATGAAACACAGAAATTGCATCGGAATTAAATACAAAGGGCAAAATGCCGACTTAAGTACAAGAAGACTGACTCTTCCTACTGTCAATGTTTTGAACCATTCCTGTGACTCTAGTTGTGGATTCCTATGCTTCACTTAAGGTTTACTGTATCCCTCTGATCTTCTTATTGACGATGAAACACAGAAATTGCATCGGAATTAAATACAAAATGCACAATACCAACTTAAGTACTAGAAGACTGACTCATCTGACTGTCTATGTTTTGAACCATTCCTGTGACACTAGTTATAGATTCCGATGCTTCACTTCAGGTTTACTGTATACCTTGGACCATCATATTGACGCTGAAACACAGAAATTGCATCGGAATTAAATACAAAAGGCACAATGCCGACTTAAGGACTAGAAGACTGATTCTTCTTACTGACTATGCTTTGAACCATTCCTGTGACACTAGTTATAGACTCCGATGCTTCACTCCAGGTTTAATGTATCCCTTGGACCTTTTATTGACGATGAAACACAGAAATTGCATCAGAATTAAATAGAAAATGCACAATGATGACTTAAGTACAAGAAGACTGACTCTTCTTACTGACTATGTTTGAACCATTCCTGTGCCACTAGTTATAAATCCCGATGCTTCACTTCAGGTTTACTGTATCCCTCTGATCTTCTTATTGACGAGGAAACAATGAAATTGCATCGGAATTAAATAGAAACGCCACAATGCCTACTAAAGTACAAGAAGACTAACTCTTCTTACTGGCTATGTTTAGAACCATCCTGTGACACTAGTTATAGATTCCGATGCTAGACTTCAGTTTTACTGTATCCCTTGGACATTCTTATTGACGATAAAACACAGAAATTGCATCGGAATTCAATTCAAAAGGCACAATTCCGACGTAAGTACAAGAACACTGTCCCTTCTTACTGTCTATGTTTTGAACCAATCCTGTGACACTAGTTATAGATTCCGATGCTTCACTTTAGGTTTACTGTATCCCTTGGACCTTCTTATTGACGATGAAACACAGAAATTGCACCGGAATTAAATACAAAAGGCACAATGCCGACATAAGTACAAGAAGACTGACTCTTCTTACAGTCTATGTTTTGAACCATTCCTGTGACACTAGTTACAGATTCCGATGCTTCACTTCAGGGTTACTGTATCCCTTGGACCTTCTTATTGACGATGAAACACAGAAATTGCATCGGAATTAAATACAAAGGGCACAATACCGACTTAAGTACAAGAAGACTGACTCTTCTTACTGTCTATGCTTTGAACCATTCCTGTGACACTAGTTATAGATTCCGATGCTTCACTTCAAGTTTACTGTATCCCTTGGACGTTCTTATTGACGATGAAACACAGATATTGCATCGGAGTTAAATACAAAAGGCACGATGCCGACTTAAGTACAAGATGACTGACTCTTCTTACTGTCTACGTTTTGAACCATTCCTGTGACACTAGTTATAGATTCCGATGCTTCACTTCATATTTACTCTATCCCTTGGACCTTCTTCTTGATGATGAAACACAGAATATGCATCGGAATTAAATATAAAATCACAATACCGACTTAAGTACAAGAAGACTGACACTTCTTACTGTCTATGCCTTGTACCATTCCTGTGACACTAGTTATAGATTCCGATGCTTCACTTCAGGTTTACTGTATCCCTGGACCTTCTTATTGACGATCAAACACAGAAATTGCATCGGAATAAAATACAAAAGGCACAATGCCGACTTAAGTACAAGAAGACTGACTCTTCCTACTGTCAATGTTTTGATCCATTCCTGTGACACTAGTAATAGATTCCGATGCTTCACTTCAGGTTTACTGTATCCCTCAGATCTTCTTATTGACGATGAAACACAGAAATTGCATCGGAATTAAATACAAAAGGCACAATGCCGACTTAAGTACAAAAAGATTGACTCTTCTTACTGTCTATGCTTTGAACCATTCCTGTGACACTAGTTATAGATTCCGATGCTTCACTTCAGGTTTACTGTATCCCTTGGACCTTCTTATTGACGAAGAAACACAGAAATTGCATCGAAAATAAACGCAAAAGGCACAAAGAAGACTTAAGTACCAAAAGGCTGACTCTTCTTACTGACTAAGTTTTGAATCATTCCTGTGACACTAGTTGAAGATTCCGATGCTTCACTTTAGGTTACCTGTATCCCTCTGACCTTCTTATTGACGATGAAACACAGAAATTGCATCGGAGTTAAATACAAAAGGCACAATGCCGACTTAAGTACAAGAAGTCTGACTCTTTTTACTGACTATGTTTGAACCATTCCTGTGACACTAGTTATAGATCCCGATGCTTCACTTCGGGTTTACTGTATCCCTCTGACCTTCTTATTGACGAGGAAACACAGAAATTGCATCGGAATTAAATAGAAACGTCACAATGCCTACTTAAGTACAAGAAGACTGACTCTTCTCACTGGCTATGTTTTAAACCACTCCTGTGAAACTAGTTAAAGATTCCGATGCTTGACTTCAGTTTTACTGTATCCCTTGGACCATCTTATTGACGATGAAACACAGAAATTGCATCGGAATTAAATACAAAAGGCACAATGCCGACTTAAATACATGATGACTGACCATTCTTACTGTCTATGTTTTGAACCATTCCTGTGACACTAGTTATAGACTCCGATGCTTCACTTCAGGTTTACTGTATCCCTTGGACGTACTTATTGACGATGAAACACAGAAATTGCATCGGAATTAAATAGAAAAGGCACAATGCTGACTTAAGTACAAGAAGACTGACTCATCTTATTGTCTATGTTTTGAACGATTCCTGTGACACTAGTTATGGATTCTGATGCTTCACTTCAGGTTTACTGTATTCCTTCGACCTTCTTATTGACGATGAAACACAGAAATTGCCTCGGAATTAAAAACAAAAGGCACAATACCGACATAAGTACTAGAACACTGACTCTTCTTACTGTCTATGTTTTGAACCATTCCTGTGACACTAGTTATGGATTCCGATGCTTCACTTCAGGTTTACTGTATCCCTTGGACCTTCTTATTGACCATGAAACACAGAAATTGCATCGGAATTAATTACAAAAGGCACCATGCCGACTTAAGTACAAGAAGACTGACTCTTCCTACAGTTAATGTTTTGAACCATTCCTGCGACACGAGTTATAGATTCCGATGCTTCACCTCAGGTTTACTGGATCCCTCCGATCTTCTTATTGACGATGAAACACAGATATTGCATCGGAATTAAATACAAAAGGCACAATGCCGACTGAAGTACAAGAAGACTGACTCTTCTAACTGACTATGTTTTGAACCATTCCTGTGACACTATTTATAGATTCCGATGCTTGACTTCAGATTTACTGTATTCCTTGGACCTTCTTATTGACGACGAAACACAAAAATTGCATCGGAATTAAATACAAAGGGCACAATGCCGACATAAGTACAAGAAGACTGACTCTTCCTACTGTCAATACTTTGAACCATTCCTGTGACTCTAGTTATAGATTCCGATGCTTCACTTAAGGTTTACTGTATCCCTCTGATCTTATTATTGACGATGAAACACAAAAAATTGCATCGGAATGAAATACAAAAGGCACAATGCCGACTTAAGTACAAGAAGACTGACCCTTCTTACTGTCTATGTTTCGAACCATTCCTGTGACACTAGTTATAGATTCCGATTCTTCACTTCAGGTTTACTGTATCCCTTGGACCTTCTTATTGACGATGAAACACAGAAATTGCATCGGAATTAAATACAAAGGGCAAAATGCCGACTTAAGTACAAGAAGACAGACTCTTCCTACTGTCAATGTTTTGAACCATTCCTGTGACTCTAGTTGTAGATTCCTATGCTTCACTTAAGGTTTACTGTATCCCTCTGATCTTATTATTGACGATGAAACACAGAAATTGCATCGGAATTAAATACAAAATGCACAATACCAACTTAAGTAGAAGAAGACTGACTCATCTTACTGTCTATGTTTTGAACCATTCCTGTGACACTAGTTTATGATTCCGATGCTTCACTTCAGGTTTACTGTATCCCTTGGACCTTCATATTGACGCTGAAACACAGAAATTGCATCGGAATTAAACACAAAAGGCACAATGCCGACTTAAGTACAAGAGGACTGACTCTTCTTACTGTCTATGTTTTTAACCATTCCTGTGACACTAGTTATAGATTCCGATGATACACTCCAGGTTTACTGTATCCCTTGGACCTTCTTAATGACGATGAAACACAGAAATTGTATCGGAATTAAATACAAAAGGCACAATGCCGACTTAAGGACTAGAAGACTGATTCTTCTTCCTGACTATGCTTTGAACCATTCCTGTGACACTAGTTATAGACTCCGATGCTTCACTCCAGGTTTACTGTATCCCTCTGACCTTCTTATTGACGAGGAAACACAGAAATTGCATCGGAATTAAATAGAAACGCCACAATGCCTACTTAGGTACAAGAAGACTAACTCTTCTTACTGGCTATGTTTACAACCATCCTGTGACACTAGTTATAGATTCCGATGCTAGACTTCAGTTTTACTGTATCCCTTGGACATTCTTATTGACGAAAAAACACAGAAATTGCATCGGAATTCAATACAAAAGGCACAATTCCGACGTAAGTACAAGAAGACTGACCCTTCTTACTGTCTATGTTTTGAACCATTCCTGTGACACTAGTTATAGATTCCGATGCTTCGCTTTAGGTTTACTGTATCCCTTGGACCGTCTTATTGACGATGAAACATAGAAATTGCATCGGAATTAAATACAAAAGGCACAATGCCGACATAAGTACAAGAAGACTGACTCTTCTTACAGTCTATGTTTTGAACCATTCCTGTGACACTAGTTACAGATTCCGTTGCATCAATTCAGGTTTACTGTATCCCTTGGACCATCTTATTGACGATTAAACACAGAAATTGCATCGGAATTAAATACAAAAGGCACAATACCGACTTAAGTACAAGAAGACTGACTCTTCTTACTGTCTATGTTTTGAACCATTCCTGTGACACTAGTTATAGATTCCGATGCTTCACTTCAAGTTTACTGTATCCCTTGGACGTTCTTATGGACGATGAAACACAGATATTGCATCGGAATTAAATACAAAAGGCACAATGCCGACTTAAGTACAAGATGACTGACTCTTCTTACTGTCTAAGTTTTGAACCATTCCTGTGACGCTAGTTATAGATTCCGATGCTTCACTTCAGGTTTACTGTATCCCTTGGACCTTCTTATTGACCATGAAACACAGAAATTGCATCGAAATTAAACAAAAAATGCAAAATGCGGACTTAAGTACAAAATGACTGACTCTTATTACTGACTATGATTTGAACCATTCCTGCGACACTAGTTATAGATTCCGATGCTTCACTTCAGGTTACCTGTATCACTCTGACCTTCTTATTGACGATGAAACACAGAAATTGCATCGGAATTAAATACAAAAGGCACAATGCCGACTTAAGTACAAGAAGACTGACTCTTTTTACTGACTATGTTTGAACCATTCCTGTGACACTAGTTATAGATTCCGATGCTTCACTTCAGGTTTACTGTTTCCCTTGGACCTTCTTATTGACGATGAAACACAGAAATTACATCGGAAGTAAATACAAAAGGTACAATGCCGACTTAAGTACAAGAAGACTGTCTCTTCTTACTGACTATGCTTTGAACCATTCCTGTGACACTAGTTATAGATCCCGATGCTTCACTTCAGGTTTACTGTATCCCTCTGATCTTCTTATTGACGATGAAACACAGAAATTACATCGGAATTAAATACAAAAGGCATAATGCCGACTTAAGTACAAGAAGACTGCCTCTTCTAACTGTTTATGTTTTGAACCATTCCTGTGACACTAGTTATAGACTCTGATGCTTCACTTCAGGTTTACTGTATCCCTTGGACCTTCGTATTGACGATGAAACACAGATATTGCATCGGAATTAAATACATAAGGCACAATTCTGAATTAAGTACAAGAAGACTGACCCTTCTTACAGTCTATGTTTCGAACCATTCCTGTGACACTAGTTATAGATTCCGATGCTTCACTTCAGGTTTACTGTATCCCTTGGACGTTCTTATTGACGATGAAACACAGAAATTGCATCGGAATTTAATACAAAGGGCACAATGCCGACTTAAGTACAAGAAGACTGACTCTTCCTACTGTCAATATTTTGAACCATTCCTGTGACTCTAGTTATAGATTCCGATGCTTCACTTAAGGTTTACTGTAACCCTTGGACCTTCTTATTGACGATGAAACACAGAAATTGCTTCGAATTAAATACACATGGCACAATGCCGACTTAAGTACAAGAAGACTGACTCTTCTTACTGTCTATGTTTTGAACCATTCCTGTGACACTAGTTATAGATTCCGATGCTTCACTTCAGGTTTACTGTATCCCTTGGACCTTCTTATTGACGATGAAACACAGAAATTGCATCGGAATTAAATACAAAGGGCACAATGCCGACTTAAGTACAAGAAGACTGACTCTTCCTACTGTCAATATTTTGAACCATTCCTGTGACTCTAGTTATAGATTCCGATGCTTCAGTTAAGTTTTACTGTATCCCTCTGATCTTATTATTGACGATGAAACACAGAAATTGCATCGGAATTAAATACAAAAGGCACAATGCCGACTTAAGTACAAGAAGACTGACCCTTCTTACAGTCTATGTTTCGAACCATTCCTGTGACACTAGTTATAGATTCCGATTCTTCACTTCTGGTTTACTGTATACCTTGGACCTTCTTATTGACGATGAAACACAGAAATTGCATCGGAATTAAATACAAAGGGCACATTGCCGACTTAAGTACAAGAAGACTGACTCTCCTACTGTCAATGTTTTCAACCATTCCTGTGGCTCTAGTTATAGATTCCGATGCTTCACTTAAGGTTTACTGTATCCCTCTGATCTTCTTATTGACGATGAAACACAGAAATTGCATCGGAATTAAATACAAAAGGCACATTACCAACTTTAGTACAAGAAGATTGACTCATCTTACTGTCTATGTTTTGAACCATTCCTGTGACACTAGTTATAGATTCCGATGCTTCACTTCAGGTTTACTGTATCCCTTGGACCTTCTTATTGACGCTGAAACACAGAAATTGCATCGGAATTAATCACAAAAGGCACAATGCCGACTTAAGTACAAGAGGACTGACTCTTCTTACTGTCTATGTTTTGAACCATTCCTGTGACACCAGTTATAGATTCCGATGCTACACTCCAGGTTTACTGTATCCCTTGGACCTTCTTATTGACGATGAAACACAGAAATTGCATCGGAATTAAATACAAAAGGCACAATGCCGACTTAAGGACTAGAAGACTGACTCTTCTAACTGACTATGCTTTGAACCATTCCTGTGACACTAGTTATAGACTCCGATGCTTCACTCCAGGTTTACTGTATCCCTTGGACCTTTTATTGACGATGAAACACAGAAATTGCATCAGAATGAAATAGAAAATGCACAATGATGACTTAAGTACAAGAAGACTGACTCTTGTTACTGACTATGTTTTGACCATTCCTGTGACACTAGTTATAGATCCCGATGCTTCACTTCAGGTTTACTGTATCCCTCTGACCTTCTTATTGACGAGGAAACACAGAAATTGCATCGGAATTAAATAGAAACGCCATAGTGCCTACTTAAGTACAAGAAGACTAACTCTTCTAACTGGCTATGTTTAGAACCATCCTGTGACACTAGTTATAGATTCCGATGCTAGACTTCAGTTTTACTGTATCCCTTGGACATTCGTATTGACGATGAAACACAGAAATTGCATCGGAATTCAATACAAAATGCACAATTCCGACTTAAGTACAAGAAGATTGACCCTTCTTACTGTCTATGTTTTGAACCATTCCTGTGACACTAGTTATGGATTCCGATGCTTCACTTTAGGTTTGCTGTATCCCTTGGACCTTCTTATTGACGATGAAACACAGAAATTGCATCGCAAATAAATACAAAAGGCACAATGCCGACATAAGTACAAGAAGACTGACTCTTCTTACTGTCTATGTTTTGAACCATTCCTGTGACACTAGTTACAGATTCCGATGCTTCACTTCAGGGTTACTGTATCCCTTGGACCTTCTTATTGACGATGAAACACAGAATTTGCATCGCAATTAAATACAAAAGGCACAATACCGACTTAAGTACAAGAAGACTGACTCTTCTTACTGTCTGTGTTTCGAACCATTCCAGTGACACTAGTTATAGATTCCGATGCTTCACATCAAGTTTACTGTATCCCTCTGAACTTCTTATTGACGATGAAACACAGAAATGGCATCGGAATTAAATACAAAAGGCACAATGCCGACTTAAGTACAAGAAGACTGACTCTTCCTACTGTCAATATTTTGAACCATTCCTGTGACTCTAGTTATAGATTCCGATGCTTCACTTAAGGTTTACTGTAACCCTTGGACCTTCTTATTGACGATGAAACACAGAAATTGCTTCGAATTAAATACACATGGCACAATGCCGACTTAAGTACAAGAAGACTGACTCTTCTTACTGTCTATGTTTTGAACCATTCCTGTGACACTAGTTATAGATTCCGATGCTTCACTTCAGGTTTACTGTATCCCTTGGACCTTCTTATTGACGATGAAACACAGAAATTGCATCGGAATTAAATACAAAGGGCACAATGCCGACTTAAGTACAAGAAGACTGACTCTTCCTACTGTCAATATTTTGAACCATTCCTGTGACTCTAGTTATAGATTCCGATGCTTCAGTTAAGTTTTACTGTATCCCTCTGATCTTATTATTGACGATGAAACACAGAAATTGCATCGGAATTAAATACAAAAGGCACAATGCCGACTTAAGTACAAGAAGACTGACCCTTCTTACAGTCTATGTTTCGAACCATTCCTGTGACACTAGTTATAGATTCCGATTCTTCACTTCAGGTTTACTGTATACCTTGGACCTTCTTATTGACGATGAATCACAGAAATTGCATCGGAATTAAATATAAAAGGCACAATGCCGACTTAAGTACAAGAAGACTGACTCTTTTTACTGTCATTGTTTTGAACCATCCCTGTGACACTAGTTATAGATTCCGGTGCTTCACTTCAGGTTTACTGTATCCCTTGGACCTTCTTATTGACGATGAAACACAGAAATTGCATCGGAATTAAATACAAAGGGCACATTGCCGACTTAAGTACAAGAAGACTGACTCTTCCTACTGTCAATGTTTTCAACCATTCCTGTGGCTCTAGTTATAGATTCCGATGCTTCACTTAAGGTTTACTGTATCCCTCTGATCTTCTTATTGACGATGAAACACAGAAATTGCATCGGAATTAAATACAAAAGGCACATTACCAACTTTAGTACAAGAAGATTGACTCATCTTACTGTCTATGTTTTGAACCATTCCTGTGACACTAGTTATAGATTCCGATGCTTCACTTCAGGTTTACTGTATCCCTTGGACCTTCTTATTGACGCTGAAACACAGAAATTGCATCGGAATTAATCACAAAAGGCACAATGCCGACTTAAGTACAAGAGGACTGACTCTTCTTACTGTCTATGTTTTGAACCATTCCTGTGACACCAGTTATAGATTCCGATGCTACACTCCAGGTTTACTGTATCCCTTGGACCTTCTTATTGACGATGAAACACAGAAATTGCATCGGAATTAAATACAAAAGGCACAATGCCGACTTAAGGACTAGAAGACTGACTCTTCTAACTGACTATGCTTTGAACCATTCCTGTGACACTAGTTATAGACTCCGATGCTTCACTCCAGGTTTACTGTATCCCTTGGACCTTTTATTGACGATGAAACACAGAAATTGCATCAGAATGAAATAGAAAATGCACAATGATGACTTAAGTACAAGAAGACTGACTCTTGTTACTGACTATGTTTTGACCATTCCTGTGACACTAGTTATAGATCCCGATGCTTCACTTCAGGTTTACTGTATCCCTCTGACCTTCTTATTGACGAGGAAACACAGAAATTGCATCGGAATTAAATAGAAACGCCATAGTGCCTACTTAAGTACAAGAAGACTAACTCTTCTTACTGGCTATGTTTAGAACCATCCTGTGACACTAGTTATAGATTCCGATGCTAGACTTCAGTTTTACTGTATCCCTTGGACATTCTTATTGACGATTAAACACAGAAATTGCATCGGAATTCAATACAAAATGCACAATTCCGACTTAAGTACAAGAAGATTGACCCTTCTTACTGTCTATGTTTTGAACCATTCCTGTGACACTAGTTATGGATTCCGATGCTTCACTTTAGGTTTACTGTATCCCTTGGACCTTCTTATTGACGATGAAACACAGAAATTGCATCGCAAATAAATACAAAAGGCACAATGCCGACATAAGTACAAGAAGACTGACTCTTCTTACTGTCTATGTTTTGAACCATTCCTGTGACACTAGTTACAGATTCCGATGCTTCACTTCAGGGTTACTGTATCCCTTGGACCTTCTTATTGACGATGAAACACAGAATTTGCATCGCAATTAAATACAAAAGGCACAATACCGACTTAAGTACAAGAAGACTGACTCTTCTTACTGTCTGTGTTTCGAACCATTCCAGTGACACTAGTTATAGATTCCGATGCTTCACATCAAGTTTACTGTATCCCTCTGAACTTCTTATTGACGATGAAACACAGAAATGGCATCGGAATTAAATACAAAAGGCACAATGCCGACTTAAGTACAAGAAGACTGACTATTTTTACTGACTATGTTTGAACCATTCCTGTGACACTAGTTATAGATTCCGATGCTTCACTTCTTTTTTACTGTTTGCCTTGGACCTTCTTATTGACGATGAAACACAGAAATGGCCTCGGAATTAAATACAAAAGGCACAATACCGACATAAGTACAAGAATACTGACTCTTCTTACTGTCTATGATTTGAACCATTCCTGTGACACTAGTTATAGATTCCGATGCTTCACTTCGGGTTTACTGTATCCCTTAGACCTTCTTATTGACCATGAAACACAGAAATTGCATCGGAATTAAATACAAAAGGCACCATGCCGACATAAGTACAAGAAGACTGACTCTTCCTACAGTCAGCGTTTTGAACCATTCCTGTGACACTAGTTATAGATTCCGATGCTTCACTTCAGTTTTACTGTATCCCTCTGATCTTCTTATTGACGATGAAACACAGAAATTGCATCGGAATTAAATACAAAAGGCACAATGCCGACTTAAGTACAAGAAGACTGACTCTTCTAACTGACTATGTCTTGAACCATTCCTGTGACACTAGTTATAGACTCTGATGCTTCACTTCAGATTTACTGTGTTCCTTGGACCTTCTTATTGACGACGAAACACAGAAATTGCATCGGAATTAAATACAAAAGGCACAATGCCGACTTAAGTACAAGCAGACTGACCCTTCTTACTGTCTATGTTTCGAACCATTCCTGTGACACTAGTTATATATTCCGATGCTTCACTTCAGGTTTACTGTATCCCTTGGACCTTCTTATTGACGTTGAAACACAGAAATTGCATCAGAATTATATACAAAGGGCACAATGCCGACTTAAGTACAAGAAGACTGACTCTTCCTACAGTCAATATTTTGAACCATTCCAGTGACTCTAGTTACAGTTTCCGATGCTACACTTAAGGTTTACTGTATCCCTCTGATCTTATTCATGACGATCAAACACAGAATTTGCATCGGAATAAAATACAAAAGGCACAATGCCGACTTCAGGACTAGAAGACTGACTCTTCTTACTGACTATGTTTTGAACCATTCCTGTGACACTAGTTATAGATTCCGATGCTTCACTTCAGTTTTACTGTATCCCTCTGATCTTCTTATTGACGATGAAACACAGAAATTGCATCGGAATTAAATACAAAAGGCACAATGCCGACTTAAGTACAAGAAGACTGACTCTTCTAACTGACTATGTCTTGAACCATTCCTGTGACACTAGTTATAGACTCTGATGCTTCACTTCAGATTTACTGTGTTCCTTGGACCTTCTTATTGACGACGAAACACAGAAATTGCATCGGAATTAAATACAAAAGGCACAATGCCGACATAAGTACAAGAAGACTGACTCTCCTTACTGTCTATGTTATGAACCATTCCTGTGACACTAGTTATAGATTCCGATGCTTCACGTCAGGTTTACTGTTTCCCTTGGACATTCTTAATGACGATGAAACACAGAAATTGCATCGGTATTAAATACAAAAGGCCCCATTCCGACTTAAGTAAAAAAAGACTGACTCTTCTTACTGTCTATGTTTTGAACCATTCCTGTGACACTAGTTATAGATTCCGATGCTTCACTCCAGGTTTACTGTATCCCTTGGACCTTCTTATTGACCATGAAACACAGAAATTGCATCGGAATAAAATACAAAAGGCACAATGCCGACTTAAGTACAAGAAGACTGACTCTTCCTACTGTCTATGTTTTGAACCATTCCTGTGACTCTAGTTATAGATTCCGATGCTACACTCCAGGTTTACTGTATCCCTTGGACCTTCTTATTGACGATGAAACACAGAAATTGCATCGAAATTAAACACAAAAGGCACAATGCCGACTTAAGTACAAAAAGACTGACTCTTCTTACTGACTATGTTTTGAACCATTCCTGTGACACTAGTTACAGATTCCGATGCTTCACTTCAGGTTTCCTGTATCCCTCTGACCTTCTTATTGACGATGAAACACAGAAATTGCATCGGAATTAAATACAAAAGGCACAATGCCGACTTAAGTACAAGAAGGCTGACTCTTTTTACTGTGTATGGTTTGAACCATTCCTGTGACACTAGTTATAGATTCCGATGCTTCACTTCAGGTTTACTGTATCCCTTGGACCTTCTTATTGACGATGAAACACAGAAATTGCATCGGAATTAAATACCAAATCACAATACCGACTTAAGTACAAGAAGACTGACACTTCTTACTATCTATGTTTTGAACCATTCCTGTGACACTAGTTATAGATTCCGATGCTTCACTTCAGGTTTACTGTATCCTTTGGACCTTCTTAAAGACGATCAAACACAGAAATTGCATCGGAATAAAATACAAAAGGCACAATGCCGACTTGAGGACTAGAAGACTGACTCTTCTTACTGACTATGTTTTGAACCATTCCTGTGACACTAGTTATAGACTCCGATGCTTCACTCCAGGTTTACTGTAGCCTTTGGACCTTCTTATTGACGATGAAACGCAGAAATTGCATCGGAATTAAACACAAAAAGCACAATGCCGACTTAAGTACAAGAGGACGGACTCTTCTTACTGTCTATGTTTTGAACCATTCCTGTGACACTAGTAATAGATTCCGATGCTTCACTTCAGTTTTACTGTATCCCTTGGACCATCTTATTGACGATGAAACACAGAAATTGCATCGGAATTAAATACAAAAGGCACAATGCCGACATAAGTACAAGAAGACTGACTCTCATTACTGTCTATGTTATGAACCATTCCTGTGACACTAGTTATAGATTCCGATGCTTCACGTCAGGTTTACTGTATCCCTTGGACATTCTTATTGACGATGAAACACAGAAATTGCATCGGAATCAAATAGAAAAGGCACAAAGCCGACTTAAGTACAAGATGACTGACTCTTCATACTGTCTATGATTTGAACCATTCCTGTGACACTAGTTATAGATTCCGATGCTTCACTTCAGGTTTACTGTATCCCTTGGACCTTCTTATTGACGATGAAACGCAGAAATTGCATCTGAATACAACACAAAATCACAATACCGTTTTAAGTACAAGAAGACTGACTCTTCTTACTGTCTATGATTTGAACCATTCCTGTGACACTAGTTATAGATTCCGATGCTTCACTTAAGGTTTACTGTATCCCTTGGACCTTCTTATTGACGATCAAACACAGAAATTGCATCGGAATAAAATACAAAAGGCACAATGCCGACTTAAGTACAAGAAGACTGACTCTTCCTACTGTCTATGTTTTGAACCATTCCTGTGACACTAGTTATAGATTCCGATGCTTCACTTCAGGTTTCCTGTATCCCTCTGACCTTCTTATTGACGATGAAACACAGAAATTGCATCGGAATTAAATACAAAAGGCACAATGCCGACTTAAGTACTAGAAGGCTGACTCTTTTTAATGTCTATGTTTTGAACCATTCCTGTGACACTAGTTATAGATTCCGATGCTTCACTTCAGGTTTACTGTATCCCTTGGACCTTCTTATTGACGATGAAACACAGAAATTGCATCGGAAGGAAATACAAAGGGCACAATGCCGACTTAAGTACAAGAAGACTGACTCTTCCTACTGTCAATGTTTTGAACCATTCCTGTGACTCTAGTTATAGATTCCGATGCTTCACTTAAGGTTTACTGTATCCCTCTGATCTTCTTATTGACGATGAAACACAGAAATTGCATCGGAATTAAATACAAAAGGCACAATGCCGACTTAAGTACAAGAAGACTGACTGTTCTTGCTGTCTATGTTTCGAACCATTCCTGTGACACTAGTTATAGATTCATATTCTTCACTTCAGGTTTACTGTATACCTTGGACCTTCTTATTGACGATGAATCACAGAAATGGCATCGGAATTAAATATAAAACGCACAATGCCGACTTAAGTACAAGAAGACTGACTCTTCTTTCTGTCTATGTTTTGAACCATTCCTGTGACACAAGTTATAGATTCCGATGCTTCACTTCAGGTTTACTGTATCCCTTGGAAGTTCTTATTGACGATGAAACACAGAAATTGCATCGGAATTAAATACAAAGAGCACAATGCCGACTTAAGTACAAGAATACTGACTCTTCCTACTGTCAATGTTTTGAACCATTCCTGTGACTCTAGTTATAGATTCCGGTGCTTCACTTAAGGTTTACTGTATCCCTCTGATCTTCTTATTGACGATGAACCATGGAAATTGCATCGGAATTAAATACAAAAGGCAAATTGCCGACTTAAGTACAAGAAGACTGATTCATCTTACTGTCTATGTTTTGAACCATTCCTGTGACACTAGTTATAGATTCCGATGCTTCACTTCAGGTTTCCTGTATCCCTTGGACCTTCTTATTGACGCTGAAACACAGAAATTGCATCGGAATGAAACACAAAAAGCACAATGCCGACTTAAGTACAAGAGGACTGACTCTTCTTACTGTCTATGTTTGAACCATTCCTGTGACACTAGTTATAGATTCCGAGCTACACTCCAGGTTTACTGTATCTCTTGGACCTTCTTATTGACGATGAAACACGGAAATTGCATCAGAATTAAATACAAAATCACAATACCGACTTAAGTACAAGAAGACTGACACTTCTTACTATCTATGTTTTGAACCATTCATGTGACACTAGTTATAGATTCCGATGCTTCACTTCAGGTTTACTGTATCCTTTGAACCTTCTTAAAGACGATCAAACACAGATATTGCATCGGAATAAAATACAAAGGGCACAATGCCGACTTGAGGACTAGAAGACTGACTCTTCTTACTGACTATGTTTTGAACCATTCCTGTGACACTTGTTATAGACTCCGATGCTTCACTCCAGGTTTACTGTATCCTTTGGACCTTCTTATTGACGATGAAACGCAGAAATTGCATCGGAATTAAACACAAAAAACACAATGCCGACTTAAGTACAAGAGGACTGACTCTTCTAACTGTCTATGTTTTGAACCATTCCTGTGACACTAGTAATAGATTCCGATGCTTCACTTCAGGTTTACTGTATCCCTTGGACCTTCTTATTGACGATGAAACACAGAAATTGCATCGGAATGAAATACAAAAGGCACGACGCCGACATCAGTACAAGAAGACTGACTCTTCTTACTGTCTATGTTTTGAACCATTCCTGTGACACTAGTTATAGATTCCGATGCTTCACTCCAGGTTTACTGTATCCCTTGGACCTTGTTATTGACGATGAAACACAGAAATTGCATCGGAATCAAATAGAAGAGGCACAAAGCCGACTTAAGTACAAGATGACTGACTCTTCATACTGTCTATGATTTGAACCATTCCTGTGACACTAGTTATAGATTCCGATGCTTCACTTCAGGTTTACTGTATCCCTTGGACCTTCTTATTGACGATGAAACGCAGAAATTGCATCGGAATACAACACAAAATCACAATACCGTTTTAAGTACAAGAAGACTGACACTTCTTACTGTCTATGATTTGAACCATTCCTGTGACACTAGTTATAGATTCCGATGCTTCACTTAAGGTTTACTGTATCCCTTGGACCTTCTTATTGACGATCAAACACAGAAATTGCATCGGAATAAAATACAAAATGCACAATGCCGACTTAAGTACAAGAAGACTGACTCTTCCTACTGTCTATGTTTTCAACCATTCCTGTGACACTAGTTATAGATTCCGATGCTACACTCCAGGTTTACTGTATCCCTTGGACCTTCTTATTGACTATGAAACACAGAAATTGCATTGAAATTAAACACAAAAGGCACAATGCCGACTTAAGTACAAAAAGACAGACTCTTCTTACTGACTATGTCTTGAACCATTCCTGTGACACTAGTTACAGATTCCGATGCTTCACTTCAGGTTTCCTGTATCCCTCTGACCTTCTTATTGACGATGAAACACAGAAATTGCATGGGAATTAAATACAAAAGGCACAATGCCGACTTAAGTACAAGATGACTGACTCTTTTTACTGTCTATGTTTTGAACCATTCCTGTGACACTAGTTATAGATTCCGATGCTTCACTTCAGGTTTACTGTATCCCTTAGACCTTCTTATTGACGATGAAACACAGAAATAGCATCGGAAGGAAATACAAAGGGCACAATGACGACTTAAGCACAAGAAGACTGACTCTTCCTACTGTTAATGTTTTGAACCACTCCTGTGACTCTAGTTATAGATTCCGATGCTTCACTTAAGGTTTACTGTATCCCTCTGATCTTCTTATTGACGATGAAACACAGAAATTGCATCGGAATTAAATACAAAAGGCACAATGCCGACTTAAGTACAAGAAGACTGACTCAACTTACTGTCTATGTTTTGAACCATTCCTGTGACACTAGTTATAGATTCCGATGCTTCACTCCAGGTTTACTGTATCCCTTGGACCTTGTTATTGACGATGAAACACAGAAATTGCATCGGAATCAAATAGAAGAGGCACAAAGCCGACTTAAGTACAAGATGACTGACTCTTCATACTGTCTATGATTTGAACCATTCCTGTGACACTAGTTATAGATTCCGATGCTTCACTTCAGGTTTACTGTATCCCTTGGACCTTCTTATTGACGATGAAACGCAGAAATTGCATCGGAATACAACACAAAATCACAATACCGTTTTAAGTACAAGAAGACTGACACTTCTTACTGTCTATGATTTGAACCATTCCTGTGACACTAGTTATAGATTCCGATGCTTCACTTAAGGTTTACTGTATCCCTTGGACCTTCTTATTGACGATCAAACACAGAAATTGCATCGGAATAAAATACAAAATGCACAATGCCGACTTAAGTACAAGAAGACTGACTCTTCCTACTGTCTATGTTTTCAACCATTCCTGTGACACTAGTTATAGATTCCGATGCTACACTCCAGGTTTACTGTATCCCTTGGACCTTCTTATTGACTATGAAACACAGAAATTGCATCGAAATTAAACACAAAAGGCACAATGCCGACTTAAGGACAAAAAGACAGACTCTTCTTACTGACTATGTCTTGAACCATTCCTGTGACACTAGTTACAGATTCCGATGCTTCACTTCAGGTTTCCTGTATCCCTCTGACCTTCCTATTGACGATGAAACACAGAAATTGCATGGGAATTAAATACAAAAGGCACAATGCCGACTTATTTACAAGAAGACTGACTCTTTTTACTGTCTATGTTTTGAACCATTCCTGTGACACTAGTTATAGATTCCGATGCATCACTTCAGGTTTACTGTATCCCTTGGACCTTCTTATTGACGATGAAACACAGAAATAGCATCGGAAGGAAATACAAAGGGCACAATGACGACTTAAGTACAAGAAGACTGACTCTTCCTACTGTCAATGTTTTGAACCACTCCTGTGACTCTAGTTATAGATTCCGATGCTTCACTTAAGGTTTACTGTATCCCTCTGATCTTCTTATTGACGATGAAACACAGAAATTGCATCGGAATTAAATACAAAAGGCACAATGCCGACTTAAGTACAAGAAGACTGACTCAACTTACTGTCTATGTTTTGAACCATTCCTGTGACACTAGGTATAGATTCCGATGCTTCACTTCAGGTTTACTGTATCCCTTGGACCTTCTTATTGACGCTGAAACACAGAAATTGCATCGGAATTAAACACAAAAGGCACAATGCCGACTTAAGTACAAGAGGACTGACTCTTCTTACTGTCTATGTTTTGAACCATTCCTGTGACACTAGTTATAGATTCCGATGCTACACTCCAGGTTTACTGTATCCCTTGGACCTTCTTATTGACGATGAAACACAGAAATTGCATCGGAATTAAATACAAAAGGCACAATGCCGACTTGAGGACTAGAAGACTGACTCTTCTTACTGACTATGTTTTGAACCATTCCTGTGACACTAGTTATAGACTCCGATGCTTCACTCCAGGTTTACTGTATCCCTTGGACGTTTTATTGACGATGAAAAACAGAAATTGCATCGGAACTAAATACAAAAGGCATAACGCCGACTTAAGTAAAAGAAGTCTGACTTTTCTTACTGTCTATGTTTTGAACCATTCCTGTGACACTAGTTATTGATTCCGATGCTTCACTCCAGGTTTACTGTATCCCTTGGACCATCTTATTGACGATGAAACACAGAAATTGCATCAGAATTAAATAGAAAATGCACAATGATGACTTAAGTACAAGAAGACTGACTCTTCTTACTGACAATGTTTTGAACCATTCCTGTGACACTAGTTATAGATCCCGAAGCTTCACTTCAGGTTTACTGTATCCCTCTGACCTTCTTATTGACGAGGAAACACAGAAATTGCATCGGAATTAAATGGAAACGAAACAATGCCTACTTAAGTACAAGAAGAATAACTCTTCTTACTGGCTATGTATAGAATCATCCTGTGACATTAGTTATAGATTCCGATGCTAGACTTCAGTTTTACTGTATCCTTTGGACCTTCTTATTGACGATGAAACACAGAAATTGCATCGGAATTCATACAAAAGGCACAATGCCGACTTAAGTACAAGAAGACTGACCCTTCTTACTGTCTATGTTTTGAACCATTCCTGTGACACTAGTTATGGATTCCTATGCTTCACTTTAGGTTTACTGAATCCCTTGAACCTTCTTATTGACGATGAAACACAGAAATTGCATCGGAATTAAATACAAAAGCACAATGCTGACATAAGTACAAGAAGACTGACACTTCTTACTGTCTATATTTTGAACCATTCCTGTGACACTTGTTATAGATTCCGATGCTTCACTTCAGGTTTACTGTATCCCTTGGACCTTCATATTGACGATGAAACACAGAAATTGCATCGGAATTAAATACAAAATGCACAATGCCGACTTAAATACAAAAAGACTGACTCTTCTTACTGACTATGTTTTGAACCCTTCCTGTGACACTAGTTATAGATTCCGATGCTTCACTTCAGGTTTCTTGTATCCCGCTGACCTTCTTATTGACGATAAAACACAGAAATTGCATCGGAATTAAATACAAAAGGCACAATGCCGACTTAAGTACAAGAAGACTGACTCTTTTTACTTACTATGTTTTGAACCATTCCTGTGACACTAGTTATGGATTCCGATGCTTCACTTCAGGTTTACTGTATCCCTTGGACCTTCTTATTGACGATGAAACACAGAAATTGCATCGGAAGTAAATTCTAAAGGCACAATGCCGACTTAAGTACAAGAAGACTGACTCTTCTTACTGACTATGTTTTGAACCATTCCTGTGACACTAGTTATAGATCCCGATGCTTCACTTCTGGTTTACTGTATCCCTCTGACCTTCTTATTGACGAGGAAACACAGAAATTGCATCGGAATTAAATAGAAACACCACAATGCCTACTTAAGTACAAGAAGACTGACTCTTGTTACTGGCTATGTTTTGAACCATTCCTGTGACACTAGTGATAGTTTCCGATGCTTGACTTCAGTTTTACTGTATCCCTTGGACCTTCTTATTGACGATGAAACACAGAAATTGCATCGGAATTAAATACAAAAGGCACAATGCCCACATAAGTACAAGATGACTGACCCTTCTTACTGTCTATGATTTGAACCATTCCTGTGACACTAGTTATAGATTCCGATGCTTCACTTCAGGTTTACTGTATCCCTTGGACCTACTTATTGACGATTAAACACAGATATTGCATCGGAATTATATACAAAAGGCACAATGCCGACATAAGTACAAGAGGACTGACTCTTCTTACTGTCTATGTTTTGAACCATTCCTGTGACACTAGTTATAGATTCCGATGCCACACTCCAGGTTTACTGTATCCCTTGGACCTTCTTATTGATGATGAAACACAGAAATTGCATCGGAATGAAATACAAAAGGCACAGTGCCGACATAAGGACTAGAAGACTGACTCTTCTTACTGACTATGTTTTGAACCATTCCTGTGACACTAGTTATAGACTCCGATTCTTCACTCCAGTTTTACTGTAACCCTTGGACCTTTTATTGACGATGAAACACAGAAATTGCATCGGAATTAAATACAAAAGGCATAATGCCGACTTAAGTAAAAGAAGTCTGACTTTTCTTACTGTCATTGTTTTTAACCATTCCTGTGACACTAGATATAGATTCCGATGCTTCACCCCAGGTTTACTGTATCCCTTGGACCTTCGTATTGACGATGAAACACAGAAATTGCATCAGAATTAAATAGAAAATGCACAATGATGACTTAAGTACAAGAAGACTGACTCTTCTTACTGACTATGTTTTGAACCATTCCTGTGACACTAGTTATAGAATCGATGCTTCAATTCAGGTTTACTGTATCCCTCTGACCTTCTTATTGACGAGGAAACACAGAAATTCCATCGGAATTCAATAGAAACGCCACAATGCCTACTTAAGTACAGGAAGACTAACTCTTCTTACTGGCTACGTTTAGAACTATCCTGTGACACTAGTTATAGATTCCGATGCTTCACTTCAATTTTACTGTATCCCTTGGACCTTCTTATTGACGATGAAACACAGAAATTACATCGTAATTAAATACAAAATCACAATACCGACTTAAGTACAAAAGGACTGACGCTTCTTACTGTCTATGTTTTGAACCATTCCTGTGAGACTAGTTATAGATTCCGATGCTTCACTTCAGGTTTATTGTATCCCTTGGACCTTCTTATTGACGATCAAACACAGAAATTGCATCGGAATAAAATACAAGAGGCACAATGCCGACTTAAGTACAAGAAGACTGACTCTTCCTACTGTCAATGTTTTGAACCATTCCTGTGACACTAGTAATACATTCCGATGCTTCACTTCAGGTTTACTGTATCCCTCTGATCTTCTTATTGACGATGAAAACAGAAATTGCATCGGAATTAAATACAAAAGGCACAATGCCGACTTAAGTACAAAAAGACTGACTCTTCTTACTGTCTATGTTTTGAACCATTCCTGTGACAGTAATTATAGATCCCGATTCTTCACGTCAGGTTTACTGTATCCCTCAGACCTTCTTATTGACGAGGAAACACAGAAATTGCATCGGAATTTAATAGAAACGCCACAATGCCTACTTAAGTACTAGAAGACTGACTCTTCTTACTGGCTATGTTTTGAACCATTCCTGTGACACTAGTTATAGTTTCCGATGCTTAACTTCAGTTTTACTGTATCCCTTGGACCTTCTTATTGCTTAAGTACAAGAAGACTGACCCTTCTTACTGTCTATGTTTCGAACCATTCCTGTGACACTAGTTATACATTCCGATGCTACACTTCAGGTTTACTGTATCCCTTGAACCTTTTTATAGACGATGAAACACAGAAATTGCTTCGAATTAAATACAAAAGGCACAATGCCGACTTAAGTACAAGATGACTGACTCTTCTTACTGTCTATGTTTTGAACCATTCCTGTGACACTAGTTATAGATTCCGATGCTTCACTTCAGTTTTACTGTATTCTATGTACCTTCTTATTGACGCCGAAACACAGAAATTGCATCGGAATTAAACACAAAAGGCACAATGCCGACTTAAGTAGAAAAAGACTGACACTTCTTACTGACTATGTTTTGAGCCATTCCTGTGACACTAGTTATAGATTGCGATGCTTCACTTCAGGTTTACTGTATCCCTCTGACCATCTTATTGACGATGAAACACAGAAATTGCATCGGAATTAAATACAAAAGGCACAATGCCGACTTAAGTACAAGAAGACTGACCCTTCTTACTGTCTATGCTTCGAACCATTCCTGTGACACTAGTTATAGATTCCGATTCTTGCCTTCAGGTTTACTGCATCCGTTGGACCTTCTTATTGACCATGAAACACAGAAATTGCATCGGAATTAAATACAAAAGGCACCATGCCGACTTAAGTAATAGAAGACTGACTCTTCCTACAGTCAATGTTTTGAAACATTCCTGTGACACTAGTTATAGATTCCGATGCTTCACTTCAGGTTTACTGTATCCCTCTGATCTTCTTATTGACGATGAAACACAGAAATTGCATCGGAATTAAATACAAAAGGCTCAATGCCGACTTAAGTACAAGAAGACTGACTCTTCTTACTGACTATGTTTGAACCATTCCTGTGACACTAGTTATAGACTCTGATGCTTCACTTCGGGTTTACTGTATCCCTTGGACCTTCTTATTGACGATGAAACACAGAAATTGCATCGGAATTAAATTCAAATGGCACAATGCCGACTTAAGTACAAGAAGACTGACTCTTCTTACCGGCTATGTTTTGAACCATTCATGTGACACTAGTTATAGAATCCGATGCTTGACTTCAGTTTTACTGTATTCCTTGGACCTTCTTGTTGACGACGAAACACAGAAATTGAATCGGAATTAAATACAAAAGGCACAATGCCGACTTAAGTACAAGAAGACTGACCCTTCTTACTGTCTATGTTTCGAACCATTCCTGTGACACTAGTTATAGATTCCGATTCTTCACTTCAGGTTTTCTGTATCCCTTGGACCTTCTTATAGACGATGAAACACAGAAATTGCTTTGAATAAAATACAATAGGCACAATGCCGACTTAAGTACAAGATGACTGACTCTTCTTACTGTCTATGTTTTAAACCATTCCTGTGACACTAGTTATAGATTCCGATGCTTTACTTCAGGTTTACTGTATCCCTTGGACCTTCTTATTGACGATGAAACACAGAAATTGCATCGAAATTAAATACAAAGGGCACATGCCGACTTAAGTAAAAGAAGACTGACTCTTCCTACTGTCAATGTTTTGAACCATTCCTGTGACTCTAGTTATAGATTCCGATGCTTCACTTAAGGTTTACTGTATCCCTCTGATCTTCTTATTGACGATGAAACACAGAAATTGCATCGGAATTAAATACAAAAGGCACAATGCAGACTTAAGTACAAGAAGACTGACCCTTCTTACTGTCTATGCTTCGAACCATTCCTGTGACACTAGTTATAGATTCCGATTCTTGCCTTCAGGTTTACTGCATCCGTTGGACCTTCTTATTGACCATGAAACACAGAAATTGCATCGGAATTAAATACAAAAGGCACCATGCCGACTTAAGTAATAGAAGACTGACTCTTCCTACAGTCAATGTTTTGAAACATTCCTGTGACACTAGTTATAGATTCCGATGCTTCACTTCAGGTTTACTGTATCCCTCTGATCTTCTTATTGACGATGAAACACAGAAATTGCATCGGAATTAAATACAAAAGGCTCAATGCCGACTTAAGTACAAGAAGACTGACTCTTCTTACTGACTATGTTTGAACCATTCCTGTGACACTAGTTATAGACTCTGATGCTTCACTTCGGGTTTACTGTATCCCTTGGACCTTCTTATTGACGATGAAACACAGAAATTGCATCGGAATTAAATTCAAATGGCACAATGCCGACTTAAGTACAAGAAGACTGACTCTTCTTACCGGCTATGTTTTGAACCATTCATGTGACACTAGTTATAGAATCCGATGCTTGACTTCAGTTTTACTGTATTCCTTGGACCTTCTTATTGACGACGAAACACAGAAATTGAATCGGAATTAAATACAAAAGGCACAATGCCGACTTAAGTACAAGAAGACTGACCCTTCTTACTGTCTATGTTTCGAACCATTCCTGTGACACTAGTTATAGATTCCGATTCTTCACTTCAGGTTTTCTGTATCCCTTGGACCTTCTTATAGACGATGAAACACAGAAATTGCTTTGAATAAAATACAATAGGCACAATGCCGACTTAAGTACAAGATGACTGACTCTTCTTACTGTCTATGTTTTAAACCATTCCTGTGACACTAGTTATGGATTCCTATGCTTCACTTTAGGTTTACTGAATCCCTTGAACCTTCTTATTGACGATGAAACACAGAAATTGCATCGGAATTAAATACAAAAGCACAATGCTGACATAAGTACAAGAAGACTGACACTTCTTACTGTCTATATTTTGAACCATTCCTGTGACACTTGTTATAGATTCCGATGCTTCACTTCAGGTTTACTGTATCCCTTGGACCTTCATATTGACGATGAAACACAGAAATTGCATCGGAATTAAATACAAAATGCACAATGCCGACTTAAATACAAAAAGACTGACTCTTCTTACTGACTATGTTTTGAACCCTTCCTGTGACACTAGTTATAGATTCCGATGCTTCACTTCAGGTTTCTTGTATCCCGCTGACCTTCTTATTGACGATAAAACACAGAAATTGCATCGGAATTAAATACAAAAGGCACAATGCCGACTTAAGTACAAGAAGACTGACTCTTTTTACTTACTATGTTTTGAACCATTCCTGTGACACTAGTTATGGATTCCGATGCTTCACTTCAGGTTTACTGTATCCCTTGGACCTTCTTATTGACGATGAAACACAGAAATTGCATCGGAAGTAAATTCTAAAGGCACAATGCCGACTTAAGTACAAGAAGACTGACTCTTCTTACTGACTATGTTTTGAACCATTCCTGTGACACTAGTTATAGATCCCGATGCTTCACTTCTGGTTTACTGTATCCCTCTGACCTTCTTATTGACGAGGAAACACAGAAATTGCATCGGAATTAAATAGAAACACCACAATGCCTACTTAAGTACAAGAAGACTGACTCTTGTTACTGGCTATGTTTTGAACCATTCCTGTGACACTAGTGATAGTTTCCGATGCTTGACTTCAGTTTTACTGTATCCCTTGGACCTTCTTATTGACGATGAAACACAGAAATTGCATCGGAATTAAATACAAAAGGCACAATGCCCACATAAGTACAAGATGACTGACCCTTCTTACTGTCTATGATTTGAACCATTCCTGTGACACTAGTTATAGATTCCGATGCTTCACTTCAGGTTTACTGTATCCCTTGGACCTACTTATTGACGATTAAACACAGATATTGCATCGGAATTATATACAAAAGGCACAATGCCGACATAAGTACAAGAGGACTGACTCTTCTTACTGTCTATGTTTTGAACCATTCCTGTGACACTAGTTATAGATTCCGATGCCACACTCCAGGTTTACTGTATCCCTTGGACCTTCTTATTGATGATGAAACACAGAAATTGCATCGGAATGAAATACAAAAGGCACAGTGCCGACATAAGGACTAGAAGACTGACTCTTCTTACTGACTATGTTTTGAACCATTCCTGTGACACTAGTTATAGACTCCGATTCTTCACTCCAGTTTTACTGTAACCCTTGGACCTTTTATTGACGATGAAACACAGAAATTGCATCGGAATTAAATACAAAAGGCATAATGCCGACTTAAGTAAAAGAAGTCTGACTTTTCTTACTGTCATTGTTTTTAACCATTCCTGTGACACTAGATATAGATTCCGATGCTTCACCCCAGGTTTACTGTATCCCTTGGACCTTCGTATTGACGATGAAACACAGAAATTGCATCAGAATTAAATAGAAAATGCACAATGATGACTTAAGTACAAGAAGACTGACTCTTCTTACTGACTATGTTTTGAACCATTCCTGTGACACTAGTTATAGAATCGATGCTTCAATTCAGGTTTACTGTATCCCTCTGACCTTCTTATTGACGAGGAAACACAGAAATTCCATCGGAATTCAATAGAAACGCCACAATGCCTACTTAAGTACAGGAAGACTAACTCTTCTTACTGGCTACGTTTAGAACTATCCTGTGACACTAGTTATAGATTCCGATGCTTCACTTCAATTTTACTGTATCCCTTGGACCTTCTTATTGACGATGAAACACAGAAATTACATCGTAATTAAATACAAAATCACAATACCGACTTAAGTACAAAAGGACTGACGCTTCTTACTGTCTATGTTTTGAACCATTCCTGTGAGACTAGTTATAGATTCCGATGCTTCACTTCAGGTTTATTGTATCCCTTGGACCTTCTTATTGACGATCAAACACAGAAATTGCATCGGAATAAAATACAAGAGGCACAATGCCGACTTAAGTACAAGAAGACTGACTCTTCCTACTGTCAATGTTTTGAACCATTCCTGTGACACTAGTAATACATTCCGATGCTTCACTTCAGGTTTACTGTATCCCTCTGATCTTCTTATTGACGATGAAAACAGAAATTGCATCGGAATTAAATACAAAAGGCACAATGCCGACTTAAGTACAAAAAGACTGACTCTTCTTACTGTCTATGTTTTGAACCATTCCTGTGACAGTAATTATAGATCCCGATTCTTCACGTCAGGTTTACTGTATCCCTCAGACCTTCTTATTGACGAGGAAACACAGAAATTGCATCGGAATTTAATAGAAACGCCACAATGCCTACTTAAGTACTAGAAGACTGACTCTTCTTACTGGCTATGTTTTGAACCATTCCTGTGACACTAGTTATAGTTTCCGATGCTTAACTTCAGTTTTACTGTATCCCTTGGACCTTCTTATTGCTTAAGTACAAGAAGACTGACCCTTCTTACTGTCTATGTTTCGAACCATTCCTGTGACACTAGTTATACATTCCGATGCTACACTTCAGGTTTACTGTATCCCTTGAACCTTTTTATAGACGATGAAACACAGAAATTGCTTCGAATTAAATACAAAAGGCACAATGCCGACTTAAGTACAAGATGACTGACTCTTCTTACTGTCTATGTTTTGAACCATTCCTGTGACACTAGTTATAGATTCCGATGCTTCACTTCAGTTTTACTGTATTCTATGTACCTTCTTATTGACGCCGAAACACAGAAATTGCATCGGAATTAAACACAAAAGGCACAATGCCGACTTAAGTAGAAAAAGACTGACACTTCTTACTGACTATGTTTTGAGCCATTCCTGTGACACTAGTTATAGATTGCGATGCTTCACTTCAGGTTTACTGTATCCCTCTGACCATCTTATTGACGATGAAACACAGAAATTGCATCGGAATTAAATACAAAAGGCACAATGCCGACTTAAGTACAAGAAGACTGACCCTTCTTACTGTCTATGCTTCGAACCATTCCTGTGACACTAGTTATAGATTCCGATTCTTGCCTTCAGGTTTACTGCATCCGTTGGACCTTCTTATTGACCATGAAACACAGAAATTGCATCGGAATTAAATACAAAAGGCACCATGCCGACTTAAGTAATAGAAGACTGACTCTTCCTACAGTCAATGTTTTGAAACATTCCTGTGACACTAGTTATAGATTCCGATGCTTCACTTCAGGTTTACTGTATCCCTCTGATCTTCTTATTGACGATGAAACACAGAAATTGCATCGGAATTAAATACAAAAGGCTCAATGCCGACTTAAGTACAAGAAGACTGACTCTTCTTACTGACTATGTTTGAACCATTCCTGTGACACTAGTTATAGACTCTGATGCTTCACTTCGGGTTTACTGTATCCCTTGGACCTTCTTATTGACGATGAAACACAGAAATTGCATCGGAATTAAATTCAAATGGCACAATGCCGACTTAAGTACAAGAAGACTGACTCTTCTTACCGGCTATGTTTTGAACCATTCATGTGACACTAGTTATAGAATCCGATGCTTGACTTCAGTTTTACTGTATTCCTTGGACCTTCTTATTGACGACGAAACACAGAAATTGAATCGGAATTAAATACAAAAGGCACAATGCCGACTTAAGTACAAGAAGACTGACCCTTCTTACTGTCTATGTTTCGAACCATTCCTGTGACACTAGTTATAGATTCCGATTCTTCACTTCAGGTTTTCTGTATCCCTTGGACCTTCTTATAGACGATGAAACACAGAAATTGCTTTGAATAAAATACAATAGGCACAATGCCGACTTAAGTACAAGATGACTGACTCTTCTTACTGTCTATGTTTTAAACCATTCCTGTGACACTAGTTATAGATTCCGATGCTTTACTTCAGGTTTACTGTATCCCTTGGACCTTCTTATTGACGATGAAACACAGAAATTGCATCGAAATTAAATACAAAGGGCACAATGCCGACTTAAGTAAAAGAAGACTGACTCTTCCTACTGTCAATGTTTTGAACCATTCCTGTGACTCTAGTTATAGATTCCGATGCTTCACTTAAGGTTTACTGTATCCCTCTGATCTTCTTATTGACGATGAAACACAGAAATTGCATCGGAATTAAATACAAAAGGCACAATGCAGACTTAAGTACAAGAAGACTGACCCTTCTTACTGTCTATGCTTCGAACCATTCCTGTGACACTAGTTATAGATTCCGATTCTTGCCTTCAGGTTTACTGCATCCGTTGGACCTTCTTATTGACCATGAAACACAGAAATTGCATCGGAATTAAATACAAAAGGCACCATGCCGACTTAAGTAATAGAAGACTGACTCTTCCTACAGTCAATGTTTTGAAACATTCCTGTGACACTAGTTATAGATTCCGATGCTTCACTTCAGGTTTACTGTATCCCTCTGATCTTCTTATTGACGATGAAACACAGAAATTGCATCGGAATTAAATACAAAAGGCTCAATGCCGACTTAAGTACAAGAAGACTGACTCTTCTTACTGACTATGTTTGAACCATTCCTGTGACACTAGTTATAGACTCTGATGCTTCACTTCGGGTTTACTGTATCCCTTGGACCTTCTTATTGACGATGAAACACAGAAATTGCATCGGAATTAAATTCAAATGGCACAATGCCGACTTAAGTACAAGAAGACTGACTCTTCTTACCGGCTATGTTTTGAACCATTCATGTGACACTAGTTATAGAATCCGATGCTTGACTTCAGTTTTACTGTATTCCTTGGACCTTCTTATTGACGACGAAACACAGAAATTGAATCCGAATTAAATACAAAAGGCACAATGCCGACTTAAGTACAAGAAGACTGACCCTTCTTACTGTCTATGTTTCGAACCATTCCTGTGACACTAGTTATAGATTCCGATTCTTCACTTCAGGTTTTCTGTATCCCTTGGACCTTCTTATAGACGATGAAACACAGAAATTGCTTTGAATAAAATACAATAGGCACAATGCCGACTTAAGTACAAGATGACTGACTCTTCTTACTGTCTATGTTTTAAACCATTCCTGTGACACTAGTTATAGATTCCGATGCTTTACTTCAGGTTTACTGTATCCCTTGGACCTTCTTAATGACGATGAAACACAGAAATTGCATCGAAATTAAATACAAAGGGCACAATGCCGACTTAAGTAAAAGAAGACTGACTCTTCCTACTGTCAATGTTTTGAACCATTCCTGTGACTCTAGTTATAGATTCCGATGCTTCACTTAAGGTTTACTGTATCCCTCTGATCTTCTTATTGACGATGAAACACAGAAATTGCATCGGAATTAAATACAAAAGGCACAATGCAGACTTAAGTACAAGAAGCCTGACTCATCTTACTGTCTATGTTTTGAACCATTCCTGTGACACTAGTTATAGATTCCGATGCTTCACATCAGGTTTACTGTATCCCTTGGACCTTCTTATTGACGCCGAAACACAGAAATTGCATCGGAATTAAACACAAAACGCACAATGCCGACTTAAGTACAAACAGACTGACTCTTCTTACTGACTATGTTTAGAGCCATTCCTGCGAAACTAGTTATGGATTGTGATGCTTCACTTCAGGTTTACTGTATCCCTCTGACCATCTTATTGACGATGATTCACAGAAATTGCATCGGAATTAAATACAAAAGGCACAATGCCGACTTAAGTACAAGAAGACTGACCCTTCTTACTGTCTATGTTTCGAACTATTCCTGTGACACTAGTTATGGATTCCGATTCTTCACTTCAGGTTTACTGTATACCTTGGACCTTCTTATTGACGATGAAACACAGAAATTGCATCGGAATTAAATATAAAAGGCCTAATGCCGACTTAAGTGCAAGAAGACTGACTCTTTTTACTGTCTATGATTTGAACCATTCCTGTGACTCTAGTTATAGATTCCGATGCTTCACTTCAGGTTTACTGTATCTCTTGGACCTTCTTATTGACTATGAAACACAGAAATTGCATCGGAATTAAATACAAAGGGCACAATGCCGACTTAAGTACAAGAAGACTGACTCTTCCTACTGTCAATGTTTTGAACCATTCCTGTGACTCTAGTTATAGATTCCGATGCTTCACTTAAGGTTTACTGTATCCCTCTGATCTTCTTATTGACGATGAAACACAGAAATTGCATCGGAATTAAATACAAAAGGCACAATGCCGACTTAAGAACAAGAAGACTGACCCATCTTACTGTCTATGTTTTGAACCATTCCTGTGACACTAGTTATGGATTCCGTTGCTTCACTTTAGGTTTACTGTATCCCTTGGACCTTCTTATTGACGCTGAAACACAGAAATTGCATCGGAATTAAACACAAAAGGCACAATGCCGACTTAAGTACAAAAAGACTGACTCTTCTTATTGACTATGCTTTGAACCATTCCTGTGACACTAGTTATAAATTGCGATGCTTCACTTCAGGTTTACTGTATCCCTCTGACCATCTTATTGACGATGAAGCACAGAAATTGCATCGGAATTAAATACAAAAGGCACTATGCCGACTTAAATACAAGAAGACTGACTCTTCTTACTGTCTATGTTTTGAACCATTCCTGTGACACTAGTTACAGATTCCGATGCTTCACTTCAGGTTTACTGTATCCCTTGGACCTTCTTATTGACGATGAAACACCGAAATTGCATCGGAATTAAATACAAAATGCACAATGCCGACTTAAGTACAAGAAGACTGACTCTTCTTACTGTCTATGTTTTGAACCATTCCTGTGACATTAGTTATAGATTCCGATGCTACACTCCAGGTTTACTGTATCCCTTGGACTTTTTTTATTGACGATGAAACACAGAAATTGCATCGGAATTAAATACAAAAGGCACAATGCCGACTTAAGGACTAGAAGACTGACTCTTCTTACTGACTATGTTTTGAACCATTCCTTTGACACTAGTTATTGATTCCGATGCTTCACTTCAGGTTTACTGTATCTCTTGGACCTTCTTATTGACGATGAAACACAGAAATTGCATTGGAATTAAATACAAAAGGCACAATGCCGAATTAAGTACAAGAAGACTGACTCTTCCTATTGTCAATGATTTGAACCATTCCTGTGACACTAGTTATAGATTCCAATGCTTCACTTCAGGTTTACTGTCTCCCTCTGATCTTCTTATTGACGATGAAACACAGAAATTGCATCGGAATTAAATACAAAAGACAAAATGCCGACTTAAGTACAAGCAGACTGACTCATCTTACTGTCTATGTTTTGAACCATTCCTGTGACACTAGTTATAGATTCCGATGCTTCACTTCAGGTTTACTGTATCCCTTGGACCTTCTTATTGACGATGAAACACAGAAATTGCATCGGAATTAAATAAAAAAGCACAATGCCGACTTAAGTACAAGCAGACTGACTCTTCTTACAGACTATGTTTTGAACCCTTCCTGTGACACTAGTTATAGATCCCGATGCTTGAATTCAGTTTTACTGTATCTCTTGGACCTTCTTATTGACGATGACACAAAGAAATTGCCTCGGAATTAAATACAAAAGGCACAATACCGACTTAAGTACAAGAAGACTGACTCTTCTTACTGTCTATGGTTTGAACCATTCCTGTGAAACTAGTAATAGATTCCGATGCTTCACTTCAGGCTTACTGTATCCCTTGGACCTTCTTATTGACGATAAAACACAGAAATTGCATCGGATTAAATTAAAAAGTCACCATGCCGACTTAAGTACAAGAGGACTGACTCGTCCTACAGTCAATGTTTTGAACCATTCCTGTGACACTAGTTATAGATTCCGATGCTTCACTTCAAGTTTAATGTATCCCTTGGACCTTCTTATTGACGATGAAACACAGAAATTGCATCGGAATTAAATACAAAAGGCACAACACCGACTTAAGTACAAGAATACTGACTCTTCTTATTGTCTATGTTTTGAACCATCCCTGTGACACTAGTTATAGATTCCGATGCTTCACTCCAGGTTTACTGTATCCCGTGGACCTTCTTATTGACGATGAAACACAGAAATTCCATTGGAATGAAATACAAAAGGCACAATACCGACTTAAGTACAAGAAGACTGACTCTTCTTACTGACTATGTTTTGAACCATTCCTGTGACACTAGTTATAGATTCCGATGCTTGACTTCAGTTTTACTGTATCCCTTGGACCTTCTTATTGAAGACGAAACACAGAAATTGCATCGGAATTAAATACAAAAGGCACATTGCCGACTTAACTACAAGAAGTCTGACCCTTCTTACTGTCTATGTATCGAACCATTCCTGTGACACTAGTTATAGATTCCGATTCTTCACTTCAGGTTTACTGTATCCCTTGGACCTTCTTATTGACGATGAAACACAGCAATTGCATCGGAATTAAATACAAAAGGCACAATGCCGACTTAAGTACAAGAAGACTGACTCTTCTTACTGTCTATGTTTTGAACCATTCCTGTGATACTAGTTATAGATCCCGATGCTTCAATTCAGGTTTACTGAATCCCTCTGACCTTCTTATTGACGAGGAAACACAGATATTGCATCGGATTTAAATAGAAACGCCACAATGCCTACTTAAGTACAAGAAGACTGACTCTTCTTACTGGCGATGTGTTTGAACCATTCCTGTGACACTAGTTATAGATTCCGATGCCTGACTTCAGTTTTACTATATCCCTTCGACCTTCTTATTGACGATGAAACACAGAAATTGCATCGGAATTAAATACAAAATGCACAATACCGACTTAAGTACAAGAAGCCTGACTCTTCTTACTGCCTATGGTTTGAACCATTCCTGTGACACTAGTTATAGATTCCGATGCTTCACTTCAGGTTTACTGTATCCCTTGGACCTTCTTATTGACGATGAAACACAGAAATTGCATCGGAATTATATACAAAAGGCACCATGCCGACTTAAGTACAGGAAGACTGACTCTCCCTACTGTCAATGTTTTGAACCATTCCTGTGACACTAGTTATAGATTCCTATGGTTCACTTAAGGTTTACTGTATTACTCTGATCTTCTTATTGACGATGAAACACAGAAATTGCATCGGAATGAAATACAAAAGGCACAATGCCGACTTAAGTACAAGAAGACTGACTCATCTTACTGTCTATGTTTTGAACCATTCCTGTGACACTAGTTACAGATTCCGATGCTTCACTTCAGGTTTACTGTATCCCTTGGACCATCTTATTGACGCTGAAACACAGAAATTGCATCGGAATTAAACACAAAAGGCACAATGCCGACTTAAGTACAAAAAGTCTGACTCTTCTTACTGACTTTGTTTTGAACCATTCCTGTAACACTAGTTATAGATTGCGATGCTTCACTTCAGGTTTACTGTATCCCTCTGACCATCTTATTGACGATGAAACACAGAAATTGCATCGGAATTAAATACAAAAGGCACTATGCCGACTTAAGTACAAGAAGACTGACTCTTCTTACTGTCTATTTATTGAACCATTCCTGTGACACCAGTTATAGATTCCGATGCTTCACTTCAGGTTTACTGTATCCTTTGGACCTTCTTACTGACGATGAAACACAGAAATTGCATCGGAATTAAATACAAAAGGCACAATGCCGACTTAAGTACAAGAAGACTGACTCTTCTTACTGCCCATGTTTTGAACCATTCCTGGGACACTAGTTATAGACACCGATGCTACTCTCCAGGTTTACTGTATCCCTTGGACCTTCTTATTGACGATGAAACACAGAAATTGCATCGGAATTAAATACAAAAGGCACAATGCCGACTTAAGGATTAGAAGACTGATTCTTCTTACTGACTATGTTTTGAACCATTCCTGTGACACTAGTTATTGATTCCGATGCTTCACTTCAGGTTTACTGTATTCCTTGGACCTTCGTGTTGACGATGAAACACAGAAATTGCATCGGAATTAAATACAAAAGGCACAATGCCGACTTAAGTACAAGAAGACTGACTCTTCCTATTGTCAATGATTTGAACCATTCCTGTGACACTAGTTATAGATTCCGATGCTTCACTTCAGGTTTACTGTATCCCTCTGATCTTCTTATTGACGATTAAACACAGAAATTGCATCGGAATTAAATACAAAAGACACAATGCCGACTTAAGTACAAGAAGACTGACTCATCTTACTGTCTATGTTTGGAACCATTCCTGGGACACTAGTTATAGATTCCGATGCTTCACTTCAGGTTTACTGTATCCCTTGGACCTTCGTATTGACGATGAAACACAGAAATTGCATCGGAATTAAATACAAAAGGCACAATGCCGACTTAAGTACAAGAAGACTGACTCTTCCTATTGTCAATGATTTGAACCATTCCTGTGACACTAGTTATAGATTCCGATGCTTCACTTCAGGTTTACTGTATCCCTCTGATCTTCTTATTGACGATTAAACACAGAAATTGCATCGGAATTAAATACAAAAGGCACAATGCCGACTTAAGGATTAGAAGACTGACTCTTCTTACTGACTATGTTTTGAACCATTCCTGTGACACTAGTTATTGATTCCGATGCTTCACTTCAGGTTTACTGTATTCCTTGGACCTTCGTATTAACGATGAAACACAGAAATTGCATCGGAAGTAAATTCAAAAGGCACAATGCCGACTTAAGTACAAGAAGACTGACTCTTCCTATTGTCAATGATTTGAACCATTCCTGTGACACTAGTTATAGATTCCGATGCTTCACTTCAGGTTTACTGTATCCCTTGGACCTTCTTATTGATGATGAAACACAGAAATTGCATCGGAATTAAATACAAAAGTCACAATGCTGACTTAAGTACAAGAAGACAGACTCTTCTTAATGACTATGTTTTTAACCATTCCTGTGACACTAGTTATAGATCCCGATGCTTCAATTCAGGTTTACTGAATCCCTCTGACCTTATTGACGAAGAAACACAGAAATTGCATCAGAATTTAATAGAAACGCCACAATGCCTACTTAAGTACAAGAAGACTGACTCTTCTTACTGGCGATGTGTTTGAACCATTCCTGTGACACTAGTTATAGATTCCGATGCATGACTTCAGTTTTACTATATCCCTTGGACCTTCTTATTGACGATGAAACACAGAAATTGCATCGGAATTAAATACAAAATGCACAATACCGACTTAAGTACAAGAAGCCTGACTCTTCTTACTGTCTATGGTTTGAACCATTCCTGTGACACTAGTTATAGATTCCGATGCTTCACTTCAGGTTTACTGTATCCCTTGGACCTTCTTATTGACGATGAAACACAGAAATTGCATCGGAATTATATACAAAAGGCACCATGCCGACTTAAGTACAGGAAGACTGACTCTTCCTACTGTCAATGTTTTGAACCATTCCTGTGACACTAGTTATAGATTCCTATGGTTCACTTAAGGTTTACTGTATTACTCCGATCTTCTTATTGACGATGAAACACAGAAATTGCATCGGAATGAAGTACAAAAGGCACAATACCGACTTAAGTACAAGAAGACTGACTCATCTTACTTTCTATGTTTTGAATCATTCCTGTGACACTAGTTATAGATTCCGATGCTTCACTTCAGGTTTACTGTATCCCTTGGACCATCTTATTGACGCTGAAACACAGAAATTGCATCGGAATTAAACACAAATGGCACAATGCCGACTTAAGTACAAAAATACTGACTCTTCTTACTGACTTTGTTTTGAACCATTCCTGTGACACTAGTTATAGATTGCGATGCTTCACTTCAGGTTTACTGTATCCCTCTGACCATCTTATTGACGATGAAACACAGAAATTGCATCGGAATTAAATACAAAAGGCACTATGCCGACTTAAGTACAAGAAGACTGACTCTTCTTACTGTCTATGTTTTGAAACATTCCTGTGACACTAGTTATAGATTCCGATGCTTCACTTCAGGTTTACTGTATCCTTTGGACCTTCTTACTGACGATGAAACACAGAAATTGCATCGGAATTAAATACAAAAGGCACAATGCCGACTTAAGTACAAGAAGACTGACTCTTCTTACTGTCTATGTTTTGAACCATTCCTGGGACACTAGTTATAGACACCGATGCTACTCTCCAGGTTTACTGTATCCCTTGGACCTTCTTATTGACGATGAAACACAGCAATTGCATCGGAATTAAATACAAAAGGCACAATGCCGACTTAAGGATTAGAAGACTGACTCTTCGTACTGACTATGTTCTGAACCATTCCTGTGACACTAGTTATTGATTCCGATGCTTCACTTCAGGTTTACTGTATTCCTTGGACTTTCGTATTGACGATGAAACACATAAATTGCATCGGAATTAAATACAAAAGGCACAATGCCGACTTAAGTACAAGAAGACTGACTCTTCCTATTGTCAATGATTTGAACCATTCCTGTGACACTAGTTATAGATTCCGATGCTTCACTTCAGGTTTACTGTATCCCTCTGATCTTCTTATTGACGATGAAACACAGAAATTGCATCGGAATTAAATACAAAAGACACAATGCCGACTTAAGTACAAGAAGACTGACTCATCTTACTGTCTATGTTTTTAACTATTCCTGGGACCCTAGTTATAGATTCCGATGCTTCACTTCAGGTTTACTGTATCCCTTGGACCTTCTTATTGATGATGAAACACAGAAATTGCATCGGAATTAAATACAAAAGTCACAATGCTGACTTAAGTACAAGAAGACTGACACTTCTTACTGACTATGTTTTTAACCATTCCTGTGACACTAGTTATAGATCCCGATGCTTCAATTCAGGTTTACTGAATCCCTCTGACCTTCTTATTGACGAGGAAACACAGAAATTGCTTCGGAATGAAATAGAAACTCCACAATGCCTACTTAAGTACAAGAAGACTGACTCTTCTTACTGGCGATGTGTTTGAACCATTCCTGTGACACTAGTTATAGATTCCGATGCCTGACTTCAGTTTTACTATATCCCTTGGACCTTCTTATTGACGATGAAACACAGAAATTGCATCGGAATTAAATACAAAATGCACAATACCGACTTAAGTGCAAGAAGCCAGACTATTCTTACTGTCTATGGTTTGAACCATTCCTGTGACACTAGTTATAGATTCCGATGCTTCACATCAGGTTTACTGTATCCCTTGGACCTTCTTATTGACGATGAAACACAGAAATTGCATCGGAGTTATATACAAAAGGTACAATGCCGACTTAAGTACAGGAAGACTGACTCTTCCTACTGTCAATGTTTTGAACCATTCCAGTGACACTAGTTATGGATTCCTATGGTTCACTTCAGGTTTACTGTATCCCTCTGATCTTCTTATTGACGATGAAACACAGAAATTGCATCGGAATTAAATACAAAAGGCACAATGCCGACTTAAGTACAAGAAGACTGACTCTTCTTACTGACTATGTTTTGAACCATTCCTGTGACACTAGTTATAGATTGCGATGCTTCACTTCAGGTTTACTGTATCCCTTGGACCTTCTTATTGACGATGAAACACAGAAATTGCATCGGAATTAAATACAAAAGGCACAATCCGACTTAAGTACAAGAATACTGACTCTTCTTTCTGTCTATGTTTTGAACCATCCCTGTGACACTAGCTATAGATTCCCATGCTTCACTCCAGGTTTACTGTATCCCTTGGACCTTCTTATTGACGTTGAAACACAGAAATTGCATCGGAATTAAGTACAAAAGGCACAATGCCGACTTAAGTACAAGAAGACTGACTCAGCTTACTGACTATGTTTTGAACCATTCCTGTGACACTAGCTATAGATTCCGATGCTTCACTTGAGGTTTACTGTATCCCTCTGACCTTCTTATTGACGATGAATCACAGAAATTGCATCGGAATTAAATACAAAAGGCACAATGCCGACTTAAGTACAAGAAGACTGACGCTTCTTACTGTCTATGTTTCGAACCATTCCTGTGACACTAGTTATAGATTCTGATTCTTCACTTCAGGTTTACTGTATCCCTTGTACCTTCTTATTGACGATGAATCACAGAAATTGCATCGGAATTAAATACAAGAGGCACAATGCCGACTTAAGTGCAAGAAGACTGACTCTTCTTACTGTCTATGTTTTGAACCATTCCTGTGACACTAGTAATAGATTTCGATGCCTGACTTCAGTTTTACTGTATGCCTTGGACCTTCTTATTGACGATGAAACACAGATATTGCATCGGAATTAAATACAGAGGGCACAATGCCGACTTAGGAACAAGAAGACTGACTCTTCCTACTGTCAATGTTTTGAACCATTCCTGTGACTATACTTATAGATTCCGAAGCTTCACTTCAGGTTTACTGTATCCCTCTGATCTTCTTATTGACGATGAAACACAGAAATTGCATCGGAATGAAATACAAAAGGCACAATGCCGACTTAAGTACAAGAAGACTGACTCATCTTACTGTCTATGATTTTAACCATTCCTGTGACACTAGTTATAGATCCCGATGCTTCAATTCAGGTTAACTGAATCCCTCTGACCTTCTTATTGACGAGGAAACACAGAAATTGCATCGGAATTAAATAGAAACGCCACAATGCCTACTTAAGTACAAGAAGACTGACTCTTCTTACTGGCGATGTGTTTGAACCATTCCTGTGACACTAGTTATAGATTCCGATGCCTGACTTCAGTTTTACTATATCCCTTCGACCTTCTTATTGTCGATGAAACACAGAAATTGCATCGGAATGAAATACAAAATGCACAATACCGACTTAAGTACAATAAGCCTGACTCTTCTTACTGTCTATGGTTTGAACCATTCCTGTGACACTAGTTATAGATTCCGATGCTTCACTTCAGGTTTACTGTATCCCTTGGACCTTCTTATTGACGATGAAACACAGAAATTGCATCGGAATTATATACAAAAGGCACCATGCCGACTTCAGTACAGGAAGAATGACTCTTCCTACTGTAAATGTTTTGAACCATTCCTGTGACAATAGTTATAGATTGCGATGCTTCACTTCAGGTTTACTGTATCCCTCTGACCATCTTATTGACGATGAGACACAGAAATTGCATCGGAATTAAATACAAAAGGCACTATGCCGACTTAAGTACAAGAAGACTGACTCTTCTTATTGTCTATGTTTTGAACCATTCCTGTGACACTAGTTATAGATTCCGATGCTTCACTTCAGGTTTACTGTATCCTTTGGACCTTCTTACTGACGATGAAACACAGAAATTGCATCGGAATTAAATACAAAATGCACAATGCCGACTAAAGTACAAGAAGACTGACTCTTCTTACCGTCTATGTTTTGAACCATTCCTGGGACACTAGTTATAGACACCGATGCTACTCTCCAGGTTTACTGTATCCCTTGGACCTTCTTATTGACGATGAAACACAGAAATTGCATCGGAATTAAATACAAAAGGCACAATGCCGACTTAAGGATTAGAAGACTGACTCTTCTTACTGACTACGTTTTGAACCATTCCTGTGACACTAGTTATTGAATCCGATGCTTCACTTCAGGTTTACTGTATTCCTTGGACCTTCGTATTGACGATGAAACACAGAAATTGCATCGGAATTAAATACAAAAGGCACAATGCCGACTTAAGTACAAGAAGACTGACTCTTCCTATTGTCAATGATTTGAACCATTCCTGTGACACTAGTTATAGATTCCGATGCTTCACTTCAGGTTTACTGTATCCTTCTGATCTTCTTATTGACGATTAAACACAGAAATTGCATCGGAATTAAATACAAAAGACACAATGCCGACTTAAGTACAAGAAGACTGACTCATCTTACTGTCTATGTTTGGAACCATTCCTGGGACACTAGTAATAGATTCCGATGCTTCACTTCAGGTTTACTGTATCCCTTGGACCTTCTTATTGATGATGAAACACAGAAATTGCATCGGAATTAAATACAAAAGTCACAATGCTGACTTAAGTACAAGAAGACTGACTCTTCTTACTGACTATGTTTTTAACCATTCCTGTGACACTAGTTTTAGATCCCGATGCTTCAATTCAGGTTTACTGAATCCCTCTGACCTACTAATTGACGAGGAAACACAGAAATTGCATCGGAATTAAATTGAAACGCCACAATGCCTACTTAAGTACAAGAAGACTGACTCTTCTTACTGGCGATGTGTTTGAACCATTCCTGTGACACTAGTTATAGATTCCGATACCTGACTTCAGTTTTACTATATTCCTTGGACCTTCTTATTGACGATGAAACACAGAAATTGCATCGGAATTAAATACAAAATGCACAATACCGACTTCAGTACAAGAAGCATGACTCTTCTTACTGTCTATGGTTTGAACCATTCCTGTGACACTAGTTACAGATTCCGATGCTTCACTTCAGGTTTACTGTATCCCTTGGACCTTCTTATTGACGATGAAACACAGAAATTGCATCGGAATTATATACAAAAGGTACCATGCCGACTTAAGTACAGGAAGACTGACTCTTCCTACTGTCAATGTTTTGAACCATTCCTGTGACACTAGTTATAGATTCCTATGGTTCACTTCAGGTTCACTGTATCCCTCTGATCTTCTTATTGACGATGAAACACAGAAATTGCATCGGAATTAAATACAAAAGGCACAATGCCGACTTAAGTACAAGAAGACTGACTCTTCTTACTGACTATGTTTTGAACCATTCCTGTGACACTAGTTATAGATTGCGATGCTTCACTTCAGGTTTACTGTATCCCTTGGACCTTCTTACTGACGATGAAACACAGAAATTGCATCGGAATTAAATACAAAAGCACAATGCCGACTTAAGTACAAGAAGACTGATTGTTCTTACTGACTATATTTTGAACCATGCCTGTGACACTGGTAATAGATTCCGGTGCTTCACTTCAGATTTACTGTATCCCTTGGACCTTCTTATTGACGATGAAACACAGAAATTGCATCGGAATTAAATACAAAAGGCACAATACCGACTTAAGTACAAGAATACTGACTCTTCTTTCTGTCTATGTTTTGAACCATCCCTGTGACACTAGCTATAGATTCCGATGCTTCACTTCAGGTTTACTGTATCCCTTGGACCTTTTTATTGACGTTGAAACACAGAAATTGCATCGGAATTAAGTACAAAAGGCACAATGCCGACTTAAGTACAAGAAGACTGACTCAGCTTACTGACTATGTTTTGAACCATTCCTATGACACTAGCTATAGATTCCGATGCTTCACTTGGGGTTTACTGTATCCCTCTGACCTTCTTATTGACGATGCATCGCAGAAATTGAATCGGAATTAAATACAAAAGGCACAATGCCGACTTAAGTACAAGAAGACTGACGCTTCTTACTGTCTATGTTTCGAACCATTCCTGTGACACTAGTTATAGCTTCTGATTCTTCACTTCAGGTTTACTGTATCCCTTGGACCTTCTTATTGACGATGAATCACAGAAATTGCATCGGAATTAAATACAAAAGGCACAATGCCGACTTAAGTACAAGAAGACTGACTCTTCTTATTGTCTATGTTTTGAACCATTCCTGTGACACTAGTTATAGATTTCGATGCCTGACTTCAGTTTTACTGTATGCCTTGGACCTTCTTATTGACGATGAAACACAGATATAGCATCGGAATTAAATACAGAGGGCACAATGCCGACTTAGGTACAAGAAGACTGACTCTTCCTACTGTCAATGTTTTGAACCATTCCTGTGACTCTAGTTATAGATTCCGATGCTTCACTTCAGGTTTACTGTATCCCTCTGATCTTCTTATTGACGATGAAACACAGAAATTGCATCGAAATGAAATACAAAAGGCACAATGCCGACTTAAGTACAAGAAGACTGACTCATCTTACTGTCTATGTTTTGAACCATTCCTGTGACACTAGTTATAGATTCCGATGCTTCACTTCAGGTTTACTGTATCCCTTGGACCATCTTATTGACGTTGAAACACAGAAATTGCATCGGAATTAAACACAAAAGGCACAATGCCGACTTAAGTACAAAAAGACTGACTCTTCTTACTGACTTTGTTTTGAACCATTCCTGTGACACTAGTTAGAGATTGCGATGCTTCACTTCAGGTTTACTGTATCCCTCTGACCATCTTATTGACGATGAAACACAGAAATTGCATCGGAATTAAATACAAAAGGCAGTATGCCGACTTAAGTACAAGAAGACTGACTCTTCTTACTGTCTATGTTTTGAACCATTCCTGTGACACTAGTTATAGATTCCGATGCTTCACTTCAGGTTTACTGTATCCTTTGGACCCTCTTACTGACGATGAAACACAGAAATTGCATCGGAATTAAATACAAAAGGCACAATGCCGACTTAAGTACAAGAAGGCTGACTCTTCTTACTGTCTATGTTTTGAACCATTCCTGGGACACTAGTTATAGACACCGATGCTACTCTCCAGGTTTACTGTATCCCTTGGACCTTCTTATTGACGATGAAACACAGAAATTGCATCGGAATTAAATACAAAAGGCACAATGCCGACTTAAGGATTAGAAGACTGACTCTTCTTACTGACTATGTTTTGAACCATTCCTGTGACACTAGTTATTGATTCCGATGCTTCACTTTAGGTTTACTGTATTCCTTGGACCTTCGTATTGACGATGAATCACAGAAATTGAATCGGAATTAAATACAAAAGGCACAATGCCGACTTAAGTACAAGAAGACTGACTCTTCCTATTGTCAATGATTTGAACCATTCCTGTGACACTAGTTATAGATTCCGATGCTTCACTTCAGGTTTACTGTATCCCTCTGATCTTCTTATTGACGATTAAACACAGAAATTGCATCGGAATTAAATACAAAAGACACAATGCCGACTTAAGTACAAGAAGACTGACTCATCTTACTGTCTATGTTTGGAACCATTCCTGTGACACTAGTTATAGATTTCGATGCTTCACTTCAGGTTTACTGTATCCCTTGGACCTTCATATTGATGATGAAACACAGAAATTGCATCGGAATTAAATGCAAAACTCACAATGCTGACTTAAGTACAAGAAGACTGACTCTTCTTACTGACTATGTTTTTAACCATTCCTGTGACACTAGTTATAGATCCCGATGCTTCAATTCAGGTTTACTGAATCCCTCTGACCTTCTTATTGACGAGGAAACACAGAAATTGCATCGGAATTAAATAGAAACGCCACAATGCCTACTTAAGTACAAGAAGACTGACTCTTCTTACTGGCGATGTGTTTGAACCATTCCTGTGGCACTAGTTATAGATTCCGATGCCTGACTTCAGTTTTACTATATCTTATTGACGATGAAACACAGAAATTGCATCGGAATTAAATACAAAATGCACAATACCGACTTAAGTACAAGAAGCCTGACTCTTCTTACTGTCTATGGTTTGAACCATTCCTGTGACACTAGTTATAGATTCCGATGCTTCACTTCAGGTTTACTGTATCCCTTGGACCTTCTTATTGACGATGAAACACAGAAATTGCATCGGAATTATATACAAAAGGCACCATGCCGACTTAAGTACAGGAAGTCTGACTCTTCCTACTGTCAATGTTTTGAACCATTCCTGTGACACTAGTTATTGATTCCTATGGTTCACTTAAGGTTTACTGTATTACTCTGATCTTCTTATTGACGATGAAACACAGAAATTGCATCGGAATGAAATACAAAAGGCACAATGCCGACTTAAGTACAAGAAGACTGACTCATCTTACTGTCTATGTTTTGAACCATTCCTGTGACACTAGTTATAGATTCCGATGCTTCACTGCAGGTTTACTGTATCCCTTGGACCATCTTATTGACGCTGAAACACAGAAATTGCATCGGAATTAAACACAAAAGGCACAATCCCGACTGAAGTACAAAAAGACTGACTCTTCTTACTGACTTTGTTTTGAACCATTCCTGTGACACTAGTTATAGATTGCGATGCTTCACTTCAGGTTTACTGTATGCTTTGGACCTTCTTACTGACGATGAAACACAGAAATTGCATCGGAATTAAATACAAAAGGCACAATGTCGACTTAAGTACAAGAAGACTGACTCTTCTTACTGTCTATGTTTTGAACCATTCCTGGGACACTAGTTATAGACACCGATGCTACTCTCCAGGTTTACTGTATCCCTTGGACCTTCTTATTGACGATGAAACACAGAAATTGCATCGGAATTAAATACAAAAGGCACATTGGCGACTTAAGAATTAGAAGACTGACTCTTCTTACTGACTATGTTTTGAACCATTCCTGTGACACCAGTTATTGATTCCGACGCTTCACTTCAGGTTTACTGTATTCCTTGGACCTTCGTATTGACAATGAAACACAGAAATTGCATCGGAATTAAATACAAAAGGCACAATGCCGACTTAAGTACAAGAATACTGACTCTTCCTATTGTCAATGATTTGAACCATTCCTGTGACACTAGTTATAGATTCCGATGCTTCACTTCAGGTTTACTGTATCCCTCTGATCTTCTTATTGACGATTAAACACAGAAATTGCATCGGAATTAAATACAAAAGACACAATGCCGACTTAAGTACAAGAAGACTCACTCATCTTACTGTCTATGTTTGGAACCATTCCTGGGACACTAGTTATAGATCCCGATGCTTCAATTCAGGTTTACTGAATCCCTCTGACCTTCTTATTGACGAGGAAACACAGAAATTGCATCGGAATTAAATAGCAAAGCCACAATGCCTACTTAAGTACAAGAAGACTGACTCTTCTTACTGGCGATGTGTTTGAACCATTCCTGTGACACTAGATATAGATTCCGATGCCTGACTTCAGTTTTACTATATCCCTTGGACCTTCTTATTGACGATGAAACACAGAAATTGCATCGGAATTAAATACAAAATGCACAATACCGACTTAAGTACAAGAAGCCTGACTCTTCTTACTGTCTATGGTTTGAACCATTCCTGTGACACTAGTTATAGATTCCGATGCTTCACTTCAGGTTTACTGTATCCCTTGGACCTTCTTATTGACGATGAAACACAGAAATTGCATCGGAATTATATACAAAAGGTACCATGCCGACTTAAGTACAGGAAGACTGACTCTTCCTACTGTCAATGTTTTGAACCATTCCTGTGACACTAGTTATAGATTCCTATGGTTCACTTCAGGTTTACTGTATCCCTCTGATCTTCTTATTGACGATGAAACACAGAAATTGCATCGGAATTAAATACAAAAGGCACAATGCCGACTTAAGTACAAGAAGACTGACTCTTCTTACTGACTATGTTTTGAACCATTCCTGTGACACTAGTTATAGATTGCGATGCTTCACTTCAGGTTTACTGTATCCCTTGGACCTTCTTACTGACGATGAAACACAGGAATTGCATCGGAATTAAATACAAAAGGACAATGCCGACTTAAGTACAAGAAGACTGATTGTTCTTACTGCCTATATTTTGTACCATTCCTGTGACACTGGTTATAGATTCCGGTGCTTCACTACAGGTTTACTGTATCCCTTGGACCTTCTTATTGACGATGAAACACAGAAATTGCATAGGAATTAAATACAAAAGGCACAATAGCGACTTAAGTACAAGTATACTGACTCTTCTTTCTGTCTATGTTTTGAACCATCCCTGTGACACTAGCTATAGATTCCGATGCTTCACTCCAGGTTTACTGTATCCCTTGGACCTTCTTATTGACGTTGAAACACTGAAATTGCATCGGAATTAAGTACAAAGGGCACAATGCCGACTTAAGTACAAGAAGACTGACTCAGCTTACTGACTATGTTTTGAACCATTCCTGTGACACTAGCTATAGATTTCGATGCTTGACTTGAGGTTTACTGTATCCCTCTGACCTTCTTATTGACTATGAATCACAGAAATTGCATCGGAATTAAATACAAAAGGCACAATGCCGACTTAAGTACAAGAAGACTGACGCTTCTTACTGTGTATGTTTCGAACCATTCCTGTGACACTAGTTATAGATTCTGATTCTTCACTTCAGGTTTACTGTATCCCTTGGACCTTCTTATTGACGATGAATCACAGAAATTGCATCGGAATTAAATACAAAAGGCACAATGCCGACTTAAGTACAAGAAGACTGACTCTTCTTCCTGTCTATGTTTTGAACCATTCCTGTGACACTATTTATAGATTTCGATGCCTGACTTCAGTTTTACTGTATGCCTTGGACCTTCTTATTGACGATGAAACACAGATATAGCATCGGAATTAAATACAGAGGGCACAATGCCGACTTAAGTACAAGAAGACTGACTCTTCCTACTGTCAATGTTTGGAACCATTCCTGTGACTCTAGTTATAGATTCCGATGCTTCACTTCAGGTTTACTGTATCCCTCTGATCTTCTTATTGACGATGAAACACAGAAATTGCATCGGAATTAAATACAAAAGGCACAATGCCGACTTAAGTACAAGAACACTGACTCTTCTTACTGTCTATGTTTTGAACCATTCCTGTGACACTAGTTATAGATTCCGGTGCTTCACTTCAGGTTTACTGTATCCCTTGGACCTTCTTAATGACGCTGAAACACAGAAATTGCATCGGAATTAAACACAAAAGGCACAATGCCGACTTAAGTACAAAAAGACTGACTCTTCTTACTGACTATGTTTTGAACCTTTCCTGTGACACTAGTTATAGATTGCGATGCTTCACTTCAGGGTTACTGTATCCCTCTGACCATCTTATTGACGATGAAACACAGAAATTGCATCGGAATTAAATACAAAAGGCACAATGCCGACTTAAGTACAAGAAGACTGACTCTTCTTACTGTCTATGTTTTGAACCATTCCTGTGATTCTAGTTATAGATTCCGATGCCTGACTTCAGTTTTACTGTATGCCTTGGACCTTCTTATTGACGATGAAACACAGATATTGCATAGTAATTAAATACAGAGGGCACAATGCCGACTTAAGTACAAAAAGACTGACTCTTTTTACTGACTATGTTTTGAACCTTTCCTGTGACGTTAGTTATAGATTGCGATGCTTCACTTCAGGTTTACTGTATCCCTCTGACCATCTTATTGACGATGAAACACAGAAATTGTATCGGAATTAAAAACAAAAGGCACTATGCCGACTTAAGTACAAGAAGACTGACTCTTCTTACTGTCTATGATTAGAACCATCCCTGTGACACTAGTTATAGATTCCGATGCTTCACTTCAGGTTTACTGTATCCTTTGGACCTTCATACTGACGATGAAACACAGAAATTACATCGGAATTAAATACAAAAGGCACATTGCCGACTTAAGTACAAAAAGACTGACTCTTCTTTCTGACTATGTTTTGAACCTTTCCTGTGACGTTAGTTATAGATTGCGATGCTTCACTTCAGGTTTACTGTATCCCTCTGACCATCTTATTGACGATGAAACACAGAAATTGCATCGGAATTAAAAACAAAAGGCACTATGCCGACTTAAGTACAAGAAGACTGACTCTTCTTACTGTCTATGATTAGAACCATTCCTGTGACACTAGTTATAGATTCCGATGCTTCACTTCAGGTTTACTGTATCCTTTGGACCTTCTTATTGACGATGAAACACAGAAATTGCATCGGAATTAAATACAAAAGGCACAATGCCGACTTAAGTACAAGAAGACTGACTCTTCTTACTGTCTATGTTTTGAACCATTCCTGGGACACTAGTTATAGACACCGATGCTACTCTCCAGGTTTATTGTATCCCTTGGACCTTCTTATTGACGATGAAACACAGAAATTGCATCGGAATTAAATACAAAAGGCACAATGCCGACTTAAGGATTAGAAGACTGACTCTTCTTACTGACTATGTTTTGAACCATTCCTGTGACACTAGTTATTGATTCCGATGCTTCACTTCAGGTTTACTGTATTCCTTGGACCTTCGTATTGACGATGAAACACAGAAATTGCATCGGAATTAAATACAAAAGGCACAATGCCGACTTAAGGATTAGAAGACTGACTCTTCTTACTGACTATGTTTTGAACCATTCCAGTGACACTAGTTATTGATTCCGATGCTTCACTTCAGGATTACTGTATTCCTTGGACCTTCGTATTGACGATGAAACACAGAAATTGCATCGGAATTAAATACAATAGGCACAATGCCGACTTAAGTACAAGAAGACTGACTCTTCCTATTGTCAATGATTTGAACCATTCCTGTGACACTAGTTATAGATTCCGATGCTTCACTTCAGGTTTACTGTATCCCTCTGATCTCCTTATTGACGATGAAACACAGAAATTGCATCGGAATTAAATACAAAAGACACAATGCCGACTTAAGTACAAGAAGACTGACTCATCTTACTGTCTATGTTTGGAACCATTCCTGTGACGCTAGTTGTAGATTCCGATGCTTCACTTCAGGTTTACTGTATCCCTTGGACCTTCTTATCGATGATGAAACACAGAAATTGCATCGGAATTAAATACAAAAGGCACAATGCCGACTTAAGTGCAAGAAGACTGACTCTTCTTACTGACTATGTTTTGAACCATTCCTGTGACACTAGTTATAGATCCCGATACTTCAATTCAGGTTTACTGAATCCCTCTGACCTTCTTATTGACGAGGAAACACAGAAATTGCATCGGAATTAAATAGAAACGCCACAATGCCTAGTTAAGTACAAGAAGACTGACTCTTCTTACTGGCGATGTGTTTGAACCATTCCTGTGACACTAGTTATAGATTCCGATGCCTGACTTCAGTTTTACTATATCCCTTGGACCTTCTTATTGACGATGAAACACAGAAATTGCATCGGAATTAAATACAAAAGGCACAATACCGACTTAAGTACAAGAAGCCTGACTCTTCTTACTGTATATGGTTTGAACCATTCCTGTGACACTAGTTATAGATTCCGATGCTTCACTTCAGGTTTACTGTATCCCTTGGACCTTCTTATTGACGATGAAACACAGAAATTGCATCGGAATTAAATACAAGAGGTACCATGCCGACTTAAGTACAGGAAGACTGACTCTTCCTACAGTCAATGTTTTGAACCATTCCTGTGACACTAGTTATAGATTCCGATGCTTCACTTCAGGTTTACTGTATCCCTCTGATCTTCTTATTGACGATGAAACAAAGAAATTGCATCGGAATTAAATACAAAAGGCACAATGCCGACTTAAGTACAAGAAGACTGACTCCTCTTACTGACTATGTTTTGAACAATTCCTGTGACACTAGTTATAGATTGCGATGCTTCACTTCAGGTTTACTGTATCCCTTGGACCTTTTTACTGACGATGAAACACAGAAATTGCATCGGAATTAAATACAAAAGCACAATGCCGAATTAAGTACAAGAAGACTGATTGTTCTTACTGACTATATTTTGAACCATTCCTGTGACACTGGTTATAGATTCCGGTGCTTCACTTCAGGTTTACTGTATCCCTTGGACCTTCTTATTGACGATGAAACACAGAAATTGCATCGGAATTAAATACAATAGGCACAATACCGTCTTAAGTACAAGAATACTGACTCTTCTTTCTGTCTATGTTTTGAACCATCCCTGTGACACTAGCTATAGATTCCGATGCTTCACTCCAGGTTTACTGTATCCCTTGGACTTTCTTATTGACGTTGAAACACGGAAATTGCATCGGAATTAAGTACAAAAGGCACAATGCCTACTTAAGTACAAGAAGACTGACTCAGCTTACTGACTATGTTTTGAACCATTCCTGTGACACTAGCTATAGATTCCGATGCTTCACTCCAGGTTTACTGTATCCCTTGGACCTTCTTATTGACGTTGAAACACAGAAATTGCATCGGAATTAAGTACAAAGGGCACAATGCCGACTTAAGTACAAGAAGACTGACTCAGCTTACTGACTATGTTTTGAACCATTCCTGTGACACTAGCTATAGATTCCGATGCTTCACTGGAGGTTTACTGTATCCCTCTGACCTTCTTATTGACTATGAATCACAGAAATTGCATCGGAATTAAATACAAAAGGCACAATGCCGACTTAAGTACAAGAAGACTGACTCTTCTTCCTGTCTATGTTTTTAACCATTCCTGTGACACTAGTTATAGATATCGATGCCTGACTTCAGTTTTACTGTATGCCTTGGACCTTCTTATTGACGATGAAACACAGATATTGCATCGGAATTAAATACAGAGGGCACAATGCCGACTTAAGTACAAGAAGACTGACTCTTCCTACTGTCAATGTTTGGAACCATTCCTGTGACTCTAGTTATAGATTCCGATGCTTCACTTCAGGTTTACTGTATCCCTCTGATCTTCTTATTGACGATGAAACACAGAAATTGCATCGGAATTAAATACAAAAGGCACAATGCCGACTTAAGTACAAGAACACTGACTCTTCTTACTGTCTATGTTTTGAACCATTCCTGTGACACTAGTTATAGATTCCGATGCTTCACTTCAGGTTTACTGTATCCCTTGGACCTTCTTAATGACGCTGAAACACAGAAATTGCATCGGAATTAAACACAAAAGGCACAATGCCGACTTAAGTACAAAAAGACTGACTCTTCTTACTGACTATGTTTTGAAACTTTCCTGTGACACTAGTTATAGATTGCGATGCTTCACTTCAGGGTTACTGTATCCCTCTGACCATCTTATTGACGATGAAACACAGAAATTGCATCGGAATTAAATACAAAAGGCACTATGCCGACTTAAGTACAAGTAGACTGACTCTTCTTACTGTCTATGTTTTGAAACATTCCTGTGATTCTAGTTATAGATTCCGATGCCTGACTTCAGTTTTACTGTATGCCTTGGACATTCTTATTGACGATGAAACACAGATATTGCATCTTAATTAAATACAGAGGGCACAATGCCGTCTTAAGTACAAAAAGACTGACTCTTCTTACTGACTATGTTTTGAACATTTCCTGTGACGTTAGTTATAGGTTGCGATGCTTCACTTCAGGTTTACTGTATCCCTCTGACCATCTTATTGACGATGAAACACAGAAATTGTATCGGAATTAAAAACAAAAGGCACTATGCCGACTTAAGTACAAGAAGACAGACTCTTCTTTCTGTCTATGATTAGAACCATTCCTGTGACACTAGTTATAGATTCCGATGCTTCACTTCAGGTTTACTGTATCCTTTGGACCTTCATACTGACGATGAAACACAGAAATTACATCGGAAATTAATACAAAAGGCACATTGCCGACTTAAGTACAAAAAGACTGACTCTTCTTACTGACTATGTTTTGAACCATTCCTGTGACGTTAGTTATAGATTGCGATGCTTCACTTCAGGTTTACTGTATCCCTCTGACCATCTTATTGACGATGAAACACAGAAATTGCATCGGAATTAAAAACAAAAGGCACTATGCCGACTTAAGTACAAGAAGACTGACTCTTCTTACTGTCTATGATTAGAACCATTCCTGTGACACTAGTTATAGATTCCGATGCTTCACTTCAGGTTTACTGTATACTTTGGACCTTCTTATTGACGATGAAACACAGAAATTGCATCGGAATTAAATACAAAAGGCACAATGCCGACTTAAGTACAAGAAGACTGACTCTTCTTACTGTCTATGTTTTGAACCATTCCTGGGACACTAGTTATAGACACCGATGCTACTCTCCAGGTTTACTGTATCCCTTGGACCTTCTTATTGACGATGAAACACAGAAATTGCATCGGAATTAAATACAAAAGGCACAATGCCGACTTAAGGATTAGAAGACTGACTCTTCTTACTGACTATGTTTTGAACCATTCCAGTGACACTAGTTATTGATTCCGATGCTTCACTTCAGGTTTACTGTATTCCTGTGCCCTTCGTATTGACGATGAAACACAGAAATTGCATCGGAATTAAATACAATAGGCACAATACCGACTTAAGTACAAGAAGACTGACTCTTCCTATTGTCAATGATTTGAACCATTCCTGTGACACTAGTTATGGATTCCGATTCTTCACTTCAGGTTTACTGTATCCCTCTGATCTCCTTATTGACGATGAAACACAGAAATTGCATCGGAATTAAATACAAAAGACACAATGCCGACTTAAGTACAAGAAGACTGACTCATCTTACTGTCTATGTTTGGAACCATTCCTGTGACGCTAGTTGTAGATTCCGATGCTTCACTTCAGGTTTACTGTATCCCTTGGACCTTCTTACTGACGATGAAACACAGAAATTGCATCGGAATTAAATACAAAAGCACAATGCCGACTTAAGTACAAGAAGACTGATTGTTCTTACTGACTATATTTTGAACCATTCCTGTGACACTGGTTATAGATTCCGGTGCTTCACTTCAGGTTTACTGTATCCCTTGGACCTTCTTATTGACGATGAAACACAGAAATTGCATCGGAATTAAATACAAAAGGTACCATGCCGACTTAAGTACAGGAAGACTGACTCTTCCCACAGTCAATGTTTTGAACCATTCCTGTGACACTAGTTATAGATTCCGATGCTTCACTTCAGGTTTACTGTATCCCTCTGATCTTCTTATTGACGATGAAACACAGAAATTGCATCGGAATTAAATACAAAAGGCACAATGCCGACTTAAGTACAAGAAGACTGACTCTTCTTACTGACTATGTTTTGAACCATTCCTGTGACACTAGTTATAGATTGCGATGCTTCACTTCAGGTTTACTGTATCCCTTGGACCTTCTTACTGACGATGAAACACAGAAATTGCATCGGAATTAAATACAAAAGGTACCATGCCGACTTAAGTACAAGAAGACTGACTCTTCCTACAGTCAATGTTTTGAACCATTCCTGTGACACTAGTTATAGATTCCGGTGCTTCACTTCAGGTTTACTGTATCCCTTGGACCTTCTTATTGACGATGAAACACAGAAATTGCATCGGAATTGAATACAAAAGGCACAATACCGACTTAAGTACAAGAATACTGACTCTTCTTTCTGTCTATGTTTTGAACCATCCCTGTGACACTAGCTATAGATTCCGATGCTTCACTCCAGGTTTACTGTATCCCTTGGACTTTCTTATTGACGTTGAAACACAGAAATTGCATCGGAATTAAATAGAAACGCCACAATGCCTAGTTAAGTACAAGAAGACAGACTCTTCTTACTGGCGATGTGTTTGAACCATTCCTGTGACACTAGTTATATATTCCGATGCCTGACTTCAGTTTTACTATATCCCTTCGACCTTCTTATTGACGATGAAACACAGAAATTGCATCGGAATTAAATACAAAAGGCACAATACCGACTTAAGTACAAGAAGCCTGACTCCTCTTACTGTATATGGTTTGAACCATTCCTGTGACACTAGTTATAGATTCCGATGCTTCACTTCAGGTTTACTGTATCCCTTGGACCTTCTTATTGACGATGAAACACAGAAATTGCATCGGAATTAAATACAAAAGGTACCATGCCGACTTAAGTACAGGAAGACTGACTCTTCCCACAGTCAATGTTTTGAACCATTCCTGTGACACTAGTTATAGATTCCGATGCTTCACTTCAGGTTTACTGTATCCCTCTGATCTTCTTATTGACGATGAAACACAGAAATTGCATCGGAATTAAATACAAAAGGCACAATGCCGACTTAAGTACAAGAAGACTGACTCTTCTTACTGACTATGTTTTGAACCATTCCTGTGACACTAGTTATAGATTGCGATGCTTCACTTCAGGTTTACTGTATCCCTTGGACCTTCTTACTGACGATGAAACACAGAAATTGCATCGGAATTAAATACAAAAGCACAATGCCGACTTAAGTATAAGAAGACTGATTGTTCTTACTGACTATATTTTGAACCATTCCTGTGACACTGGTTATAGATTCCGGTGCTTCACTTCAGGTTTACTGTATCCCTTGGACCTTCTTATTGACGATGAAACACAGAAATTGCATCGGAATTGAATACAAAAGGCACAATACCGACTTAAGTACAAGAATACTGACTCTTCTTTCTGTCTATGTTTTGAACCATCCCTGTGACACTAGCTATAGATTCCGATGCTTCACTCCAGGTTTACTGTATCCCTTGGACTTTCTTATTGACGTTGAAACACAGAAATTGCATCGGAATTAAGTACAAAAGGCACAATGCCGACTTAAGTACAAGAAGACTGACTCAGCTTACGGACTATGTTTTGAACCATTCCTGTGACAGTAGCTATAGATTCCAATGCTTCTCTTGAGGTTTACTGTATCCCTCTGACCTTCTTATTGACTATGAATCACAGAAATTGCATCGGAATTAAATACAAAATGCACAATGCCGACTTAAGTACAAGAAGACTGACGCTTCTTACTGTCTATGTTTCGAACCATTCCTGTGACACTAGTTATAGATTCTGATTCTTCACTTCAGGTTTACTGTATCCCTTCGACCTTCTTATTGACCATGAATCACAGAAATTGCATCGGAATTAAAAAAAAAATTCACAATGCCGACTTAAGTACGAGAAGACTGACTCTTCTTACTGTCTATGTTTTGAACCTTTCCTGTGACACTAGTTAAAGATTGCGATGCTTCACTTCAGGGTTACTGTATCCCTCTGACCATCTTATTGACGATGAAACACAGAAATTGCATCGGAATTAAATACAAAAGGCACAATGCCGACTTAAGTACAAGAAGACTGACTCTTCTTACTGTCTATGTTTTGAACCATTCCTGTGATTCTAGTTATAGATTCCGATGCCTGTCTTCAGTTTTACTGTATGCCTTGGACCTTCTTATTGACGATGAAACACAGATATTGCATCGTAATTAAATACAGAGAGCACAATGCCAACTTAAGTACAATAAGACTGACTCTTCTTACTGACTATGTTTTGAACCTTTCCTGTGACGGTACTTATAGATTGCGATGCTTCACTTCAGGTTTACTGTATCCCTCTGACCATCTTATTGACGATGAAACACAGAAATTGCATCGGAATTAAAAACAAAAGGCACTATGCCGACTTAACTACAAGAAGACTGACTCTTCTTACTGATTATGATTAGGACCATTCCTGTGACACTAGTTATAGATTCCGATGCTTCACTTCATGTTTACTGTATCCTTTGGACCTTCTTACTGACGATGAAACACAGAAATAGCATCGGAATTAAATACAAAAGGCACATTGCCGACGTAAGTACAAAAAGACTGACTCTTCTTACTGACTATGTTTTGAACCTTTCCTGTGACGTTAGTTATAGATTGCGATGCTTCACTTCAGGTTTACTGTATCCCTCTGACCATCTTATTGACGATGAAACACAGAAATTGCATCGGAATAAAAACAAAAGGCACTATGCCGACTTAAGTACAAGAAGACTGACTCTTCTTACTGTCTATGATTAGAACCATTCCTGTGACACTAGTTATCGATTCCGATGCTTCACTTCAGGTTTACTGTATCCTTTGGACCTTCTTACTGACGATGAAACACAGAAATTGCATCGGAATTAAATACAAAAGGCACAATGCCGACTTAAGTACAAGAAGACTGACTCTTCTTACTGTCTATGTTTTGAACCATTCCTGGGACACTAGTTATAGACACCGATGCTACTCTCCAGGTTTACTGTATCCCTTGGACCTTCTTATTGACGATGAAACACAGAAATTGCATCGGAATTAAATACAAACGGCACAATGCCGACTTAAGGATTAGAAGACTGACTCTTCTTACTGACTATGTTTTGAACCATTCCTGTGACACTAGTTATTGATTCCGATGCTTCACTTCAGGTTTACTGTATCCCTTGGACCTTCTTACTGACGATGAAACACAGAAATTGCATCGGAATTAAATACAAAAGGTACCATGCCGACTTAAGTACAAGAAGACTGACTCTTCCTACAGTCAATGTTTTGAACCATTCCTGTGACACTAGTTATAGATTCCGGTGCTTCACTTCAGGTTTACTGTATCCCTTGGACTTTCTTATTGACGATGAAACACAGAAATTGCATCGGAATTGAATACAAAAGGCACAATACCGACTTAAGTACAAGAATACTGACTCTTCTTTCTGTCTATGTTTTGAACCATCCCTGTGACACTAGCTATAGATTCCGATGCTTCACTCCAGGTTTACTGTATCCCTTGGACTTTCTTATTGACGTTGAAACACAGAAATTGCATCGGAATTAAATAGAAACGCCACAATGCCTAGTTAAGTACAAGAAGACAGACTCTTCTTACTGGCGATGTGTTTGAACCATTCCTGTGACACTAGTTATATATTCCGATGCCTGACTTCAGTTTTACTATATCCCTTGGACCTTCTTATTGACGATGAAACACAGAAATTGCATCGGAATTAAATACAAAAGGCACAATACCGACTTAAGTACAAGAAGCCTGACTCCTCTTACTGTATATGGTTTGAACCATTCCTGTGACACTAGTTATAGATTCCGATGCTTCACTTCAGGTTTACTGTATCCCTTGGACCTTCTTATTGACGATGAAACACAGAAATTGCATCGGAATTAAATACAAAAGGTACCATGCCGACTTAAGTACAGGAAGACTGACTCTTCCCACAGTCAATGTTTTGAACCATTCCTGTGACACTAGTTATAGATTCCGATGCTTCACTTCAGGTTTACTGTATCCCTCTGATCTTCTTATTGACGATGAAACACAGAAATTGCATCGGAATTAAATACAAAAGGCACAATGCCGACTTAAGTACAAGAAGACTGACTCTTCTTACTGACTATGTTTTGAACCATTCCTGTGACACTAGTTATAGATTGCGATGCTTCACTTCAGGTTTACTGTATCCCTTGGACCTTCTTACTGACGATGAAACACAGAAATTGCATCGGAATTAAATACAAAAGCACAATGCCGACTTAAGTACAAGAATACTGATTGTTCTTACTGACTATATTTTGAACCATTCCTGTGACACTGGTTATAGATTCCGGTGCTTCACTTCAGGTTTACTGTATCCCTTGGACCTTCTTATTGACGATGAAACACAGAAATTGCATCGGAATTGAATACAAAAGGCACAATACCGACTTAAGTACAAGAATACTGACTCTTCTTTCTGTCTATGTTTTGAACCATCCCTGTGACACTAGCTATAGATTCCGATGCTTCACTCCAGGTTTACTGTATCCCTTGGACTTTCTTATTGACGTTGAAACACAGAAATTGCATCGGAATTAAGTACAAAAGGCACAATGCCGACTTAAGTACAAGAAGACTGACTCAGCTTACGGACTATGTTTTGAACCATTCCTGTGACAGTAGCTATAGATTCCAATGCTTCTCTTGAGGTTTACTGTATCCCTCTGACCTTCTTATTGACTATGAATCACAGAAATTGCATCGGAATTAAATACAAAATGCACAATGCCGACTTAAGTACAAGAAGACTGACGCTTCTTACTGTCTATGTTTCGAACCATTCCTGTGACACTAGTTATAGATTCTGATTCTTCACTTCAGGTTTACTGTATCCCTTCGACCTTATTATTGACCATGAATCACAGAAATTGCATCGGAATTAAAAAAAAAATTCACAATGCCGACTTAAGTACGAGAAGACTGACTCTTCTTACTGTCTATGTTTTGAACCTTTCCTGTGACACTAGTTAAAGATTGCGATGCTTCACTTCAGGGTTACTGTATCCCTCTGACCATCTTATTGACGATGAAACACAGAAATTGCATCGGAATTAAATACAAAAGGCACAATGCCGACTTAAGTACAAGAAGACTGACTCTTCTTACTGTCTATGTTTTGAACCATTCCTGTGATTCTAGTTATAGATTCCGATGCCTGTCTTCAGTTTTACTGTATGCCTTGGACCTTCTTATTGACGATGAAACACAGATATTGCATCGTAATTAAATACAGAGAGCACAATGCCAACTTAAGTACAATAAGACTGACTCTTCTTACTGACTATGTTTTGAACCTTTCCTGTGACGGTACTTATAGATTGCGATGCTTCACTTCAGGTTTACTGTATCCCTCTGACCATCTTATTGACGATGAAACACAGAAATTGCATCGGAATTAAAAACAAAAGGCACTATGCCGACTTAACTACAAGAAGACTGACTCTTCTTACTGATTATGATTAGGACCATTCCTGTGACACTAGTTATAGATTCCGATGCTTCACTTCATGTTTACTGTATCCTTTGGACCTTCTTACTGACGATGAAACACAGAAATTGCATCGGAATTAAATACAAAAGGCACATTGCCGACGTAAGTACAAAAAGACTGACTCTTCTTACTGACTATGTTTTGAACCTTTCCTGTGACGTTAGTTATAGATTGCGATGCTTCACTTCAGGTTTACTGTATCCCTCTGACCATCTTATTGACGATGAAACACAGAAATTGCATCGGAATAAAAACAAAAGGCACTATGCCGACTTAAGTACAAGAAGACTGACTCTTCTTACTGTCTATGATTAGAACCATTCCTGTGACACTAGTTATCGATTCCGATGCTTCACTTCAGGTTTACTGTATCCTTTGGACCTTCTTACTGACGTTGAAACACAGAAATTGCATCGGAATTAAATACAAAAGGCACAATGCCGACTTAAGTACAAGAAGACTGACTCTTCTTACTGTCTATGTTTTGAACCATTCCTGGGACACTAGTTATAGACACCGATGCTACTCTCCAGGTTTACTGTATCCCTTGGACCTTCTTATTGACGATGAAACACAGAAATTGCATCGGAATTAAATACAAACGGCACAATGCCGACTTAAGGATTAGAAGACTGACTCTTCTTACTGACTATGTTTTGAACCATTCCTGTGACACTAGTTATTGATTCCGATGCTTCACTTCAGGTTTACTGTAATCCTTGGACCTTCGTATTGACGATGAAACACAGAAATTGCATCGGAATTAAATACAAAAGGCACAATGCCGACTTAAGGATTAGAATACTGACTCTTCTTACTGACTATGTTTTGAACCATTCCTGTGACACTAGTTATTGATTCCGATGCTTCACTTCAGGTTTACTGTATTCCTTGGACCTTCGTATTGATGATGAAACACAGAAATTGCATCGGAATTAAATACAAAACGCACAATGCCGACTTAAGTACAAGAGGACTGACTCTTCTTACTGTCTATGTTTTGAACCATTCCTGTGACACTAGTTATAGATTCCGATGCTTCACTTCAGGTTTACTGTATCCCTCTGATCTCCTTATTGACGATGAAACACAGAAATTGCATCGGAATTAAATACAAAAGACACAATGCCGACTTAAGTACAAGAAGACTGACTCATCTTACTGTCTATGTTTGGAACCATTCCTGTGACGCTAGTTGTAGATTCCGATGCTTCACTTCAGGTTTACTGTATCCCTTGGACCTTCTTATTGACGATGAAACACAGAAATTGCATCGGAATTAAATACAAAAGGCACAATGCCGACTTAAGTACAAGAAGACTGACTCTTCTTACTGACTATGTTTTGAACCATTCCTGTGACACTAGTTATAGATCCCGATACTTCTATTCAGGTTTACTGAATCCCTCTGACCTTCTTATTGACGAGGAAACACAGAAATTGCATCGGAATTAAATAGAAACGCCACAATGCCTAGTTAAGTACAAGAAGACTGACTCTTCTTTCTGTCTATGTTTTGAACCATCCCTGTGACACTAGCTATAGATTCCGATGCTTCACTCCAGGTTTACTGTATCCCTTGGACCTTCTTATTGACGTTGAAACACAGAAATTGCATCGGAATTAAGTACAAAAGGCACAATGCCGACTTAAGTTCAAGAAGACTGACTCAGCTTACTGACTATGTTTTGAACCATTCCTGTGACACTCGCTATAGATTCCGATGCTTCACTTGAGGTTTACTGTATCCCTCTGACCTTCTTATTTACTATGAATCACAGAAATTGCATCGGAATTAAATACAAAAGGCACAATGCCGACTTAAGTACAAGAAGACTGACGCTTCTTACTGTCTATGTTTCGAACCATTCCTGTGACACTAGTTATAGATTCTGATTCTTCACTTCAGGTTTACTGTATCCCTTGGACCTTCTTATTGACGATGAATCACAGAAATTGCATCGGAATTAAATACAAAAGGCACAATGCCGACTTAAGTACAAGAAGACTGACTCTTCTTACTGTCTATGTTTTGAACCTTTCCTGTGACACTAGTTATAGATTGCGATGCTTCACATCAGGGTTACTGTATCCCACTGACCATCGTATTGACGATGAAACACAGAAATTGCATCGGAATTAAATACAAAAGGCACAATGCCGACTTAAGTACAAGAAGACTGACTCTTCTTACTGTCTATGTTTTGAACCATTCCTGTGATTCTAGTTATAGATTCCGATGCCTGGCTTCAGTTTTACTGTATGCCTTGGACCTTCTTATTGACGATGAAACACAGATATTGCATCGTAATTAAATACAGAGGGCACAATGCCGACTTAAGTACAATAAGACTGACTCTTCCTACTGACTATGTTTTGAACCTTTCCTGTGACGTTAGTTATAGATTGCGATACTTCACTTCAGGTTTACTGTATCCCTCTGACCATCTTATTGACGATGAAACACAGAAATTGCATCGGAATTAAAAACAAAAGGCACTATGCCGACTTATGTACAAGAAGACTGACTCTTCTTACTGTCTATGATTAGAACCATTCCTGTGACACTAGTTATAGATTCCGATGCTTCACTTCAGGTTTACTGTATCCTTTGGACCTTCTTACTGACGTTGAAACACAGAGATTGCATCGGAATTAAATACAGAAGGCACATTGCCGACTTAAGTACAAAAAGACTGACTCTTCTTAGTGACTATGTTTCGAACCTTTCCTGTGACGTTAGTTATAGATTGCGATTCTTCACTTCAAGTTTACTGTATCCCTCTGACCATCTTATTGACGATGAAACACACAAATTGCATCGGAATTAAAAACAAAAGGCACTATGCCGACTTAAGTACAAGAAGACTGACTCTTCTTACTGTCTATGTTTTGAACCATTCCTGGGACACTAGTTATAGACACCGATGCTACTCTCCAGGTTTACTGTATCCCTTGGACCTTCTTATTGACGATGAAACACAGAAATTGGATCGGAATTAAATACAAAAGGCACAATGCCGACTTAAGTATTAGAAGACTGACTCTTCTTACTGACTATGTTTTGAACCATTCCTGTGACACTAGTTATTGATTCCGATGCTTCACTTCAGGTTTACTGTATTCCTTGGACCTTCGTATTGACGATGAGACACAGAAATTGCATCGGAATTAAATACAAAAGGCACAATGCCGACTTAAGGATTAGAAGACTGACTCTTCTTACTGACTATGTTTTGAACCATTCCTGTGACACTAGTTATTGATTCCGATGCTTCACTTCAGGTTTACTGTATTCCTTGGACCTTCGTATTGACGATGAAACACAGAAATTGCATCGGTATTATATACAATAGGCACAATGGCGACTTAAGTACAAGAAAACTGACTCTTCTTATTGTCAATGATTTGAACCATTCCTGTGACACTAATTATAGATTCCGATGCTTCACTTCAGGTTTACTGTATCCCTCTGATCTTCTTATTGACGATGAAACACAGAAATTGCATCGGAATTAAATACACAAGACACAATGCCGACTTAAGTACAAGAAGACTGACTCATCTTACTGTCTATGTTTGGAACCATTCCTGTGACGCTAGTTGTAGATTCCGATGCTTCACTTCAGGTTTACTGAATCCCTTGGACCTTCTTATTGATGATGAAACACAGTAATTGCATCGGAATTAAATACAAAAGGCACAATGCCGACTTAAGTACAAGAAGACTGACTCTTCTTACTGACTATGTTTTGAACCATTCCTGTGACACTAGTTATAGATCCCGATACTTCAATTCAGGTTTACTGAATCCCTCTGACCTTCGTATTGACGAGGAAACACAGAAATTGCGTCGGAATTAAATAGAAACGCCACAATGCCTAGTTAAGTACAAGAAGACTGACTCTTCTTACTGGCGATGTGTTTGAACCATTCCTGTGACACTAGTTATAGATTCCGATGCCTGACTTCAGTTTTACTATATCCCTTGGACCCTCTTATTGACTATGAAAAACAGAAATTGCATCGGAATTAAATACAAAAGGCACAATACCGACTTAAGTACAAGAAGCCTGACTCTTCTTACTGTCTGTGGTTTGAACCATTTCTGTGACACTAGTTATAGATTCCGATGCTTAACTCAGGTTTACTGTATCCCTTGGACCTTCTTATTGACGATGAAACACAGAAATTGCATCGGAATTAAATACAAAAGGTACCATGCCGACTTAAGTACAGGAAGACTGACTCTTCCTACAGTCAATGTTTTGAACCATTCCTGTGACACTAGTTATAGATTCCTATGGTTCACTTCAGGTTTACTGTATCCCTCTGATCTTCTTATTGACGATGAAACACAGAAATTGCATCGGAATTAAATACAAAAGGCACAAAGATGACTTAAGTACAAGAAGACTGACTCTTCTTACTGACTATGTTTTGAACCATTCCTGTGACACTAGTTATAGATTGCGATGCTTCACTTCAGGTTTACTGTATCCCTTGGACGTTCTTACTGACGATGAATTACAGAAATTGCATCGGAATTAAATACGAAAGCACAATGCCGACTTAAGTACAAGAAGACTGATTGTTCTTACTGACTATATTTTGAACCATTCCTGTGACACTGGTTATAGATTCCAGTGCTTCACTTCAGGTTTACTGTATCCCTTGGAACTTCTTATTGACGATGAAACACAGAAATTGCATCGGAATTAAATACAAAAGGCACAATACCGACTTAAGGACAAGAATACTAAATCTTCTTACTGTCTATGTTTTGGACCATCCCTGTGACACTAGCTATAGATTCCGATGCTTCACTCCAGGTTTACTGTATCCCTTGGACCTTCTTATTGACGTTGAAACACAGAAATTGCATCGGAATTAAGTACAAAAGGCACAATGCCGACTTAAGTACAAGAAGACTGACTCAGCTTACTGACTATGTTTTGAACCATTCCTGTGACACTAGTTATAGATTCCGATGCTTCACTTGAGGTTTACTGTATCCCTCTTACCTTCTTATTGACGATGAAACACATAAATTGCATCGAAATTAAATACAAAAGGCACAATGACGACTTAAGTACAAGAAGACTGACTCTTCTTACTGTCTATGTTTTGAACCATTCCTGTGACACTAGTTATAGATTCCGATGCCTGACTTCAGTTTTACTGTATGCCTTGGACCTTCTTATTGACGATGAAACACAGATATTGCATCGGAATTAAATACAGAGGACACAATGCCGACTTAAGTACAAGAAGACTTACTCTTCCTACTGTCAATGTTTTGAACCATTCCTGTGATTCTAGTTATAGATTCCGATGCTTCACTTCAGGTTTACTGTATCCCTCTGATCTTCTTATTGACGATGAAACACAGAAATTGCATCGGAATTAAATACAAAACGCACAATGCCGACTTAAGTACAAGAGGACTGACTCTTCTTACTGTCTATGTTTTGAACCATTCCTGTGACACTAGTTATAGATTCCGATGCTTCACTTCAGGTTTACTGTATCCCCTGGACCTTCTTAATGACGCTGAAACACAGAAATTGCATCGGAATTAAACACTAAAGGCACAATGCCGACTTGAGTACAAAAAGACTGACTCTTCTTACTGACTATATTTTGAACCTTTCCTGTGACGTTAGTTATAAATTGCGATGCTTCACTTCAGGATTACTGTATCCCTCTGACCATCTTATTGACGATGAAACACAGAAATTGCATCGGAATTAAAAACAAAAGGCACTATGCCGACTTAAGTAAAGGAAGACTGACTCTTCTTACGGTCTAGGTTTAGAACCATTCCTGTGACACTAGTTATAGATTCCGATGCTTCACTTCCGGTTTACTGTATCCTTTGGACCTTCTTACTGACGATGAAACACAGAAATTGCATCGGAATTAAATACAAAAGGCACAATGCCGACTTAAGTACAAGAAGACTGACTCTTCTTACTGTCTATGTTTTGAACCATTCCTGGGACACTAGTTATAGACAACGATGCTGCTCTCCAGGTTTAGAGTATCCCTTGGACCTTCTTATTGACGATGAAACACAGAAATTGCATCGGAATTAAATACAAAAGGCACAATGCCGACTTAAGTAATAGAAGACTGACTCTTCTTACTGACTATGTTTTGAACCATTCCTGTGACACTAGTTATAGATTCCGATGCTTCACTTGAGGTTTACTGTATCCCTCTGACCTCCTTATTGACGATGAAACACAGAAATTGCATCGGAATTAAATACAATAGGCACAATGCCGACTTAAGTACAAGAAGACTGACGCTTCTTACTGTCTATGTTTTGAACCATTCCTGTGACACTAGTTATAGATCCCGATATTTCAATTCAGGGTTACTGAATCCCTCTGACCTTCTTATTGACGAGGAAACACAGAAATTGCATCGGAATTAAATAGAAACGCCACAATACCTACTTAAGTACAAGAAGACTGACTCTTCTTACTGGCGATGTGTTTGAACCATTCCTGTGACACTAGTTATAGATTCCGATGCCTGACTTCAGTTTTACTATATCCCTTGGACCTTCTTATTGACGATGAAACACAGAAATTGCATCGGAATTAAATACAAAAGGCACAATACCGACTTAAGTACAAGAAGCCTGACTCTTCTTACTGTCTATGGTTTGAACCATTCCTGTGACACTAGTTGTAGATTCCGATGCTTCACTTCAGGTTTACTGTATCCCTTGGACCTTCTTATTGACGACGAAACACAGAAATTGCGTCGGAATTAAACACTAAAGGCACAATGCCGACGTAAGTACAAAAAGACTGATTCTTCTTACTGACTATGTTTTGAACCTTTCCTGTGACACTAGTTATAGATAGCGATGCTTCACTTCAGGTTAACTGTATCCCTCTGACCATCTTATTGACGATGAAACACAGAAATTGCATCGGAATTAAATACAAAAGGCACAATGCCGACTTAAGTACAAGAAGACTGACTCTTCTTACTGTCTATGTTTTGAACCATTCCTGAGACACTAGTTATAGATTCCGATGCTTCACTTCAGGTTTACTGTATCCCTTGGACCTTCTTAATGACGCTGAAACACAGAAATAGCATCGGAATTAAACACAAAAGGCACATTGCCGACTTAAGTACAAAAAGACTAACTCTTCTTACTGACTATATTTTGAACCTTTCCTGTGACGTTAGTTATAGATTGCGATGCTTCACTTCAGGTTTACTGTATCCCTCTGACCATCTTATTGACGATGAAACACTGAAATTGCATCGGAATTAAAAACAAAAGGCACTATGCCGACTTAAGTAAAGGAAGACTGACTATTCTTACTGTCTATGTTTAGAACCATTCCTGTGACACTAGTTATAGATTCCGATGCTTCACTCCAGGTTTACTGTTTCCTTTGGACCTTCTTACTGATGATGAAACACAGAAATTGCATCGGAATTAAATACAAAAGGCAGAATGCTGACTTAAGTACAAGAAGTCTGACTCTTCTTACTGTCTATGTTTTGAACCATTCCTGGGACACTAGTTATAGACACCGATGCTACTCTCCAGGTTTAGAGTATCCCTTGGACCTTCTTATTGACGATGAAACACAGAAATTGCATCGGAATTAAATACAAAAGACACAAAGCCGACTTAAGTAGAAGTTGACTGACTCATCATACTGTCTATGTTTGGAACCATTCCTGTGAGCTAGTTATAGATTCCAAAGCTTCACTTCAGGTTTACTGTATCCCTTGGACCTTCTTATTGATGATGAAACATAGAAATTGCATCGGAATTAAATACAAAAGGCACAATGCCGACTTAAGTACAAGAAGACTGACCCTTCTTACTGACTATGTTTGAACCATTCCTGTGACACTAGTTATAGATCCCGATATTTCAATTCAGGTTTACTGAATCCCTCTGACCTTCTTATTGACGAGGAAACACAGAAATTGCATCGGAATTAAATAGAAACGCCACAATGCCTACTTAAGTACAAGAAGACTGACTCTTCTTACTGGCGATGTGTTTGAACCATTCCTGTGACACTAGTTATAGATTCCGATGCCTGACTTCAGTTTTACTATTTCCCTTGGACCTTCTTATTGACGATGAAACACAGAAATTGCATCGGAATTAAATACAAAAAGCACAATACCGACTTAAGTACAAGAAGCCTGACTCTTCTTACTGTCTATGGTTTGAACCATTCCTGTGACACTAGTTATAGATTCCGATGCTTCACTTCAGGTTTACTGTATCCCTTGGACCTTCGTATTGACGACGAAACACAGAAATTGCATCGGAATTAAATACAAAAGGCACCATGCCGACTTAAGTACAGGAAGACTGACTCTTCCTACTGTCAATGTTTTGAACCATTCCTGTGACACTAGTTATAGATTCCTATGGTTCACTTCAGGTTTACTGAATCCCTCTGATCTTCTTATTGACGATGAAACATAGAAATTGCATCGGAATTAAATACAAAAGGCACAAAGCCGACTTAAGTACAAGAAGACTGACTCTTCTTACTGACTATGTTTTGAACCATTCCTGTGACACTAGTTATAGATTGCGATGCTTTACTTCAGGTTTACTGTATCCCTTGGACGTTCTTACTGACGATGAAACACAGAAATTGCATCGGAATTAAATACAGAAGCACAATGCCGATTTAAGTACAAGAAGACTGATTGTTCTTACTGACTATATTTTGAACCATTCCTGTGACACTGGTTATAGATTCCGGTGCTTCACTTCAGGTTTACTGTATCCCTTGGACCTTCTTATTGACGATGAAACACAGAAATTGCATCGGAATTAAATACAAAAGGCACAATACCGACTTAAGTACAAGAATACTGACTCTTCTTACTGTCTATGTTTTGAACCATCCCTGTGACACTAGCTATAGATTCCGATGCTTCACTCCAGGTTTACTGTATCCCTTGGACCTTCTTATTGACGTTGAAACACAGAAATTGCATCCGAATTAAGTACAAAAGGCACAATGCGACTTAAGTACAAGAAGACTGACTCAGCTTACTGACTATGTTTTGAAACATTCCTGTGACACTAGTTATAGATTCCGATGCTTCACTTGAGGTTTACTGTATCCCTCTGACCTTCTTATTGACGATGAAACACAGAAATTGCAACGGAATTAAATACAAAAGGCACAATGCCGACTTAAGTACAAGAAGACTGACGCTTCTTACTGTCTATGTTTCGAACCATTCCTGTGACACTAGTTATAGATTCTGATTCTTCACTTCAGGTTTACTGTATCCATTGGACCTTCTTATTGACGATGAATCACAGAAATTGCATCCGAATTAAGTACAAAAAGCACAATGCCGACTTAAGTACAAGAAGACTGACTCTGCCTACTGTCAATGTTTTGAACCATTCCTGTGACTCTAGTTATAGATTCCGATGCTTCACTTCAGGTTTACTGTATCCCTCTGATATTCTTATTGACGATGAAACACAGAAATTGCATCGGAATTAAATACAAAAGGCACAATGCCGACTTAAGTACAAGAAGACTGACTCTTCTTACTGTCTATGTTTTGAACCATTACTGTGACACTAGTTATAGATTCCGATGCTTCACTTCAGGTTTACTGTATCCCTTGGACCTTCTTAATGACGCTGAAACACAGAAATTGCATCGGAATTAAACACAAAAGGCACAATGCCGACTTTAGTACAAGAAGGCTGACTCTTCTTACTGTCTATGTTTTGAACCATTACTGTGATTCTAGTTATTGATTCCCATGCCTGACTTCATTTTTACTGTATGCCTTGGACATTCTTATTGATGATGAAACACAGAAATTGCATCGGAATTAAATACAAAAGGCACAATGCCGACCTAAGTACAAGAAGACTGACTCTTCTTACTGACTATGATTTGAACCATTCCTGTGACACTAGTTATAGATCCCGATACTTCAATTCAGGTTTACTGAATCCCTCTGACCTTCTTATTGACGAGGATACACAGAAATTGCATCGGAATTAAATAGAAACGCCACAATGCCTACTTAAGTACAAGAAGACTGACTCTTCTTACTGGCGATGTGTTTGAACCATTCCTGTGACACTAGTTATAGATTCCGATGCCTGACTTCAGTTTTACTATATCCCTTGGACCTTCTTATTGACGATGAAACACAGAAATTGCATCGGAATTAAATACAAAATTCACAATACCGACTTAAGTACAAGAAGCCTGACTCTTCTTACTGTCTATGGTTTGAACCATTCCTGTGACACTAGTTATAGATTCCGATGCTTCACTTCAGGTTTACTGTATCCCTTGGACCTTCTTATTGACGATGAAACACAGAAATTGCATCGGAATTAAATACAAAAGGCACCATGCCGACTTAAGTACAGGATGACTGACTCTTCCTACAGTCAATGTTTTGAACCATTCCTGTGACACTAGTTATAGATTCCAATGGTTCACTTCAGGTTTACTGTATCCCTCTGATCTTCTTATTGACGATGAAACACAGAAATTGCATCGGAATTAAATACAAAAGGCACAATGCCGACTTAAGTACAAGAAGACTGACTCTTCTTACTGACTATGTTTTGAACCATTCCTGTGACACTAGTTATAGATTGCGATGCTTCACTTCAGGTTTACTGTATCCCTTGGACGTTCTTAGTGACGATGAAACACAGAAATTGCATCGGAATTAAATACAAAAGCACAATGCCGACTTAAGTACAAGAAGACTGATTGTTATTACTGACTATATTTTGAACCATTTCTGTGACACAGGTTATTGATTCCGGTGCTTCACTTCAGGTTTACTGTATCCCTTGGACCTTTTTATTGACGATGAAACACAGAAATTGCATCGGAATTAAATACAAAAGGCACAATACCGACTTAAGTACAAGAATACTGACTCTTCTTACTATCTATCATTTGAAACATCCCTGTGACACTAGCTATAGATTCCAATGATTCACTCCAGGTTTACTGTATCCCTTGGACCTTCTTATTGACGTTGAAACACAGAAATTGCATCCGAATTAAGTACAAAAGGCTCAATGCCGACTTGAGTACTAGAAGACTGACTCAGCTTACTGACTATGTTTTGAACCATTCCTGTGACACTAGTTATAGATTCCGATGCTTCACTTAAGGTTTACTGTATCCCTCTGACCTTCTTATTGACGATGAAACACAGAAATTGCATCGGAATTAAATACAAAAGGCACAATGCCGACTTAAGTACAAGAAGACTGACGCTTCTTACTGTCTATGTTTCGAACCATTCCTGTGACACTAGTTATAGATTCTGATTCTTCACTTCAGGTTTACTGTATCCCTTGGACCTTCTCGTTGACGATGAAACACAGATATTGCATCGGAATTAAATACAGAGGGCACAATACCGACTTAAGTACAAGAAGCCTGACTCTTCTTACTCTCTATGGTTTGAACCATTCCTGTGACACTAGTTATAGATTCCGATGCTTCACTTCAGGTTTACTGTATCCCTTGGACCTTCTTATTGACGACGAAACACAGAAATTGCATCGGAATTAAACACTAAAGGCACAATGCCGACGTAAGTACAAAAAGACTGACTCCTCTTACTGACTATGTTTTGAACCTTTCCTGTGACACTAGTTATAGATAGCGATGCTTCACTTCAGGTTTACTGTATCCCTCTGACCATCTTATTGACGATGAAACACAGAAATTGCATCGGAATTAAATACAAAAGGCACAATGCCGACTTAAGTACAAGAAGACTGACTCTTCTTACTGTCTATGTTTTGAACCATTCCTGTGACACTAGTTATAGATTCCGATGCTTCACTTCAGGTTTACTGTATCCCTTGGACCTTCTTAATGACGCTGAAACACAGAAATTGCATCGGAATCAAACACAAAAGGCACATTGCCGACTTAAGTACAATAAGACTAACTCTTCTTACTGACTATATTTTGAACCTTTCCTGTGACGTTAATTATAGATTGCGATGCTTCACTTCAGGTTTACTGTATCCCTCTGACCATCTTATTGACGATGAAACACTGTAATTGCATCGGAATTAAAAACAAAAGGCACTATGCCGACTTAAGTAAAGGAAGACTGACTCTTCTTACTGTCTATGTTTAGAACCATTCCTGTGACACTAGTTATAGATTCCGATGCTTCACTCCAGGTTTACTGTTTCCTTTGGACCTTCTTACTGACGATGAAACACAGAAATTGCATCGGAATTAAATACAAAAGGCACAATGCTGACTTAAGTACAAGAAGTCTGACTCTTCTTTCTGTCTATGTTTTGAACCATTCCTGGGACACTAGTTATAGACACCGAAGCTACTCTCCAGGTTTAGAGTATCCCTTGGACCTTCTTATTGACGATGAAACACAGAAATTGCATCGGAATTAAATACAAAAGACACAAAGCCGACTTAAGTAGAAGATGACTGCCTCATCATACTGTCTATGTTTGGAACCATTCCTGTGAGCTAGTTATAGATTCCAATGCTTCACTTCAGGTTTACTGTATCCCTTGGACCTTCTTATTGATGATGAAACAAAGAAATTGCATCGGAATTAAATAGAAAAGGCACAATGCCGACTTAAGTACAAGAAGACTGACTCTTCTTACTGACTATGTTTTGAACCATTCCTGTGACACTAGCTATAGATCCCGATATTTCAATTCAGGTTTACTGAATCCCTCTGACCTTCTTATTGACGAGGAAACACAGAAATTGCATCGGAATTAAATAGAAACGCCACAATGCCTACTTAAGTACAAGAAGACTGACTCTTCTTACTGGCGATGTGTTTGAACCATTCCTGTGACACTAGTTATAGATTCCGAAGCCTGACTTCAGTTTTACTATATCCCTTGGACCTTCTTATTGACGATGAAACACAGAAATTGCATCGGAATTAAATACAAAAGGCACAATACCGACTTAAGTACAAGAAGCCTGACTCTTCTTAATGTCTATGGTTTGAACCATTCCTGTGACACTAGTTATAGATTCCGATGCTTCACTTCAGGTTTACTGTATCCCTTGGACCTTCTTATTGACGACGAAACACAGAAATTGCATCGGAATTAAATACAAAAGGCACCATGCCGACTTAAGTACAGGAAGACTGACTCTTCCTACTGTCAATGTTTTGAACCATTCCTGTGACACTAGTTATAGATTCGTATGGTTCACTTCAGGTTTACTGAATCCCTCTGATCTTCTTATTGACGATGAAACACAGAAATTGCATCGGAATTAAATACAAAAGGCACAATGCCGACTTAAGTACAAGAAGACTGACTCTTCTTACTGACTATGTTTTGAACCATTCCTGTGACACTAGTTATAGATTGCGATGCTTTACTTCAGGTTTACTGTATCCCTTGGACGTTCTTACTGACGATGAAACACAGAAATTGCATCGGAATTAAATACAGAAGCACAATGCCGACTTAAGTACAAGAAGACTGATTGTTCTTACTGACTATATTTTGAACCATTCCTGTGACACTGGTTATAGATTCCGGTGCTTCACTTCAGGTTTACTGTATCCCTTGGACCTTCTTATTGACGATGAAACACAGAAATTGCATCGGAATTAAATACAAAAGGCACAATACCGACTTAAGTACAAGAATACTGACTCTTCTTACTGTCTATGTTTTGAACCATCCCTGTGACACTAGCTATAGATTCCGATGCTTCACTCCAGGTTTACTGTATCCCTTGGACCTTCTTATTGACGTTGAAACACAGAAATTGCATCCGAATTAAGTACAAAAGGCACAATGCGACTTAAGTACAAGAAGACTGACTCAGCTTACTGACTATGTTTTGAACCATTCCTGTGACACTAGTTATAGATTCCGATGCTTCACTTGAGGTTTACTGTATCCCTCTGACCTTCTTATTGACGATGAATCACAGAAATTGCAACGGAATTAAATACAAAAGGCACAATGCCGACTTAAGTACAAGAAGACTGACGCTTCTTACTGTCTATGTTTCGAACGATTCCTGTGACACTAGTTATAGATTCTGATTCTTCACTTCAGGTTTACTGTATCCATTGGACCTTCTTATTGACGATGAATCACAGAAATTGCATCCGAATTAAGTACAAAAAGCACAATGCCGACTTAAGTACAAGAAGACTGACTCTTCCTACTGTCAATGTTTTGAACCATTCCTGTGACTCTAGTTATAGATTCCGATGCTTCACTTCAGGTTTACTGTATCCCTCTGATATTCTTATTGACGATGAAACACAGAAATTGCATCGGAATTAAATACAAAAGGCACAATGCCGACTTAAGTACAAGAAGACTGACTCTTCTTACTGTCTATGTTTTGAACCATTACTGTGACACTAGTTATAGATTCCGATGCTTCACTTCAGGTTTACTGTATCCCTTGGACCTTCTTAATGACGCTGAAACACAGAAATTGCATCGGAATTAAACACAAAAGGCACAATGCCGACTTTAGTACAAGAAGGCTGACTCTTCTTACTGTCTATGTTTTGAACCATTACTGTGATTCTAGTTATAGATTCCCATGCCTGACTTCATTTTTACTGTATGCCTTGGACATTCTTATTGATGATGAAACACAGAAATTGCATCGGAATTAAATACAAAAGGCACAATGCCGACCTAAGTACAAGAAGACTGACTCTTCTTACTGACTATGTTTTGAACCATTCCTGTGACACTAGTTATAGATCCCGATACTTCAATTCAGGTTTACTGAATCCCTCTGACCTTCTTATTGACGAGGAAACACAGAAATTGCATCGGAATTAAATAGAAACGCCACAATGCCTACTTAAGTACAAGAAGACTGACTCTTCTTACTGGCGATGTGTTTGAACCATTCCTGTGACACTAGTTATAGATTCCGATGCCTAACTTCAGTTTTACTATATCCCTTGGACCTTCTTATTGACGATGAAACACAGAAATTGCATCGGAATTAAATACAAAATTCACAATACCGACTTAAGTACAAGAAGCCTGACTCTTCTTACTGTCTATGGTTTGAACCATTCCTGTGACACTAGTTATAGATTCCGATGCTTCACTTCAGGTTTACTGTATCCCTTGGACCTTCTTATTGACGATGAAACACAGAAATTGCATCGGAATTAAATACAAAAGACACCATGCCGACTTAAGTACAGGAAGACTGACTCTTCCTACAGTCAATGTTTTGAACCATTCCTGTGACACTAGTTATAGATTCCAATGGTTCACTTCAGGTTTAATGTATCCCTCTGATCTTCTTATTGACGATGAAACACAGAAATTGCATCGGAATTAAATACAAAGGGCACAATGCCGACTTAAGTACAAGAAGACTGACTCTTCTTACTGACTATGTTTTGAACCATTCCTGTGACACTAGTTATAGATTGCGATGCTTCACTTCAGGTTTACTGTATCCCTTGGACGTTCTTAGTGACGATGAAACACAGAAATTGCATCGGAATTAAATACAAAAGCACAATGCCGACTTAAGTACAAGAAGACTGATTGTTATTACTGACTATATTTTGAACCATTTCTGTGACACAGGTTATAGATTCCGGTGCTTCACTTCAGGTTTACTGTATCCCTTGGACCTTTTTATTGACGATGAAACACAGAAATTGCATCGGAATTAAATACAAAAGGCACAATACCGACTTAAGTACAAGAATACTGACTCTTCTTACTATCTATGTTTTGAAACATCCCTGTGACACTAGCTATAGATTCCAATGATTCACTCCAGGTTTACTGTATCCCTTGGACCTTTTTATTGACGATGAAACACAGAAATTGCATCGGAATTAAATACAAAATTCACAATACCGACTTAAGTACAAGAAGACTGACGCTTCTTACTGTCTATGTTTCGAACCATTCCTGTGACACTAGTTATAGATTCTGATTCTTCACTTCAGGTTTACTGTATCCCTTGGACCTTCTCATTGACGATGAAACACAGATATTGCATCGGAATTAAATACAGAGGGCACAATGCCGACTTAAGTACAAGAAGACTGACTCTTCCTACTGTCAATGTTTTGAACCATTCCTGTGACTCTAGTTATAGATTCCGATGCTTCACTTCAGGTTTACTGTATCCCTCTGATCTTCTTATTGACGATGAAACACAGAAATTGCATCGGAATTAAATACAAAACGCACAATGCCGACTTAAGTACAAGAAGACTCACTCTTCTTACTGTCTATGTTTTGAACCATTCCTGTGACACTAGTTATAGATTCCGATGCATCACTTCAGGTTAACTGTATACCTTGGACCTTCTTAATGACGCTGAAACACAGAAAATGCATCGGAATCAAACACAAAAGGCACAATGCTGACTTAAGTACAAAAAGACTGACTCGTCTTACTGACTATGTTTTGAACCTTTCCTGTGACACTAGATATAGATTGCGATGCTTCACTTCAGGTTTACTGTATCCCTCTGGCCATCTTATGGACGATGAAACACAGTAATTGCATCGGAATTAAATACAAAATGCACAATGCCGACTTAAGTACAAGAAGACTGACTCTTCTTACTGTCTATGTTTTGAACCATTCCTGTGATTCTAGTTATAGATTCCGATGCCTGACTTCAGTTTTACTGTATGCCTTGGACATTCTTATTGACGATGAAACACAGATATTGCATCGGAATTAAATACAGAGGGCACAATGCCGACTTAAGTACAAGAAGACTGACTCTTCCTACTGTCAATGTTTTGAACCATTCCTGTGACTCTAGTTATAGATTCCAATGCTTCACTTCAGGTTTACTGTATCCCTCTAATCTTCTTATTGACGATGAAACACTGAAATTGCATCGGAATTAATTACAAAAGGCACAATGCCAACTCTTCCTACTGTCTATGTTTTGAACCATTCCTGTGACACTAGTTACAGATTCCGATGCTTCACTTCACGTTTACTGTATCCCTTAGACCTTCTTACTGACGATGAAACACAGAAATTGCACCCGAATTAAATACAAAAGGCACAATGCCGACTTAAGTACATGAAGACCGACTCTTATTACTGACTATGTTTTGAACCATTCCTGTGACACTAGTTATAGATTCCGATGCTACACTACAGGTTTACGTATCCCTTGGACCTCCGTGTTGACGATGAAACACAGAAATTGCATCGGAATTAAATACAAAAGGCACAATGCCGACTTAAGGACAAGAAGACTGACTGTTCTAACTGACTGTGTTTTGAACCACTCCTGTGACACTAGTTATAGATTCCGATGCTTCACTTCAGGTTTATTGTATCCCTCTGACCTTCTTATTGACGATGAAACACAGAAATTGCATCCGATTTAAATAGAAAAGGCACAATGTCGACCTAAGTACAAGGAGACTGACTCTTCTTACTGTCAATGATATGAACCATTCCTGTGACACTACTTATAGATTCCGATGCTTCACTCCCGGTTTACTGGTTCCCTTGGACCTTCTTATTGACGATGAAACACAGAAATTGCATGGGAATTAAATAGAAAAGGCACAATGCCGACTTAAGTACAAGAAGACTGACTCTTCTTACTGACTATGTTTTGAACCATTCCTGTGACACTAGTTATAGATTCCGATGCTTCACTTCAGGTTTACTGTATACCTTGGACCTTCTTATTGACGATGAAACCAAGAAATTGCATCGGAATTAAATACAAAAGGCACAATGCCGACTTAAGTACAAGAAGACTGACTCTTCCTACTGTCTATGTTTTGAACCATTCCTGTAACACTAGTTTTGGATTCCGATGCTTCACTTCAGGCTTACTGAATCCCTCTGAGCTTCTTATTGACGATGAAACACAGAAATTGGATCGGAATTAAATACAAAAGGAACAATGTCGACTTAAGTACAAGAAGACTGATTCTTCCTACTGTCTATGTTTTGAACTATTCCTGTGACACTAGTTATAGATTCCGATGCTTCATTTCAGGTTTACTGTATCCTTCTGACCTTATTGCCGATGAAACACAGAAATTGCATCGGAATTAAATACAAAAGGCACAATGCCGACTTAAGTACAAGAAGACTGACTCTTCAAACAGTCTACGTTTTGAACCATTCCTGTGACACTAGCTATAGATTCCAAAAAACACAGGAACTGCATCATAATTAAATAGAAAAGGCACAATGCCGACTTAAGTACAAGGAGACTGACTGTTCCAAATGTCTATGTTTTGAACCATTCCTGTGACACTAGTTATAGATTCCGATGCTTCACTTCAGGTTTACTGTATCCCTCTGACCTTCTTATTGACGATGAAACACATAAATTTCATTGGAATAAAATACAAAAGGCACAATGCCGAATTAAGAACAAGTAGACTGACTCTTCTTACTGTCTAATTTAGAGCCAAACCTGTGACACTAGTTATAGACTCCGATGCTTCAATCCAGAATTACTGTATCCCTTGGACCTTCTTATTGACGATGAAACACAGAAATTGCAACCGAATGAAATAGAAAATGCACAATGATGACTTAAGTACAAGAAGACTGACCATTCTTACTGACTATGCCTTGAACCATTCCTGTGACACTAGTTATAGATTCCGATGCTTCACTTTAGGATTACTGTATCCCTCTCACCTTCTTATTAATTATGAAACACAGATATTGCATCGGAATTAAATACAAAAGGCACAATAGCGACTTAAGTACAAGAAGACTGACTCTTCTTACTGTCTATGTTTTGAACCATTCCTGTGACACTAGTTATAGATTCCGATGCCTGACTTCAGTTTTACTGTATGCCTTGGACCTTCTTATTGACGATGAAACACAGATATTGCATCGGAATTAAATACAGAGGGCACAATGCCGACTTAAGTACAAGAAGACTGACTCTTCCTACTGTCAATGTTTTGAACCATTCCTCTGACTCTAATTATAGATTCCGATGCTTCACTTCAGGTTTACTGTATCCTTCTGATCTTCTTATTGACGATGAAACACAGAAATAGCATCGGAATTAAATACAAAAGGCACAATGCCGACTTAAGTACAAGAAGACTGACTCTTCTTACTGACTATGTTTGAACAATTCCTGTGACACTAGTTATAGATTGCGATGCTTCACTTCAGGTTTACTGTATCCCTTGGACGTTCTTAGTGACGGTGAAACACAGAAATTGTATCGGGATTAAACACAAAAGCACAATGCCGACTTAAGTACAAGAAGACTGATTGTTCTTACTGACTATATTTTGAACCATTCCTGTGACACTGGTTATAGATTCCGGTTCTTCACTTCAGGTTTACTGTATCCCTTGGACCTTCTTATTGACGATGAAACACAGAAATTGCATCGGAATTAAATACAAAAGGCACAATACCGACTTAAGTACAAGAAAACTGACTCTTCTTACTGCCTATGTTTTGAACCATCCCTGTGACACTAGCTATAGATTCTGATGATTCACTCCAGGTTTACTGTATCCCTTGGACCTTCTTATTGACGTTGAAACACAGAAATTGCATCCGAATTAAGTACAAAAGGCACAATGTCGACTTAAGTACTAGAAGACTGACTCAGCTTACTGACTATATTTTGAACCATTCCTGTGACACTAGTTATAGATTGCGATGCTTCACTTAAGGTTTACTGTATCCCTCTGACCTTCTTATTGACGATGAAACAAAGAAATTGCATCGGAATTAAATACAAAAGGCACAATGCCAACTTAAATACAAGAAGACTGACGCTTCTTACTGTCTATGTTTCGAACCATTCCTGTGACACTAGTTATAGATTCTGATTCTTCACTTCACGTTTACTGTATCCCTCGGACCTTCTTATTGACGATGAATCACAGAAATTGCATCGGAATTAAATACAAAGGACACAATGCCGACTTAAGTACAAGAAGACTGACTCTTCTTACTGTCTATGTTTTGAACCATTCCTGTGCCACTAGTTATAGATTCCGATGCCTGACTTCAGTTTTACTGTATGCCTTGGACCTTCTCATTGACGATGAAACACAGATATTGCATCGGAATTAAATACAGAGGGCACAATGCCGACTTAAGTACAAGAAGACTGACTCTTCCTACTGTCAATGTTTTGAACCATTCCTGTGACTCTAGTTATAGATTCCGATGCTTCACTTCAGGTTTACTGTATCCCTCTGATCTTCTTATTGACGATGAAACACAGAAATTGCATCGGAATTAAATACAAAAGGCACAATGCCGACTTAAGTACAAGAAGACTGACTCTTCTTACTGTCTATGTTTTGAACCATTCCCGTGACACTAGTTATAGAATCCGATGCTTCACTTCAGGTTTACTGTATCCCTTGGACCTTCTTAATGACGCTGAAACACAGAAATTGCATCGGAATTAAACACAAAAGGCACAATGCCGACTTAAGTACAAAAAGACTGACTCTTCTTACTGACTATGTTTTGAACCTTTCCTGTGACACTAGTTATAGATTGCGATGCTTCACTTCAGGTTTACTGTATCCCTCTGACCATCTTATTGACGATGAAACACAGAAATTGCATCGGAATTGAATACAAAATGCACAATGCCGACTTAAGTACAAGAAGACTGACTCTTCTTACTGTCTATGTCTTGAACCATTCCTGTGATTCTAGTTATAGATTCCCATGCCTGACTTCAGTTTTACTGTATGCCTTGGACATTCTTATTGACGATGAAACACAGATATTGCATCGGAATTAAATACAGAGGGCACAATGCCGACTTAAGTACAAGAAGACTGACTCTTCATACTGTCAATGTTTTGAACCATTCCTGTGACTCTAGTTATAGATTCCAATGCTTCAGTTCAGGTTTACTGTATCCCTCTAATCTTCTTATTGACGATGAAACACAGAAATTGCATCGGAAATAAATACAAAAGGCACAATGCCGACTTATGTACAAGAAGACTGACTCTTCTTACTGTCTATGTTTTGAACCATTCCTGTGACACTAGTTATAGATTCCGATGCTTCACTTCAGGTGTATTGTATCCCTTGGACCTTCTTAATGACGCTGAAACACAGAAATTCCACCGTAATTAAACACAAAAGGCACATTGCCGTCTTAAGTACAAAAAGACTGACTCTACTTACTGACTATGTTTTTAACCTTTCCTGTGACATTAGTTATAGATTGCGATGCTTCACATCAGGTTTACTGTATCCCTCTGACCATCTTATTGACGATGAAACACAGAAATTGAATCGGAATTAAAAACAAAAGGCACTATGCCGACTTAAGTACAAGAAGACTGACTCTTCTTACTGTCTATGTTTTGAACCATTCCTGTGACACTAGTTATAGATTCCGATGCTTCACTTCAGGTTTACTGTATCCCTTGGACCATCTTATTGACGATGAAATACAGAAATTGCATCGGAATTAATTACAAAAGGCACAATGCCAACTTAAGTACAAGAAGACTGACTCTTCCCACTGTCTATGTTTTGAACCATTCCTGTGACACTAGTTACAGATTCCGATGCTTCACTTCACGTTTACTGTATCCCTTAGACCTTCTTACTGACGATGAAACACAGAAATTGCATCCGAATTAAATACAAAAGGCACAATGCCGACTTAAGTACATGAAGACCGACTCTTCCTACTGACTATGTTTTGAACCATTCCTGTGACACTAGTTATAGATTCCGATGCTACACTCCAGGTTTACTGTATCCCTTGGACCTTCTTATTGACGATGAAACACAGAAATTGGATCGGAATTAAATACAAAAACCACTATGCCGACTTAAGGACTAGAAGACTGACTCTTCTTACTGACTATGTTTTGAACCATTCCTGTGACACTAGTTATAGATTCCGATGCTACACTCCAGGTTTACTATATCCCTTGGACCTCCGTATTGACGATGAAACACAGAAATTGCATCGGAATTAAATACAAAAGGTACAATGCCGACTTAAGGACAAGAAGACTGACTGTTCTAACTGACTATGTTTTGAACCATTCCTGTGACACTAGTTATAGATTCCGATGCTTCACTTCAGGTTTACTGTATACCTTGGACCTTCTTATTGACGATTAAACAAAGAAATTGCATCGGAATTAAATACAAAAGGCACAAGGCCGACTTAAGTACAAGAAGACTGACTCTTCCTACTGTCTATGTTTTGAACCATTCCTGTAACACTAGCTTTGGATTCCGATGCTTCACTTCAGGCTTACTGAATCCCTCTGAGCTTCTTATAGACGATGAAACACAGAAATTGAATCGGAATTAAATAGAAAAGGCACAATGCCGACTTAAGAACAAGAAGACTGAGTCTTCTTACTGACTATGTTTTGAACCATTCCTGTGACACTAGTTATAGATTCCGATGCTTCACTTCAGGTTTACTGTATACCTTGGACCTTCTTATTGACGATGAAACAAAGAAATTGCATCGGAATTAAATACAAAAGGCACAATGCCGACTTAAGTACAAGAAGACTGACTCTTCCTACTGTCTATGTTTTAACCATTCCTGTAACACTAGTTTTGGATTCCGATGCTTCACTTCAAGCTTACTGAATCCCTCTGAGCTTCTTATTGACGATGAAACACAGAAATTGGATCGGAATTAAATACAAAAGGAACAATGTCGACTTAAGTACAAGAAGACTGATTCTTCCTACTGTCTATGTTTTGAACAATTCCTGTGACACTAGTTATAGATTCCGATGCTTCACTTCAGGTTTACTGTATCCTTCTGACCTTATTGCCGATGAAACACAGAAATTGCATCGGAATTAAATACAAAAGGCACAATGCCGACGTAAGTACAAGAAGACTGACTCTTCTAACAGTCTACGTTTTGAACCATTCCTGTGACACTAGTTATAGATTCCAGAAAACACAGGAACTGCATCATAAATAAATAGAAAAGGCACAATGCCGACTTAAGTACAAGAAGACTGACTGTTCCAAATGTCTATGTTTTGAACCATTCCTGTGACACTAGTTATAGATTCCGTTGCTTCATTTCAGGTTTACTGTATACCTCTGACCTTCTTATTGACGATGAAACACAGAAATTGCATTGGAATTAAATACAAAAGGCACAATGCCGAATTAAGAACAAGTAGACTGACTCTTCTTACTGTCTAATTTAGAACCAATCCTGTGACACTAGTTATAGACTCCGATGCTTCACTCCAGAATTACTGTATCCCTTGGACCTTCTTATTGACGATGAAACACAGAAATTGCATCCGAATTAAATAGAAAATGCACAATGATGACTTAAGTACAAGAAGACTGACCATTCTTACTGACTATGCTATGAACCATTCCTGGGACACTAGTTATAGATTCCGATGCTTCACTTTAGGATTACTGTATCCCTCTCACCTTCTTATTAATGATGAAACACAGATATTGCATCGGAATTAAATACAAAATGCACAATGGCGACTTAAGTACAAGAAGACTGACTCTTCTTACTGTCTATGTTTTGAACCATTCCTGTGACACTAGTTATAGATTCCGATGCCTGACTTCAGTTTTACTGTATGCCTTGGACCTTCTTATTGACGATGAAACACAGATATTGCATCGGAATTAAATACAGAGGGCACAATGCCGACTTAAGTACAAGAAGTCTGACTCTTCCTACTGTCAATGTTTTGAACCATTCCTCTGACTCTAATTATAGATTCCGATGCTTCACTTCAGGTTTACTGTATCACTTGGACCTTCTTATTGACGATGAAACACAGAAATTGCATCGGAATTAAATACAAAAGGCACAATACCGACTTAAGTACAAGATAACTGACTCTTCTTACTGCCTATGTTTTGAACCATCCCTGTTACACTAGCTATAGATTCCGATGATTCACTCCAGGTTTACTGTATCCCTTGGACCTTCTTATTGACGTTGAAACACAGAAATTGCATCCGTTTTAAGTACAAAAGGCACAATGCCGACTTAAGTACTAGAAGACTGACTCAGCTTACTGACTATGTTTTGAACCATTCCTGTGACACTAGTTATAGATTCTGATTCTTCACTTCAGGTTTACTGCATCCCTTGGACCTTCTTATTGACGATGAATCACAGAAATTGCATCGGAATTAAATACAAAAGGCACAATGCCGACGTAAGTACAAGAAGACTGACTCTTCTTACTGTCTATGTTTTGAACCATTCCTGTGACACTAGTTATTGATTCCGATGCCTGACTTCAGTTTTACTGTATGCCTTGGACCTTCTCACTGATGATGAAACACAGATATTGCATCGGAATTAAATACATAGGGCCCAATGCCGACTTAAGTACAAGAAGACTGACTCTTCCAACTGTCAATGTTTTGAACCATTCCTGTGACTCTAGTTATAGATTCCGATGCTTCACTTCCGGTTTACTGTATCCCTTGGACCTTCTTATTGCCGATGAAACACAGAAATTGCATCGGGATTAAATACAAAAGGCACAATGCCGACTTAAGTACAAGACGTCTGATTCTTCTTACTGTCTATGTTTTGAACCATTACTGTGACACTAGTTATAGATTCCGATGCTTCACTGCAGGTTTACTGTATCCCTTTGACCTTCTTATTGACGATGAAACACAGAAATTGCATCGGAATTAAATACAAAAGGCACAAGGCCGACATAAGCACAAGAAGACTGACTCTTTTTACTGACTATGTTTCGAACCATTCCTGTGACACTAGTTATAGATTCCGATGCATCACTCCAGGTTTACTGTATCCCTTGGACCTTCTTGTTGACTATGAAACACAGAAATTGCATCGGAATTAAATACAAAAGGCACAATGCCGGCTTAGGGACCAGAAGACTGACTCTTCTTCCGACTATGTTTTGAACCATTCCATTGACACTAGTTATAGATTCCGATGCTTCACTCCAGGTTTACTGTATCCGTTGGACCTCCTTAGTGACGATGAAACACAGAAATTGCATCGGAATTAAATAGGAAAGGCACAATGAGAGCTTAAGTACAAGAAGACTGACTCCACTTACGGACTATGATTTGAACCATTCCTGTGACACTAGTTATCTATTCCGAAGCTTCACTCCAGGTTTACTGAATCCCTTGGACCTTCTTATTGACAATGAAACACAGAAATTGCATCGGAATTAAATACTAAAGGCACAATGCCGACTAAAGTACAAGAAGACTGACTCTTCTAACAGACTACGTTTTGAACCATTCCTGTGACACTAGTTATAAATTCCGATTCTTCACTTCAGGTTTACTGTATCCCTTGGATCTTCTTATTGACGATGAAACACAGAAATTGCATCGGAATTAAAGACAAAAGGCACAATGCAGAATTAAGTACAAGAATTCTTACTCTTCTTACTGTCTATACTTTGCTCCATTCCTGTGACACTAGTTATAGATTCCGATGCTTCACTCCAGGTTTACTGTATCCCTTGGACCTTCTTATGACGATGAAACACACAAATTGCATCGGAATTAAATACAAAAGGCACAATGCCGACTAAAGTACAAGAATACTGACTCTTCTAACAGTCTACGTTTTGAACCATTCCTGTGACACTAGTTATAGATTCAGGTGCTTCACTCCAGGTTTACTGTTTCCATTGGACCTTCTTATTGACGATGAAACACAGAAATTGCATCGTAATTAAATACAAAAGGCACAATGCCGACTTAAGTACAAGAAGACCGACTCTTCTTACTGTCTATGTTTGGAACCATTCCTGTGCCACTAGTTATAGATTCCGATGCTTCACTCCAGGTTTACTGTATCCCTCTGACCTTCTTATTGACGATGAAACACAGAAATTGCATCGAAATTAAATACAAAAGGCACAATGAGGACTTAATTACATGAAGACTGACTCTTCTTACTGACAATGTTTTGAACCATTCCTGTGACGCTAGTTATAGATTCCGATGCTTCACTTCAGGTTTATTGTATCCCTCTGATCTTCTTATTGACGATTAAACACAGAAAGTGCATCGGAATTAAGTAGAAAAGGCACAATGTCGACTTAAGTACAAGAAGACTGACTCTTCTTATTGTCTATGTTTTGAACCATTCCTGTGACACTAGTTATAGATTCCGATGCTTCACTCCAGGTTTACTGTATCCCTTGGACCTTCTTATTGACGATGAAACACAGAAATTGCATCGGAATTAAATAGAAAAGGCACAATGCCGACCTAAGTACAAGAAGACTGACTCTTCCTACTGACTATGTTTTGAACCATTCCTGTGACACTAGTTATAGATAACGATGCTTCACTTCAGGTTTACTGTATACCTTGGACCTTCTTATTGACGATGAAACTCAGAAATTGCATCGGAATTAAATACAAAAAGTACAATGCCGACTTAAGTACAAGAAGACTGACTCTTCCTACTGTCTATGCTTTGAACCATTCCTATGACACTAGTTTTAGATTCCGATGCTTCACTTCAGGTTTACTGTATCCCTCTGATCTTCTTATTGACGATGAAACACAGAAATTGCATCGGAATTAAATACAAAAGGCACAATGCCGACTTAAGGACAAGAAGACTGACTTTTATTACTGACTATGTTTTGAACCATTCCTGTGACACTAGTTATAGATTCCGATGCTTCACTTCAGGTTTACTGTTTCCCTTGGACCTTCTTATTGACGATGAACCACAGAAATTGCATCGGAATTAAATACAAAAGGCACAATGCCGACTTAAGTACAAGAAGACTGACTCTTCCTACTGTCAATGTTTTGAATCATTTCTGTGACACTAGTTATAGAGTCCGATGCTTCACTTCAGGTTTACTGTATCCCTTGAGCCCTCTTATTGACGATGAATCACAGAAATTGCATCGGAATTAAATACAAAAGGCACAATGCAGACTTAAGTACGAGAAGACTGACTCTTCTTGCTGCCTATATTTTGAACCACTCCTGTGACACTAGTTATAGATTCCGATGCTTCACTCCAGGTTTACTGTATCCCTTTGTCCTTCTTATTGACGATGAAACACAGAAATTTGCCTCGGAATTAAATACAAAAGGCACAATGCCGACATAAGGACAAGAAGACTGACTCTTTTTACTGACTATGTTTCGAACCATTCCTGTGACACTAGTTATAGATTCCGATGCATCACTCCAGGTTTACTGTATCCCTTGGACCTTCTTGTTGACTATGAAACACAGAAATTGCATCGGAATTAAATACAAAAGGCACAATGCCGACTTAGGGACCAGAAGACTGACTCTTCTTACTGACTATGTTTTGAACCATTCCATTGACACTAGTTATAGAATCCGATGCTTCACTCCAGGTTTACTGTATCCGTTGGACCTTCTTAGTGACGATGAAACACAGAAATTGCATCGGAATTAAATAGGAAAGGCACAATGAGGGCTTAAGTACAAGAAGACTGACTCCGCTTACGGACTATGATTTGAACCAAGCCTGTGACACTAGTTATCTATTCCGAAGCTTCTCTCCAGGTTTACTGAATCCCTTGGACCATCTTATTGACGATGAAACACAGAAATTGCATCGGAATTAAATACAAAAGGCACAATGCCAATTAAAGTACAAGAAGACTGACTCTTCTAACAGGCTACGTTTTGAACCATTCCTGTGACACTAGTTATAAATTCCGATTCTTCACTTCAGGTTTACTGTATCCCTTGGATCTTCTTATTGACGATGAAACACAGAAATTGCATCGGAATTAAAGACAAAAGGCACAATGCAGAATTAAGTGCAAGAATTCTTACTCTTCTTACTGTCTATATTTTGATCCATTCCTGTGACACTAGTTATAGATTCCGATGCTTCACTCCAGGTTTACTGTATCCCTTGGACCTTCTTATTGACGATGAAACACAGAAATTGCATCGGAATTAAATACAAAAGGCACAATGCCAACTAAAGTACAAGAAGACTGACTCTTCTAACAGTCTACGTTTTGAACCATTCCTGTGACACTAGTTATAAATTCCGATTCTTCACTTCAGGTTTACTGTATCCCTTGGATCTTCTTATTGACGATGAAACACAGAGATTGCATCGGAATTAAAGACAAAAGGCACAATGCAGAATTAAGTACAAGAATTCTTACTCTTCTTACTGTCTATGTTTTGAACCATTCCTGTGACACTAGTTATAGATTCCAATGCTTCACTCCAGGTTTACTGTATCCCTTGGACCTTCTTGTTGACTATGAAACACAGAAATTGCATCGGAATTAAATACAAAATGCACAATGCCGACTTAAGGACAAGAAGACTGACTCCTGTTTCTGACTATGTTTTGAACCATTCCAGTGACACTAGCTATAGATTCCGATGCTTCACTTCAGGTTTTCTGTATCCCTCTGACCTTCTTATTGACGATGAAACACAGAAATTGCATCGGAATTAAATACAAAAGTCACTATGCCGACCTATGTACAAGAAGACTGACTCTTCTTACCGTCTATGTTTTGAACCATTCCATTGACACTAGTTATAGATTCCGATGCTTCACTCCAGGTTTACTGTATCCCTCTGACCTTCTTATTGACGATGAAACACAGAAATTGCATCGGAACTAAATACAAAAGGCACAATGAGGACTTAATTACAAGAAGACTAACTCTTCTTACTGACAATGTTTTGAACCATTTCTGTGACGCTAGTTATAGATTCCGATGCTTCACGTCAGGTTTATTGTATCCCTCAGATCTTCTTATTGACGATTTAACACAGAAATTGCATCGGAATTAAGTAGAAAAGGCACAATGTCGACTTAAGTACAAGAAGACTGACTCTTCCTACTGTCTATGTATGAACCATTCCTGTGACACTAGTTATAGATTCCGATGCTTCACTTCAGGTTTACTGTATCCCTCTGACCTTATTGCCGATGAAACACAGAAATTGCATCGGAATGAAATACAAAAGGCACAATGCCGACTTAAGGACAAGAAGACTGACTCTTCTAACAATCTACGTTTTGAACCATTCCTGTGACACTAGTTATAAATTCCGATTCTTCACTTCAGGTTTACTGTATCCCTTGGATCTTCTTATTGACGATGAAACACAGAAATTGCATCGGAATTAAAGACAAAAGGCACAATGCAGAATTAAGTACAAGAATTCTGACTCTTCTTACTGTCTATATTTTGATCCATTCCTGTGACACTAGTTATAGATTCCGATGCTTCACTCCAGGTTTACTGTATCCCTTGGACCTTCTTATTGACGATGTAACACAGATATTGCATCTGAATTAAATACAAAAGGCACAATGCCGACTAAAGTACAAGAATCCTGACTCTTCTAACAGTCTACGTTATGAACCATTCCTGTGACACTAGTTATAGATTCCGGTGCTTCACTCCAGGTTTACTGTTTCCATTGGACCTTCTTTTTGACGATGAAACACAGAAATTGCATCGGAATTAAATTCAAAAGGCACAATGCCGATTTAAGTACAAGAAGACTGACTCTTCTTACTGTCTATGTTTTGAACCATTCCTGTGACACTAGTTATAGATTCCGATGCTTCACTCCAGGTTTACTGTATCCCTCTGACCTTCTTATTGACGATGAAACACAGAAATTGCATCGGATTTAAATACAAAAGGCACAATGAGGACTTAATTACAAGAAGACTGACTCTTCTTACTGACAATGTTTTGAACCATTCCTGTGACGCTAGTTATAGATTCCGATGCTTCACTTCAGGTTTATTGTATCCCTCTGATCTTCTTATTGACGATGAAACACAGAAATTGCATCGGAATTAAAGACAAAAGGCACAATGCAGAATTAAGTACAAGAATTCTTACTCTTCTTACTATCTATACTTTGATCCATTCCTGTGACACTAGTTATAGATTCCGATGCTTCACTCCAGGTTTACTGTATCCCTTGGAACTTCTTATGACGATGAAACACACAAATTGCATCGGAATTAAATACAAAAGGCACAATGCCGACTAAAGTACAAGAATACTGACTCTTCTAACAGTCTACGTTTTGAACCATTCCTGTGACACTAGTTATAGATTCAGGTGCTTCACTCCAGGTTTACTGTTTCCATTGGACCTTCTTATTGACGATGAAACACAGAAATTGCATCGTAATTAAATAGAAAAGGCACAATGCCGACTGAAGTACAAGAAGACTGACTCTTCTTACTGTCTATGTTTTGAACCATTCCTGTGACACTAGTTATAGATTCCGATGCTTCACTCCAGGTTTACTGTATCCCTTGGACCTTCTTGTTGACTATGAAACACAGAAATTGCATCGGAATTAAATACAAAAGGCACAATGCCGACTTAAGTACAAGAAGACTGACTCTTCTTACTGTCTATGTTTGGAACCATTCCTGTGACACTAGTTATAGATTCCGATGCTTCACTCCAGGTTTACTGTATCCCTCTGACCTTCTTATTGACGATGAAACACAGAAATTGCATCGAAATTAAATACAAAAGGCACAATGAGGACTTAATTACATGAAGACTGACTCTTCTTACTGACAATGTTTTGAACCATTCCTGTGACGCTAGTTATAGATTCCGATGCTTCACTTCAGGTTTATTGTATCCCTCTGATCTTCTTATTGACGATGAAACACAGAAATTGCATCGGAATTAAGTAGAAAAGGCACAATGTCGACTTAAGTACAAGAAGACTGACTCTTCTTATTGTCTATGTTTTGAACCATTCCTGTGACACTAGTTATAGATTCCGATGCTTCACTCCAGGTTTACTGTATCCCTTGGACCTTCTTATTGACGATGAAACACAGATATTGCATCTGAATTAAATACAAAAGGCACAATGCCGACTAAAGTACAAGAATCCTGACTCTTCTAACAGTCTACGTTATGAACCATTCCTGTGACACTAGTTATAGATTCCGGTGCTTCACTCCAGGTTTACTGTTTCCATTGGACCTTCTTATTATCGATGAAACACAGAAATTGCATCGGAATTAAATTCAAAAGGCACAATGCCGATTTAAGTACAAGAAGACTGACTCTTCTTACTGTCTATGTTTTGAACCATTCCTGTGACACTAGTTATAGATTCCGATGCTTCACTCCAGGTTTACTGTATCCCTCTGACCTTCTTATTGACGATGAAACACAGAAATTGCATCGGAATTAAATACAAAAGGCACAATGAGGACTTAATTACAAGAAGACTGACTCTTCTTACTGACAATGTTTTGAACCATTCCTGTGACGCTAGTTATAGATTCCGATGCTTCACTTCAGGTTTATTGTATCCCTCTGATCTTCTTATTGACGATGAAACACAGAAATTGCATCGGAATTAAGTAGAAAAGGCACAATGTCGACTTAAGTACAAGAAGACTGACTCTTCTTATTGTCTATGTTTTGAACCATTCCTGTGACACTAGTTATAGATTCCGACGCTTCACTCCAGGTTTACTGTATCCCTTGGACCTTCTTATTGACGATGAAACACAGAAATTGCATCGGAATTAAATAGAAAAGGCACAATGCCGACCTAAGTACAAGAAGACTGACTCTTCTTACTGACTATATTTTGAACCATTCCTGTGACACTAGTTATAGATAACGATTCTTCACTTCAGGTTTACTGTATCCCTCTGATGTTCTTATTAACGATCAAACACAGAAATTGCATCGGAATTAAATACAAAAGGCACAATGCCGACTTAAGTATAAGAAGAGTGACTCTTCCTACTGTCTATGTATGAACCATTCCTGTGACACTAGTTATAGATTCCGATGCTTCACTTCAGGTTTACTGTATCCCTCTGACCTTATTGCCCATGAAACACAGAAATGGCATCGGAATTAAATACAAAAGGCACAATGCCGACTTAAGGACAAGAAGACTGACTTTTCTTACTGACTATTATTTGAACCATTCCTGTGACACTAGTTATAGATTCCGATGCTTCACTTCAGGTTTACTGTTTCCCTTGGACCTTCTTATTGACGATGAACCACAGAAATTGCATCGGAATTAAATACAAAAGGCACAATGCCGACTTAAGTACAAGAAGACTGACTCTTCCTACTGTCAATGTTTTGAATCATTTCTGTGACACTAGTTATAGAGTCCGATGCTTCACTTCAGGTTTACTGTATCCCTTGAGCCCTCTTATTGACGATGAATCACAGAAATTGCATCGGAATTAAATACAAAAGGCACAATGCAGACTTAAGTACAAGAAGACTGACTCTTCTTGCTGTCTATATTTTGAACCACTCCTATGACACTAGTTATAGATTCCGATGCTTCACTTCCGGTTTACTGTATCCCTTGGACCTTCTTATTGCCGATGAAACACAGAAATTGCATCGGGATTAAATACAAAAGGCACAATGCCGACTTAAGTACAAGACGTCTGATTCTTCTTACTGTCTATGTTTTGAACCATTACTGTGACACTAGTTATAGATTCCGATGCTTCACAGCAGGTTTACTGTATCCCTTTGACCTTCTTATTGACGATGAAACACAGAAATTGCATCGGAATTAAATACAAAAGGCACAAGGCCGACATAAGGACAAGAAGACTGACTCTTTTTACTGACTATGTTTCGAACCATTCCTGTGACACTAGTTATAGATTCCGATGCATCACTCCAGGTTTACTGTATCCCTTGGACCTTCTTGTTGACTATGAAACACAGAAATTGCATCGGAATTAAATACAAAAGGCACAATGCCGGCTTAGGGACCAGAAGACTGACTCTTCTTCCGACTATGTTTTGAACCATTCCATTGACACTAGTTATAGATTCCGATGCTTCACTCCAGGTTTACTGTATCCGTTGGACCTTCTTAGTGACGATGAAACACAGAAATTGCATCGGAATTAAATAGGAAAGGCACAATGAGGGCTTAAGTACAAGAAGACTGACTCCACTTACGGACTATGATTTGAACCATTCCTGTAACACTAGTTATCTATTCCGAAGCTTCACTCCAGGTTTACTGAATCCCTTGGACCTTCTTATTGACAATGAAACACAGAAATTGCATCGGAATTAAATACTAAAGGCACAATGCCGACTAAAGTACAAGAAGACTGACTCTTCTAACAGTCTACGTTTTGAACCATTCCTGTGACACTAGTTATAGATTCAGGTGCTTCACTCCAGGTTTACTGTTTCCATTGGACCTTCTTATTGACGATGAAACACAGAAATTGCATCGTAATTAAATAGAAAAGGCACAATGCCGACTGAAGTACAAGAAGACTGACTCTTCTTACTGTCTATGTTTTGAACCATTCCTGTGACACTAGTTATAGATTCCGATGCTTCACTCCAGGTTTACTGTATCCCTTGGACCTTCTTGTTGACTATGAAACACAGAAATTGCATCGGAATTAAATACAAAAGGCACAATGCCGACTTAAGTACAAGAAGACTGACTCTTCTTACTGTCTATGTTTGGAACCATTCCTGTGACACTAGTTATAGATTCCGATGCTTCACTCCTGGTTTACTGTATCCCTCTGACCTTCTTATTGACGATGAAACACAGAAATTGCATCGAAATTAAATACAAAAGGCACAATGAGGACTTAATTACATGAAGACTGACTCTTCTTACTGACAATGTTTTGAACCATTCCTGTGACGCTAGTTACAGATTCCGATGCTTCACTTCAGGTTTATTGTATCCCTCTGATCTTCTTATTGACGATGAAACACAGAAATTGCATCGGAATTAAGTAGAAAAGGCACAATGTCGACTTAAGTACAAGAAGACTGACTCTTCTTATTGTCTATGTTTTGAACCATTCCTGTGACACTAGTTATAGATTCCGATGCTTCACTCCAGGTTTACTGTATCCCTTGGACCTTCTTATTGACGATGAAACACAGAAATTGCATCGGAATTAAATAGAAAAGGCACAATGCCGACCTAAGTACAAGAAGACTGACTCTTCTTACTGACTATGTTTTGAACCATTCCTGTGACACTAGTTATAGATAACGATGCTTCACTTCAGGTTTACTGTATACCTTGGACCTTCTTATTGACGATGAAACACAGAAATTGCATCGGAATTAAATACAAAAAGTACAATGCCGACTTAAGTACAAGAAGACTGACTCTTCCTACTGTCTATGTTTTGAACCATTCCTATGACACTAGTTTTAGATTCCGATGCTTCACTTCAGGTTTACTGTATCCCTCTGATCTTCTTATTGACGATGAAACACAGAAATTGCATCGGAATTAAATACAAAAGGCACAATGCCGACTTAAGGACAAGAAGACTGACTTTTATTACTGACTATGTTTTGAACCATTCCTGTGACACTAGTTATAGATTCCGATGCTTCACTTCAGGTTTACTGTTTCCCTTGGACCTTCTTATTGACGATGAACCACAGAAATTGCATCGGAATTAAATACAAAAGGCAGAATGCCGACTTAAGTACAAGAAGACTGACTCTTCCTACTGTCAATGTTTTGAATCATTTCTGTGACACTAGTTATAGAGTCCGATGCTTCACTTCAGGTTTACTGTATCCCTTGAGCCCTCTTATTGACGATGAATCACAGAAATTGCATCGGAATTAAATACAAAAGGCACAATGCAGACTTAAGTACGAGAAGACTGACTCTTCTTACTGCCTATATTTTGAACCACTCCTGTGACACTAGTTATAGATTCCGATGCTTCACTTCCGGTTTACTGTATCCCTTGGACCTTCTTATTGCCGATGAAACACAGAAATTGCATCGGGATTAAATACAAAAGGCACAATGCCGACTTAAGTACAAGACGTCTGATTCTTCTTACTGTCTATGTTTTGAACCATTACTGTGACACTAGTTATAGATTCCGATGCTTCACTCCAGGTTTACTGTATCCCTTTGACCTTCTTATTGACGATGAAACACAGAAATTTGCCTCGGAATTAAATACAAAAGGCACAATGCCGACATAAGGACAAGAAGACTGACTCTTTTTACTGACTATGTTTCGAACCATTCCTGTGACACTAGTTATAGATTCCGATGCATCACTTCAGGTTTACTGTTTCCCTTGGACCTTCTTAGTGACGATGAAACACAGAAATTGCATCGGAATTAAATAGGAAAGGCACAATGAGGGCTTAAGTACAAGAAGACTGACTCCGCTTACGGACTATGATTTGAACCAAGCCTGTGACACTAGTTATCTATTCCGAAGCTTCTCTCCAGGTTTACTGAATCCCTTGGACCTTCTTATTGACGATGAAACACAGAAATTGCATCGGAATTAAATACAAAAGGCACAATGCCAATTAAAGTACAAGAAGACTGACTCTTCTAACAGTCTACGTTTTGAACCATTCCTGTGACACTAGTTATAAATTCCGATTCTTCACTTCAGGTTTACTGTATCCCTTGGATCTTCTTATTGACGATGAAACACAGAAATTGCATCGGAATTAAAGACAAAAGGCACAATGCAGAATTAAGTGCAAGAATTCTTACTCTTCTTACTGTCTATATTTTGATCCATTCCTGTGACACTAGTTATAGATTCCGATGCTTCACTCCAGGTTTACTGTATCCCTTGGACCTCCTTATTGACGATGAAACACAGAAATTGCATCGGAATTAAATACAAAAGGCACAATGCCAACTAAAGTACAAGAAGACTGACTCTTCTAACAGTCTACGTTTTGAACCATTCCTGTGACACTAGTTATAAATTCCGATTCTTCACTTCAGGTTTACTGTATCCCTTGGATCTTCTTATTGACGATGAAACACAGAGATTGCATCGGAATTAAAGACAAAAGGCACAATGCAGAATTAAGTACAAGAATTCTTACTCTTCTTACTGTCTATGTTTTGAACCATTCCTGTGACACTAGTTATAGATTCCGATGCTTCACTCCAGGTTTACTGTATCCCTTGGACCTTCTTGTTGACTATGAAACACAGAAATTGCATCGGAATTAAATACAAAATGCACAATGCCGACTTAAGGACAAGAAGACTGACTCCTGTTTCTGACTATGTTTTGAACCATTCCAGTGACACTAGCTATAGTTCCGATGCTTCACTTCAGGTTTTCTGTATCCCTCTGACCTTCTTATTGACGATGAAACACAGAAATTGCATCGGAATTAAATACAAAAGTCACTATGCCGACTTATGTACAAGAAGACTGACTCTTCTTACCGTCTATGTTTTGAACCATTCCATTGACACTAGTTATAGATTCCGATGCTTCACTCCAGGTTTACTGTATCCCTCTGACCTTCTTATTGACGATGAAACACAGAAATTGCATCGGAATTAAATACAAAAGGCACAATGAGGACTTAATTACAAGAAGACTAACTCTTCTTACTGACAATGTTTTGAACCATTTCTGTGACGCTAGTTATAGATTCCGATGCTTCACGTCAGGTTTATTGTATCCCTCAGATCTTCTTATTGACGATTTAACACAGAAATTGCATCGGAATTAAGTAGAAAAGGCACAATGTCGACTTAAGTACAAGAAGACTGACTCTTCCTACTGTCTATGTATGAACCATTCCTGTGACACTAGTAATAGATTCCGATGCTTCACTTCAGGATTACTGTTTCCCTTGGACCTTCTTATTGACGATGAAACACAGAAATTGCATCGGAATTAAATACAAAAGGCACAATGCCGACTTAAGTACAAGAAGACTGACTTTTCCTACTGTCAATGTTTTGAATCATTTCTGTGACACTAGTTATGGAGTCCGATGCTTCACTTCAGGTTTACTGTATCCCCTGAGCCCTCTTATTGACGATGAATCACAGAAATTGCATCGGAATTAAATACAAAAGGCACAATGCAGACTTAAGTACAAGAACACTGACTCTTCTTACTGTCTATATTTTGAACCATTCCTGTGACACTAGTTATAGATTCCGATGCTTCACTTCCTTTTTACTGTATCCCTTGGACCTTCTTATTGCCGATGAAACACAGAAATTGCATCGGGATTAAATACAAAAGGCACAATGCCGACTTAAGTACAAGACGTCTGATTCTTCTTACTGTCTATGTTTTGAACCATTACTGTGACACTAGTTATTGATTCCGATGCTTCACTCCAGGTTTACTGTATCCCTTTGACCTTCTTATTGACGATGAAACACAGAAATTGCATCGGAATTAAATACAAAAGGCACAATGCCGACCTAAGTACAACAAGACTGACTTTTCCTACTGTCTATGTTTTGAACCATTCCTGTGACACTAGTTTTGGATTCTGTTGCTTCACTTCAGGTTTACTGTATCCCTCTGATCTTCTTATTGACGATGAAATACAGAAATTGCATCGGAATTAAATAGAAAAGGCACAATGCCGACCTAAGTACAAGAAGACTGACTCTTCTTACTGACTATGCTTTGAGCCATTCCTGTGACACTAGTTATAGATTCCGACGCTTAACTTCAGGATTACTGTATCCCTCTGACCATCTTAATGACGATGAAACACTGAAATTACATCGGAATTAAATACAAATAGCACAATGCCGACTTAAGTACAAGAATACTGACTCATCTTACTGTCTATGTTTTGAACCGTCCCTGTGACACTAGTTATGGATTCCGTTGCTTCACTCCAGGTTTACTGTATCCCTCGGACCTTCATATTGACGATGAAACCCAGAAATTGCATCGGAATTAAATACAAAAGGCACAATGCCGACTTAAGTACAACAAAACTGACTTTTCCTACTGTCTATGTTTTGAACCATTCCTGTGACACTAGTTTTGGATTCTGTTGCTTCACTTCAGGTTTACTGTATCCCTCTGATCTTGTTATTGACGATGAAATACAGAAATTGCATCGGAATTAAATAGAAAAGGCACAATGCCGACCTAAGTACAAGAAGACTGACTCTTCTTACTGACTATGTTTTGAACCATTCCTGTGACACTAGTTATAGATAACGATGCTTCACTTCAGGTTTACTGTATACCTTGGACCTTCTTATTGACGATGAAACACAGAAATTGCATCGGAATTAAATACAAAAAGTACAATGCCGACTTAAGTACAAGAAGACTGACTCTTCCTACTGTCTATGTTTTGAACCATTCCTGTGACACTAGTTTTAGATTCCGATGCTTCACTTCAGGTTTACTGTATCCCTCTGATCTTCTTATTGACGATAAAACACAGAAATTGCATCGGAATTAAATACAAAAGGCACAATGCCGACTTAAGGACAAGAAGACTGACTTTTCTTACTGACTATGTTTTGAACCATTCCTGTGACACTAGTTATAGATTCCGTTGCTTCACTTCAGGTTTACTGTTTCCCTTGGAACTTCTTATTGACGATGAACCACAGAAATTGCATCGGAATTAAATACAAAAGGCACAATGCCGACTTAAGTACAAGAAGACTGACTCTTCCTACTGTCAATGTTTTGAATCATTTCTGTGACACTAGTTATAGAGTCCGATGCTTCACTTCAGGTTTACTGTATCCCTTGAGCCCTCTTATTGACGATGAATCACAGAAATTGCATCGGAATTAAATACAAAAGGCACAATGCAGACTTAAGTACAAGAAGACTGACTCTTCTTACTGCCTATATTTTGAACCACTCCTGTGACACTAGTTATAGATTCCGATGCTTCACTTCCGGTTTACTGTATCCCTTGGATCTTCTTATTGACGATGAAACACAGAAATTGCATCGGAATTAAAGACAAAAGGCACAATGCCGACTTAGGGACCAGAAGACTGACTCTTCTTACTGACTATGTTTTGAACCATTCCATTGACACTAGTTATAGATTCCGATGCTTCACTCCAGGTTTACTGTATCCGTTGGACCTTCTTAGTGACGATGAAACACAGAAATTGCATCGGAATTAAATAGGAAAGGCACAATGAGGGCTTAAGTACAAGAAGACTGACTCCGCTTACGGACTATGATTTGAACCAAGCCTGTGACACTAGTTATCTATTCCGAAGCTTCACTCCAGGTTTTCTGAATCCCTTGGACCTTCTTATTGACGATGAAACACAGAAATTGCATCGGAATTAAATACAAAAGGCACAATGCCAATTAAAGTACAAGAAGACTGACTCTTCTAACAGTCTACGTTTTGAAGCATTCCTGTGACACTAGTTATAAATTCCGATTCTTCACTTCAGGTTTACTGTATCCCTTGGATCTTCTTATTGACGATGAAACACAGAAATTGCATCGGAATTAAAGACAAAAGGCACAATGCAGAATTAAGTACAAGAATTCTTACTCTTCTTACTAACTATATTTTGATCCATTCCTGTGACACTAGTTATAGATTCCGATGCTTCACTCCAGGTTTACTGTATCCCTTGGACCTTCTTATTGACGATGAAACACAGAAATTGCATCGGAATTAAATACAAAAGGCACAATGCCAACTAAAGTACAAGAAGACTGACTCTTCTAACAGTCTACGTTTTGAACCATTCCTGTGACACTAGTTATAAATTCCGATTCTTCACTTCAGGTTTACTGTATCCCTTGGATCTTCTTATTGACGATGAAACACAGAAATTGCATCGGAATTAAAGACAAAAGGCACAATGCAGAATTAAGTACAAGAATTCTTACTCTTCTTACTGTCTATGTTTTGAACCATTCCTGTTACACTAGTTATAGATTCCGATGCTTCACTCCAGGTTTACTGTTTCCCTTGGACCTTCTTGTTGACTATGAAACACAGAAATTGCATCGGAATTAAATACAAAATGCACAATGCCGACTTAAGGACAAGAAGACTGACTCCTGTTTCTGACTATGTTTTGAACCATTCCAGTGACACTAGCTATAGATTCCGATGCTTCACTTCAGGTTTTCTGTATCCCTCTGACCTTCTTATTGACGATGAAACACAGAAGTTGCATCGGAATTAAATACAAAAGTCACTATGCCGGCTTAAGTACAAGAAGACTGACTCTTCTTACCGCCTATGTTTTGAACCATTCCATTGACACTAGTTATAGATTCCGATGCTTCACTCCAGGTTTACTGTATCCCTCTGACCTTCTTATTGACGATGAAACACAGAAATTGCATCGGAATTAAATACAAAAGGCACAATGAGGACTTAATTACAAGAAGACTAACTCTTCTTACTGACAATGTTTTGAACCATTCCTGTGACGCTAGTTATAGATTCCGATGCTTCACTTCAGGTTTATTGTATCCCTCAGATGTTCTTATTGACGATTTAACACAGAAATTGCATCGGAATTAAGTAGAAAAGGCACAATGTCGACTTAAGTACAAGAAGACTGACTCTTCCTACTGTCTATGTATGAACCATTCCTGTGACACTAGTTATAGATTCCGATGCTTCACTTCAGGTTTACTGTATCCCTCTGACCTTATTGCCGATGAAACACAGAAATTGCATCGGAATTAAATACAAAAGGCACAATGCCGACTTAAGGACAAGAAGACTGACTCTTCTTACTGACTATGTTTTGAACCATTCCTGTGACACTAATTATAGATTCCGATGCTTCACTTCAGGATTACTGTTTCCCTTGGACCTTCTTGTTGACGATGAAACACAGAAATTGCATCGGAATTAAATACAAAAGGCACAATGCCGACTTAAGTACAAGAAGACTGACTTTTCCTACTGTCAATGTTTTGAATCATTTCTGTGACACTAGTTATAGAGTCCGATGCTTCACTTCAGGTTTACTGTATCCCTTGAGCCCTCTTATTGACGATGAATCACAGAAATTGCATCGGAATTAAATACAAAAGGCACAATGCAGACTTAAGTAGAAGAAGACTGACTCTTCTTACTGTCTATATTTTGAACCATTCCTGTGACACTAGTTATAGATTCCGATGCTTCACTTCCTTTTTACTGTATCCCTTGGACCTTCTTATTGCCGATGAAACACAGAAATTGCATCGGGATTAAATACAAAAGGCACAATGCCGACTTAAGTACAAGACGTCTGATTCTTCTTACTGTCTATGTTTTGAACCATTACTGTGACACTAGTTATTGATTCCGATGCTTCACTCCAGGTTTACTGTATCCCTTTGACCTTCTTATTGACGATGTAACACAGAAATTGCATCGGAATTAAATACAAAAGGCACAATGCCGACATAAGGACTAGAAGACTGACTCTTTTTACTGACTATGTTTCGAACCATTCCTGTGACACTAGTTATAGATTCTGATGCTTCACTTCAGGTTTACTGTATCCCTCTGACCGTCTTATTGACGATGAAACACAGAAATTGCATCGGAATCAAATAGAAAAGGCACAATGCCGACTTAAGTACTAGAAGCCCGACTCTTCCTACTGTCTATGTTTTGAACCATTCCTGTGACCCTAGTTATAGATTCCGATGCTTCACTTCAGGTTTACTGTATCCCTTGAACCTTCTTATTGACGATGAAACACAGAAATTGCATTGGAATTCAGTACAAAGGCCACAATGCCGACTTAACTACAAGAAGACTGACTCTTCTTACTGACTATGCTTTGAGCCATTCCTGTGACACTAGTTATAGATTCCGACGCTTAACTTCAGGATTACTGTATCCCTCTGACCATCTTAATGACGATGAAACACTGAAATTACATCGGAATTAAATACAAATAGCACAATGCCGACTTAAGTACAAGAATACTGACTCATCTTACTGTCTATGTTTTGTACCGTCCCTGTGACACTAGTTATAGATTCCGTTGCTTCACTCCTGGTTTACTGATCCCTCGGACCTTCTTATTGACGATGAAACACAGAAATTGCATCGGAATTAAATACAAAAGGCACAATGCCAACTAAAGTACAAGAAGACTGACTCTTCTAACAGTCAACGTTTTGAACCATTCCTGTGACACTAGTTATAAATTCCGATTCTTCACTTCAGGTTTACTGTATCCCTTGGATCTTCTTATTGACGATGAAACACAGAAATTGCATCGGAATTAAAGACAAAAGGCACAATGCAGAATTAAGTACAAGAATTCTTACTCTTCTTCCTGTCTATGTTTTGAACCATTCCTGTGACACTAGTTATAAATTCCGATTCTTCACTTCAGGTTTACTGTATCCCTTGGATCTTCTTATTGACGATGAAACACAGAAATTGCATCGGAATTAAAGACAAAAGGCACAATGCAGAATTAAGTACAAGAATTCTTACTCTTCTTACTGTCTATATTTTGATCCATTCCTGTGACACTAGTTATAGATTCCGATGCTTCACTCCAGGTTTACTGTATCCCTTGGACCTTCTTATTGACGATGAAACACAGGAATTGCATCGGAATTAAATACAAAAGGCACAATGCCAACTAAAGTACAAGAAGACTGACTCTTCTAACAGTCTACGTTTTGAACCATTCCTGTGACACTAGTTATAAATTCCGATTCTTCACTTCAGGTTTACTGTATCCCTTGGATCTTCTTATTGACGATGAAACACAGAAATTGCATCGGAATTAAAGACAAAAGGCACAATGCAGAATTAAGTACAAGAATTCTTACTCTTCTTACTGTCTATGTTTTGAACCATTCCTGTGACACTAGTTATAGATTCCGATGCTTCACTCCAGGTTTACTGTATCCCTTGGACCTTCTTGTTGACTATGAAACACAGAAATTGCATCGGAATTAAATACAAAATGCACAATGCCGACTTAAGGACAAGAAGACTGACTCCTGTTTCTGACTATGTTTTGAACCATTCCAGTGACACTAGCTATAGATTCCGATGCTTCACTTCAGGTTTTCTGTATCCCTCTGACCTTCTTATTGACGATGAAACACAGAAATTGCATCGGAATTAAATACAAAAGTCACTATGCCAGCTTAAGTACAAGAAGACTGACTCTTCTTACCGTCTATGTTTTGAACCATTCCATTGACACTAGTTATAGATTCCGATGCTTCACTCCAGGTTTACTGTATCCGTTGGACCTTCTTAGTGACGATGAAACACAGATATTGCATCGGAATTAAATAGGAAAGGCACAATGAGGGCTTAAGTACAAGAAGACTGACTCCGCTTACGGACTATGATTTGAACCAAGCCTGTGACACTAGTTATAAATTCCGATTCTTCACTTCAGGTTTACTGTATCCCTTGGACCTTCTTATTGCCGATGAAACACAGAAATTGCATCGGGATTAAATACAAAAGGCACAATGCCGACTTAAGTACAAGACGTCTGATTCTTCTTACTGTCTATGTTTTGAACCATTACTGTGACACTAGTTATTGATTCCGATGCTTCACTCCAGGTTTACTGTATCCCTTTGACCTTCTTATTGACGATGAAACACAGAAATTGCATCGGAATTAAATACAAAAGGCACAATGCCGACCTAAGTACAACAAGACTGACTTTTCCTACTGTCTATGTTTTGAACCATTCCTGTGACACTAGTTTTGGATTCTGTTGCTTCACTTCAGGTTTACTGTATCCCTCTGATCTTCTTATTGACGATGAAATACAGAAATTGCATCGGAATTAAATAGAAAAGGCACAATGCCGACCTAAGTACAAGAAGACTGACTCTTCTTACTGACTATGCTTTGAGCCATTCCTGTGACACTAGTTATAGATTCCGACGCTTAACTTCAGGATTACTGTATCCCTCTGACCATCTTAATGACGATGAAACACTGAAATTACATCGGAATTAAATACAAATAGCACAATGCCGACTTAAGTACAAGAATACTGACTCATCTTACTGTCTATGTTTTGAACCGTCCCTGTGACACTAGTTATGGATTCCGTTGCTTCACTCCAGGTTTACTGTATCCCTCGGACCTTCTTATTGACGATGAAACCCAGAAATTGCATCGGAATTAAATACAAAAGGCACAATGCCGACTTAAGTACAACAAGACTGACTTTTCCTACTGTCTATGTTCTGAACCATTCCTGTGACACTAGTTTTGGATTCTGTTGCTTCACTTCAGGTTTACTGTATCCCTCTGATCTTGTTATTGACGATGAAATACAGAAATTGCATCGGAATTAAATAGAAAAGGCACAATGCCGACCTAAGTACAAGAAGACTGACTCTTCTTACTGACTATGTTTTGAACCATTCCTGTGACACTAGTTATAGATAACGATGCTTCACTTCAGGTTTACTGTATACCTTGGACCTTCTTATTGACGATGAAACACAGAAATTGCATCGGAATTAAATACAAAAAGTACAATGCCGACTTAAGTACAAGAAGACTGACTCTTCCTACTGTCTATGTTTTGAACCATTCCTGTGACACTAGTTTTAGATTCCGATGCTTCACTTCAGGTTTACTGTATCCCTCTGATCTTCTTATTGACGATAAAACACAGAAATTTCATCGGAATTAAATACAAAAGGCACAATGCCGACTTAAGGACAAGAAGACTGACTTTTCTTACTGACTATGTTTTGAACCATTCCTGTGACACTAGTTATAGATTCCGTTGCTTCACTTCAGGTTTACTGTTTCCCTTGGAACTTCTTATTGACGATGAACCACAGAAATTGCATCGGAATTAAATACAAAAGGCACAATGCCGACTTAAGTACAAGAAGACTGACTCTTCCTACTGTCAATGTTTTGAATCATTTCTGTGACACTAGTTATAGAGTCCGATGCTTCACTTCAGGTTTACTGTATCCCTTGAGCCCTCTTATTGACGATGAATCACAGAAATTGCATCGGAATTAAATACAAATGGCACAATGCAGACTTAAGTACAAGAAGACTGACTCTTCTTACTGCCTATATTTTGAACCACTCCTGTGACACTAGTTATAGATTCCGATGCTTCACTTCCGGTTTACTGTATCCCTTGGATCTTCTTATTGACGATGAAACACAGAAATTGCATCGGAATTAAAGACAAAAGGCACAATGCCGACTTAGGGACCAGAAGACTGACTCTTCTTACTGACTATGTTTTGAACCATTCCATTGACACTAGTTATAGATTCCGATGCTTCACTCCAGGTTTACTGTATCCGTTGGACCTTCTTAGTGACGATGAAACACAGAAATTGCATCGGAATTAAATAGGAAAGGCACAATGAGGGCTTAAGTACAAGAAGACTGACTCCGCTTACGGACTATGATTTGAACCAAGCCTGTGACACTAGTTATCTATTCCGAAGCTTCACTCCAGGTTTTCTGAATCCCTTGGACCTTCTTATTGACGATGAAACACAGAAATTGCATCGGAATTAAATACAAAAGGCACAATGCCAATTAAAGTACAAGAAGACTGACTCTTCTAACAGTCTACGTTTTGAAGCATTCCTGTGACACTAGTTATAAATTCCGATTCTTCACTTCAGGTTTACTGTATCCCTTGGATCTTCTTATTGACGATGAAACACAGAAATTGCATCGGAATTAAAGACAAAAGGCACAATGCAGAATTAAGTACAAGAATTCTTACTCTTCTTACTGTCTATATTTTGATCCATTCCTGTGACACTAGTTATAGATTCCGATGCTTCACTCCAGGTTTACTGTATCCCTTGGACCTTCTTATTGACGATGAAACACAGAAATTGCATCGGAATTAAATACAAAAGGCACAATGCCAACTAAAGTACAAGAAGACTGACTCTTCTAACAGTCTACGTTTTGAACCATTCCTGTGACACTAGTTATAAATTCCGATTCTTCACTTCAGGTTTACTGTATCCCTTGGATCTTCTTATTGACGATGAAACACAGAAATTGCATCGGAATTAAAGACAAAAGGCACAATGCAGAATTAAGTACAAGAATTCTTACTCTTCTTACTGTCTATGTTTTGAACCATTCCTGTTACACTAGTTATAGATTCCGATGCTTCACTCCAGGTTTACTGTTTCCCTTGGACCTTCTTGTTGACTATGAAACACAGAAATTGCATCGGAATTAAATACAAAATGCACAATGCCGACTTAAGGACAAGAAGACTGACTCCTGTTTCTGACTATGTTTTGAACCATTCCAGTGACACTAGCTATAGATTCCGATGCTTCACTTCAGGTTTTCTGTATCCCTCTGACCTTCTTATTGACGATGAAACACAGAAGTTGCATCGGAATTAAATACAAAAGTCACTATGCCGGCTTAAGTACAAGAAGACTGACTCTTCTTACCGCCTATGTTTTGAACCATTCCATTGACACTAGTTATAGATTCCGATGCTTCACTCCAGGTTTACTGTATCCCTCTGACCTTCTTATTGACGATGAAACACAGAAATTGCATCGGAATTAAATACAAAAGGCACAATGAGGACTTAATTACAAGAAGACTAACTCTTCTTACTGACAATGTTTTGAACCATTCCTGTGACGCTAGTTATAGATTCCGATGCTTCACTTCAGGTTTATTGTATCCCTCAGATGTTCTTATTGACGATTTAACACAGAAATTGCATCGGAATTAAGTAGAAAAGGCACAATGTCGACTTAAGTACAAGAAGACTGACTCTTCCTACTGTCTATGTATGAACCATTCCTGTGACACTAGTTATAGATTCCGATGCTTCACTTCAGGTTTACTGTATCCCTCTGACCTTATTGCCGATGAAACACAGAAATTGCATCGGAATTAAATACAAAAGGCACAATGCCGACTTAAGGACAAGAAGACTGACTCTTCTTACTGACTATGTTTTGAACCATTCCTGTGACACTAATTATAGATTCCGATGCTTCACTTCAGGATTACTGTTTCCCTTGGACCTTCTTGTTGACGATGAAACACAGAAATTGCATCGGAATTAAATACAAAAGGCACAATGCCGACTTAAGTACAAGAAGACTGACTTTTCCTACTGTCAATGTTTTGAATCATTTCTGTGACACTAGTTATAGAGTCCGATGCTTCACTTCAGGTTTACTGTATCCCTTGAGCCCTCTTATTGACGATGAATCACAGAAATTGCATCGGAATTAAATACAAAAGGCACAATGCAGACTTAAGTAGAAGAAGACTGACTCTTCTTACTGTCTATATTTTGAACCATTCCTGTGACACTAGTTATAGATTCCGATGCTTCACTTCCTTTTTACTGTATCCCTTGGACCTTCTTATTGCCGATGAAACACAGAAATTGCATCGGGATTAAATACAAAAGGCACAATGCCGACTTAAGTACAAGACGTCTGATTCTTCTTACTGTCTATGTTTTGAACCATTACTGTGACACTAGTTATTGATTCCGATGCTTCACTCCAGGTTTACTGTATCCCTTTGACCTTCTTATTGACGATGTAACACAGAAATTGCATCGGAATTAAATACAAAAGGCACAATGCCGACATAAGGACTAGAAGACTGACTCTTTTTACTGACTATGTTTCGAACCATTCCTGTGACACTAGTTATAGATTCTGATGCTTCACTTCAGGTTTACTGTATCCCTCTGACCGTCTTATTGACGATGAAACACAGAAATTGCATCGGAATCAAATAGAAAAGGCACAATGCCGACTTAAGTACTAGAAGCCCGACTCTTCCTACTGTCTATGTTTTGAACCATTCCTGTGACCCTAGTTATAGATTCCGATGCTTCACTTCAGGTTTACTGTATCCCTTGAACCTTCTTATTGACGATGAAACACAGAAATTGCATTGGAATTCAGTACAAAGGCCACAATGCCGACTTAACTACAAGAAGACTGACTCTTCTTACTGACTATGCTTTGAGCCATTCCTGTGACACTAGTTATAGATTCCGACGCTTAACTTCAGGATTACTGTATCCCTCTGACCATCTTAATGACGATGAAACACTGAAATTACATCGGAATTAAATACAAATAGCACAATGCCGACTTAAGTACAAGAATACTGACTCATCTTACTGTCTATGTTTTGTACCGTCCCTGTGACACTAGTTATAGATTCCGTTGCTTCACTCCTGGTTTACTGATCCCTCGGACCTTCTTATTGACGATGAAACACAGAAGTTGCATCGGAATTAAATACAAAAGGCACAATGCCAACTAAAGTACAAGAAGACTGACTCTTCTAACAGTCAACGTTTTGAACCATTCCTGTGACACTAGTTATAAATTCCGATTCTTCACTTCAGGTTTACTGTATCCCTTGGATCTTCTTATTGACGATGAAACACAGAAATTGCATCGGAATTAAAGACAAAAGGCACAATGCAGAATTAAGTACAAGAATTCTTACTCTTCTTCCTGTCTATGTTTTGAACCATTCCTGTGACACTAGTTATAAATTCCGATTCTTCACTTCAGGTTTACTGTATCCCTTGGATCTTCTTATTGACGATGAAACACAGAAATTGCATCGGAATTAAAGACAAAAGGCACAATGCAGAATTAAGTACAAGAATTCTTACTCTTCTTACTGTCTATATTTTGATCCATTCCTGTGACACTAGTTATAGATTCCGATGCTTCACTCCAGGTTTACTGTATCCCTTGGACCTTCTTATTGACGATGAAACACAGGAATTGCATCGGAATTAAATACAAAAGGCACAATGCCAACTAAAGTACAAGAAGACTGACTCTTCTAACAGTCTACGTTTTGAACCATTCCTGTTACACTAGTTATAAATTCCGATTCTTCACTTCAGGTTTACTGTATCCCTTGGATCTTCTTATTGACGATGAAACACAGAAATTGCATCGGAATTAAAGACAAAAGGCACAATGCAGAATTAAGTACAAGAATTCTTACTCTTCTTACTGTCTATGTTTTGAACCATTCCTGTGACACTAGTTATAGATTCCGATGCTTCACTCCAGGTTTACTGTATCCCTTGGACCTTCTTGTTGACTATGAAACACCGAAATTGCATCGGAATTAAATACAAAATGCACAATGCCGACTTAAGGACAAGAAGTCTGACTCCTGTTTCTGACTATGTTTTGAACCATTCCAGTGACACTAGCTATAGATTCCGATGCTTCACTTCAGGTTTTCTGTATCCCTCTGACCTTCTTATTGACGATGAAACACAGAAATTGCATCGGAATTAAATACAAAAGTCACTATGCCAGCTTAAGTACAAGAAGACTGACTCTTCTTACCGTCTATGTTTTGAACCATTCCATTGACACTAGTTATAGATTCCGATGCTTCACTCCAGGTTTACTGTATCCCTCTGACCTTCTTATTGACGATGAAACACAGAAATTGCATCGGAATTAAATACAAAAGGCACAATGAGGACTTAATTACAAGAAGACTAACTCTTCTTACTGACAATGTTTTGAACCATTCCTGTGACGCTAGTTATAGATTCCGATGCTTCACTTCAGGTTTATTGTATCCCTCAGATCTTCTTATTGACGATTTAACACAGAAATTGCATCGGAATTAAGTAGAAAAGGCACAATGTCGACTTAAGTACAAGAAGACTGACTCTTCCTACTGTCTATGTATGAACCATTCCTGTGACACTAGTTATAGATTCCGATGCTTCACTTCAGGTGTACTGTATCCCTCTGACCTTATTGCCGATGAAACACAGAAATTGCATCGGAATTAAATACAAAAGGCACAATGCCGACTTAAGGACAAGAAGACTGACTCTTCTTACTGACTATGTTTTGAACCATTCCTGTGACACTAATTATAGATTCCGATGCTTCACTTCAGGATTACTGTTTCCCTTGGACCTTCTTATTGACGATGAAACACAGAAATTGCATCGGAATTAAATACAAAAGGCACAATGCCGACTTAAGTACAAGAAGACTGACTTTTCCTACTGTCAATGTTTTGAATCATTTCTGTGACACTAGTTATAGAGTCCGATGCTTCACTTCAGGTTTACTGTATCCCTTGAGCCCTCTTATTGACGATGAATCACAGAAATTGCATCGGAATTAAATACAAAAGGCACAATGCAGACTTAAGTAGAAGAAGACTGACTCTTCTTACTGTCTATATTTTGAACCATTCCTGTGACACTAGTTATAGATTCCGATGCTTCACTTCCTTTTTACTGTATCCCTTGGACCTTCTTATTGCCGATGAAACACAGAAATTGCATCGGGATTAAATACAAAAGGCACAATGCCGACTTAAGTACAAGACGTCTGATTCTTCTTACTGTCTATGTTTTGAACCATTACTGTGACACTAGTTATTGATTCCGATGCTTCACTCCAGGTTTACTGTATCCCTTTGACCTTCTTATTGACGATGTAACACAGAAATTGCATCGGAATTAAATACAAAAGGCACAATGCCGACATAAGGACTAGAAGACTGACTCGTTTTACTGACTATGTTTCGAACCATTCCTGTGACACTAGTTATAGATTCCGATGCTTCACTTCAGATTTACTGTATACCTCGGACTTTCTTATTGACGATGAAACACAGAAATTGCATCGGAATTAAATACAAAAGACACAACGCCGACTTAAGTACAAGAAGACTGACTGTTCCAACTGTCTATGTTTTGAACCATTCCTGTGACACTAGTTATAGATTCTGATGCTTCACTTCAGGTTTACTGTATCCCTCTGACCGTCTTATTGACGATGAAACACAGAAATTGCATCGGAATCAAACAGAAAAGGCACAATGCCGACTTAAGTACTAGAAGCCTGACTCTTCCTACTGTCTATGTTTTGAACCATTCCTGTGACCCTAGTTATAGATTCCGATGCTTCACTTCTAGTTTACTGTATCCCTTGAACCTTCTTATTGACGATGAATCACAGAAATTGCATTGGAATTCAGTACAAAGGCCACAATGCCGACTTAACTACAAGAAGACTGACTCTTCTTACTGACTATGCTTTGAGCCATTCCTGTGACACTAGTTATAGATTCCGACGCTTAACTTCAGGATTACTGTATCCCTCTGACCATCTTAATGACGATGAAACACTGAAATTACATCGGAATTAAATACAAATAGCACAATGCCGACTTAAGTACAAGAATACTGACTCATCTTACTGTCTATGTTTTGAACCGTCCCTGTGACACTAGTTATAGATTCCGTTGCTTCACTCCAGGTTTACTGTATCCCTCGGACCTTCTTATTGACGGTGAAACACAGAAATTGCATCGGAATTAAATACAAAAGGCACAATGCCGACTTAAGTACAACAAGACTGACTTTTCCTACTGTCTATGTTTTGAACCATTCCTGTGACACTAGTTTTGTATTCTGTTGCTTCACTTCAGGTTTTCTGTATCCCTCTGATCTTCTTATTGACGATGAAACACAGAAATTGCATCGGAATTAAATAAAAAAGGCACAATGCGGACTTAAGTACAAGAAGACTGACTCTTCCTACTGTCTATGTTTTGAACCATTCCTGTGACACTAGATATGGATTCCGATGCTTCACTTCAGGTTTACTGTATTCCTCTGACCTTATTGCCAATGAAACACAAAATTGCATCTTAATTAAATACAAAAGGCCCAATGCCGACTTAAGAACAAGTAGACTGACTCTTCTTACTGACTATGGTTTGAACCATTCCTGTGACACTAGTTATAGCGTCCGATGCTTCACTTCAGGTTTACTGTATCCCTCTGACCTTCTTATTGACGATGAAACACAGAAATTGCATCGGAATTAAATACAAAAGCCACAATGCCGACTTAAGTACAAGAAGACTGACTCTTCTTACAGTCAATGTAGTGAACCACTCCTGTGACACTAGTTATAGATTCCGATGCTTCACTTCAGGTTTACTGTATACCTCGGACCTTCTTATTGACGATGAAACACAGAAATTGCATCGGAATTAAATACAAAAGACACAACTCCGACTTAAGTACAAGAAGACTGACTGATCCAACTGTCTATGTTTTGAACCATTCCTGTGACACTACTTATAGATACTGATGCTTCACTTCAGGTTTACTGTATCCCTCTGACCGTCTTATTGACGACGAAACACAGAAATAGCATCGGAATCAAATAGAAAAGTCACAATGCCGACTTAAGTACTAGAAGCCTTACTCTTCCTACTGTCTAAGTTTTGAACCATTCCTGTGACACTAGTTATAGATTCCGATGTTCACTTCAGGTTTACCGGATCCCTTGGACCTTCTTATTGACGATGAAACACAGAAATTGCATTGGAATTCAGTACAAAAAGCACAATGCTGACTTAACTACAAGAAGTCTGACTCTTCTTACTGACTATGCTTTGAACCATTCCTGTGACACTAGTTATAGATTCCGATGCTTAACATCAGGATTACTGTATCCCTCTGACCTTCTTAGTGACGATGAAGCACAGAAATTGCATCGGAATTAAATACAAAAGTCACAATGCCGAATTAAGTACAAGAAGACTGACTCTTCTTACAGTCTATTTTAGAACCAAACCTGTGACACTAGTTATAGTCTCCGATGCTTCACTCCAGGTTTACTGTATCCCTTGGACCTTCTAATTGTCAATGAAACACAGAAATTGCATCGGAATTAAATACAAAAGGCACAATGCCGACTTAAGTAAAAGAAGTCTGACTCTTCTTACAGTCTATGATTTGAACCATTCCTGTGACACTAGTTATAGTTTCCGATGCTTCACTCCAGGTTTACTGTATCCCTTGGACCTTCTTATTGACGATGAAACACAGAAATTGCATCCGAATTAAATAGAAAATGCACAATGTAGACTTAAGTACAAGAAGACTGACTATTCTTACTGACTATGCTTTGAACCATTCCTGTGACACTAGTTATAGATTCCGATGCTTCACTTTAGGATTGCTGTATCCCTCTGACCTTCTTATTGACGATGAAACACAGATATTGCATCGGAATTAAATACAAAAGGCACAATGCCGACTTAAGTACAAGAAGACTGACTCTTCTTACTGTCCATGTTTTGAACCATCCCTGTGACACTAGTTATGGATTCCGATGCTACACTACAGGATTACTGTATCCCTTGGTCCTTCTTATAGACGATGAAACATAGAAATTGCATCGGAATTAAATACAAAAGGCAAAATTCCGACTTAAGTACAAGAAGACTGCCTCTTCTTACTGTTTATGTTTTGAACCATTCCTGTGACACTAGTTATAGATTCCGATCCTTCACTCCCGGTTTACTGTATCCCTTGAACCTTCTTATTGAAAATGAAACACAGATATTGCATCGGAATTAAATACAAAAGCCACAATGCCGAATTTAGTTCAAACAGACTGACTCTTCTTGCTGTCTATGTTTTGAACCATTCCTGTGACACTACTTATAGATTCCGATGCTTCACTCCATGTTTACTGTATCCCTTGGACTTTCTTATTGACGATGAAACACAGAAATTGCATCCGAATTAAATAGAAAATGCACATTGATGACTTAAGTACAAGAAGACTGACTATTCTTACTGACTATGCTTTGAACCATTCCTCTGACACTAGTTATAGATTCCGGTGCTTCACTTTAGGATTACTGAATTCCTCTGACCTTCTTATTGACGATGAAACACAGATATTGCATCGGAATTAAATACAAAAGGCACAATGCCGACTTAAGTACAAGAAGACTGACTCTTCTTACTGTCTATGTTTTGAACCATCCCTGTGACACTAGTTAAAGATTCCGATGCTACACTCCTGGTTTACTGTATCCCTTGGTCCTTCTTATTGACGACGAAACACAGAAATTGCATCGGAATTAAATACTAAAGGCAAAATTCCGACTTAAGTACAAGAAGACTGACTCTTCTTACTGACTATGTTTTGATCCATTCCTGTGACACTAGTTATAAATTCCGATGCTTCATTTCAGGCTTACTGTATCCCTTGGATCTTCTTATTGACGATGAAACACAGAAATTGCGTCTGAATTAAATACAAAAGGCACAATGCAGAATTAAGTACAAGAAGATTGACTCTTCTTAGTGTCTATGTTTTGATCCATTCCTGTGCCACTAGTTATAGATTCCGATGCTTCACTCCACGTTTACTGTATCCCTTGGATCTTCTTATTGACGATGAAAGACAGAAATTGCATCGGAATCAAATACAAAAGGCACAATGCCGACTAAAGTACAAGAAGACTGACTCATCTAACAGTCTAAGTTTTTAACCATTCCTGTGACACTAGTTATAGATTCCGGTGCTTGACTCCTGGTTTACTGTTTCCCTGGGACCTTCTTATTGACGATGAAACACAGGAATTGTATCATAAATAAATTGAATAGGCACTATGCCGACTTAAGTACAAGAAGACTAACGCTTCTTACTGTCTTTGTTTTGGACCATTCCTGTGACACTAGTTAAACATTTCGATGCTTCACTTGAGGTTTACTGTATCTCTTGGACCTTCTTATTGACGATGAAAGACAGAAATTGCATTGGAATTAAATACAAAAGGCACAATGCCGACTTATGTACAAGAAGACTGACCCTTCTTACTGACTATGTTTTGAACCATTCCTGTGACACTAGTTATAGATTCCGATGCTTCACTCCAGGTTTACTGTATCCCTTGGGCCTTCTTGTTGACTATGAAACACAGAAATTGCATCGGAATTAAATACAAAAGGCACAATGCCGACTTAAGGACAAGTAGACTGACTCTTCTTACTGACTATGTTTTGAACCATCCATTGACACTAGTTATAGATTCCGATGCTTCAATCCTGGTTTACTGTATCCGTTGGACCTTCTTATTGACAATGAAACACAGAAATTGCATGGAATTAAATAGGAAAGGCACAATGAGGACTTAAGTACAAGAAGACTGACTCATCTTACTGACTATGTTTTGAACCATTCCTGTGACACTAGTTATAGATTCCGATGCTTCACTTCAGGTTTATTATATCCCTCTGAACTTCTTATTGACGATGAAACACAGAAATTGCATCGGAATTAAGTAGTAAAGGCACAATGTCGACTTAAGTTCAAGCAGACTGACTCTTCTTATTGTCTATGTTTTGAACCATTCCTATGACACTACTTATAGATTCCGATGCTTCACTCCCGGCTCACTGTATCCCTTGCACCTTCTTATTGACGATGAAACACAGAAATTGCATCGGAATTAAATAGAAAAGACACAATGCCGACTTAAGTACAAGAAGACTGACTCTTATTACTGACTATGCTTTGATCCATTTCTGTGACACTAGTTATAGATTACGATGCTTCACTTCACGTTTACTGTATACCTTGGACAATCTCATTGATGATGAAACACAGAAATCGCATCGGAATTAAATACAAAAGGCACAATGCCAACTTAAGTGCAAGAAGGCTGACTCTTCCTACTGTCCATGTTTTAAACCATTCCTGTGACACTATTTTGGATTCCGATGCTTCACTTCAGGTTTACTGTATCCCTCTGATCTTCTTATAGACGATGAAACACAGAAATTGCATCGGAATTAAATACAAAAGGCACAATGCCGACTTAAGTACAAGAAGACTGACTCTTCCTACTGTCTATGTTTTGAACCATTCCTGTGACACTAGTTATAGATTCCGATGCTTCACTTCAGGTTTACTGTATCCCTCTGACCTTATTGCCGATGAAACACAGAAATTGCATCGGAATTAAATACAAAAGGCACAATGCCGACTTAAGGAGAAGAAGACTGACTCTTCTTACTGACTATGTTTTGAACCATTCCTGTGACACTAGTTATAGCTTCCGATGCTTCACTTCAGGTTTACTGTATCCCTCTGACCTTCTTATTGACGATGAAACACAGAAATTGCATCGGAATTAAATACAAAAGCCACAATGCCGACTTAAGTACAAGAAGACTGACTCTTCTTATTGTGTATGTTTTGAACCATTCCTGTGACACTAGTTATAGATTCCGTTGCTTCTCTTCAGGTTTACTGTTTCCCTTGGACCTTCTAATTGACGATGAAACACAGATATTGCATCGGAATTAAATAGAAAAGGCACAATGCCGACTTAAGTACAAGAAGATTGACTCTTCTTACTGTTTAGGTTTTGAACCATTCCTGTGTCACTAGTTATAGATACCGATGCTTCACTCCAGGTTTACTGTATCCCTTGGACATTCTTATTGACGATGAAACACAGATATTGATCGGAATTAAATAGAAAAGGCACAATGCCGACTTAACTACAAGAAGACTGACACTTCTTACTGTCTATGTTTTAACCTTTCCTGTGACACTAGTTATTGATTCCGATGCTTCACTTCAGGTTTACTGTATCCCTCTGACCTTCCTATTGCCGATGAAACACAGAAATTTCATCGGAATTAAATACAAAAGGCACAATGCTGACTTAAGTACAAGAAGACTGACTCTTCCTACTGTCTACGTTTTGACCATTCCTGTGACACTAGTTATAGATTCCCATCCTTCAATTAAGGTTTACTGTGTCCCTCTTACCTTCTTATTGACGATGAAACACAGAAATTGCATCGGAATTAAATACAAAAGGCACAATGCCGACTTAACTACAAGAAGACTGACTCTTCTTACTGATTATGTTTTGAACCATTCGTGTGACACTAGTTATAGATTCCGATGCTTCACTCCAGGTTTACTGTATCCCTTGGACCTTCTTATTGACAATGAGACACAGAAATTGCATCGGAATTAAATACAAAAGGCACAATGCCGACTTTAGTTCAAGAAGACTGACTCTTCTTACTGTCTATGTTTTGATCCATTCCTGTGACTCTAGTTATAGATTCCGATGCTTCACTTCAGGTTTACTGTAACCCTCTGACCTTCCTATTGACGATGAAACACAGAAATTGCATCGGAATTAAATATAAAAGGCACCATGACGACTTAAGTACAAGAAGACTGACCCTTCCAACTGTCTATGTTTTGACCATTCCTGTGACATTAGTTATAGATTCCGCAGCTTCACTTCAGGTTTACTGCATCCCTCTGACCTTCTTATTGACGATGAAACACTGAAATTGCATCGGAATTAATTACAAAAGGCACAATGCCGACTTAACTACAAGAAGACTGACTCTTCTTACTGACTATGTTTTGAACGATTCGTGTGACAGTAGTTATAGATTCCGATGCTTCACTCCAGGTTTACTGTATCCCTTGGACCATCTTATTGACAATGAAACACAGAAATTGCATCGGAGTTAAATACAAAAGGCACAATGCCAACTTTAGTTCAAGAAGACTGACTCTTCTTACTGACTATGTTTTGAACCATTCCTGTGACTCTAGTTATAGATTCCGATGCTTCACTTCACGCTTACTGTATCCCTCTGACCTTCTTATTAACGATGGAACACAGAAATTGCATCGGAATTAAATTCAAAAGGCACAATGCCGACTTAAGTACTAGAAGATTGACTCTTCCTACTGTCAATGTTTTGAACCATTCCTGTGACACTAGTTATAGATTCCATTGCTTCACTTCAGGTTTACTGTATCCCTCTGATCTTCTTATTCACGATGAAACACAGAAATTGCATCGGAATTAAATAAAAAAGGCTCAATGCCGACTTAAGTACATGAAGACTGGCTCTTCTTACTGTCTATGATTTGAACCATTCCTGTGACACTAGTTATAGATTCCGATGCTTCTCTTCAGGTTTTCTGTATCCCTTGGACCATCTTATTGACAATGAAACACAGATATTGCATCGGAGTTAAATACAAAAGGCACAATGCCAACTTTAGTTCAAGAAGACTGACTCTTCTTACTGTCTATGTTTTGAACCATTCCTGTGACTCTAGTTATAGATTCCGATGCTTCACTTCAGGCTTACTGTATCCCTCTGACCTTCTTATTAACCATGGAACACAGAAATTGCATCGGAATTCAATTCAAAAGGCACAATGCCGACTTAAGTACTAGAAGATTGACTCTTCCTACTGTCTATGTTTTGAACCATTCCTGTGGCACTGCTTATAGATTCCGATGCTTCAATTCAGGTCTACTGTATCCCTTGGACCTTCTTATAGACGATGAAACACAGAAATTGCATCGGAATTAAATACAAAAGGCACAATGCCGACTTAAGTACAAGAAGACTGACTCTTCTTACAGTCTATGTTTAAAACCATTCCTGTGACACTAGTTTAAGATTCCGATGCTTCACTCCAGGTTAATTGTATCCCTCGGACCTTCTTATTGACGATGAAACACAGAAATTGCATCGGAATTAATTACAAAAGGCACAATGCCGACTTAACTACAAGAAGACTGACTCTTCTTACTGACTATGTTTTGAACCATTCGTGTGACACTAGTTATAGATACCGATGCTTCACTCCAGGTTTACTGTATCCCTTGGACATTCTTATTGACGATGAAACACAGATATTGATCGGAATTAAATAAAAAAGGCACAATGCCGACTTTACTACAAGAAGACTGTCACTTCTTACTGTCTATGTTTTAACCTTTCCTGTGACACTAGTTATTGATTCCGATGCTTCACTTCAGGTTTACTGTATCCCTCTGACCTTCCTATTGCCGATGAAACACAGAAATTTCATCGGAATTAAATACAAAAGGCACAATGCTGACTTAAGTACAAGAAGACTGACTCTTCCTACTGTCTACGTTTTGACCATTCCTGTGACACTAGTTATAGATTCCCATCCTTCAATTAAGGTTTACTGTGTCCCTCTTACCTTCTTATTGACGATGAAACACAGAAAATGCATCGGAATTAAATACAAAAGGCACAATGCCGACTTAACTACAAGAAGACTGACTCTTCTTACTGACTATGTTTTGAACCATTCGTGTGACACTAGTTATAGATTCCGATGCTTCACTCCAGGTTTACTGTATCCCTTGGACCTTCTTACTGACAATGAGACACAGAAATTGCATCGGAATTAAATACAAAATGCACAATGCCGACTTTAGTTCAAGAAGACTGACTCTTCTTACTGTCTATGTTTTGATCCATTCCTGTGACTCTAGTTATAGATTCCGATGCTTCACATCAGGTTTACTGTAACCCTCTGACCTTCCTATTGACGATGAAACACAGAAATTGCATCGGAATTAAATATAAAAGGCACCATGCCGACTTAAGTACAAGAAGACTGACCCTTCCAACTGTCTATGTTTTGACCATTCCTGTGACATTAGTTATAGATTCCGAAGCTTCACTTCAGGTTTACTGCATCCCTCTGACCTTCTTATTGACGATGAAACACAGAAATTCCATCCGAATTAATTACAAAAGGCACAATGCCGACTTAACTACAAGAAGACTGACTCTTCTTACTGACTATGCTTTGAACGATTCGTGTGACAGTAGTTATAGAATCCGATGCTTCACTCCAGGTTTACTGTATCCCTTGGACCATCTTATTGACAATGAAACACAGAAATTGCATCGGAGTTAAATACATAAGGCACAATGCCAACTTTAGTTCAAGAAGACTGACTCTTCTTACTGTCTATGTTTTGATCCATTCCTGTGACTCTAGTTATAGATTCCGATGCTTCACATCAGGTTTACTGTAACCCTCTGACCTTCCTATTGACGATGAAACACAGAAATTGCATCGGAATTAAATATAAAAGGCACCATGCCGACTTAAGTGCAAGAAGACTGACCCTTCCAACTGTCTATGTTTTGACCATTCCTGTGACATTAGTTATAGATTCCGAAGCTTCACTTCTGGTTTACTGCATCCCTCTGACCTTCTTATTGACGATGAAACACAGAAATTGCATCCGAATTAATTACAAAAGGCACAATGCCGACTTAACTACAAGAAGACTGACTCTTCTTACTGACTATGCTTTGAACGATTCGTGTGACAGTAGTTATAGATTCCGATGCTTCACTCCAGGTTTACTGTATCCCTTGGACCATCTTATTGACAATGAAACGCAGAAATTGCATCGGAGTTAAATACAAAAGGCACAATGCCAACGTTAGTTCAAGAAGACTGACTCTTCTTACTGTCTATGTTTTGATCCATTCCTGTGACTCTATTTATAGATTCCGATGCTTCACATCAGGTTTACTGTAACCCTCTGACCTTCCTATTGACGATGAAACACAGAAATTGCATCGGAATTAAATATAAAAGGCACCATGCCGACTTAAGTACAAGAAGACTGACCCTTCCAACTGTCTATGTTTTGACCATTCCTGTGACATTAGTTATAGATTCCGAAGCTTCACTTCAGGTTTACTGCATCCCTCTGACCTTCTTATTGACGATGAAACACAGAAATTGCATCCGAATTAATTACAAAAGAAACAATGCAGACTTAACTACAAGAAGACTGACTCTTCTTACTGACTATGCTTTGAGCGATTCGTGTGACAGTAGTTATAGATTCCGATGCTTCACTCCAGGTTTACTGTATCCCTTGGACCATCTTATTGACAATGAAACACAGAAATTGCATCGGAGTTAAATACAAAAGGCACAATGCCAACTTTAGTTCAAGAAGACTGACTCTTCTTACTGTCTATGTTTTGAACCATTCCTGTGACTCTAGTTATAGATTCCGATGCTTCACTTCAGGTTTACTGTATCCCTCTGACCTTCTTATTAACGATGGAACACAGAAATTGCATCGGAATTAAATTCAAAAGGCACAATGCCGACTTAAGTACTAGAAGATTGACTCTTCCTACTGTCTATGTTTTGAACCATTCCTGTGGCACTGCTTATAGATTCCGATGCTTCAATTCAGGTCTACTGTATCCCTTGGACCTTCTTATAGACGATGAAACACAGAAATTGCATCGGAATTAAATACAAAAGGCACAATGCCGACTTGAGTACAAGAAGACTGACTCTTCTTACAATCTATGTTTAAAACCATTCCTGTGACACTAGTTTAAGATGCCGATGCTCATTCCAGGTTAATTGTATCCCTCGGACCTTCTTATTGACTATGAAACACAGAAATTGCATCGGATTTAATTACAAAAGGCACAATGCCGACTTAAGTACAAGAAGACTGACTCTTCTTACTGACTATGTTTTGAACCATTCCTGTGACACTAGTTATAGATTCCGATGCTTCACTTCAGGTTTACTGTATCCCTTGGACCTTCTTATTGACGATGAAACACAGAAATTGCATCGGAATTAAATAGAAAAGGCACAATGCCGACTTAAGTACAAGAAGACTGACTCTTCTTACTGTCTATGCTTTGAACCATACCTGTGACACTAGTTATAGATTCCGATGCTTCACTTCCTGTTTAGTGTTTCCCTTGGTCCTTCTTATTGACGATGAAACACAGAAATTGCATCGGAATTAAATACAAAAGCCACAATACCAACTTAAGTACAAGAAGACTGACTTATCTTACTGTCTATGTTTTGAACCATTCCTGTGACACTAGTTATAGATTCCGATGCTTCACTTCAGGTTTACTGTATCCCTCGGACCTTCTTATTGACGATGAAACACAGAAATTGCATCGGAATTAAATACAAACGGCACAATGCCGAGTTAAGTACAAGAAGACTGACTCTACCTACTGTCAATGTTTTGAACCATTCCTAAGACACTAGTTATAGATTCCATTGCTTCACTTCAAGTTTACTGTATCCCTCTGATCTTCTTATTGACGATGAAACTCAGAAATTGCATCGGAATTAAATAAAAAAGGTTCAATGCCGACTTAAGTACATGAAGACTGGCTCTTCTTACTGTCTATGATTTGAACCATTCCTGTGACACTAGTTATAGATTCCGATGCTTCACTTCAGGTTTTCTGTATGCCTTGGACCGTCTTATTGACGAAGAAATACAGAAATTGCATTGGAATTAAACACAAAAGGCACAATGCCGACTTAAGTACAATAAGACTGACTCATCATACTGACTATTTTTTGAACCATTCCTGTGACACTAGTTATAGATTCCGATGCTCACTTCAGGTTTACTGTATCCCTCTAACCATCTTATTGACGATGAAACACAGAAATTGCATCGGAATTAAATACAAAAGGCACAATGCCGACTTAAGTACAAGAAGACTGACTCTTCCTACTGTCTATGTTTTGAACCATTCCTGTGACACTAGTTATAGATTCCGATGCTTCACTTCAAGTTTACTGTATCCCTTGCATTTTTCTTATTGACGATGAAACACAGAAATTGCATCGGAATTAAATACAAAAGGCACAATGCCGACTTAAGTACATGAAGACCGACTCTTCCTACTGACTATGTTTTGAACCATTCCTGTGACACTAGTTATTGGTTCCGATGCTTCCCTTGAGGTTTACTGTATCCTTTGGACCTTCTTATTGACGATGAAACTCAGAAATTGCATCGGAATTAAATACAAAAGGCACAATGCCGACTTATGTACAAGAAGACTGACTCTTCTTACTGTCTATGTTTTGAACCATTCCTGCCACACTAGTTATAGATTCCGATGCTTCACTCCAGGTTTACTGTATCCCTTGGACCTTGTTATTGACGATGAAAAACAGAAATTGCATCGGAATTAAATAGAAAAGGCACAATGCCGACTTAAGTACAAGAAGGCTGACTCTTGTTACTGACTATGCTTTGAACCATTCCTGTGACACTAGTTATAGATTTCGATGCTTCACTTCAGGTTTATTGTATCCCTCTGCGCTTCTTACTGACGATGAAACACAGAAATTGCATCGGAATTAAATACAAAAGGCACAATGCCGACTAAACTACAAGAAGACTGACTCATCTTACTGACTATGTTTTGATCCATTCGTGAGCCACTAGTTATAGATTCCGATGCTTCACTCCAGGTTTACTGTATCCCTCTGACCTTCTTATTAACGATATAACACAGAAATTGCATCGGAATTAAATTCAAAAGGCACAATGCCGACTTAAGTACTAGAAGATTGAGTCTTCCTACTGTCTATGTTTTGAACCATTCCTGTGACACTACATATAGATTTCGATGCTTCAATTCAGGTCTACTGTATCCCTTGGACCTTCTTATAGACGATGAAACACAGAAATTGCATCGGAATTAAATACAAAAGGCACAATGCCGACTTAAGTACAAGAAGACTGACTCTTCTTACAGTCTATGTTTAAAACCATTCCTGTGACACTAGTTTAAGATTCCCACAGAAATTGCATCGGAATTAATTACAAAAGGCACAATGCCGACTTAAGTACAAGAAGACTGACTCTTCTTACTGACTATGTTTTGAACCATTCCTGTGACACTAGTTATAGATTCCGATGCTTCACTTCAGGTTTACTGTATCCCTTGGACCTTCTTATTGACGATGAAACACAGAAATTGCATCGGAATTAAATACAAAAGGCACAATGCCGACTTAACTACAAGAAGACTGACTCTTCTTACTGTCTATGCTTTGAACCATTCCTGTGCCACTTGTTATAGATTCCGATGCTTCACTTCCGGTTTACTGTTTCCCTTGGACCTTCTTATTGACGATGAAACACAGAAATTGCATCGGAATTAAATACAAAAGCCACAATACCAACTTAAGTACATGAAGACTGACTCTTCTTACTGTCTATGATTTGAACCATTCCTGTGATACTAGTTATAGATTCCGATGCTTCACTTCAGGTTTTCTGTATCCCTTGGACCTTCTTATTGACGATGAAATATAGAAATTGCATCGGAATTAAACACAAAAGGCACAATGTCGACTTAAGTACAAAAAGCCTGACTCTTCATACTGACTATGTTTTGAACCATTCCTGTGACACTAGTTATAGATTCCATTGCTTCACTTCAGGTTTACTGTATCCCTCTGATCTTCTTATTGACGATGAAACACAGAAATTGCATCGGAATTAAATACAAAAGGCTCAATGCCGACTTAAGTACAATAAGACTGACTCATCATACTGACTATGTTTTGAACCATTCCTGTGACACTAGTTATAGATTCCGATGCTCACTTCAGGTTTACTGTATCCCTCTGACCATCTTATTGACGATGAAACACAGAAATTGCATCGGAATTAAATACAAAATGCACAATGCCGACTTAAGTACAAGAAGACTGACTCTTTTTACTGACTATGTTTTGAACCATTCCTGTGACACTAGTTATAGATTCGGATGCTTCACTTCAGGTTTAATGTATCCCTCTAACCATCTTATTGACGATGAAACACAGATATTGCATCGGAATTAAATAGAAAAGGCACAATGCCGACTTAAGTACAAGACGACTGACTTTTCTAACTGTCTATGTTTTGAACCATTCCTGTGACACTAGTTATAGATTTCGATGCTTCACTTACGGATTACTGTATCCCTTGGACCTTCTTATTGCCGATGAAACACAGAAATTGCATCGGAATTAAATACAAAAGGCACAATGCCGACTTAAGCACAAGAAGACTGACTCTTCCTACTGTCTATGTTTTGAACCATTCCTGTGACACTGGTTATAGATTCCGATGCTTCACTTCTAGTTTACTGTATCCTTTGCATCTTCTTATTGACGATGAAACACAGAAATTACATCGGAATTAAATACAAAAGGCACAATGCCGTCTTAAGTACATGAAGACCGACTCTTCCTACTGACTATGTTTTGAACCATTCCTGTGACACTAGTTATTGGTTCCGATGCTTCACTTGAGGTTTACTGTATCCCTTGGACCTTCTTATTGACGATGAAACACAGAAATTGCATCGGAATTAAATACAAAAGGCACAATGCCGACTTAAGTACAAGAAGGCTGACTCTTCTTACTGACTATGCTTTGAACCATTCCTGTAACACTAGTTATAGATTTCGATGTTCACTTCAGGTTTATTGTATCCCTCTGGTTTCTTATTGACGATGAAACAAAGAAATTGCATCGGAATTAAATACATAAGGCACAATGCCGACTAAACTACAAGAAGACTGACTCTTCTTACTGACTATGTTTTGAACCATTCGTGTGACACTAGTTATAGATTCCGATGCTTCACTCCAGGTTTACTGTATCCCTCTGACCTACTTATTAACGATGGAACACAGAAATTGCATCGGAATTAAATTCAAAAGGCACAATGCCGAGTTAAGTACTAGAAGATTGAGTCTTCCTACTGTCTATGTTTTGAACCATTCCTGTGACACTACATATAGATTCCGATGCTTCAATTCAGGTCTACTGTATCCCTTGGACCTTCTTATAGACGATGAAACACAGAAATTGCATCGGAATTAAATACAAAAGGCACAATGCCGACTTAAGTACAAGAAGACTGACTCTTCTTACAGTCTATGTTTAAAACCATTCCTGTGACACTAGTTTAAGATTCCCACAGAAATTGCATCGGAATTAATTACAAAAGGCACAATGCCGACTTAAGTACAAGAAGACTGACTCTTCTTACTGACTATGTTTTGAACCATTCCTGTGACACTAGTTATAGATTCCGATGCTTCACTTCAGGTTTACTGTATCCCTTGGACCTTCTTATTGACGATGAAACACTGAAATTGCATCGGAATTAAATACAAAAGGCACAATGCCGACTTATCTACAAGAAGACTGACTCTTCTTACTGTCTATGCTTTGAACCATACCTGTGACACTAGTTATAGATTCTGATGCTTCACTTCCGGTTTACTGTTTCCCTTGGACCTTCTTATTGACGATGAAACACAGAAATTGCATCGGAATTAAATACAAAAGCCACAATACCAACTTAAGTACAGGAAGACTGACTCTTCTTACTGTCTATGATTTGAACCATTCCTGTGATACTAGTTATAGATTCCGATGCTTCACTTCAGGTTTTCTGTATCCCTTGGACCTTCTTATTGACGATGAAATACAGAAATTGCATCGGAATTAAACACAAAAGGCACAATGCCGACTTAAGTACAAAAAGACTGACTCTTCATACTGACTATGTTTTGAACCATTCCTGTGACACTAGTTATAGATTCCGATGCTCACTTCAGGTTTACTGTATCCCTCTGACCATCTTATTGACGATGAAACACAGAAATTGCATCGGAATTAAATACGAAATGCACAATGCCGACTTAAGTACAAGAAGACTGACTCTTTTTACTGACTATGTTTTGAACCATTCCTGTGACACTAGTTATAGATTCGGATGCTTCACTTCAGGTTTACTGTATCCCTCTGACCATCTTATTGACGATGAAACACAGAAATTGCATCGGAATTAAATAGAAAAGGCACAATGCCGACTTAAGTACAAGACGACTGACTTTTCTAACTGTCTATGTTTTGAACCATTCCTGTGACACTAGTTATAGATTCCGATGCTTCACTTAAGGATTACTGTATCCCTTGGACCTTCTTATTGACGATGAAACACAGAAACTGCATCGGAATTAAATACAAGAGGCACAATGCCGACTTAAGTACATGGAGACCGACTCTTCCTACTGACTATGATTTGACTCATTCCTGTGACACTAGTTATTGGTTCCGATGCTTCACTTGAGGTTTACTGTATCCTTTGGACCTTCTTATTGACGATGAAACACAGAAATTGCATCGGAATTAAATACAAAAGGCACAATGCCGACTTAAGTACAAGAAGACTTACTCTTATTACTGTCTATGTTTTGAACCATTCCTGCGACACTAGTTATAGATTCCGATGCTTCACTCAAGGTTTACTGTATCTCTTGGACCTTGTTATTGACGATGAAACACAGAAATTGCATCGGAATTAAATAGAAAAGGCACAATGCCGACTTAAGTACAAGAAGGCTGACTCTTCTTACTGACTATGCTTTGAACCACTCCTGTGACACTAGTTATAGATTTCGATGCTTCACTTAAGGATTACTGTATCCCTTGGACCTTCTTATTGACGATGAAACACAGAAATTGCATCGGAATTAAATACAAAAGGCACAATGCCGACTAAACTACAAGAAGACTGACTCTTCCTACTGTCTATGTTTTGAACCATTCCTGTGACACTGGTTATAGATTCCGATGCTTCACTTCAAGTTTACTGTATCCCTTGCATCCTCTTATTGACGATGAAACACAGAAATTGCATCAAAATTAAATACAAATGGCACAATGCCGACGTAAGTACATGAAGACCGACTCTTCCTACTGACTTCGATTTGAACCATTCCTGTGACACTAGTTATTGGTTCCGATGCTTCACTTGAGGTTTGCTGTATCCTTTGGACCGTCTTATTGACGATGAAACACAGAAATTGCATCGGAATTAAATACAAAAGGCACAATGCCGACTTAAGTACAAGAAGACTGACTCTTCTTACTGTCTATGTTTTGAACCATTCCTGCGACACTAGTTATAGATTCCGATGCTTCACTCCAGGTTTACTGTATCCCTTGGACCTTGTTATTGACGATGAAAAACAGAAATTGCATCGGAATTAAATAGAAAAGGCACAATGCCGACTTAAGTACAAGAAGGCTGACTCTTCTTACTGTCTATGCTTTGAACCATTCCTGTGACACTAGTTATAGATTTCGATGCTTCACTTCAGGTTTATTGTATCCCACTGCGCTTCTTATTGACGATGAAACACAGAAATTGCATCGGAATTAAATACAAAAGGCACAATGCCGACTAAACTACAAGAAGACTGACTCTTCTTTCTGACTATGTTTTGAACCATTCGTGTGACACTAGTTATAGATTCCGATGCTTCACTCCAGGTTTACTGTATCCCTCTGACCTTCTTATTAACGATGGAACACAGAAATTGCATCGGAATTAAATTCAAAAGGCACAATGCCGACTTAAGTAGTAGAAGATTGAGTCTTCCTACTGTCTATGTTTTGAACCATTCCTGTGACACTACATATAGATTCCGATGCTTCAATTCAGGTCTACTGTATCCCTTGGACCTTCTTATAGACGATGAAACACAGAAATTGCATCGGAATTAAATACAAGAGGCACAATGCCGACTTAAGTACAAGAAGACTGACTCTTCATACAGTCTATGTTTAAAACCATTCCTGTGACACTAGTTTAAGATTCCCACAGAAATTGCATCGGAATTAATTACAAAAGGCACAATGCCGACTTAAGTATACGAAGACTGACTCTTCTTACTGACTATGTTTTGAACCATTCCTGTGACACTAGTTATAGATTCCGATGCTTCACTTCCGGTTTACTGTTTCCCTTGGACCTTCTTATTGACGATGAAACACAGAAATTGCATCGGAATTAAATACAAAAGCCACAATACCAACTTAAGTACATGAAGACTGACTCTTCTTACTGACTATGATTTGAACCATTCCTGTGATACTAGTTATAGATTCCGATGCTTCACTTCAGGTTTTCTGTATCCCTTGGACCTTCTTATTGACGATGAAATACAGAAATTGCATCGGAATTAAACACAAAAGGCACAATGCCGACTTAAGTACAAAAAGACTGACTCTTCATACTGACTATGTTTTGAACCATTCCTGTGACACTAGTTATAGATTCCTATGCTCACTTCAGGTTTACTGTATCCCTCTGACCATCTTATTGACGATGAAACACAGAAATTGCATCGGAATTAAATACAAAATGCACAATGCCGACTTAAGTACAAGAAGACTGACTCTTATTACTAACTATGGTTTGAACCATTCCTGTGACACTAGTTATAGATTCGGATGATTCACTTCAGGTTTACTGTATCCCTCTGACCATCTTATTGACGATGAAACACAGAAATTGCATCGGAATTAAATAGAAAAGGCACAATGCCGACTTAAGTACAAGACGACTGACTTTTCTAACTGTCTATGTTTTGAACCATTCCTGTGACACTAGTTATAGATTCCGATGCTTCACTTAAGGATTCATGTATCCCTTGGACCTTCTTATTGACGATGAAACACAGAAATTGCATCGGAATTAAATACAAAAGGCACAATGCCGACTTAAGTACATGAAGACCGACTCTTCCTACTGACTATGTTTTGAACCATTCCTGTGACACTAGTTATTGGTTCCGATGCTTCACTTGAGGTTTACTGTATCCTTTGGACCTTCTTATTGACGATGAAACACAGAAATTGCATCGGAATTAAATACAAAAGGCACAATGCCGTCTTAAGTACATGAAGACCGACTCTTCTTACTGTCTATGTTTTGAACCATTCCTGCGACACTAGTTATAGATTCCGATGCTTCACTCCAGGTTTACTGTATCCCTTGGACCTTGTTATTGACGATGAAACACAGAAATTGCATCGGAATTAAATAGAAAAGGCACAATGCCGACTTAAGTACAAGAAGGCTGACTCTTCTTACTGACTACGCTTTGAACCACTCCTGTGACACTAGTTATAGATTTCGATGCTTCACTTAAGGATTACTGTACACCCCTTGGACCTTCTTATTGACGATGAAACACAGAAATTGCATCGGAATTAAATACAAATGGCACTATGCCGACTTAAGCACAAGAAGACTGACTCTTCGTACTGTCTATGTTTTGAACCATTCCTGTGACACTAGTTCTAGATTCCGATGCTTCACTTCAAGTTTACTGTATCCCTTGCATCTTCTTATTGACGATGAAACACAGAAATTGCATCGGAATTAAATACAAAAGGCACAATGCCGACTTAAGTACATGAAGACCGACTCTTCCTACTGACTATTTTTGAACCATTCCTGTGACACTAGTTATTGGTTCCGATGCTTCACTTGAGGTTTACTGTATCCTTTGGACCTTCTTATTGACGATGAAACACAGAAATTGCATCGGAATTAAATACAAAAGGCACAATGCCGACTTAAGTACAAGAAGGCTGACTCTTCTTACTGACTATGCTTTGAACCATTCCTGTGACACTAGTTATAGATTTCGATGCTTCACTTCAGGTTTATTGTATCCCTCTGCGCTTCTTATTGACGATGAAACACAGAAATTGCATCGGAATTAAATACAAAAGGCACAATGCCGACTAAACTACAAGAAGACTGACTCTTCTTACTGACTATGTTTTGAACCATTCGTGTGACACTAGTTATAGATTCCGATGCTTCACTCCAGGTTTACTGTATCCCTCTGACCTTCTTATTAACGATGGAACACAGAAATTGCATCGGAATTAAATTCAAAAGGCACAATGCCGACTTAAGTACTAGAAGATTGAGTCTTCCTACTGTCTATGTTTTGAACCATTCCTGTGACACTACATATAGATTCCGATGCTTCAATTCAGGTCTACTGTATCCCTTGGACCTTCTTATAGACGATGAAACACAGAAATTGCATCGGCATTAAATACAAAAGGCACAATGCCGACTTAAGTACAAGAAGACTGACTCTTCTTACACTCTATGTTTAAAACCATTCCTGTGACACTAGTTTAAGATTCCCACAGAAATTGCATCGGAATTAATTACAAAAGGCACAATGCCAACTTAAGTACATGAAGACTGACTCTTCTTACTGTCTATGATTAGAACCATTCCTGTGATACTAGTTATAGATTCCGATGCTTCACTTCAGGTTTTCTGTATCCCTTGGACCTTCTTATTGACGATGAAATACAGAAATTGCATCGGAATTAAACACAAAAGGCACAATGCCGACTTAAGTACAAAAAGACTGACTCTTCATACTGGCTATGTTTTGAACCATTCCTGTGACACTAGTTTTAGATTCCGATGCACACTTCAGGTTTACTGTATCCCTCTGACCATCTTATTGACGATGAAACACACAAATTGCATCGGAATTAAATACAAAAAGCACAATGCCGACTTAAGTACAAGAAGACTGACTTTTTTTACTGACTATGTTTTGATAAATTCCTGTGACACTAGTTATAGATTCGGATGCTTCACTTCAGGTTTACTGTATCCCTCTGACCATCTTATTGACGATGAAACACAGAAATTGCATCGGAATTAAATAGAAAAGGCACAATGCCGACTTAAGTACAAGACGACTGACTTTTCTAACTGTCTATGTTTTGAACCATTCCTGTGACACTAGTTATAGATTCCGATGCTTCACTTAAGGATTACTGTATCCCTTGGACCTTCTTATTGACGATGAAACACAGAAATTGCATCGGAATAAATACAAAAGGCACAATGCCGACTTAAGTACAAGAAGACTGACTCTTCTTACTGACTATGTTTTGAACCATTCCTGTGACACTAGTTATTGGTTCCGATGCTTCACTTGAGGTTTACTGTATCCTTTGGACCTTCTTATTGACGATGAAACACAGAAATTGCATCGGAATTAAATACAAAAGGCACAATGCCGACTTAAGTACAAGAAGACTGACTCTTCTTACTGTCAATGTTTTGAACCATTCCTGCGACACTAGTTATAGATTCCGATGCTTCACTCCAGGTTTACTGTATCCCTAGGACCTTGTTATTGACGATGAAACACAGAAATTGCATCGGAATTAAATAGAAAAGGCACAATGCCGACTTAAGTACAAGAAGGCTGACTCTTCTTACTGACTATGCTTTGAACCACTCCTGTGACACTAGTTATAGATTTCGATGCTTCACTTCAGGTTTATTGTATCCCTCTGACCTTCTTATTGATGATGAAACACAGAAATGGCATCGGAATTAAATAGAAAAGGCACAATGTCGACTTAAGTACAAGAAGTCTGACTCTTCTCAATGTCTATGTTTTGAACCGTTCCTGTGACACTAGTTATAGATTCCGATGCTTCACTCCAAGTTTACTGTATCCCTTGGACCTTCTTATTGACGATGAAACACAGAAATTGCATCGGAATTAAATAGAAAAGGCACAATGCCGACTTACGTAAAAGAAGACTGACTCTTCTTACTGACAATGTTCTGAACGATTCCTGTGACACTAGTTATACATTCCGATGCTTCACTTCAGGTTTACTATATCCCTTGGACCTTCTTATTGACGATGAAACACAGAAATAGCATCGGAATTAAATACAAAAACCACAATACCGACTTAAGTACAAGAAGACTGACTCTTCTTACTGTCTATGTTTTGAACCATTCCTGTGACTCTAGTTATAGATTCCGATGCTTCACTTCACGTGCACTGTATCCCTTGGACCTTCTTATTGACGATGAAACACAGAAATTGCATCGGAATTGAATAGAAAAGGCACAATGCCGACGTAAGTACAAGAAGACTGACTCTTCCTACTGTCTATGTTTTCAACCATTCCTATGACACTAGTTATAGATTCCGATGGTTCACTTCAGGTTTACTGTATCCCTCTGACCTTATTGCCGAAGATACAAAGAAATTGCATCTGTATTAATTACAAAAGGCACAATGCCGACTTAACTACAAGAAGACTGACTCTTCTTACTGACTATGTCTGAACCACTCTTGTGACACTAGTTATAGATTCCGATGCTTCACTTCTGGTTTACTGTATCCCTTGGATCTTCTTATTGACGATGAAACACAGACATTGCATCGGAAATAAATACAAAAGCCACAATACCGACTCAAGTACAAGAAGACCGACTCATCTTACTGTCTATGTTTTGAACCATTCCTGTGACACTAGTTATAGATTCCGATGCTTCACTTCACGTGCACTGTATCCCTTGGACCTTCTTATTGACGATGAAACACAGAAATTGCATCGGAATTAAATTGAAAAGGCACAATGCCGACTTAAGTAAAAGAAGACTGACTCTTCCTACTGTAAATGTTTTGAACCATTCCTGTGACACTAGTTATAGATTCCGATGCTTCAGTTCAGGTTGACTGTATCCCTCTGCTCCTCTTATTGATGATGAAACACAGTAATTGCATCGGAATTAAATACAAAGGCACAATGCGACTTATGTACAAGGAGACTGACTCTTCCTACTGTCTATGTTTTGAACTATTCCTGTAACACTAGTTTTGGATTCCGATGCTTCACTTAAGGTTTACTGTATCCCTTGTACCTTCTTATTGACGATGAAACACAGAAATTGCATCGGAATTAAATACAAAAGGCACAATGCCGACTTAAGTACAAGAAGACTGACTCTTCCCACTGTCTATGTTTTGAACCATTCCTGTGACACTAGTTATAGATTCCGATGATTCACTTCAGGTTTTCTGTATCCCTTGGACCTTCTTATTGACGATGAAACACAGAAATTGCATCGGAATGAAATACAAAAGGCACAATGCCGACTTAAGTACAAAAAGACTGACTCTTCCTACTGTCTATGTTTTGTACCATTCCTGTGACACTAGTTATAGATTCCGATGCTTCACTCCAGGTTTAATGTATCCCTTGGACCTTGTTACTAACGATGAAACACAGAAATTGCATCGGAATTAAATACAAAAGGCACAATGCCGACTTAAGTACAAGAAGACTGACTCTTCTTACTGTCTATGTTTTGAACCATTCCTGCGACACTAGTTATAGATTCCGATGCTTCACTCCAGGTTTACTGTATCCCTAGGACCTTGTTATTGACGATGAAACACAGAAATTGCATCGGAATTAAATAGAAAAGGCACAATGCCGACTTAAGTACAAGAAGGCTGACTCTTCTTACTGACTATGCTTTGAACCACTCCTGTGACACTAGTTATAGATTTCGATGCTTCACTTCAGGTTTATTGTATCCCTCTGACCTTCTTATTGATGATGAAACACAGAAATGGCATCGGAATTAAATAGAAAAGGCACAATGTCGACTTAAGTACAAGAAGTCTGACTCTTCTCACTGTCTATGTTTTGAACCGTTCCTGTGACACTAGTTAAAGATTCCGATGCTTCACTCCAAGTTTACTGTATCCCTTGGACCTTCTTATTGACGATGAAACACAGAAATTGCATCGGAATTAAATAGAAAAGGCACAATGCCGACTTACGTAAAAGAAGACTGACTCTTCTTACTGACAATGTTCTGAACGATTCCTGTGACACTAGTTATACATTCCGATGCTTCACTTCAGGTTTACTATATCCCTTGGACCTTCTTATTGACGATGAAACACAGAAATAGCATCGGAATTAAATACAAAAACCACAATACCGACTTAAGTACAAGAAGACTGACTCTTCTTACTGTCTATGTTTTGAACCATTCCTGTGACTCTAGTTATAGATTCCGATGCTTCACTTCACGTGCACTGTATCCCTTGGACCTTCTTATTGACGATGAAACACAGAAATTGCATCGGAATTGAATAGAAAAGGCACAATGCCGACGTAAGTACAAGAAGACTGACTCTTCCTACTGTCTATGTTTTCAACCATTCCTATGACACTAGTTATAGATTCCGATGGTTCACTTCAGGTTTACTGTATCCCTCTGACCTTATTGCCGAAGATACAAAGAAATTGCATCTGTATTAATTACAAAAGGCACAATGCCGACTTAACTACAAGAAGACTGACTCTTCTTACTGACTATGTCTGAACCACTCTTGTGACACTAGTTATAGATTCCGATGCTTCACTTCTGGTTTACTGTATCCCTTGGATCTTCTTATTGACGATGAAACACAGACATTGCATCGGAAATAAATACAAAAGCCACAATACCGACTCAAGTACAAGAAGACTGACTCATCTTACTGTCTATGTTTTGAACCATTCCTGTGACACTAGTTATAGATTCCGATGCTTCACTTCACGTGCACTGTATCCCTTGGACCTTCTTATTGACGATGAAACACAGAAATTGCATCGGAATTAAATTGAAAAGGCACAATGCCGACTTAAGTACAAGAAGACTGACTCTTCCTACTGTAAATGTTTTGAACCATTCCTGTGACACTAGTTATAGATTCCGATGCTTCAGTTCAGGTTGACTGTATCCCTCTGCTCTTCTTATTGATGATGAAACACAGTAATTGCATCGGAATTAAATACAAAGGCACAATGCGACTTATGTACAAGGAGACTGACTCTTCCTACTGTCTATGTTTTGAACTATTCCTGTGACACTAGTTTTGGATTCCGATGCTTCACTTAAGGTTTACTGTATCCCTTGTACCTTCTTATTGACGATGAAACACAGAAATTGCATCGGAATTAAATACAAAAGGCACAATGCCGACTTAAGTACAAGAAGACTGACTCTTCCCACTGTCTATGTTTTGAACCATTCCTGTGACACTAGTTATAGATTCCGATGATTCACTTCAGGTTTTCTGTATCCCTTGGACCTTCTTATTGACGATGAAACACAGAAATTGCATCGGAATGAAATACAAAAGGCACAATGCCGACTTAAGTACAAAAAGACTGACTCTTCCTACTGTCTATGTTTTGAACCATTCCTGTGACACTAGTTATAGATTCCGATGCTTCACTCCAGGTTTAATGTATCCCTTGGACCTTGTTACTAACGATGAAACACAGAAATTGCATCGGAATTAAATAGAAAAGGCACAATGCCGACTTAAGTACAAGAAGGCTGACTCTTCTTACTGACTATGTTTTGAACCATTCCTGTGACACTAGTTATAGATTCCGATGCTTCACTTCAGGTTTACTGTATCCCTCGGACCTTCTTATTGACGATGAAACACAGAAATTGCATCGGAATTAAATACAAAAGGCACAATGCCGAGTTAAGTACAAGAAGACTGACTCTTCCTACTGTCAATGTTTTGAACCTTTCCTGTGACACTAGTTATAGATTCCATTGCTTCACTTCAGGTTTACTGTATCCCTCTGATCTTCTTATTGACGATGAAACACAGAGATTGCATCGGAATTAAATACAAAATGCACAATGCCGGCTTAAGTACAAGAAGACTGACTCTTTTTACTGACTATGTTTTGAAACATTCCTGTGACAGTAGTTACAGATTCCGATGCTTCACTTAAGGATTACTGTATCCCTTGGACCTTCTTATTGACGATGAAACACAGAAATTGCATCGGAATTAAATACAAAAGGCTCAATGCCGACTTATGTACAAGAAGACTGACTAATCCTACTGTCTATGTTTTCAACCATTCCTATGACACTAGTTATAGATTCCGATGCTTCACTTCAGGTTTACTGTATCCCTCTGACCTTCTTATTGACGATGAAACACAGAAATTGCATCGGAATTAAATACTAAAGGCACAATGCCGACTTAACTACAAGAAGACTGACTCTTCTTACTGACTATGTTTTGAACCATTCTTGTGACACTAGTTATAGATTCCGATGCTTCACTCCAGGTTTACTGTATCCCTTGGACATTCTTGTTAACGATGAGACACAGAAATTGCATCGGAATTAAATACAAAAGGCACAATGCCGACTTTAGTTCAAGAAGACTGACTCTTCTTACTGTCTTTGTTTTGAACCATTCCTGTGACTCTAGTTATAGATTCTGATGCTTCACTTCAGGTTTACTGTATCCCTCTGACCTTCTTATTGACGATGAAACACAGAAATTGCATAGAAATTAAATACAAAAGGCACAATGCCGACTTAAGTACAAGTAGACTGACTCTTCTTACTGACTATGTTTTGAACCATTCCTGTGACACTAGTTATAGATTCCGATGCTTCACTTCTGGTTTACTGTATCCCTTGGATCTTCTTATTGACGATGAAACACAGAAATTGCTTCGGAATTAAATACAAAAGCAACAATACCGATTCAAGTACAAGAAGACTGACTCATCTGACTGTCTTTGTTTTGAACCATTCCTGTGACACTAGTTATAGATTCCGATGCTTCACTTCACGTGCACTGTATCCCTTGGACCTTCTTATTGACGATGAAACACAGAAATTGCATCGGAATTAAATTAAAAAGGCACAATGCCGACTTAAGTACAAGAAGACTGACACTTCCTACTGTAAATGTTTTGAACCATTCCTGTGACACTAGTTATAGACTCCGATGCTTCAGTTCAGGTTTACTGTATCCCTCTGATCCTCTTATTGACGATGAAACACAGAAATTGCATCGGAATTAAATACAAAGGCACAATGCGACTTATGTACATGGAGACTGACTCTTCCTACTGTCTATGTTTTGAACTATTCCTGTGACACTAGTTTTGGATTCCGATGCTTCACTTAAGGTTTACTGTATCCCTTGGACCTTCTTATTGACGATGAAACACAGAAATTGCATCGGAATTAAATACAAAAGGCACAATGCCGACTTAAGTACAAGAAGACTGACTCTTCCCACTGTCTATGTTTTGAACTATTCCTGTGACACTAGTTTTGGATTCCGATGCTTCACTTAAGGTTTACTGTATCCCTTGTACCTTCTTATTGACGATGAAACACAGAAATTGCATCGGAATTAAATACAAAAGGCACAATGCCGACTTAAGTACAAGAAGACTGACTCTTCCCACTGTCTATGTTTTGAACCATCCCTGTGACACTAGTTACAGATTCCGATGATTCACTTCAGGTTTTCTGTATCCCTTGGACCTTCATATTGACGATGAAACACAGAAATTGCATCGGAATGAAGTACAAAAGGCACAATGCCGACTTAAGTACAAGAAGACTGACTCTTCCTACTGTCTATGTTTTGAACCATTCCTGTGACACTAGTTATAGATTCCGATGCTTCACTCCAGGTTTAATGTATCCCTTGGACCTTGTTACTAAAGATGAAACACAGAAATTGCATCGGAATTAAATAGAAAAGGCACAATGCCGACTTAAGTACAAGAAGGCTGACTCTTCTTACTGACTATGTTTTGAACCATTCCTGTGACACTAGTTATAGATTCCGATGCTTCACTTCAGGTTTACTGTATCCCTCGGACCTTCTTATTGACGATGAAACACAGAAATTGCATCGGAATTAAATACAAAAGGCACAATGCCGAGTTAAGTACAAGAAGACTGACTCTTCCTACTGTCAATGTTTTGAACCATTCCTGTGACACTAGTTATAGATTCCATTGCTTCACTTCAGGTTTACTGTATCCCTCTGATCTTCTTATTGACGATGAAACACAGAAATTGCATCGGAATTAAATAGAAAAGCCACAATGCCGACTTAAGTACAAGACGACTGACTTTTCTATCTGTCTATGTTTTGAACCATTCCTGTGACACTAGTTACAGATTCCGATGCTTCACTTAAGGATTACTGTATCCCTTGGACCTTCTTATTGACGATGAAACACAGAAATTGCATCGGAATTAAATACAAAAGGCTCAATGCCGACTTATGTACAAGAAGACTGACTCTTCCTACTGTCTATGTTTTCAACCATTCCTATGACACTAGTTATAGATTCCGATGCTTCACTTCAGGTTTACTGTATCCCTCTGACCTTCTTATTGACGATGAAACACAGAAATTGCATCGGAATTAAATACTAAAGGCACAATGCCGACTTAACTACAAGAAGACTGACTTTTCTTACTGACTATGTTTTGAACCATTCTTGTGACACTAGTTATAGATTCCGATGCTTCACTCCAGGTTTACTGTATCCCTTGGACATTCTTATTGACGATGAGACACAGAAATTGCATCGGAATTATATACAAAAGGCACAATGCCGACTTTAGTTCAAGAAGACTGACTCTTCTTACTGTCTTTGTTTTGAACCATTCCTGTGACTCTAGTTATAGATTCTGATGCTTCACTTCAGGTTTACTGTATCCCTCTGACCTTCTTATTGACGATGAAACACAGAAATTGCATAGAAATTAAATACAAAAGGCACAATGCCGACTTAAGTACAAGTAGACTGACTCTTCTTACTGACTATGTTTTGAACCATTCCTGTGACACTAGTTATAGATTCCGATACTTCACTTCTGGTTTACTGTATCCCTTGGATCTTCTTATTGACGATGAAACACAGAAATTGCTTCGGAATTAAATACAAAAGCCACAATACCGACTCAAGTACAAGAAGACTGACTCATCTTACTGTCTTTGTTTTGAACCATTCCTGTGACACTAGTTATAGATTCCGATGCTTCACTTCACGTGCACTGTATCCCTGGGACCTTCTTATTGACGGTGAAACACAGAAATTGCATCGGAATTAAATACAAAAGGCACAATGCCGACTTAAGTACAAGATGACTGACTCTTCCTACTGTCTATGTTTTGAACCATTCCTGTGACACTAGTTAGAGATTCCGATGCTTCACTCCAGGTTTAATGTATCCCTTGGACCTTGTTACTGACGATGAAACACAGAAATTACATCGGAATTAAATAGAAAAGGCACAATGCCGACTTAAGTACAAGAAGGCTGACTCTTCTTACTGACTATGTTTTGAACCATTCCTGTGACACTAGTTATAGATTCCGATGCTTCACTTCAGGTTTACTGTATCTCTCGGACCTTCTTAATGACGATGAAACACAGAAATTGCATCGGAATTAAATACAAAAGGCACAATGCCGAGTTAAGTACAAGAAGACTGACTCTTCCTACTGTCAATGTTTTGAACCATTCCTTTGACACTAGTTATAGATTCCATTGCTTCACTTCAGGTTTACAGTATCCCTCTGATCTTCTTATTGACGATGAAACACAGAAATTGCATCGGAATTAAATACAAAAGGCTCAATGCCGACTTAAGTACATGAAGACTGACTCTTCTTACTATCTATGGTTTGAACCATTCCTGTGACACTAGTTATGGATTCCGATGCCTCACTTCAGGTTTTCTGTATCCCTTGGACCTTCTTATTGACGATGAAATACAGAAATTGCATCGGAATTAAATACAAAAGGCACAATGCCGACTTAAGTACAAGAAGACTGACTCTTCATACTGACTATGTTTTGAGCCATTCCTGTGACACTAGTTATAGATTCCGATGCTCACTTTAGGTTTACTGTATCCCTCTGACCATCTTATTGACGATGAAACACAGAAATTGCATCGGAATTAAATACAAAATGCACAATGCCGACTTAAGTACAAGAAGACTGACTCTTTTTACTGACTATGTTTTGAACCATTCCTGTGACACTAGTTATAGATTCGGATGCTTCACTTCAGGTTTACTGTATCCCTCTGTCCATCTTATTGACGATGAAACACAGAAATTGCATCGGAATTAAATAGAAAAGGCACAATACCAACTTAAGTACAAGACGACTGACTTTTCTAACTGTCTATGTTTTGAACCATTCCTGTGACACTAGTTATAGATTCCAATGCTTCACTTAAGGATTACTGTATCCCTTGGACCTTCTTCTTGACGATGAAACACAGAAATTGCATCGGATTTAAATAGAAAAGGCACAATGCCGACTTAAGTACAAGAAGACTGACTCTTCCTACCGTCTATGTTTTGAACCATTCCTGTGACACTAGATATAGATTCCGATGCTTCACTTCAAGTTTACTGTATCCCTTGCATCTTCTTATTGACGATGAAACACCGAAATTGCATCGGAATTAAATACAAAAGGCACTATGCCGACTTAAGTACATGAAGACCGACTCTTCCTACTGACTATGTTTTGAACCATTCCTGTGACACTAATTATTGGTTCCGATGCTTCACTTGAGGTTTACTGTATCCTTTGGACCTTCTTATTGACGATGAAACACAGAAATTGCATCGGAATTAAATACAAAAGGCACAATGCCGCCTTAAGTACAAGAAGACTGACTCTTTTTACTGTCTATGTTTTGAACCATTCCTGCGACACTAGTTATAGATTCCGATGCTTCACTCCAGGTTTACTGTATCCCTTGGACCTTGTTATTGACGATGAAACACAGAAATTGCTTCGGAATTAAATAGAAAAGGCACACTGCCGACTTAAGTACAAGAAGGCTGACTCTTCTTACTGACTATGCTTTGAACCATTCCTGTGACACTAGTTATAGATTTCGATGCTTCACTCCAGCTTTATTGTATCCCTCTGACCTTCTTATTGACGATCAAACACAGAAATTGCATCGGAATTAAATAGAAAAGGCACAATGTCGACTTAAGTACAAGAAGTATGACTCTTCTCACTGTCTATGTTTTGAACCGTTCCTGTGACACTAGTTATAGATTCCGATGATTCACTTCAGGTTTTCTGTATCCCTTGTACCTTCTTATTGACGATGAAACACAGAAATTGCATCGGAATTAAATAGAAAAGGCACAATGCCGACTTAAGTAAAAGAAGACTGACTCTTCTTACTGACAATGTTCTGAACCATTCCTGTGACACTAGTTATAGATTCCAATGCTTCACTTCAGGTTTTCTGTATCCCTTGGACCTTCTTATTGACGATGAAATACAGAAATTGCATCGGAATTAAATACAAAAGGCACAATGCCGACTTAAGTACAAAAAGACTGACTCTTCATACTGACTATGTTTTGAACCATTCCTGTGACACTAGTTATAGATTCCGATGCTCACTTCAGGTTTACTGTATCCCACTGACCATGTTATTGACGATGAAACACAGAAATTGCATCGGAATTAAATACAAAATGCACAATGCCGACTTAAGTACAAGAAGACTGACTCTTTTTACTGACTATGTTTTGAACCATTCCTGTGACACTAGTTATAGATTCGGATGCTTCACTTCAGGTTTACTGTATCCCTCTGTCCATCTTATTGACGATGAAACACAGAAATTGCATCGGAATTAAATAGAAAAGGCACAATGCCGACTTAAGTACAAGACGACTGACTTTTCTAACTGTCTATGTTTTGAACCATTCCTGTGACACTAGTTATAGATTCCGATGCTTCACTTAAGGATTACTGTATCCCTTGGACCTTCTTATTGACGATAAAACATAGAAATTGCATCGGAATTAAATACAAAAGGCACAATGCCGACTTAAGTCCAAGAAGACTGACTCTTCCTACCGTCTATGTTTTGAACCATTCCTGTGACACTAGTTATAGATTCCGATGCTTCACTTCAAGTTTACTGTATCCCTCTTATCTTCTTATTGACGATGAAACACAGAAATTGCATCGGAATTAAATACAAAAGCCACAATACCGACTTAAGTACAAGAAGACTGACTCTTCTTACTGTCTATGTTTTGAACCATTCCTGTGACTCTAGTTATAGATTCCGATGCTTCACTTCACGTGCACTGTATCCCTTGGACCTTCTTATTGACGATGAAACACAGAAATTGCATCGCAATTAAATAGAAAAGGCACAATGCCGACGTAAGTACAAGAAGACTGACTCTTCCTACTCAATATGTTTTGAACCATTCCTATGACACTAGTTATAGATTCCGATGTTTCACTTCAGGTTTAAGGTATCCCTCTGACCTAATTGCCGATGATACAAAGAAATTGCATCGGTATTAATTACAAAAGGCACAATGCCGACGTAAGTACAAGTAGACTGACTCTTCCTACTGTCTATGTTATGACCATTCCTGTGACACTAGTTATAGATTCCGATGCTGCACTTCAGGTTTACTGTATCCCTCTGACCTTCTTATTGACGATGAAACACAGAAATTGCATCGGAATTAAATACAAAAGGCACAATGCCGACTTAACTACAAGAAGACTGACTCTTCTTACTGACTATGTTTTGAACCATTCTTGTGACACTAGTTATAGATTCCGATGCTTCACTCCAGGTTTACTGTATCCCTTGGACATTCTTATTGACGATGAGACACAGAAATTGCTTCGGAATTAAATACAAAAGGCACAATGCCGACTTTAGTTCAAGAAGACTGACTCTTCTTACTGTCTTTGTTTTGAACCATTCCTGTGACTCTAGTTAAAGATTCTGATGCTTCACTTCAGGTTTACTGTATCCCTCTGACCTTCTTATTGACGATGAAACACAGAAATTGCATAGAAATTAAATACAAAAGGCACAATGCCGACTTAAGTACAAGTAGACTTTCTCCTCTTACTGACTATGTTTTGAACCATTCCTGTGACACTAGTTATAGATTCCGATGCTTCAGGTTTACTGTATCCCTTGGATCTTCTTATTGACGATGAAACACAGAAATTGCATCGGAATTAAATACAAAAGCCACAATACCGACTCAAGTACAAGAAGACTGACTCATCTTACTGTCTATGTTTTGAACCATTCCTGTGACACTAGATATAGATTCCGATGCTTCACTTCACGTGCACTGTATCCCTTGGACCTTCTTATTGACGATGAAACACAGAAATTGCATCGGAATTAAATAGAAAAGGCACAATGCCGACTTAAGTACAAGAAGACTGACTCTTCCTACTGTAAATGCTTTGAACCATTCCTGTGACACTAGTTATAGATTCCGATGCTTCAGTTCAGGTTTACTGTATCCCTCTGACCTTCTTATTGACGATGAAACACAGTAATTGTATCGGAATTAAATACAAAGGCACAATGCCGACTTAAGTACAAGAAGACTGACTCTTCCCACTGTCTATGTTTTGGACCATTCCTGTGACACTAGTTATAGATTCCGATGATTCACTTCAGGTTTTCTGTATCCCTTGGACCTTCTTATTGACGATGAAACACAGAAATTGCATCGGAATTAAATAGAAAAGGCACAATGCCGACTTAAGTTCAAGAAGGCTGACTCTTCTTACTGACTATGTTTTGAACCATTCCTGTGACACTAGTTATAGATTCCGATGCTTCACTTCAGGTTTATTGTATCCCTCTGACCTTCTTCTTGACGATGAAACACAGTAATTGCATCGGAATTAAATACAAAGGCACAATGCGACCTAAGTACAAGGAGACTGACTCTTCCTACTGTCTATGTTTTCAACCATTCCTTTGACACTAGTTTTGGATTCAGATGCTTCACTTAAGATTTACTGTATCCCTCGGACCTTCTTATTGACGATGAAACACCGAAATTGCATCGAAGTTAAATACAAAAGGCACAATGCCGACTTAAGTACAAGAACACTGACTCTTCCTACTGTCTATGTTTTGAACCATTCCAATGACACTAGTTATAGATTCCGATGCTTCACTTCAGGTTTACTGTATCCCTCTGACCTTATTGCCGATGAAACAAAGAAATTGCATCGGAATTAAATACTAAAGGCACAATGCCGACTTAAGTACAAGAAGACAGACTCTTCCTACTGTCTATGTTTTGACCATTCCTTTGACACTAGTTATAGATTCCGATGCTTCACTTCAGGTTTACTGTATCCCTCTAACCTTCTTATTGACAATGAAACAAAGAAATTGCATCGGAATTAAATCCAAAAGGCACAATGCCGACTTAAGTACAAGAAGACTGACTCTTCTTACTGTCTATGTTTTTAACCATTCCTGTGACTCTAGTTATAGATTCTGATGCTTCACTTCAGGTTTACTGTATCCCTCTGACCTTAGTGACGATGAAACACAGAAATTGCATCGAAGTTAAATACAAAAGGCACAATGCCGACTTAAGTACAAGAACACTGACTCTTCTTACTGTCTATGATTTGAACCATTTCTGTGACACTAGTTATAGATTCCGATGCTTCAATTCAGGTCTACTGTATCCCTTGGACCTTCTTATTGACGATGAAACACAGAAATTACATCGGAATTAAATACAAAAGGCACAATGCCTACTTAAGTACAAGAAGACTGACTCTTCTTACGGTCTATGTTTAGAACCATTCCTGTGACAATAGTTATTGATTCCGACGCTTCACTCCAGGTTTACTGTATCCCTCGGACCTTCGTATTGACGATGAAACACAGAAATTGCTTCGGAATTAAATACAAAAGGCACAATGCCGACTTAAGTACAAAAAGACTGACTCTTCCCACTGTCTATGTTTTGAACCATTCCTGTGACACTAGTTATAGATTCCGATGATTCACTTCAGGTTTTCTGTATCCCTTGGAACTTCTTATTGACGCTGAAACACAGAAATTGCATCGGAATTAAATACAAAAGGCCCAATGGCGACTTAAGTACAAGAAGACTGACTCTTCCCACTGTCTATGTTTTGACCATTCCTGTGACACTAGTTATAGATTCCGATGATTCACTCCAGGATTACTGTATCCCTTGGACCTTCTTATTGACGATGAAACACAGAAATTGCATCGGAATTAAATAGAAAAGACACAATGCCGACTTAAGTACAAGAAGACTGCCTCTTCTTACTGACAATGTTCTGAACGATTCCTGTGACACTAGTTATAGACTCCGATGCTTCACTTCAGGTTTACTGTATACCTTGGACCTTCTTATTGACGATGAAACACAGTAATTGCATCGGAATTAAATACAAAGGCACAATGCGACTTAAGTACAAGAATACTGACTCTTCCTACTGTCTATGTTTTGAACCATTCCTTTGACACTAGTTTTGGATTCCGATGCTTCACATAAGGTTTACTGTATCCCACGGACCTTCTTATTGACGATGAAACACAGAAATTGCATCGGAGCTAAATACAAAAGGCACAATGCCGACGTAAGTACAAGAAGTCTGACTCTTCCTACTGTCTATGTTTTGAACTATTCCTATGACACTAGTTATAGATTCCGATGCTTCACTTCAGGTTTACTGTATCCCTCTGACCTTATTGCCGATGAAAATAAGAAATTGCATCGGAATTAAATACAAAAGGCACAATGCCGACTTAAGTACAAGAAGACTGACTCTTCCTACTGTCTATGTTTTGACCGTTCCTGTGACACTAGTTATAGATTCCGATGCTTCACTTCAGGTTTACTGTATCCCTCCAACCTTCTTATTGACGATGAAACAAAGAAATTGCATCGGAATTAAATACAAAAGGCACAATGCCGACTTAACTACAAGAAGACTGACTCCTCATACTGACTATGTTTGAACCATTCTTGTGACACTAGTTATAGACTCCGATGGTTCACTCCAGGTTTACTGTATCCCTTGGACCTTCTTATTGACGTTGAAACACAGAAATTGCATCGGAATTAAATACAAAAGGCACAATTCCGACTTTAGTTCAAGAAGACTGACTCTTCTTACTGTCTATGTTTTTAACCATTCCTGTGACTCTAGTTATAGATTCTGATGCTTCACTTCAGGTTTACTGTATCCCTCTGACCTTAGTGACGATGAAACACAGAAATTGCATCGGAGTTAAATACAAAAGGCACAATGCCGGCTTAAGTAGAAGAACACTGACTCTTCCTACTGTCTATGTTTTGACCATTCCTGTGACACTAGTTATAGATTCCGATGCTTCACTTCAGGTTTACTGTATCCCTCTAACCTTCTTATTGACGATGAAACAAAGAAATTGCATCGGAATTAAATACAAAAGGCACAATGGCGACTTAAGTACAAGAAGACTGACTCTTCCTATTGTCTATGTTTTGAACCATTCCTGTGACACTAGTTATAGATTCCGATGCTTCACTCCAAATTTAATGTATCCCTTGGACCTTCTTATTGACGATGAAACACAGAATTTGCATCGGAATTAAATAGAAAAGGCACAATGCCGACTTAAGTACAAGAACGCTGACTCTTCTTACTGACTATGTTTTGAACCATTCCTGTGACACTAGTTATAGATTCCGATGCTTCACTTCAGGTTTATTGTATCCCTCTGACCTTCTTATTGACGATGAAACACAGTAATTGCATCGGAATTAAATACAAAGGCACAATGCGACTTAAGTACAAGGAGACTGACTCTTCCTACTGTCTATGTTTTGAACCATTCCTTTGACACTAGTTTTGGATTCAGATGCTTCACTTAAGATTTACTGTATCCCTCGGACCTTCTTATTGACGATGAAACACAGAAATTGCATCGGAATTAAATACAAAAGGGACAATGCCGACGTAAGTACAAGAAGACTGACTCTTCCTACTGTCTATGTTTTGAACCATTCCTATGACACTAGTTATAGAATCCGATGCTTCACTTCAGGTTTACTGTATCCCTCTAACCTTCTTATTGACGATGAAACAAAGAAATTGCATCGGAATTAAATACAAAAGGCACAATGCCGACTTAAGTACAAGAAGACTGACTCTTCCTACTGTCTATGTTTTGACCACTCCTGTGACACTAGTTATAGATTCCGATGCTTCACTTCAGGTTTACTGTATCCCTCTAACCTTCTTATTGACGATGAAACAAAGAAATTGCATCGGAATTAAATACAAAAGGCACAATGCCGACTTAAGTACAAGAAGACTGACTCTTCCTACTGTCTATGTTTTGACCATTCCTGTGACACTAGTTATAGATTCCGATGCTTCACTTCAGGTTTACTGTATCCCTCTAACCTTCTTATTGACGATGAAACAAAGAAATTGCATCGGAATTAAATACAAAAGGCACAATGCCGACTTAAGTACAAGAACACTGACTCTTCTTACTGTCTATGTTTTGAACCATTTCTGTGACACTAGTTATAGATTCCGATGCTTCAATTCTGGTCTACTGTATCCCTTGGACCTTCTTATTGACGATGAAACACAGAAATTACATCGGAATTAAATACAGAAGGCACAATGCCTACTTAAGTACAAGAAGACTGACTCTTCTTACTGTCTATGTTTAGAACCATTCCTGTGACAATAGTTATTGATTCCGACGCTTCACTCCAGGTTTACTGTATCCCTCGGACCTTCTTATTGACGATGAAACACAGAAATTGCTTCGGAATTAAATACAAAAGGCACAATGCCGACTTAAGTACAAAAAGACTGACTCTTCCCACTGTCTATGTTTTGAACCATTCCTGTGACACTAGTTATAGATTCCGATGATTCACTTCAGGTTTTCTGTATCCCTTGGACCTTCTTATTGACGCTGAAACACAGAAATTGCATCGGAATTAAATAAAAAAGGCCCAATGGCGACTTAAGTACAAGAAGACTGACTCTTCGCACTGTCTATGTTTTGACCATTCCTGTGACACTAGTTATAGATTCCGATGATTCACTTCAGGTTTTCTGTATCCCTTGGACCTTCTTATTGACGATGAAACACAGAAATTGCATCGGAATTAAATAGAAAAGGCACAATGCCGACTTAAGTACAAGAAGGCTGACTCTTCTTACTGACTATGTTTTGAACCATTCCTGTGACACTAGTTATAGGTTCCGATGCTTCACTTCAGGTTTATTGTATCCCTCTGACCTTCTTATTGACGATGAAACACAGTAATTGCATCGGAATTAAATACAAAGGCACAATGCGAGTTAAGTACAAGCAGACTGACTCTTCCTACTGTCTATGTTTGAACCATTCCTTTGACACTAGTTTTGGATTCCGATGCTTCACTTAAGATTTACTGTATCCCTCGGACCTTCTTATTGACGATGAAACACAGAAATTGCATCGGAATTAAATACAAAAGGCACAATGCCGACGTAAGTACAAGAAGACTGACTCTTCCTACTGTCTATGTTTTGAACCATTCCTATGACACTAGTTATAGATTCCGATGCTTCACTTCAGGTTTACTGTATCCCTCTGACCTTATTGCCGATGAAACAAAGAAATTGCATCGGAATTAAATACAAAAGGCACAATGCCGACTTAAGTACAAGAAGACTGAATCTTCCTACTGTCTATGTTTTCACCATTCCTGTGACACTAGTTATAGATTCCGATGCTTCACTTCAGGTTTACTGTATCCCGCTAACCTTCTTATTGACGATGAAACAAAGAAATTGCATCGGAATTAAATACAAAAGGCACAATGCCGACTTAAGTACAAGAAGACTGACTCATCTAACTGTCTATGTTTTTAACCATTCCTGTGACTCTAGTTATAGATTCTGATGCTTCACTTCAGGTTTACTGTATCCCTCTGACCTTAGTGTCGATGAAACACAGAAATTGCATCGAAGTTAAATACAAAAGGCACAATGCCGACTTAAGTACAAGAACACTGACTCTTCTTACTGTCTATGTTTTGAACCATTTCTGTGACACTAGTTATAGATTCCGATGCTTCAATTCAGGTCTACTGTATCCCTTGAACCTTCTTATTGACGATGAAACACAGAAATTAAATCGGAATTAAATACAAAAGGCACAATGCCTGCTTAAGTACAAGAAGACTGACTTTTCTTACTGTCTATGTTTAGAACCATTCCTGTGACAATAGTTATTGATTCCGACGCTTCACTCCAGGTTTACTGTATCCCTCGGACCTTCTTATTGACGATGAAACACAGAAATTGCTTCGGAATTAAATACAAAAGGCACAATGCCGACTTAAGTACAAAAAGACTGACTCTTCCCACTGTCCATGTTTTGAACCATTCCTGTGACACTAGTTATAGATTCCGATGATTCACTTCCGGTTTTCTGTATCCCTTGGACCTTCTTATTGACGCTGAAACACAGAAATTGCATCGGAATTAAATACAAAAGGCCCAATGGCGACTTAAGTACAAGAAGACTGACTCTTCCTACTGTCTATGTTTTGAACCATTCCTGTGACACTAGTTATAGATTCCGATGCTTCACTCCAGGTTTAATGTATCCCTTGGACCTTGTTACTGACGATGAAACACAGAAATTGCATCGGAATTAAATACAAAAGGCACAATGCCGACTTAAGTACAAGAAGGCTGACTCTTCTTACTGACTATGTTTTGAACCATTCCTGTGACACTAGTTATAGATTCCGATGCATTACTTCAGGTTTATTGTATCCCTCTGACCTTCTTATTGACGATGAAACACAGAAATTGCATCGGAATTAAATAGAAAAGTCCCAATGTCGACTTAAGTACAAGAAGACTTACTCTTCTCACTGTCTATGTTTTGAACCGTTCCTGTGACACTAGTTATAGATTCCGATGCTTCACTCCAGGATTACTGTATCCCTTGGACCTTCTTATTGACGATGAAACACAGAAATTGCATCGGAATTAAATAGAAAAGACACAATGCCGACTCAAGTACAAGAAGACTGCCTCTTCTTACTGACAATGTTCTGAACGATTCCTGTGACACTAGTTATAGACTCCGATGCTTCACTTCAGGTTTACTGTATACCTTGGACCTTCTTATTGACGATGAAACACAGTAATTGCATCGGAATTAAATACAAAGGCACAATGCGACTTAAGTACAAGAAGACTGACTCTTCCTACTGTCTATGTTTTGAACCATTCCTTTGACACTAGTTTTGGATTCCGATGCTTCACATAAGGTTTACTGTATCCCACGGACCTTCTTATTGACGATGAAACACAGAAATTGCATCGGAGCTAAATACAAAAGGCACAATGCCGACGTAAGTACAAGAAGTCTGACTCTTCCTACTGTCTATGTTTTGAACCATTCCTATGACACTAGTTATAGAATCCGATGCTTCTCTTCAGGTTTACTGTATCCCTCTGACCTTATTGCCGATGAAACAAAGAAATTGCATCGGAATTAAATACAAAAGGCACAATGCCGACTTAAGTACAAGAAGACTGACTCTTCCTACTGTCTATGTTTTGACCATTCCTGTGACACTAGTTATAGATTCCGATGCTTCACTTCAGGTTTACTGTATCCCTCTAACCTTCTTATTGACGATGAAACAAAGAAATTGCATCGGAATTAAATACAAACGGCACAATGCCGACTTAAGTACAAGAAGACTGACTCTTCTTACTGTCTATGTTTTTAACCATTCCTGTGACTCTAGTTATAGATTCTGATGCTTCACTTCAGGTTTACTGTATCCCTCTGACATTAGTGACGATGAAACACCGAAATTGCATCGAAGTTAAATACAAAAGGCACAATGCCGACTTAAGTACAAGAACACTGACTCTTCTTACTGTCTATGTTTTGAACCATTTCTGTGACACTAGTTATAGATTCCGATGCTTCAATTCTGGTCTACTGTATCCCTTGGACCTTCTTATTGACGATGAAACACAGAAATTACATCGGAATTAAATACAAAAGGCACAATGCCTACTTAAGTACAAGGAGACTAACTCTTCTTACTGTCTATGTTTAGAACCATTCCTGTGACAATAGTTATTGATTCCGACGCTTCACTCCAGGTTTACTGTATCCCTCGGACCTTCTTATTGACGATGAAACACAGAAATTGCTTCGGAATTAAATACAAAAGGCACAATGCCGACTTAAGTACAAAAAGACTGACTCTTCCCACTGTCTATGTTTTGAACCATTCCTGTGACACTAGTTATAGATTCCGATGATTCACTTCAGGTTTTCTGTATCCCTTGGACCTTCTTATTGACGCTGAAACACAGTAATTGCATCGGAATAAAATACAAAAGGCCCAATGGCGACTTAAGTACAAGAAGACTGACTCTTCCCACTGTCTATGTTTTGACCATTCCTGTGACACTAGTTATAGATTCCGATGATTCACTTCAGGTTTTCTGTATCCCTTGGACCTTCTTATTGACGATGAAACACAGAAATTGCATCGGAATTAAATAGAAAAGGCACAATGCCGACTTAAGTACAAGAAGGCTGACTCTTCTTACTGACTATGTTTTGAACCATTCCTGTGACACTAGTTATAGATTCCGATGCTTCACTTCAGGTTTATTGTATCCCTCTGACCTTCTTATTGACGATGAAACACAGTAATTGCATCGGAATTAAATACAAAGGCACAATGCGAGTTAAGTACAAGCAGACTGACTCTTCCTACTGTCTATGTTTGAACCATTCCTTTGACACTAGTTTTGGATTCCGATGCTTCACTTAAGATTTACTGTATCCCTCGGACCTTCTTATTGACGATGAAACACAGAAATTGCATCGGAATTAAATACAAAAGGCACAATGCCGACGTAAGTACAAGAAGACTGACTCTTCCTACTGTCTATGTTTTGAACCATTCCTATGACACTAGTTATAGATTCCGATGCTTCACTTCAGGTTTACTGTATCCCTCTGACCTTATTGCCGATGAAACAAAGAAATTGCATCGGAATTAAATACAAAAGGCACAATGCCGACTTAAGTACAAGAAGACTGACTCTTCCAACTGTCTATGTTTTGACCATTCCTGTGACACTAGTTATAGATTCCGATGCTTCACTTCAGGTTTACTGTATCCCTCTAACCTTCTTATTGACGATGAAACACAGTAATTGCATCGGAATTAAATACAAAGGCACAATGCGAGTTAAGTACAAGCAGACTGACTCTTCCTACTGTCTATGTTTGAACCATTCCTTTGACACTAGTTTTGGATTCCGATGCTTCACTTAAGATTTACTGTATCCCTCGGACCTTCTTATTGACGATGAAACACAGAAATTGCATCGGAATTAAATACAAAAGGCCCAATGGCGACTTAAGTACAAGAACACTGACTCTTCTTACTGTCTATGTTTAGAACCATTCCTGTGACAATAGTTATTGATTCCGACGCTTCACTCCAGGTTTACTGTATCCCTCGGACCTTCTTACTGACGATGAAACACAGAAATTGCTTCGGAATTAAATACAAAAGGCACAATGCCGACTTAAGTACAAAAAGACTGACTCTTCCCACTGTCTATGTTTTGAACCATTCCTGTGACACTAGTTATAGATTCCGATGATTCACTTCAGGTTTTCTGTATCCCTTGGACCTTCTTATTGACGCTGAAACACAGAAATTGCATCGGAATTAAATACAAAATGCCCAATGGCGACTTACGTACAAGAAGACTGACTCTTCCTACTGTCTATGTTTTGAACCATTCCTGTGACACTAGTTATAGATTCCGATGCTTCAGTCCAGGTTTAATGTATCCCTTGGACCTTGTTACTGACGATGAAACACAGAAATTGCATCGGAATTAAATACAAAAGGCACAATGCCGACTTAAGTACAAGAAGGCTGACTCTTCTTACTGACTATGTTTTGAACCATTCCTGTGACACTAGTTATAGATTCCGATGCATTACTTCAGGTTTATTGTATCCCTCTGACCTTCTTATTGACGATGAAACACAGAAATTGCATCGGAATTAAATAGAAAAGGCCCAATGTCGACTTAAGTACAAGAAGACTGACTCTTCTCACTGTCTATGTTTTGAACCGTTCCTGTGACACTAGTTATAGATTCCGATGCTTCACTCCAGGATTACTGTAACCCTTGGACCTTCTTATTGACGATGAAACACAGAAACTGCATCGGAATTAAATAGAAAAGACACAATGCCGACTTAAGTACAAGAAGACTGCCTCTTCTTACTGACAATGTTCTGAACGATTCCTGTGACACTAGTTATAGACTCCGATGCTACACTTCAGGTTTACTGTATACCTTGGACCTTCTTATTGACGATGAAACAAAGAAATTGCATCGGAATTAAATACAAAAGGCACAATGCCGACTTAACTACAAGAAGACTGACTCTTCATACTGACTATGTTTGAACCATTCTTGTGACACTAGTTATAGACCCCGATGGTTCACTCCAGGTTTACTGTATCCCTTGGACCTTCTTGTTGACGTTGAAACACAGAAATTGCATCGGAATTAAATACAAAAGGCACAATTCCGACTTTAGTTCAAGAAGACTGACTCTTCTTACTGTCTATGTTTTTAACCATTCCTGTGACTCTAGTTATAGATTCTGATGCTTCACTTCAGGTTTACTGTATCCCTCTGACCTTAGTGACGATGAAACACAGAAATTGCATCGGAATTAAATACAAAAGGCACAATGCCGACGTAAGTACAAGAAGACTGACTCTTCCTACTGTCTATGTTTTGAACCATTCCTATGACACTAGTTATAGATTCCGATGCTTCACTTCAGGTTTACTGTATCCCTCTGACCTTATTGCCGATGAAACAAAGAAATTGCATCGGAATTAAATACAAAAGGCACAATGCCGACTTAAGTACAAGAAGACTGACTCTTCCAACTGTCTATGTTTTGACCATTCCTGTGACACTAGTTATAGATTCCGATGCTTCACTTCAGGTTTACTGTATCCCTCTAACCTTCTTATTGACGATGAAACACAGTAATTGCATCGGAATTAAATACAAAGGCACAATGCGAGTTAAGTACAAGGAGACTGACTCTTCCTACTGTCTATGTTTTGAACTATTCCTGTGACACAAGTTTTGGATTCCGATGCTTCACTTAAGGTTTACTGTATCCCTTGGACCTTCTTATTGACGATGAAACACAGAAATTGCATCGGAATTAAATACAAAAGGCACAATGCCGACTTAAGTACAAGAAGACTGACTCTTCCCACTGTCTATGTTTTGAACCATTCCTGGACACTAGTTATAGATTCCGATGATTCACTTCAGGTTTTCTGTATCCCTTGGACCTTCTTATTGACGATGAAAAACAGAAATTGCATCGGAATTAAATACAAAAGGCACAATGCCGACTTAAGTACAAGATGACTGACTCTTCCTACTGTCTATGTTTTGAACCATTCCTGTGACACTAGTTAGAGATTCCGATGCTTCACTCCAGGTTTAATGTATCCCTTGGACCTTGTTACTGACGATGAAACACAGAAATTACATCGGAATTAAATAGAAAAGGCACAATGCCGACTTAAGTACAAGAAGGCTGACTCTTCTTACTGACTATGTTTTGAACCATTCCTGTGACACTAGTTATAGATTCCGATGCTTCACTTCAGGTTTACTGTATCTCTCGGACCTTCTTAATGACGATGAAACACAGAAATTGCATCGGAATTAAATACAAAAGGCACAATGCCGAGTTAAGTACAAGAAGACTGACTCTTCCTACTGTCAATATTTTGAACCATTCCTTTGACACTAGTTATAGATTCCATTGCTTCACTTCAGGTTTACAGTATCCCTCTGATCTTCTTATTGACGATGAAACACAGAAATTGCATCGGAATTAAATACAAAAGGCTCAATGCCGACTTAAGTACATGAAGACTGACTCTTCTTACTATCTATGGTTTGAACCATTCCTGTGACACTAGTTATGGATTCCGATGCCTCACTTCAGGTTTTCTGTATCCCTTGGACCTTCTTATTGACGATGAAATACAGAAATTGCATCGGAATTAAATACAAAAGGCACAATGCCGACTTAAGTACAAGAAGACTGACTCTTCATACTGACTATGTTTTGAGCCATTCCTGTGACACTAGTTATAGATTCCGATGCTCACTTTAGGTTTACTGTATCCCTCTGACCATCTTATTGACGATGAAACACAGAAATTGCATCGGAATTAAATACAAAATGCACAATGCCGACTTAAGTACAAGAAGACTGACTCTTTTTACTGACTATGTTTTGAACCATTCCTGTGACACTAGTTATAGATTCGGATGCTTCACTTCAGGTTTACTGTATCCCTCTGTCCATCTTATTGACGATGAAACACAGAAATTGCATCGGAATTAAATAGAAAAGGCACAATACCAACTTAAGTACAAGACGACTGACTTTTCTAACTGTCTATGTTTTGAACCATTCCTGTGACACTAGTTATAGATTCCAATGCTTCACTTAAGGATTACTGTATCCCTTGGACCTTCTTCTTGACGATGAAACACAGAAATTGCATCGGATTTAAATAGAAAAGGCACAATGCCGACTTAAGTACAAGAAGACTGACTCTTCCTACCGTCTATGTTTTGAACCATTCCTGTGACACTAGATATAGATTCCGATGCTTCACTTCAAGTTTACTGTATCCCTTGCATCTTCTTATTGACGATGAAACACCGAAATTGCATCGGAATTAAATACAAAAGGCACTATGCCGACTTAAGTACATGAAGACCGACTCTTCCTACTGACTATGTTTTGAACCATTCCTGTGACACTAATTATTGGTTCCGATGCTTCACTTGAGGTTTACTGTATCCTTTGGACCTTCTTATTGACGATGAAACACAGAAATTGCATCGGAATTAAATACAAAAGGCACAATGCCGCCTTAAGTACAAGAAGACTGACTCTTTTTACTGTCTATGTTTTGAACCATTCCTGCGACACTAGTTATAGATTCCGATGCTTCACTCCAGGTTTACTGTATCCCTTGGACCTTGTTATTGACGATGAAACACAGAAATTGCTTCGGAATTAAATAGAAAAGGCACACTGCCGACTTAAGTACAAGAAGGCTGACTCTTCTTACTGACTATGCTTTGAACCATTCCTGTGACACTAGTTATAGATTTCGATGCTTCACTCCAGCTTTATTGTATCCCTCTGACCTTCTTATTGACGATCAAACACAGAAATTGCATCGGAATTAAATAGAAAAGGCACAATGTCGACTTAAGTACAAGAAGTATGACTCTTCTCACTGTCTATGTTTTGAACCGTTCCTGTGACACTAGTTATAGATTCCGATGATTCACTTCAGGTTTTCTGTATCCCTTGTACCTTCTTATTGACGATGAAACACAGAAATTGCATCGGAATTAAATAGAAAAGGCACAATGCCGACTTAAGTAAAAGAAGACTGACTCTTCTTACTGACAATGTTCTGAACCATTCCTGTGACACTAGTTATAGATTCCAATGCTTCACTTCAGGTTTTCTGTATCCCTTGGACCTTCTTATTGACGATGAAATACAGAAATTGCATCGGAATTAAATACAAAAGGCACAATGCCGACTTAAGTACAAAAAGACTGACTCTTCATACTGACTATGTTTTGAACCATTCCTGTGACACTAGTTATAGATTCCGATGCTCACTTCAGGTTTACTGTATCCCACTGACCATGTTATTGACGATGAAACACAGAAATTGCATCGGAATTAAATACAAAATGCACAATGCCGACTTAAGTACAAGAAGACTGACTCTTTTTACTGACTATGTTTTGAACCATTCCTGTGACACTAGTTATAGATTCGGATGCTTCACTTCAGGTTTACTGTATCCCTCTGTCCATCTTATTGACGATGAAACACAGAAATTGCATCGGAATTAAATAGAAAAGGCACAATGCCGACTTAAGTACAAGACGACTGACTTTTCTAACTGTCTATGTTTTGAACCATTCCTGTGACACTAGTTATAGATTCCGATGCTTCACTTAAGGATTACTGTATCCCTTGGACCTTCTTATTGACGATAAAACATAGAAATTGCATCGGAATTAAATACAAAAGGCACAATGCCGACTTAAGTCCAAGAAGACTGACTCTTCCTACCGTCTATGTTTTGAACCATTCCTGTGACACTAGTTATAGATTCCGATGCTTCACTTCAAGTTTACTGTATCCCTCTTATCTTCTTATTGACGATGAAACACAGAAATTGCATCGGAATTAAATACAAAAGCCACAATACCGACTTAAGTACAAGAAGACTGACTCTTCTTACTGTCTATGTTTTGAACCATTCCTGTGACTCTAGTTATAGATTCCGATGCTTCACTTCACGTGCACTGTATCCCTTGGACCTTCTTATTGACGATGAAACACAGAAATTGCATCGCAATTAAATAGAAAAGGCACAATGCCGACGTAAGTACAAGAAGACTGACTCTTCCTACTCAATATGTTTTGAACCATTCCTATGACACTAGTTATAGATTCCGATGTTTCACTTCAGGTTTAAGGTATCCCTCTGACCTAATTGCCGTTGATACAAAGAAATTGCATCGGTATTAATTACAAAAGGCACAATGCCGACGTAAGTACAAGTAGACTGACTCTTCCTACTGTCTATGTTATGACCATTCCTGTGACACTAGTTATAGATTCCGATGCTGCACTTCAGGTTTACTGTATCCCTCTGACCTTCTTATTGACGATGAAACACAGAAATTGCATCGGAATTAAATACAAAAGGCACAATGCCGACTTAACTACAAGAAGACTGACTCTTCTTACTGACTATGTTTTGAACCATTCTTGTGACACTAGTTATAGATTCCGATGCTTCACTCCAGGTTTACTGTATCCCTTGGACATTCTTATTGACGATGAGACACAGAAATTGCTTCGGAATTAAATACAAAAGGCACAATGCCGACTTTAGTTCAAGAAGACTGACTCTTCTTACTGTCTTTGTTTTGAACCATTCCTGTGACTCTAGTTAAAGATTCTGATGCTTCACTTCAGGTTTACTGTATCCCTCTGACCTTCTTATTGACGATGAAACACAGAAATTGCATAGAAATTAAATACAAAAGGCACAATGCCGACTTAAGTACAAGTAGACTTTCTCCTCTTACTGACTATGTTTTGAACCATTCCTGTGACACTAGTTATAGATTCCGATGCTTCAGGTTTACTGTATCCCTTGGATCTTCTTATTGACGATGAAACACAGAAATTGCATCGGAATTAAATACAAAAGCCACAATACCGACTCAAGTACAAGAAGACTGACTCATCTTACTGTCTATGTTTTGAACCATTCCTGTGACACTAGATATAGATTCCGATGCTTCACTTCACGTGCACTGTATCCCTTGGACCTTCTTATTGACGATGAAACACAGAAATTGCATCGGAATTAAATAGAAAAGGCACAATGCCGACTTAAGTACAAGAAGACTGACTCTTCCTACTGTAAATGCTTTGAACCATTCCTGTGACACTAGTTATAGATTCCGATGCTTCAGTTCAGGTTTACTGTATCCCTCTGACCTTCTTATTGACGATGAAACACAGTAATTGTATCGGAATTAAATACAAAGGCACAATGCCGACTTAAGTACAAGAAGACTGACTCTTCCCACTGTCTATGTTTTGGACCATTCCTGTGACACTAGTTATAGATTCCGATGATTCACTTCAGGTTTTCTGTATCCCTTGGACCTTCTTATTGACGATGAAACACAGAAATTGCATCGGAATTAAATAGAAAAGGCACAATGCCGACTTAAGTACAAGAAGGCTGACTCTTCCTACTGTCTATGTTTTCAACCATTCCTTTGACACTAGTTTTGGATTCAGATGCTTCACTTAAGATTTACTGTATCCCTCGGACCTTCTTATTGACGATGAAACACCGAAATTGCATCGAAGTTAAATACAAAAGGCACAATGCCGACTTAAGTACAAGAACACTGACTCTTCCTACTGTCTATGTTTTGAACCATTCCAATGACACTAGTTATAGATTCCGATGCTTCACTTCAGGTTTACTGTATCCCTCTGACCTTATTGCCGATGAAACAAAGAAATTGCATCGGAATTAAATACTAAAGGCACAATGCCGACTTAAGTACAAGAAGACAGACTCTTCCTACTGTCTATGTTTTGACCATTCCTTTGACACTAGTTATAGATTCCGATGCTTCACTTCAGGTTTACTGTATCCCTCTAACCTTCTTATTGACAATGAAACAAAGAAATTGCATCGGAATTAAATCCAAAAGGCACAATGCCGACTTAAGTACAAGAAGACTGACTCTTCTTACTGTCTATGTTTTTAACCATTCCTGTGACTCTAGTTATAGATTCTGATGCTTCACTTCAGGTTTACTGTATCCCTCTGACCTTAGTGACGATGAAACACAGAAATTGCATCGAAGTTAAATACAAAAGGCACAATGCCGACTTAAGTACAAGAACACTGACTCTTCTTACTGTCTATGATTTGAACCATTTCTGTGACACTAGTTATAGATTCCGATGCTTCAATTCAGGTCTACTGTATCCCTTGGACCTTCTTATTGACGATGAAACACAGAAATTACATCGGAATTAAATACAAAAGGCACAATGCCTACTTAAGTACAAGAAGACTGACTCTTCTTACGGTCTATGTTTAGAACCATTCCTGTGACAATAGTTATTGATTCCGACGCTTCACTCCAGGTTTACTGTATCCCTCGGACCTTCGTATTGACGATGAAACACAGAAATTGCTTCGGAATTAAATACAAAAGGCACAATGCCGACTTAAGTACAAAAAGACTGACTCTTCCCACTGTCTATGTTTTGAACCATTCCTGTGACACTAGTTATAGATTCCGATGATTCACTTCAGGTTTTCTGTATCCCTTGGAACTTCTTATTGACGCTGAAACACAGAAATTGCATCGGAATTAAATACAAAAGGCCCAATGGCGACTTAAGTACAAGAAGACTGACTCTTCCCACTGTCTATGTTTTGACCATTCCTGTGACACTAGTTATAGATTCCGATGATTCACTCCAGGATTACTGTATCCCTTGGACCTTCTTATTGACGATGAAACACAGAAATTGCATCGGAATTAAATAGAAAAGACACAATGCCGACTTAAGTACAAGAAGACTGCCTCTTCTTACTGACAATGTTCTGAACGATTCCTGTGACACTAGTTATAGACTCCGATGCTTCACTTCAGGTTTACTGTATACCTTGGACCTTCTTATTGACGATGAAACACAGTAATTGCATCGGAATTAAATACAAAGGCACAATGCGACTTAAGTACAAGAATACTGACTCTTCCTACTGTCTATGTTTTGAACCATTCCTTTGACACTAGTTTTGGATTCCGATGCTTCACATAAGGTTTACTGTATCCCACGGACCTTCTTATTGACGATGAAACACAGAAATTGCATCGGAGCTAAATACAAAAGGCACAATGCCGGCGTAAGTACAACAAGTCTGACTCTTCCTACTGTCTATGTTTTGAACTATTCCTATGACACTAGTTATAGATTCCGATGCTTCACTTCAGGTTTACTGTATCCCTCTGACCTTATTGCCGATGAAAATAAGAAATTGCATCGGAATTAAATACAAAAGGCACAATGCCGACTTAAGTACAAGAAGACTGACTCTTCCTACTGTCTATGTTTTGACCGTTCCTGTGACACTAGTTATAGATTCCGATGCTTCACTTCAGGTTTACTGTATCCCTCCAACCTTCTTATTGACGATGAAACAAAGAAATTGCATCGGAATTAAATACAAAAGGCACAATGCCGACTTAACTACAAGAAGACTGACTCCTCATACTGACTATGTTTGAACCATTCTTGTGACACTAGTTATAGACTCCGATGGTTCACTCCAGGTTTACTGTATCCCTTGGACCTTCTTATTGACGTTGAAACACAGAAATTGCATCGGAATTAAATACAAAAGGCACAATTCCGACTTTAGTTCAAGAAGACTGACTCTTCTTACTGTCTATGTTTTTAACCATTCCTGTGACTCTAGTTATAGATTCTGATGCTTCACTTCAGGTTTACTGTATCCCTCTGACCTTAGTGACGATGAAACACAGAAATTGCATCGGAGTTAAATACAAAAGGCACAATGCCGGCTTAAGTAGAAGAACACTGACTCTTCCTACTGTCTATGTTTTGACCATTCCTGTGACACTAGTTATAGATTCCGATGCTTCACTTCAGGTTTACTGTATCCCTCTAACCTTCTTATTGACGATGAAACAAAGAAATTGCATCGGAATTAAATACAAAAGGCACAATGGCGACTTAAGTACAAGAAGACTGACTCTTCCTATTGTCTATGTTTTGAACCATTCCTGTGACACTAGTTATAGATTCCGATGCTTCACTCCAAATTTAATGTATCCCTTGGACCTTCTTATTGACGATGAAACACAGAATTTGCATCGGAATTAAATAGAAAAGGCACAATGCCGACTTAAGTACAAGAAGGCTGACTCTTCTTACTGACTATGTTTTGAACCATTCCTGTGACACTAGTTATAGATTCCGATGCTTCACTTCAGGTTTATTGTATCCCTCTGACCTTCTTATTGACGATGAAACACAGTAATTGCATCGGAATTAAATACAAAGGCACAATGCGACTTAAGTACAAGGAGACTGACTCTTCCTACTGTCTATGTTTTGAACCATTCCTTTGACACTAGTTTTGGATTCAGATGCTTCACTTAAGATTTACTGTATCCCTCGGACCTTCTTATTGACGATGAAACACAGAAATTGCATCGGAATTAAATACAAAAGGGACAATGCCGACGTAAGTACAAGAAGACTGACTCTTCCTACTGTCTATGTTTTGAACCATTCCTATGACACTAGTTATAGAATCCGATGCTTCACTTCAGGTTTACTGTATCCCTCTAACCTTCTTATTGACGATGAAACAAAGAAATTGCATCGGAATTAAATACAAAAGGCACAATGCCGACTTAAGTACAAGAAGACTGACTCTTCCTACTGTCTATGTTTTGACCACTCCTGTGACACTAGTTATAGATTCCGATGCTTCACTTCAGGTTTACTGTATCCCTCTAACCTTCTTATTGACGATGAAACAAAGAAATTGCATCGGAATTAAATACAAAAGGCACAATGCCGACTTAAGTACAAGAAGACTGACTCTTCCTACTGTCTATGTTTTGACCATTCCTGTGATACTAGTTATAGATTCCGATGCTTCACTTCAGGTTTACTGTATCCCTCTAACCTTCTTATTGACGATGAAACAAAGAAATTGCATCGGAATTAAATACAAAAGGCACAATGCCGACTTAAGTACAAGAACACTGACTCTTCTTACTGTCTATGTTTTGAACCATTTCTGTGACACTAGTTATAGATTCCGATGCTTCAATTCTGGTCTACTGTATCCCTTGGACCTTCTTATTGACGATGAAACACAGAAATTACATCGGAATTAAATACAGAAGGCACAATGCCTACTTAAGTACAAGAAGACTGACTCTTCTTACTGTCTATGTTTAGAACCATTCCTGTGACAATAGTTATTGATTCCGACGCTTCACTCCAGGTTTACTGTATCCCTCGGACCTTCTTATTGACGATGAAACACAGAAATTGCTTCGGAATTAAATACAAAAGGCACAATGCCGACTTAAGTACAAAAAGACTGACTCTTCCCACTGTCTATGTTTTGAACCATTCCTGTGACACTAGTTATAGATTCCGATGATTCACTTCAGGTTTTCTGTATCCCTTGGACCTTCTTATTGACGCTGAAACACAGAAATTGCATCGGAATTAAATAAAAAAGGCCCAATGGCGACTTAAGTACAAGAAGACTGACTCTTCGCACTGTCTATGTTTTGACCATTCCTGTGACACTAGTTATAGATTCCGATGATTCACTTCAGGTTTTCTGTATCCCTTGGACCTTCTTATTGACGATGAAACACAGAAATTGCATCGGAATTAAATAGAAAAGGCACAATGCCGACTTAAGTACAAGAAGGCTGACTCTTCTTACTGACTATGTTTTGAACCATTCCTGTGACACTAGTTATAGGTTCCGATGCTTCACTTCAGGTTTATTGTATCCCTCTGACCTTCTTATTGACGATGAAACACAGTAATTGCATCGGAATTAAATACAAAGGCACAATGCGAGTTAAGTACAAGCAGACTGACTCTTCCTACTGTCTATGTTTGAACCATTCCTTTGACACTAGTTTTGGATTCCGATGCTTCACTTAAGATTTACTGTATCCCTCGGACCTTCTTATTGACGATGAAACACAGAAATTGCATCGGAATTAAATACAAAAGGCACAATGCCGACGTAAGTACAAGAAGACTGACTCTTCCTACTGTCTATGTTTTGAACCATTCCTATGACACTAGTTATAGATTCCGATGCTTCACTTCAGGTTTACTGTATCCCTCTGACCTTATTGCCGATGAAACAAAGAAATTGCATCGGAATTAAATACAAAAGGCACAATGCCGACTTAAGTACAAGAAGACTGACTCTTCCTACTGTCTATGTTTTCACCATTCCTGTGACACTAGTTATAGATTCCGATGCTTCACTTCAGGTTTACTGTATCCCGCTAACCTTCTTATTGACGATGAAACAAAGAAATTGCATCGGAATTAAATACAAAAGGCACAATGCCGACTTAAGTACAAGAAGACTGACTCATCTAACTGTCTATGTTTTTAACCATTCCTGTGACTCTAGTTATAGATTCTGATGCTTCACTTCAGGTTTACTGTATCCCTCTGACCTTAGTGTCGATGAAACACAGAAATTGCATCGAAGTTAAATACAAAAGGCACAATGCCGACTTAAGTACAAGAACACTGACTCTTCTTACTGTCTATGTTTTGAACCATTTCTGTGACACTAGTTATAGATTCCGATGCTTCAATTCAGGTCTACTGTATCCCTTGAACCTTCTTATTGACGATGAAACACAGAAATTAAATCGGAATTAAATACAAAAGGCACAATGCCTGCTTAAGTACAAGAAGACTGACTTTTCTTACTGTCTATGTTTAGAACCATTCCTGTGACAATAGTTATTGATTCCGACGCTTCACTCCAGGTTTACTGTATCCCTCGGACCTTCTTATTGACGATGAAACACAGAAATTGCTTCGGAATTAAATACAAAAGGCACAATGCCGACTTAAGTACAAAAAGACTGACTCTTCCCACTGTCCATGTTTTGAACCATTCCTGTGACACTAGTTATAGATTCCGATGATTCACTTCCGGTTTTCTGTATCCCTTGGACCTTCTTATTGACGCTGAAACACAGAAATTGCATCGGAATTAAATACAAAAGGCCCAATGGCGACTTAAGTACAAGAAGACTGACTCTTCCTACTGTCTATGTTTTGAACCATTCCTGTGACACTAGTTATAGATTCCGATGCTTCACTCCAGGTTTAATGTATCCCTTGGACCTTGTTACTGACGATGAAACACAGAAATTGCATCGGAATTAAATACAAAAGGCACAATGCCGACTTAAGTACAAGAAGGCTGACTCTTCTTACTGACTATGTTTTGAACCATTCCTGTGACACTAGTTATAGATTCCGATGCATTACTTCAGGTTTATTGTATCCCTCTGACCTTCTTATTGACGATGAAACACAGAAATTGCATCGGAATTAAATAGAAAAGTCCCAATGTCGACTTAAGTACAAGAAGACTTACTCTTCTCACTGTCTATGTTTTGAACCGTTCCTGTGACACTAGTTATAGATTCCGATGCTTCACTCCAGGATTACTGTATCCCTTGGACCTTCTTATTGACGATGAAACACAGAAATTGCATCGGAATTAAATAGAAAAGACACAATGCCGACTCAAGTACAAGAAGACTGCCTCTTCTTACTGACAATGTTCTGAACGATTCCTGTGACACTAGTTATAGACTCCGATGCTTCACTTCAGGTTTACTGTATACCTTGGACCTTCTTATTGACGATGAAACACAGTAATTGCATCGGAATTAAATACAAAGGCACAATGCGACTTAAGTACAAGAAGACTGACTCTTCCTACTGTCTATGTTTTGAACCATTCCTTTGACACTAGTTTTGGATTCCGATGCTTCACATAAGGTTTACTGTATCCCACGGACCTTCTTATTGACGATGAAACACAGAAATTGCATCGGAGCTAAATACAAAAGGCACAATGCCGACGTAAGTACAAGAAGTCTGACTCTTCCTACTGTCTATGTTTTGAACCATTCCTATGACACTAGTTATAGAATCCGATGCTTCTCTTCAGGTTTACTGTATCCCTCTGACCTTATTGCCGATGAAACAAAGAAATTGCATCGGAATTAAATACAAAAGGCACAATGCCGACTTAAGTACAAGAAGACTGACTCTTCCTACTGTCTATGTTTTGACCATTCCTGTGACACTAGTTATAGATTCCGATGCTTCACTTCAGGTTTACTGTATCCCTCTAACCTTCTTATTGACGATGAAACAAAGAAATTGCATCGGAATTAAATACAAACGGCACAATGCCGACTTAAGTACAAGAAGACTGACTCTTCTTACTGTCTATGTTTTTAACCATTCCTGTGACTCTAGTTATAGATTCTGATGCTTCACTTCAGGTTTACTGTATCCCTCTGACCTTAGTGACGATGAAACACCGAAATTGCATCGAAGTTAAATACAAAAGGCACAATGCCGACTTAAGTACAAGAACACTGACTCTTCTTACTGTCTATGTTTTGAACCATTTCTGTGACACTAGTTATAGATTCCGATGCTTCAATTCTGGTCTACTGTATCCCTTGGACCTTCTTATTGACGATGAAACACAGAAATTACATCGGAATTAAATACAAAAGGCACAATGCCTACTTAAGTACAAGGAGACTAACTCTTCTTACTGTCTATGTTTAGAACCATTCCTGTGACAATAGTTATTGATTCCGACGCTTCACTCCAGGTTTACTGTATCCCTCGGACCTTCTTATTGACGATGAAACACAGAAATTGCTTCGGAATTAAATACAAAAGGCACAATGCCGACTTAAGTACAAAAAGACTGACTCTTCCCACTGTCTATGTTTTGAACCATTCCTGTGACACTAGTTATAGATTCCGATGATTCACTTCAGGTTTTCTGTATCCCTTGGACCTTCTTATTGACGCTGAAACACAGTAATTGCATCGGAATTAAATACAAAAGGCCCAATGGCGACTTAAGTACAAGAAGACTGACTCTTCCCACTGTCTATGTTTTGACCATTCCTGTGACACTAGTTATAGATTCCGATGATTCACTTCAGGTTTTCTGTATCCCTTGGACCTTCTTATTGACGATGAAACACAGAAATTGCATCGGAATTAAATAGAAAAGGCACAATGCCGACTTAAGTACAAGAAGGCTGACTCTTCTTACTGACTATGTTTTGAACCATTCCTGTGACACTAGTTATAGATTCCGATGATTCACTTCAGGTTTTCTGTATCCCTTGGACCTTCTTATTGACGCTGAAACACAGAAATTGCATCGGAATTAAATACAAAATGCCCAATGGCGACTTACGTACAAGAAGACTGACTCTTCCTACTGTCTATGTTTTGAACCATTCCTGTGACACTAGTTATAGATTCCGATGCTTCAGTCCAGGTTTAATGTATCCCTTGCACCTTGTTACTGACGATGAAACACAGAAATTGCATCGGAATTAAATACAAAAGGCACAATGCCGACTTAAGTACAAGAAGGCTGACTCTTCTTACTGACTATGTTTTGAACCATTCCTGTGACACTAGTTATAGATTCCGATGCATTACTTCAGGTTTATTGTATCCCTCTGACCTTCTTATTGACGATGAAACACAGAAATTGCATCGGAATTAAATAGAAAAGGCCCAATGTCGACTTAAGTACAAGAAGACTGACTCTTCTCACTGTCTATGTTTTGAACCGTTCCTGTGACACTAGTTATAGATTCCGATGCTTCACTCCAGGATTACTGTAACCCTTGGACCTTCTTATTGACGATGAAACACAGAAACTGCATCGGAATTAAATAGAAAAGACACAATGCCGACTTAAGTACAAGAAGACTGCCTCTTCTTACTGACAATGTTCTGAACGATTCCTGTGACACTAGTTATAGACTCCGATGCTACACTTCAGGTTTACTGTATACCTTGGACCTTCTTATTGACGATGAAACACAGTAATTGCATCGGAATTAAATACAAAGGCACAATGCGACTTAAGTACAAGAAGACTGACTCTTCCTACTGTCTATGTTTTGAACCATTCCTTTGACACTAGTTTTGGATTCCGATGCTTCACATAAGGTTTACTGTATCCCACGGACCTTCTTATTGACGATGAAACACAGAAATTGCATCGGAGCTAAATACAAAAGGCACAATGCCGACGTAAGTACAAGAAGTCTGACTCTTCCTACTGTCTATGTTTTGAACTATTCCTATGACACTAGTTATAGATTCCGATGCTTCACTTCAGGTTTACTGTATCCCTCTGACCTTATTGCCGTTGAAAATAAGAAATTGCATCGGAATTAAATACAAAAGGCACAATGCCGACTTAAGTACAAGAAGACTGACTCTTCCTACTGTCTATGTTTTGACCGTTCCTGTGACACTAGTTATAGATTCCGATGCTTCACTTCAGGTTTACTGTATCTCTCCAACCTTCTTATTGACGATGAAACAAAGAAATTGCATCGGAATTAAATACAAAAGGCACAATGCCGACTTAACTACAAGAAGACTGACTCTTCATACTGACTATGTTTGAACCATTCTTGTGACACTAGTTATAGACTCCGATGGTTCACTCCAGGTTTACTGTATCCCTTGGACCTTCTTGTTGACGTTGAAACACAGAAATTGCATCGGAATTAAATACAAAAGGCACAATTCCGACTTTAGTTCAAGAAGACTGACTCTTCTTACTGTCTATGTTTTTAACCATTCCTGTGACTCTAGTTATAGATTCTGATGCTTCACTTCAGGTTTACTGTATCCCTCTGACCTTAGTGACGATGAAACACAGAAATTGCATCGGAGTTAAATACAAAAGGCACAATGCCGGCTTAAGTAGAAGAACACTGACTCTTCCTACTGTCTATGTTTTGACCATTCCTGTGACACTAGTTATAGATTCCGATGCTTCACTTCAGGTTTACTGTATCCCTCTAACCTTCTTATTGACGCTGAAACACAGAAATTGCATCGGAATTAAATAGAAAAGTCCCAATGTCGACTTAAGTACAAGAAGACTGACTCTTCCTACTGTCTATGTTTTGAACCATTCCTGTGACACTAGTTATAGATTCCGATGCTTCACTCCAGGTTTAATGTATCCCTTGGACCTTGTTACTGACGATGAAACACAGAAATTGCATCGGAATTAAATACAAAAGGCACAATGCCGACTTAAGTACAAGAAGGCTGACTCTTCTTACTGACTATGTTTTGAACCATTCCTGTGACACTAGTTATAGATTCCGATGCATTACTTCAGGTTTATTGTATCCCTCTGACCTTCTTATTGACGATGAAACACAGAAATTGCATCGGAATTAAATAGAAAAGTCCCAATGTCGACTTAAGTACAAGAAGACTTACTCTTCTCACTGTCTATGTTTTGAACCGTTCCTGTGACACTAGTTATAGATTCCGATGCTTCACTCCAGGATTACTGTATCCCTTGGACCTTCTTATTGACGATGAAACACAGAAATTGCATCGGAATTAAATAGAAAAGACACAATGCCGACTCAAGTACAAGAAGACTGCCTCTTCTTACTGACAATGTTCTGAACGATTCCTGTGACACTAGTTATAGACTCCGATGCTTCACTTCAGGTTTACTGTATACCTTGGACCTTCTTATTGACGATGAAACACAGTAATTGCATCGGAATTAAATACAAAGGCACAATGCGACTTAAGTACAAGAAGACTGACTCTTCCTACTGTCTATGTTTTGAACCATTCCTTTGACACTAGTTTTGGATTCCGATGCTTCACATAAGGTTTACTGTATCCCACGGACCTTCTTATTGACGATGAAACACAGAAATTGCATCGGAGCTAAATACAAAAGGCACAATGCCGACGTAAGTACAAGAAGTCTGACTCTTCCTACTGTCTATGTTTTGAACCATTCCTATGACACTAGTTATAGAATCCGATGCTTCTCTTCAGGTTTACTGTATCCCTCTGACCTTATTGCCGATGAAACAAAGAAATTGCATCGGAATTAAATACAAAAGGCACAATGCCGACTTAAGTACAAGAAGACTGACTCTTCCTACTGTCTATGTTTTGACCATTCCTGTGACACTAGTTATAGATTCCGATGCTTCACTTCAGGTTTACTGTATCCCTCTAACCTTCTTATTGACGATGAAACAAAGAAATTGCATCGGAATTAAATACAAACGGCACAATGCCGACTTAAGTACAAGAAGACTGACTCTTCTTACTGTCTATGTTTTTAACCATTCCTGTGACTCTAGTTATAGATTCTGATGCTTCACTTCAGGTTTACTGTATCCCTCTGACCTTAGTGACGATGAAACACCGAAATTGCATCGAAGTTAAATACAAAAGGCACAATGCCGACTTAAGTACAAGAACACTGACTCTTCTTACTGTCTATGTTTTGAACCATTTCTGTGACACTAGTTATAGATTCCGATGCTTCAATTCTGGTCTACTGTATCCCATGGACCTTCTTATTGACGATGAAACACAGAAATTACATCGGAATTAAATACAAAAGGCACAATGCCTACTTAAGTACAAGGAGACTAACTCTTCTTACTGTCTATGTTTAGAACCATTCCTGTGACAATAGTTATTGATTCCGACGCTTCACTCCAGGTTTACTGTATCCCTCGGACCTTCTTATTGACGATGAAACACAGAAATTGCTTCGGAATTAAATACAAAAGGCACAATGCCGACTTAAGTACAAAAAGACTGACTCTTCCCACTGTCTATGTTTTGAACCATTCCTGTGACACTAGTTATAGATTCCGATGATTCACTTCTGGTTTTCTGTATCCCTTGGACCTTCTTATTGACGCTGAAACACAGAAATTGCATCGGAATTAAATACAAAAGGCCCAATGGCGACTTAAGTACAAGAAGACTGACTCTTCCCACTGTCTATGTTTTGACCATTCCTGTGACACTAGTTATAGATTCCGATGATTCACTTCAGGTTTTCTGTATCCCTTGGACCTTCTTATTGACGATGAAACACAGAAATTGCATCGGAATTAAATAGAAAAGGCACAATGCCGACTTAAGTACAAGAAGGCTGACTCTTCTTACTGACTATGTTTTGAACCATTCCTGTGACACTAGTTATAGATTCCGATGCTTCACTTCAGGTTTATTGTATCCCTCTGACCTTCTTATTGACGATGAAACACAGTAATTGCATCGGAATTAAATACAAAGGCACAATGCGAGTTAAGTACAAGCAGACTGACTCTTCCTACTGTCTATGTTTGAACCATTCCTTTGACACTAGTTTTGGATTCCGATGCTTCACTTAAGATTTACTGTATCCCTCGGACCTTCTTATTGACGATGAAACACAGAAATTGCATCGGAATTAAATACAAAAGGCACAATGCCGACGTAAGTACAAGAAGACTGACTCTTCCTACTGTCTATGTTTTGAACCATTCCTAAGACACTAGTTATAGATTCCGATGCTTCACTTCAGGTTTACTGTATCCCTCTGACCTTATTGCCGATGAAACAAAGAAATTGCATCGGAATTAAATACAAAAGGCACAATGCCGACTTAAGTACAAGAAGACTGACTCTTCCAACTGTCTATGTTTTGACCATTCCTGTGACACTAGTTATAGATTCCGATGCTTCACTTCAGGTTTACTGTATCCCTCTAACCTTCTTATTGACGATGAAACACAGTAATTGCATCGGAATTAAATACAAAGGCACAATGCGAGTTAAGTACAAGCAGACTGACTCTTCCTACTGTCTATGTTTGAACCATTCCCTTGACACTAGTTTTGGATTCCGATGCTTCACTTAAGATTTACTGTATCCCTCGGACCTTCTTATTGACGATGAAACACAGAAATTGCATCGGAATTAAATACAAAAGGCCCAATGGCGACTTAAGTACAAGAAGACTGACTCTTCTTACTGTCTATGTTTAGAACCATTCCTGTGACAATAGTTATTGATTCCGACGCTTCACTCCAGGTTTACTGTATCCCTCGGACCTTCTTATTGACGATGAAACACAGAAATTGCTTCGGAATTAAATACAAAAGGCACAATGCCGACTTAAGTACAAAAAGACTGACTCTTCCCACTGTCTATGTTTTGAACCATTCCTGTGACACTAGTTATAGATTCCGATGATTCACTTCAGGTTTTCTGTATCCCTTGGACCTTCTTATTGACGCTGAAACACAGAAATTGCATCGGAATTAAATACAAAAGGCCCAATGGCGACTTACGTACAAGAAGACTGACTCTTCCTACTGTCTATGTTTTGAACCATTCCTGTGACACTAGTTATAGATTCCGATGCTTCAGTCCAGGTTTAATGTATCCCTTGGACCTTGTTACTGACGATGAAACACAGAAATTGCATCGGAATTAAATACAAAAGGCACATTGCCGACTTAAGTACAAGAAGGCTGACTCTTCTTACTGACTATGTTTTGAACCATTCCTGTGACACTAGTTATAGATTCCGATGCATTACTTCAGGTTTATTGTATCCCTCTGACCTTCTTATTGACGATGAAACACAGAAATTGCATCGGAATTAAATAGAAAAGGCCCAATGTCGACTTAAGTACAAGAAGACTGACTCTTCTCACTGTCTATGTTTTGAACCGTTCCTGTGACACTAGTTATAGATTCCGATGCTTCACTCCAGGATTACTGTAACCCTTGGACCTTCTTATTGACGATGAAACACAGAAACTGCATCGGAATTAAATAGAAAAGACACAATGCCGACTTAAGTACAAGAAGACTGCCTCTTCTTACTGACAATGTTCTGAACGATTCCTGTGACACTAGTTATAGACTCCGATGCTACACTTCAGGTTTACTGTATACCTTGGACCTTCTTATTGACGATGAAACACAGTAATTGCATCGGAATTAAATACAAAGGCACAATGCGACTTAAGTACAAGAAGACTGACTCTTCCTACTGTCTATGTTTTGAACCATTCCTTTGACACTAGTTTTGGATTCCGATGCTTCACATAAGGTTTACTGTATCCCACGGACCTTCTTATTGACGATGAAACACAGAAATTGCATCGGAGCTAAATACAAAAGGCACAATGCCGACGTAAGTACAAGAAGTCTGACTCTTCCTACTGTCTATGTTTTGAACTATTCCTATGACACTAGTTATAGATTCCGATGCTTCACTTCAGGTTTACTGTATCCCTCTGACCTTATTGCCGTTGAAAATAAGAAATTGCATCGGAATTAAATACAAAAGGCACAATGCCGACTTAAGTACAAGAAGACTGACTCTTCCTACTGTCTATGTTTTGACCGTTCCTGTGACACTAGTTATAGATTCCGATGCTTCACTTCAGGTTTACTGTATCCCTCCAACCTTCTTATTGACGATGAAACAAAGAAATTGCATCGGAATTAAATACAAAAGGCACAATGCCGACTTAACTACAAGAAGACTGACTCTTCATACTGACTATGTTTGATCCATTCTTGTGACACTAGTTATAGACTCCGATGGTTCACTCCAGGTTTACTGTATCCCTTGGACCTTCTTGTTGACGTTGAAACACAGAAATTGCATCGGAATTAAATACAAAAGGCACAATTCCGACTTTAGTTCAAGAAGACTGACTCTTCTTACTGTCTATGTTTTTAACCATTCCTGTGACTCTAGTTATAGATTCTGATGCTTCACTTCAGGTTTACTGTATCCCTCTGACCTTAGTGACGATGAAACACAGAAATTGCATCGGAGTTAAATACAAAAGGCACAATGCCGGCTTAAGTAGAAGAACACTGACTCTTCCTACTGTCTATGTTTTGACCATTCCTGTGACACTAGTTATAGATTCCGATGCTTCACTTCAGGTTTACTGTATCCCTCTAACCTTCTTATTGACGATGAAACAAAGAAATTGCATCGGAATTAAATACAAAAGGCACAATGCCGACTTAAGTACAAGAAGACTGACTCTTCCTACTGTCTATGTTTTTAACCATTCCTGTGACTCTAGTTATAGATTCTGATGCTTCACTTCAGGTTTACTGTATCCCTCTGACCTTAGTGACGATGAAACACAGAAATTGCATCGAAGTTAAATACAAAAGGCACAATGCCGACTTAAGTACAAGAACACTGACTCTTCTTACTGTCTATGTTTTGAACCATTTCTGTGACACTAGTTATAGATTCCGATGCTTCAATTCAGGTCTACTGTATCCCTTGGACCTTCTTATTGACGATGAAACACAGAAATTACATCGGAATTAAATACAAAAGGCACAATGCCTACTTAAGTACAAGAAGACTGACTCTTCTTACTGTCTATGTTTAGAACCATTCCTGTGACAATAGTTATTGATTCCGACGCTTCACTCCTGGTTTACTGTATCCCTCGGACCTTCTTATTGACGATGAAACACAGAAATTGCTTCGGAATTAAATACAAAAGGCACATTGCCGACTTAAGTACAAAAAGACTGACTCTTCCCACTGTCTATGTTTTGAACCATTCCTGTGACACTAGTTATAGATTCCGATGATTCACTTCAGGTTTTCTGTATCCCTTGGACCTTCTTATTGACGCTGAAACACAGAAATTGCATCGGAATTAAATACAAAAGGCCCAATTGCGACTTAAGTACAAGAAGACTGACTCTTCCCACTGTCTATGTTTTGAACCATTCCTGTGACACTAGTTATAGATTCCGATGATTCACTTCAGGTTTTCTGTATCCCTTGGACCTTCTTATTGACGATGGAACACAGAAATTGCATCGGAATTAAATAGAAAATGCACAATGCTGACTTAAGTACAAGAAGGCTGACTCTTCTTACTGACTATGTTTGGAACCATTCCTGTGACACTAGTTATAGATTCCGATGCTTCACTTCAGGTTTATTGTATCCCTCTGACCTTCTTATTGACGATGAAACACAGTAATTGCATCGGAATTAAATACAAAGGCACAATGCGAGTTAAGTACAAGGAGACTGACTCTTCCTACTGTCTATGTTTTGAACCATTCCTTTGACACTAGTTTTGGATTCCGATGCTTCACTTAAGATTTACTGTATCCCTCGGACCGCCTTATTGACGATGAAACACAGAAACTGCATCGGAATTTAATACAAAAGGCACAATGCCGAAGTAAGTACAAGAAGACTGACTCTTCCTACTGTCTATGTTTTGAACCATTCCTATGACACTAGTTATAGATTCCGATGCTTCACTTCAGGTTTACTGTATCCCTCTGACCTTATTGCCGATGAAACAAAGAAATTGCATCGGAATTAAATACAAAAGGCACAATGCCGACTTAAGTACAAGAAGACTGACTCTTCCTACTGTCTATGTTTTGACCATTCCTGTGACACTAGTTATAGATTCCGATGCTTCACTTAAGGTTTACTGTATCCCTCTAACCTTCTTATTGACGATGAAACAAAGAAATTGCATCGGAATTAAATACAAAAGGCACAATGCCGACTTAAGTACAAGAAGACTGACTCTTCTTACTGTCTATGTTTTTAAGCATTCCTGTGACTCTAGTTATAGATTCTGATGCTTCACTTCAGGTTTACTGTATCCCTCTGACCTTAGTGACGATGAAACACAGAAATTGCATCGAAGTTAAATACAAAAGGCACAATGCCGACTTAAGTACAAGAACACTGATTCTTCTTACTGTCTATGTTTTGAACCATTTCTGTGATACTAGTTATAGATTCCGATGCTTCAATTCAGGTCTACTGTATCCCTTGGACCTTCTTATTGACGATGAAACACAGAAATTACATCGGAATTAAATACAAAATGCACAATGCCTACTTAAGTACAAGAAGACTGACTCTTCTCACTGTCTATGTTTTGAACCGTTCCTGTGACACTAGTTATAGATTCCGATGCTTCACTCCAGGATTACTGTAACCCTTGGACCTTCTTATTGACGATGAAACACAGAAACTGCATCGGAATTAAATAGAAAAGACACAATGCCGACTTAAGTACAAGAAGACTGCCTCTTCTTACTGACAATGTTCTGAACGATTCCTGTGACACTAGTTATAGACTCCGATGCTACACTTCAGGTTTACTGTATACCTTGGACCTTCTTATTGACGATGAAACACAGTAATTGCATCGGAATTAAATACAAAGGCACAATGCGACTTAAGTACAAGAAGACTGACTCTTCCTACTGTCTATGTTTTGAACCATTCCTTTGACACTAGTTTTGGATTCCGATGCTTCACATAAGGTTTACTGTATCCCACGGACCTTCTTATTGACGATGAAACACAGAAATTGCATCGGAGCTAAATACAAAAGGCACAATGCCGACGTAAGTACAAGAAGTCTGACTCTTCCTACTGTCTATGTTTTGAACTATTCCTATGACACTAGTTATAGATTCCGATGCTTCACTTCAGGTTTACTGTATCCCTCTGACCTTATTGCCGTTGAAAATAAGAAATTGCATCGGAATTAAATACAAAAGGCACAATGCCGACTTAAGTACAAGAAGACTGACTCTTCCTACTGTCTATGTTTTGACCGTTCCTGTGACACTAGTTATAGATTCCGATGCTTCACTTCAGGTTTACTGTATCCCTCCAACCTTCTTATTGACGATGAAACAAAGAAATTGCATCGGAATTAAATACAAAAGGCACAATGCCGACTTAACTACAAGAAGACTGACTCTTCATACTGACTATGTTTGAACCATTCTTGTGACACTAGTTATAGACTCCGATGGTTCACTCCAGGTTTACTGTATCCCTTGGACCTTCTTGTTGACGTTGAAACACAGAAATTGCATCGGAATTAAATACAAAAGGCACAATTCCGACTTTAGTTCAAGAAGACTGACTCTTCTTACTGTCTATGTTTTTAACCATTCCTGTGACTCTAGTTATAGATTCTGATGCTTCACTTCAGGTTTACTGTATCCCTCTGACCTTAGTGACGATGAAACACAGAAATTGCATCGGAGTTAAATACAAAAGGCACAATGCCGGCTTAAGTAGAAGAACACTGACTCTTCCTACTGTCTATGTTTTGACCATTCCTGTGACACTAGTTATAGATTCCGATGCTTCACTTCAGGTTTACTGTATCCCTCTAACCTTCTTATTGACGCTGAAACACAGAAATTGCATCGGAATTAAATAGAAAAGTCCCAATGTCGACTTAAGTACAAGAAGACTGACTCTTCCTACTGTCTATGTTTTGAACCATTCCTGTGACACTAGTTATAGATTCCGATGCTTCACTCCAGGTTTAATGTATCCCTTGGACCTTGTTACTGACGATGAAACACAGAAATTGCATCGGAATTAAATACAAAAGGCACAATGCCGACTTAAGTACAAGAAGGCTGACTCTTCTTACTGACTATGTTTTGAACCATTCCTGTGACACTAGTTATTGATTCCGATGCATTACTTCAGGTTTATTGTATCCCTCTGACCTTCTTATTGACGATGAAACACAGAAATTGCATCGGAATTAAATAGAAAAGTCCCAATGTCGACTTAAGTACAAGAAGACTTACTCTTCTCACTGTCTATGTTTTGAACCGTTCCTGTGACACTAGTTATAGATTCCGATGCTTCACTCCAGGATTACTGTATCCCTTGGACCTTCTTATTGACGATGAAACACAGAAATTGCATCGGAATTAAATAGAAAAGACACAATGCCGACTCAAGTACAAGAAGACTGCCTCTTCTTACTGACAATGTTCTGAACGATTCCTGTGACACTAGTTATAGACTCCGATGCTTCACTTCAGGTTTACTGTATACCTTGGACCTTCTTATTGACGATGAAACACAGTAATTGCATCGGAATTAAATACAAAGGCACAATGCGACTTAAGTACAAGAAGACTGACTCTTCCTACTGTCTATGTTTTGAACCATTCCTTTGACACTAGTTTTGGATTCCGATGCTTCACATAAGGTTTACTGTATCCCACGGACCTTCTTATTGACGATGAAACACAGAAATTGCATCGGAGCTAAATACAAAAGGCACAATGCCGACGTAAGTACAAGAAGTCTGACTCTTCCTACTGTCTATGTTTTGAACCATTCCTATGACACTAGTTATAGAATCCGATGCTTCTCTTCAGGTTTACTGTATCCCTCTGACCTTATTGCCGATGAAACAAAGAAATTGCATCGGAATTAAATACAAAAGGCACAATGCCGACTTAAGTACAAGAAGACTGACTCTTCCTACTGTCTATGTTTTGACCATTCCTGTGACACTAGTTATAGATTCCGATGCTTCACTTCAGGTTTACTGTATCCCTCTAACCTTCTTATTGACGATGAAACAAAGAAATTGCATCGGAATTAAATACAAACGGCACAATGCCGACTTAAGTACAAGAAGACTGACTCTTCTTACTGTCTATGTTTTTAACCATTCCTGTGACTCTAGTTATAGATTCTGATGCTTCACTTCAGGTTTACTGTATCCCTCTGACCTTAGTGACGATGAAACACCGAAATTGCATCGAAGTTAAATACAAAAGGCACAATGCCGACTTAAGTACAAGAACACTGACTCTTCTTACTGTCTATGTTTTGAACCATTTCTGTGACACTAGTTATAGATTCCGATGCTTCAATTCTGGTCTACTGTATCCCATGGACCTTCTTATTGACGATGAAACACAGAAATTACATCGGAATTAAATACAAAAGGCACAATGCCTACTTAAGTACAAGGAGACTAACTCTTCTTACTGTCTATGTTTAGAACCATTCCTGTGACAATAGTTATTGATTCCGACGCTTCACTCCAGGTTTACTGTATCCCTCGGACCTTCTTATTGACGATGAAACACAGAAATTGCTTCGGAATTAAATACAAAAGGCACAATGCCGACTTAAGTACAAAAAGACTGACTCTTCCCACTGTCTATGTTTTGAACCATTCCTGTGACACTAGTTATAGATTCCGATGATTCACTTCAGGTTTTCTGTATCCCTTGGACCTTCTTATTGACGCTGAAACACAGAAATTGCATCGGAATTAAATACAAAAGGCCCAATGGCGACTTAAGTACAAGAAGACTGACTCTTCCCACTGTCTATGTTTTGACCATTCCTGTGACACTAGTTATAGATTCCGATGATTCACTTCAGGTTTTCTGTATCCCTTGGACCTTCTTATTGACGATGAAACACAGAAATTGCATCGGAATTAAATAGAAAAGGCACAATGCCGACTTAAGTACAAGAAGGCTGACTCTTCTTACTGACTATGTTTTGAACCATTCCTGTGACACTAGTTATAGATTCCGATGCTTCACTTCAGGTTTATTGTATCCCTCTGACCTTCTTATTGACGATGAAACACAGTAATTGCATCGGAATTAAATACAAAGGCACAATGCGAGTTAAGTACAAGCAGACTGACTCTTCCTACTGTCTATGTTTGAACCATTCCTTTGACACTAGTTTTGGATTCCGATGCTTCACTTAAGATTTACTGTATCCCTCGGACCTTCTTATTGACGATGAAACACAGAAATTGCATCGGAATTAAATACAAAAGGCACAATGCCGACGTAAGTACAAGAAGACTGACTCTTCCTACTGTCTATGTTTTGAACCATTCCTATGACACTAGTTATAGATTCCGATGCTTCACTTCAGGTTTACTGTATCCCTCTGACCTTATTGCCGATGAAACAAAGAAATTGCATCGGAATTAAATACAAAAGGCACAATGCCGACTTAAGTACAAGAAGACTGACTCTTCCAACTGTCTATGTTTTGACCATTCCTGTGACACTAGTTATAGATTCCGATGCTTCACTTCAGGTTTACTGTATCCCTCTAACCTTCTTATTGACGATGAAACACAGTAATTGCATCGGAATTAAATACAAAGGCACAATGCGAGTTAAGTACAAGCAGACTGACTCTTCCTACTGTCTATGTTTGAACCATTCCCTTGACACTAGTTTTGGATTCCGATGCTTCACTTAAGATTTACTGTATCCCTCGGACCTTCTTATTGACGATGAAACACAGAAATTGCATCGGAATTAAATACAAAAGGCCCAATGGCGACTTAAGCACAAGAAGACTGACTCTTCTTACTGTCTATGTTTAGAACCATTCCTGTGACAATAGTTATTGATTCCGACGCTTCACTCCAGGTTTACTGTATCCCTCGGACCTTCTTATTGACGATGAAACACAGAAATTGCTTCGGAATTAAATACAAAAGGCACAATGCCGACTTAAGTACAAAAAGACTGACTCTTCCCACTGTCTATGTTTTGAACCATTCCTGTGACACTAGTTATAGATTCCGATGCTTCACTCCAGGATTACTGTAACCCTTGGACCTTCTTATTGACGATGAAACACAGAAACTGCATCGGAATTAAATAGAAAAGACACAATGCCGACTTAAGTACAAGAAGACTGCCTCTTCTTACTGACAATGTTCTGAACGATTCCTGTGACACTAGTTATAGACTCCGATGCTACACTTCAGGTTTACTGTATACCTTGGACCTTCTTATTGACGATGAAACACAGTAATTGCATCGGAATTAAATACAAAGGCACAATGCGACTTAAGTACAAGAAGACTGACTCTTCCTACTGTCTATGTTTTGAACCATTCCTTTGACACTAGTTTTGGATTCCGATGCTTCACATAAGGTTTACTGTATCCCACGGACCTTCTTATTGACGATGAAACACAGAAATTGCATCGGAGCTAAATACAAAAGGCACAATGCCGACGTAAGTACAAGAAGTCTGACTCTTCCTACTGTCTATGTTTTGAACTATTCCTATGACACTAGTTATAGATTCCGATGCTTCACTTCAGGTTTACTGTATCCCTCTGACCTTATTGCCGTTGAAAATAAGAAATTGCATCGGAATTAAATACAAAAGGCACAATGCCGACTTAAGTACAAGAAGACTGACTCTTCCTACTGTCTATGTTTTGACCGTTCCTGTGACACTAGTTATAGATTCCGATGCTTCACTTCAGGTTTACTGTATCCCTCCAACCTTCTTATTGACGATGAAACAAAGAAATTGCATCGGAATTAAATACAAAAGGCACAATGCCGACTTAACTACAAGAAGACTGACTCTTCATACTGACTATGTTTGAACCATTCTTGTGACACTAGTTATAGACTCCGATGGTTCACTCCAGGTTTACTGTATCCCTTGGACCTTCTTGTTGACGTTGAAACACAGAAATTGCATCGGAATTAAATACAAAAGGCACAATTCCGACTTTAGTTCAAGAAGACTGACTCTTCTTACTGTCTATGTTTTTAACCATTCCTGTGACTCTAGTTATAGATTCTGATGCTTCACTTCAGGTTTACTGTATCCCTCTGACCTTAGTGACGATGAAACACAGAAATTGCATCGGAGTTAAATACAAAAGGCACAATGCCGGCTTAAGTAGAAGAACACTGACTCTTCCTACTGTCTATGTTTTGACCATTCCTGTGACACTAGTTATAGATTCCGATGCTTCACTTCAGGTTTACTGTATCCCTCTAACCTTCTTATTGACGATGAAACAAAGAAATTGCATCGGAATTAAATACAAAAGGCACAATGCCGACTTAAGTACAAGAAGACTGACTCTTCCTACTGTCTATGTTTTTAACCATTCCTGTGACTCTAGTTATAGATTCTGATGCTTCACTTCAGGTTTACTGTATCCCTCTGACCTTAGTGACGATGAAACACAGAAATTGCATCGAAGTTAAATACAAAAGGCACAATGCCGACTTAAGTACAAGAACACTGACTCTTCTTACTGTCTATGTTTTGAACCATTTCTGTGACACTAGTTATAGATTCCGATGCTTCAATTCAGGTCTACTGTATCCCTTGGACCTTCTTATTGACGATGAAACACAGAAATTACATCGGAATTAAATACAAAAGGCACAATGCCTACTTAAGTACAAGAAGACTGACTCTTCTTACTGTCTATGTTTAGAACCATTCCTGTGACAATAGTTATTGATTCCGACGCTTCACTCCTGGTTTACTGTATCCCTCGGACCTTCTTATTGACGATGAAACACAGAAATTGCTTCGGAATTAAATACAAAAGGCACATTGCCGACTTAAGTACAAAAAGACTGACTCTTCCCACTGTCTATGTTTTGAACCATTCCTGTGACACTAGTTATAGATTCCGATGATTCACTTCAGGTTTTCTGTATCCCTTGGACCTTCTTATTGACGCTGAAACACAGAAATTGCATCGGAATTAAATACAAAAGGCCCAATTGCGACTTAAGTACAAGAAGACTGACTCTTCCCACTGTCTATGTTTTGAACCATTCCTGTGACACTAGTTATAGATTCCGATGATTCACTTCAGGTTTTCTGTATCCCTTGGACCTTCTTATTGACGATGGAACACAGAAATTGCATCGGAATTAAATAGAAAATGCACAATGCCGACTTAAGTACAAGAAGGCTGACTCTTCTTACTGACTATGTTTGGAACCATTCCTGTGACACTAGTTATAGATTCCGATGCTTCACTTCAGGTTTATTGTATCCCTCTGACCTTCTTATTGACGATGAAACACAGTAATTGCATCGGAATTAAATACAAAGGCACAATGCGAGTTAAGTACAAGGAGACTGACTCTTCCTACTGTCTATGTTTTGAACCATTCCTTTGACACTAGTTTTGGATTCCGATGCTTCACTTAAGATTTACTGTATCCCTCGGACCGTCTTATTGACGATGAAACACAGAAACTGCATCGGAATTTAATACAAAAGGCACAATGCCGAAGTAAGTACAAGAAGACTGACTCTTCCTACTGTCTATGTTTTGAACCATTCCTATGACACTAGTTATAGATTCCGATGCTTCACTTCAGGTTTACTGTATCCCTCTGACCTTATTGCCGATGAAACAAAGAAATTGCATCGGAATTAAATACAAAAGGCACAATGCCGACTTAAGTACAAGAAGACTGACTCTTCCTACTGTCTATGTTTTGACCATTCCTGTGACACTAGTTATAGATTCCGATGCTTCACTTAAGGTTTACTGTATCCCTCTAACCTTCTTATTGACGATGAAACAAAGAAATTGCATCGGAATTAAATACAAAAGGCACAATGCCGACTTAAGTACAAGAAGACTGACTCTTCTTACTGTCTATGTTTTTAAGCATTCCTGTGACTCTAGTTATAGATTCTGATGCTTCACTTCAGGTTTACTGTATCCCTCTGACCTTAGTGACGATGAAACACAGAAATTGCATCGAAGTTAAATACAAAAGGCACAATGCCGACTTAAGTACAAGAACACTGATTCTTCTTACTGTCTATGTTTTGAACCATTTCTGTGATACTAGTTATAGATTCCGATGCTTCAATTCAGGTCTACTGTATCCCTTGGACCTTCTTATTGACGATGAAACACAGAAATTACATCGGAATTAAATACAAAATGCACAATGCCTACTTAAGTACAAGAAGACTGACTCTTCTCACTGTCTATGTTTTGAACCGTTCCTGTGACACTAGTTATAGATTCCGATGCTTCACTCCAGGATTACTGTATCCCTTGGACCTTCTCATTGACGATGAAACACAGAAATTGCATCGGAATTAAATAGAAAAGACACAATGCCGACTTAAGTACAAGAAGACTGCCTCTTCTTACTGACAATGTTCTGAACGATTCCTGTGACACTAGTTATAGACTCCGATGCTTCACTTCAGGTTTACTGTATACCTTGGACCTTCTTATTGACGATGAAACACAGTAATTGCATCGGAATTAAATACAAAGGCCCAATGGCGACTTAAGTACAAGAAGACTGACTCTTCCTACTGTCTATGTTTTGAACCATTCCTTTGACACTAGTTTTGGATTCCGATGCTTCACATAAGGTTTACTGTATCCCAAGGACCTTCTTATTGACGATGAAACACAGAAATTGCATCGGAGCTAAATACAAAAGGCACAATGCCGACGTAAGTACAAGAAGTCTGACTCTTCCTACTGTCTATGTTTTGAACTATTCCTATGACACTAGTTATAGATTCCGATGCTTCACTTCAGGTTTACTGTATCCCTCTGACCTTATTGCCGATGAAAATAAGAAATTGCATCGGAATTAAATACAAAAGGCACAATGCCGACTTAAGTACAAGAAGACTGACTCTTCCTACTGTCTATGTTTTGACCGTTCCTGTGACACTAGTTATAGATTCCGATGCTTCACTTCAGGTTTACTGTATCCCTCCAACCTTCTTATTGACGATGAAACAAAGAAATTGCATCGGAATTAAATACAAAAGGCACAATGCCGACTTAAGTACAAGAAGACTGACTCTTCCTACTGTCTATGTTTTGACCATTCCTGTGACACTAGTTATAGATTCCGATGCTTCACTTCAGGTTTACTGTATCCCTCTAACCTTCTTATTGACAATGAAACAAAGAAATTGCATCGGAATTAAATACAAAAGGCACAATGCCGACTTAAGTACAAGAAGACTGACTCTTCTAACTGTCTATGTTTTAACCATTCCTGTGACTCTAGTTATAGATTCTGATGCTTCACTTCAGGTTTACTGTATCCCTCTGACCTTAGTGACGATGAAACACAGAAATTGCATCGAAGTTAAATACAAAAGGCACAATGCCGACTTAAGTACAAGAACACTGACTCTTCTTACTGTCTATGTTTTGAACCATTTCAGTGACACTAGTTATAGATTCCGATGCTTCAATTCAGGCCTACTGTATCCCTTGGACTTTCTTATTGACGATGAAACACAGAAATTACATCGGAATTAAATACAAAAGGCACAATGCCCACTTAAGTACAAGAAGACTGACTCTTCTTACTGTCTATGTTTAGAACCATTCCTGTGACAATAGTTATTGATTCCGACGCTTCACTCCAGGTTTACTGTATCCCTCGGACCTTCTTATTGACGATGAAACACAGAAAGTGCTTCGGAATTAGGTACAAAAGGCACAATGCCGACTTAAGTACAAGAAGACTGACTCTTCCTACTGTCTATGTTTTGAACGATTCCTGTGACACTAGTTATAGATTCCGATGCTTCACTCCAGGTTTAATGTATCCCTTGGACCTTGTTACTGACGATGAAACACAGAAATTGCATCGGAATTAAATACAAAAGGCACAATGCCGACTTAAGTACAAGAAGGCTGACTCTTCTTACTGACTATGTTTTGAACCATTCCTGTGACACTAGTTATAGATTCCGATGCATTACTTCAGGTTTATTGTATCCCTCTGACCTTCTTATTGACGATGAAACACAGAAATTGCATCGGAATTAAATAGAAAAGTCCCAATGTCGACTTAAGTACAAGAAGACTGACTCTTCTCACTGTCTATGTTTTGAACCGTTCCTGTGACACTAGTTATAGATTCCGATGCTTCACTCCAGGATTACTGTATCCCTTGGACCTTCTTATTGACGATGAAACACAGAAATTGCATCGGAATTAAATAGAAAAGACACAATGCCGACTTAAGTACAAGAAGACTGCCTCTTCTTACTGACAATGTTCTGAACGATTCCTGTGACACTAGTTATAGACTCCGATGCTTCACTTCAGGTTTACTGTATACCTTGGACCTTCTTATTGACGATGAAACACAGTAATTGCATCGGAATTAAATACAAAGGCACAATGCGACTTAAGTACAAGAAGACTGACTCTTTCTACTGTCTATGTTTTGAACCATTCCTTTGACACTAGTTTTGGATTCCGATGCTTCACATAAGGTTTACTGTATCCCACGGACCTTCTTATTGACGATGAAACACAGAAATTGCATCGGAGCTAAATACAAAAGGCACAATGCCGACGTAAGTACAAGAAGTCTGACTCTTCCTACTGTCTATGTTTTGAACTATTCCTATGACACTAGTTATAGATTCCGATGCTTCACTTCAGGTTTACTGTATCCCTCTGACCTTATTGCCGATGAAAATAAGAAATTGCATCGGAATTAAATACAAAAGGCACAATGCCGACTTAAGTACAAGAAGACTGACTCTTCCTACTGTTTATGTTTTGACCGTTCCTGTGACACTAGTTATAGATTCCGATGCTTCACTTCAGGTTTACTGTATCCCTCCAACCTTCTTATTGACGATGAAACAAAGAAATTGCATCGGAATTAAATACAAGAGGCACAATGCCGACTTAACTACATGGAAGAATGACTCTTCATACTGACTATGTTTTGAACCATTCTTGTGACACTAGTTATAGACTCCGATGCTTCACTCCAGGTTTACTGTATCCCTTGGACCTTCTTATTGACGATGAAACACAGAAATTGCATCGGAATTAAATACAAAAGGCACAATTCCGACTTTAGTTCAAGAAGACTGACTCTTCTTACTGTCTATGTTTTTAACCATTCCTGTGACTCTGGTTATAGATTCTGATGCTTCACTTCAGGTTTACTGTATCCCTCTGACCTTAGTGACGATGAAACACAGAAATTGCATCGGAGTTAAATACAAAATGCACAATGCCGGCTTAAGTACAAGAACTCTGACTCTTCTTACTGTCTATGTTTTGAACCATTTCTGTGACACTAGTTATTGATTCCGATGCTTCAATTCAGGTCTACTGTATCCCTTGGACCTTCTTATTGACGATGAAACACAGAAATTACATCGGAATTAAATTCAAAAGGCACAATGCCGACTTAAGTACAAGAAGACTGACTCTTCTTACTCTCTATGTTTAGAACCATTCCTGTGACAATAGTTATAGATTCCGACACTTCACTCCAGGTTTACTGTATCCCTCGGACCTTCTTATTAACGATGAAACACAGAAATTGCATCGGAATTAAATACAAAAGGCACAATGCCGACTTAAGTACAAGAAGACTGACTCTTCTTACCGACTATGTTTAGATCCATTCCTGTGATTCTAGTTATCGATTCCGATGCATCACTTCAGGTTTACTGTATCCCTTGGTCTTCTCATTGACGATGAAACACAGAATTTGCATCGGAATTAAATAGAAATGGCACAATGCCGACTTAAGTACAAGAAGACCTACTCTTCTTACTGTCTATGCTTTGAACCATTCCTGTGACACTAGTTATAGATTCCGATTCTTCACTTCAGGTTTACTGTATCAATTGGACCTTCTTATTGACGATGAAACACAGAAATTGCATCGGAATTAAATACAAAAGCCACAATACCGACTTAAGTACAAGAAGACTGACTAATCTTACTGTCTATGTTTTGAACCATTCCTGTGACACTAGTTATTGATTCCGATGCTTCACTTCACGTGCACTGTATCCCTTGGACCTTCTTATTGACGATGAAACACAGAAAATGCATCGGAATTAAATAGAAAAGGCACAATGCCGACGTAAGTACAAGAAGACTGACTCTTCCTACTGTCTATGTTTTGAACCATTCCTATGTCACTAGTTATAGATTCCGATGCTTCATTTCAGGTTTACTGTATCCCTCTGACCTTATTGCCGATGAAACAAAGGAATTGCATCGGAATTAAATACAAAAGGCACAATGCCGACTTAAGTACAAGAAGAATGACTCTTCCTACTGTCTATGTTTTGACCATTCCTGTGACACTAGTTACTGATTCCGATGCTTCACTTTAGGTTTACTGTATCCCTCTGACCTTCTTATTGACGATGAAACACAGAAATTGCATCGGAATTAAATACAAAAGGCTCAATGCCGACTTTAGTTCAAGAAGACTGACTCTTCTTACCGTCTATGTTTTGAACCATTCCTGTGACTCTAGTTATAGATTCTGATGCTTCACTTCAGGTTTACTGTATCCCTCTGACCTTCTTACTGACGATGAAACACAGAAATTTCATCGGAATTAAATACAAAAGGCACAATACCGACTTAAGTACAAGAAGACTGCCTCTTCTTACTGTCTATGTATTGAACCATTCCCATGACACTAGTTATAGATTCCGATGCTTCAATTCAGGTCAACTGTATCCCATGACCTTCTTATTGACGATGAAACACAGAAATTGCATCGGAATTAAATACAAAAGGCACAATGCCGACTTAAGGACAAGAAGACTGACTCTTCTTACTGTCTATGTTTAAAACCATTCCTGTGACACTAGTTATAGATTCCGATGCTTCACTTCAGGTTTACTGTATCCCTCGGACCTTCTTATTGACGATGAAACACAGAAATTGCATCGGAATTAAATACAAAAGGCACAATGCCGACTTAAGTACAAGAAGACTGACTCTTCTTACTGACTATGTTTTGTACCATTCCTGTGACGCTAGTTATAGATTCCGATGCTTCACTTCAGGTTTACTGTATCCCTTGGATCTTCTTATTGACAGTGAAACACAGAAATTGCATCGGAATTAAATAGAAAAGGCACAATGCCGGTTTAAGTACAAGAACACTGACTCTTCTTTCTGTCTATGCTATGAACCATTCCTGTGACACTAGTTATAGATTCCGATGCTTCACTTCAGGTTTACTGTACCCTTGGACCTTCTTATTGACGATGAATCACAGAAATTGCATCGGAATTAAATACAAAAGCCACAATACCGACTTAACTACAAAAAGACTGACTTTTCTTACTGTCTATGATTTGAACCATTCCTGTGACACTAGTTATAGATTCCGATTCCTCACTTCACGTGCACTGTATCCCTTGGACCTTCATATTGACGATGAAACACAATAATTGCATCGGAATTAAATAGAAAAGGTACAATGCCGACTTAAGTAGAAAAAGACTGACTCTTCCTACTGTAAATATTTTCAACCATTCCTGTGACACTAGTTATGTATTTCGATGCTTCACTTCAGGTTTACCGTATCCCTTGGACCTTCTTATCGACGATGAAACACAGAAATTGCATCGGAATTAAACACAAAATGCACAATGCCGACTTAAGTACAAAAAACTGACTCTTCTTACTGACTATGTTTTGAACCATTCCTGTGACTCTAGTTATAGATTCCGATGCTCACTTCAGGTTTAGAGTAACCCTCTGACCATCTTGTTGACGATGAGACATAGAAATTGCATCGGAATTAAATACAAAAGGCGCAATGCCGACATAAGTACAAGAAGACTGACTCTTCTTACTGTCTATGTTTAGAACCATTCCAGTGACAATAGTTATAGATTCCGACGCTTCACTCCAGGTTTACTGTATCCCTCGGACCTTCTTATTAACGATGAAACACAGATATTGCATCGAAATTAAATACAAAAGGCACAATGCCGACTTAAGTACAAGAAGACTGACTCTTCTTACTGACTATGTTTAGATCCATTCCTGTGATACTAGTTATAGATTCCGATGCTTCACTTCAGGTTTACTGTATCCCTTGGATCTTCTCATTGACGATGAAACACAGAAATTGCATCGGAATTAAATAGAAAATGCACAATGCCGACTTAAGTACAAGAAGACCTACTCTTCTTACTGTCTATGCTTTAAACCATTCCTGTGACACTAGTTATAGATTCCGATGCTTCACTTCAGGTTTACTGTATCCCTTGGACCTTCTTATTGACGATGAAACACAGAAATTGCATCGGAATTAAATACAAAAGCCACAATACCGACTTAAGTACAAGAAGACTGACTAATCTTACTGTCTATGTTTTGAACCATTCCTGTGACACTAGTCATTGATTCCGATGCTTCACTTCACGTGCACTGTATCCCTTGGACCATCTTATTGACGATGAAACACAGAAAATGCATCGGAATTAAATAGAAAAGGCACAATGCCGACGTAAGTACAAGAAGACTGACTCTTCCTACTGTCTATGTTTTGAACCATTCCTATGTCACTAGTTATAGATTCCGATGCTTCATTTCAGGTTTACTGTATCGCTCTGACCTTATTGCCGATGAAACAAAGAAATTGCATCGGAATTAAATACAAAAGGCACAATGCCGACTTAAGTACAAGAAGAATGACTCTTCCTACTGTCTATGTTTTGTCCATTCCTGTGACACTAGTTATTGATTCCGATGCTTCACTTCAGGTTTTCAGTATCCCTCTGACCTTCTTATTGACGATGAAACACAGAAATTGCATCGGAATTAAATACAAAAGGCACAATGCCGACTTAAGGACAAGAAGACTGACTCTTCTTACTGTCTATGTTTAAAACCATTCCTGTGACACTAGTTATAGATTCCGATGCTTCACTTCAGGTTTACTGTATCCCTCGGACCTTCTTATTGACGATGAAACACAGAAATTGCATCGGAATTAAATACACAAGGCACAATGCCGACTTAAGTACAAGAAGACTGACTCTTCTTACTGACCATGTTTTGAACCATTCCTGTGACACTAGTTATAGATTCCGATGCTTCACTTCAGGTTTACTGTATCCCTTGGATATTCTTATTGACAGGGAAACACAGAAATTGCATCGGAATTAAATAGAAAAGGCACAATGCCGGTTTAAGTACAAGAAGACTGACTCTTCTTTCTGTCTATGCTTTGAACCATTCCTGTGACACTAGTTATAGATTCCGATGCTTCACTTCAGGTTTACTGTACCCTTGGACCTTCTTATTGACGATGAATCACAGAAATTGCATCGGAATTAAATACAAAAGCCACAATACCTACTTAACTACAAAAAGACTGACTTTTCTTACTGTCTATGTTTTGAACCATTCCTGTGACACTAGTTATAGAGTCCGATTCTTCACTTCACGTGCACTGTATCCCTTGGACCTTCATATTGACGATGAAACACAGAAATTGCATCGGAATTAAATAGAAAAGGTACAATGCTGACTTAAGTAGAAAAAGACTGACTCTTCCTACTGTAAATATTTTCAACCATTCCTGTGACACTAATTATGTATTTCGATGCTTCACTTCAGGTTTACCGTATCCCTTGGACCTTCTTATCGACGATGAAACACAGAAATTGCATCGGAATTAAACACAAAAGGCACAATGCCGACTTAAGTACAAAAAGACTCACTCTTCTTACTGACTATGTTTTGAACCATTCCTGTGACACTAGTTATAGATTCCGATGCTCACTTCAGGTTTAGAGTAACCCTCTGACCATCTTGTTGACGATGAGACATAGAAATTGCATCGGAATTAAATACAAAAGGCACAATGCCGACTTAAGTAAAAGAAGGATGACTCTTCTTACTGTCTATGATTTGAACCATTCCTGTGACACTAGTTATAGATTCCGATGCTTCGCTCCAGGTTTACTGTATCCCTTGGACCTTCTTATTGACGATGATACACAGAAATTGCATCCGAAATAAATAGAAAATGCACAATGATGACTTAAGTACAAGAAGACTGACTATTCTTACTGACTATGCTTTGAACCATTCCTGTGACACTAGTTATAGATTCCGATGCTTCGCTTTTGGATTACTGTATCCCCCTGACCTCCTTATTGACGATGAAACACAGATATTGCATCGGAATTAGATACAGAACGCACAATGCCGACTTAAGCACAAGAAGACTGACTCTTCTTACTGTCTATGTTTTGAACCATCCCTGTGACACTAGTTATAGATTCCGATGCTACTTTTCAGGTTTACTGTATCCCTTGGTCCTTCTTAATGTCGATGAAACACAGAAATTGCATCGGAATTAAATACAAAAAGCACAATGCCGACTTAAGTACAAGAAGACTGACTCTTCATACTGTCTATGTTTGAACCATTCCTGTGACACTATTTATTGATTCCGATGCTTCACTTCAGGTTTACTGTATCCCTCTGACCTTCCAATTGCCGATTAAACACAGAAATTTCATCGGACTTAAATACAAAAGGCACAATGCCGACTTAAGTACAAGAAGACTGACTCTTCCTACTGTCTATGTTTTGACCATTCCTGTGACACTAGTTATAGATTCCGATGCTTCACTTCAGGTTTACCGTATCCCTAGGACCTTCTTATCGACAATGAAACACAGAAATTGCATCGGAATTAAACACAAAAGGCACAATGCCGACTTAAGTACAAAAAGACTGACTCTTCTTACTGACTATGTTTTGAACCATTCCTGTGACACTAGTTATAGATTCTGATGCTCACTTCAGGTTTACTGTATCCCTCTGACCATCTTATTGACGATGAAGCATAGAAATTTCATCGGAATTAAATACAAAAGGTACAATGCCGACTTAAGTAAAAGAAGTCTGACTCTTCTTACTGTCTATGATTTGAACCATTCCTGTGACACTAGTTATAGACTCCGATGCTTCACTCCAGGTTTACTGGATCCCTTGGACCTTCTTATTGTCAATGAAACACAGAAATTGCATTGGAATTAAATACAAAAGGCACAATGCCGACTTAAGTAAAAGAAGTCTGACTCTTCTTACTGTCTATGATTTGAACCATTCCTGTGACACTAGTTATAGATTCCGATGCTTCACTCCAGGTTTACTGTATCCCTTGGACCTTCTTATTGACGATGAAACATAGAAATTGCATCGGAATTAAATACAAAAGGCACAATGCCGACTTAAGTACAAGAAGACTGGCTCTTCTTACTGACAATGTTTTGAACCATTCCTGTGACACTAATTATAGATTCCGATGCTTCACTGGAGGTTTACTGTATCCCTCTGACCTTCTTATTGACGATGAAACACAGAAATTGTATCGGAAATAAATACAAAAGGCACAATGCCGAATTAAGTGCAAGAAGACTGACTCTTCTTACTGGCTATGTTTTGAACCATTCCTGTCACACCAGTTATAGATTCCGATGCTTGACTTCAGTTTTACTGTATCCCTTGGACCTTCTTATTGACGACGAATCACAGTAATTCCAACGGAATTAAATACAAAAGGCACAATGCCGACTTAAGTACAAGAAGACTGACCCTTCTTACTGTCTATCTTTCGAACCATTCCTGTGACACTAGTTATAGATTCCGATGCTTCACTTCAGGTTTACTGTATCCCTTGGACCTTCTTATTGACGATGAAACACAGATATTCCATCGGAATTAAGTACAAAAGGCACCATGCCGACTTAAGTACAAGAAGACTGACTCTTCCTACAGTCAGTGATTTGAACCATTCCTGTGACACTAGTTATAGATTCCGATGCTTCACTTCAGGTTTACTGTATCCCTCTGAACTTCTTATTGACGATGAAACACAGAAATTGCATCGGATTTAAATACAAAAGGCACAATGCCGACTTAAGTACAAGAAGACTGACTCTTCTTATTGACTATGTTTTGAACCATTCCTGTGACACTAGTTATAGACTCTGATGCTTCACTTCAGGTTTACTGTATCCCTTGGACCTTCTTATTGACGATGAAACACAGAAATTGCATTGGAATTACATACAAAAGCACAATGCCGACTTAAGTACAAGAAGACTGACTGTTCTTACTGACTATGTTTTGAACCATTCCTGTGACACTAGTTATAGGTTCAGGTGCTTCACTTCAGGTTTACTGTATCCCTTGGACCTTCTTATTGACGATGAAACACAGAAATTGCATCGGAATTATATTCAAAAGGCACAATGCCGACTTAAGTACATGAATACTGACTCTACTTACTGTCTAAGTTTTGAACCATCCCTGTGACACTAGTTATAGATTCCGATGATTCACTCCAGGTTTACTGTATCCCTTGGAACTTTCTAATTGACGATGAAACACAGAAATGGCATCGGAATTAAATACAAAAGGCACAATGCCGACTTAAGTACAAGAAGACTGACTCATCTTACTGACTATGTTTTGAACCATTCCTGTGACACTAATTATAGATTCCGATGCTTCACTTGAGGTTTACTGTATCCCTCTGACCTTCTTATTGACGATGAAACACAGAAATTGCATCGGAAATAAATACAAAAAGCACAATGCTGAATTAAGTGCAAGAAGTCTGACTCTTCTTACTGGCTATGTTTTGAACCAACCTGTGACACTAGTTATAGATTCCGATGCTTGACTTCAGTTTTACTGCATCCCTTGGACCTTCTTATTGACGACGAAACACAGAAATTGCATCGGAATTAAATACAAAAGGCGGAATGCCGACTTAAGTACAAGAAGACTGACCCTTCTTACTGTCTATGTTTCGAACCATTCCTGTGACACTAGTTATAGATTCCGAATCTTCACTTCAGGTTTACTGTATCCCTTGGACCATGTTATTGACGATGAAACACAGAAATTGCATCGGAATTAAATACAAAAGGCACATCGCCGAATTAAGTACATGAAGACTGAGTCTTCTTACTGTCTATATTTTGTACCATTCCTGTGACACTAGTTATAGATTCCGATGCTTCACTTCAGGATTACTGTATCCCTTGGACCTTCTTATTGATTATGAAACACAGAAATTGCATCGGAATTAAATACAAAGGGCACAATGCAAACGTATGTACAAGAAGACTGACTCTTCCTACTGTCAATGTTTTGAACCATTCCTGTGACTCTAGTTATAGATTCCGATGCTTCACTTCAAGTTTACTGTATCCCTCTGATCTTCTTATTGACGATAAAACACAGAAATTGCATCGGAATTAAATACAAAAGGCACAATGCCGACTTAAGTACAAGAAGACTGACTCATCTTACTGTCTATGTTTTGAACCATTCCTGTGACACTAGTTATAGATTCCGATGCTTCACTTCACGTTTACTGTATCCCTTGCACCTTCTTATTGACGATGAAACACAGAAATTGCATCGGAATTAAATACAAAAGGCACAAAGCCGACTTATTTACATGAAGACCGACTCTTCCTACTGACTTAGTTTGAAACATTCCTGTGACACTAGTTATATATTCCGATGCTTCACTTCAGGTTTACTGTATCCCTTGGACATTCTTATTGACGATGAAACACAGATATTGCATCCGAATTAAATACAAATGGCACAGTGCCGACTTAAGTACAAGAAGACTGACTCTTCTTACTTACTATGTTTTGAACCATTCCTGTGACACTAGTTATAGATTCCGATGCTTCACTTCAGGTTTTCTGTATCCCCTGGACCTTCTTATTGACGATGGAACACAGAAAGTCCATCGGAATTAAGTACAAAAGGCACCATGCCGACTTAAGTACAAGAAGACTGACTCTACTTACTGTCTATGTTTTGAACCATCCCTGTGACACTAGTTATAGATTCCGATGCTTCACTCCAGGTTTGCTGTATCCCTTGGACCTTCTTATTGACGATGAAACACAGAAATTGCATCGGAATTAAATACAAAAGGCATAATGCCGACTTAAGTACAAGAAGACTGACTCTTCTTACTGACTATGTTTTGAACCATTCCTGTGACACTAGGTATAGATTCCGAAGCTTCACTTCAGGTTTGCTGTATACCTTGGACCTTCTTATTGACGATGAAACACAGAAATTGTATCGGAATTAAATACAAAAGGCACAATGCCGACTTACGTACAAGAAGACTGACTCTTCCTACTGTCTATGTTTGGAACCATTCCTGTGACACTAGTTATAGATTCCGATGCTTCAGTTCAGGTTTACTGTATCCCTCTGATCTTCTTATTGACGATGAAACACAAAAATTGCATCGGAATTAAATACAAAAGGCGCAATGCCGACTTAAGTACAGGAAGACTGACTCTTCTTAGTGTCTATGTTTTGAACCATTCCTGTGAAACTAGTTATAGATTCCGATGCTTCACTTCAGGTTTACCGTTTCCCTTGGACCTTCTTATCGACAATGAAACACAGAAATTGCATCGGAATTAAACACAAAAGGCACAATGCCGACTTAAGTACAATCAGACAGACTCTTCGTACTGACTATGTTTTGAACCATTCCTGTGACACTAGTTGTAGATTCCGATGCTCACTTCAGGTTTACTGTATCCCTCTGACCATCTTATTGACGATGAAGCACAGAAATTTCATCGGTATTAAATACAAAAGGCACAATGCCTACTTAAGTAAAAGAAGTCTGACTCTCTATACTGTCTATGATTTGAAACATTCCTGTGACACTAGTTATAGATTCCGATGCTTCACTCTAGGTTTACTGTATCCCTTGGATCTTCTTATTGACGATGAAACACAGAAAAGGCATTCGAATTAAATAGAAAATGCACTATGATGACTTAAGTACAAGAAGACTGACTATTCTTACTGACTATGCTTTGAACCATTCCTGTGACACTAGTTATAGATTCCGATGCGTCGCTTTTGGATTACTGTATCCCCCTGACCTTCTTATTGACGATGAAACACAGATATTGCATCGGAATTAAATACAAAATGCACAATGCCGACTTAAGCACAAGAAGACTGACTCTTCTTACCGTCTATGTTTTGAACCATCCCTGTGACACTAGTTATAGATTCCGATGCTACATTCCAGGTTAACTGTATCCCTTGGTCCTTCTTATTGTCGATGAAACACAGAAATTGCATCGGAATTAAATACAAAAGGCACAATGCCGACTTAAGTACAAGAAGACTGACTCTTCTTACTGTCTATGTTTGAACCATTCCTGTGACACTAGTTATTGATTCCGATGCATCACTTCAGGTTTACTGTGTCCCTCTGACCTTCCAATTGCCGATTAAACACAGAAATTTCATCGGAATTAAATACAAAAGGCACAATGCCGACTAAAGTACAAGAAGACTGACTCTTCCTACTGTCTATGTTTTGACCATTCCTGTGACACTAGTTATAGATTCCGATGCTTCACTTCAGGTTTACCGTATCCCTTGGACCTTCTTATCGACAATGAAACACAGATATTGCATCGGAATTAAACACAAAAGGCACAATGCCGACTTAAGTACAAAAAGACTGACTCTTCTTACTGACTATGTTTTGAACCATTCCTGTGACACTAGTTATAGATTCCGATGCTCACTTCAGGTTTACTGTATCCCTCTGACCATCTTGTTGACGATGAAGCATAGAAATTTCATCGGAATTAAATACAAAAGGCACAATGCCGACTTAAGTACAAGAAGACTGACTCTTCCTACTGTAAATGTTTTGAACCATACCTGTGACACTAGTTATAGATTCCGATGTTTCAGTTCAGGTTTACTGTATCCCTCTGATCTTCTTATTGACGATGAAACACAAAAATTGCATCGGAATTAAATACAAAAGGCGCAATGCAGACTTAAGTACAGGAAGACTGACTCTTCTTAGTGTCTATGTTTTGAACCATTCCTGTGACACTAGTTATAGATTCCGATGCTCACTTCAGGTTTATTGTATCCCTCTGACCATCTTATTGACGATGAAGCATAGAAATTTCATCGGAATTAAATACAAAAGGCACAATGCCGACTTAAGTACAAGAAGACTGACTCTTCATACTGTCTATGTTTTGAACCATTCCTGTGACACTAGTTATAGATTCCGATGCTTCACTCCAGGTTTACTGTATCCCTTGGACCTTCTTGTTGACTATGAAACACAGATATTCCATCGGAATTAAATACAAAAGGATCAATGCCGGCTTAGGGACAAGAAGACTGACTCTTCTTACTGACTAAGTTTTGAACCATTCCATTGACACTAGTTATAGATTCCGATGCTTCACTCCAGGTTTACTGTATCCGTTGGATCTTCTTATTGACGATGAAACACAGAAATTGCATCGGAATTAAATACAAAAGGCACAATGCCGACTAAGGTACAAGAAGACTGACTCTTCTTACTGACTATGTTTTGAACCATTCCTGTGACACTAATTATAGATTCCGATGCTTCACTTGAGGTTTACTGTATCCCTCTGACCTTCTTATTGACGATGAAACACAGAAATTGCATCGGAATTAAATACAAAAAGCACAATGCTGAATTAAGAGCAAGAAGTCTGACTCTTCTTACAGGCTATGTTTTGAACCAACCTGCGACACTAGTTATAGATTCAGATGCTTGACTTCAGTTTTACTGTATCCCTTGGACCTTCTTATTGACGACGAAACACAGAAATTGCATCGGAATTAAATACAAAAGGCGGAATGCCGACTTAAGTACAAGAAGACTGACCCTTCTTACTGTCTATGTTTCGAACCATTCCTGTGACACTAGTTATAGATTCCGAATCTTCACTTCAGGTTTACTGTATCCCTTGGACCATGTTTTTGACGATGAAACACAGAAATTGCATCGGAATTAAATACAAAAGGCACATCGCCGAATTAAGTACAAGAATACTGACTCTTCTTACTGTCTATATTTTGAACCATTCCTGTGACACTAGTTATAGATTCCGATGCTTCACTTCAGGATTACTGTATCCCTTGGACCTTCTTATTGACTATGAAACACAGAAATTGCATCGGAATTAAATACAAAGGGCACAATGCAAACTTATGTACAAGAAGACTGACTCTTCCAACTGTCAATGTTTTGAACCATTCCTGTGACTCTAGTTATAGATTCCGATGCTTCACATCAAGTTTACAGTATCCCTCTGATCTTCTTATTGACGATAAAACACAGAAATTGCATCGGAATTAAATACAAAAGGCACAATGCCGACTTAAGTACAAGAAGACTGACTCATCTTACTGTCTATGTTTTGAACCATTCCTGTGACACTAGTTATAGATTCCGATGCTTCACTTCACGTTTACTGTATCCCTTGCACCTTCTTATTTACGATGAAACACAGAAATTGCATCGGAATTAAATACAAAAGGCAAAGCCGACTTATTTACATGAAGACCGACTCTTCCTACTGACTAAGTTTGAAACACTCCTGTGACACTAGTTATATATTCCGATGCTTCACTTCAGGTTTACTGTATCCCTTGGGCCTTCTTATTGACGATGAAACACAGATATTGCATCAGAATTAAATACAAATGGCACAGTGCCGACTTAAGTACAAGAAGACTGACTCTTCTTACTTACTATGCTTTGAACCATTCCTGTGACACTAGTTATAGATCCCGGTGCTTAACTTCAGGTTCACTGTATCCCTCTGACCTTCTTATTGACGAGGAAACACAGAAATTGCATCGGAATTAAATAGAAACGCCACAATGCCTCTTTAAGTACAAGATGACTGACCCTTCTTACTGTCTATGTTTTGAACCATTAGTGTGACATTAGTTATAGATTCCGAGGCTTCACTTCAGGTTTACTGTATCCCTTGGACCTACTTATTGAAGATGAAACACAGAAATTGCATCGGAATTAAATAGAAAAGGCACAATGCTGACTGAAGTACAAGAAGACTGACTCTTCTTACTGTCTATGCTTTGAACCATTCCTGTGACACTAGTTATGGATTCTGATGCTTCACTTCAGGTTTACTGTATTCCTTGGACCTTCTTATTGACGATGAATCATAGAAATTGCCTCGGATTTAAATACAAAAGGCACAATACCGCCTTAAGTACAAGAAGACTGACTCTTCTTACTGTCTATGTTTTGAACCATTCCTGTGACACTAGTTATAGATTCCGATGCTTCACTTCAGGTTTTCTGTGTCCCCTGGACCTTCTTATTGACGATGGAACACAGAAAGTCCATCGGAATTAAGTACAAAAGGCACCATGCCTACTTAAGTACAAGAAGACTGACTCTTCCTACAGTCGGTGATTTGAACCATTCCTGAGACACTAGATATAGATTCCGATGCTTCACTTCAGGTTTACTCTATCCCTCTGATCTTCTTATTGACGATGAAACACAGAAATTGCATCGGAATTAAATACAAAAGGCACAATGCCGACTTAAGTACAAGAAGACTGACTCTTCTTACTGATTATGTTTTGAACCATCCCTGTGACACTAGTTATAGATTCCGGTGCTTCACTTCAGGTTTACTGTATCCCTTGGACCTTCTTATTGACGATGAAACACAGAAACTGCATCGTAATTGTATACAAAAGGCACAATGCCGACTTAAGTACAAGAATACTGACTCTACTTACTGTCTATGTTTTGAACCATCCCTGTGACACTAGTTATAGATTCCGAGGCTTCACTCCAGGTTTACTGTATCCCTTGGACCTTCTTATTGACGATGAAACACAGAAAATGCATCGGAATTAAATACAAAAGGCATAATGCCGACTTAAGTACAAGAAGACTGACTCTTCTTACTGACTATGTTTTGAACCATTCCTGTGACACTAGGTATAGATTCCGAAGCTTCACTTCAGGTTTGCTGTATACCTTGGACCTTCTTATTGACGATGAAACACAGAAATTGTATCGGAATTAAATACAAAAGGCACAATGCCGACTTACGTACAAGAAGACTGACTCTTCCTACTGTCTATGTTTGGAACCATACCTGTGACACTAGTTATAGATTCCGATGCTTCACTTCAGGTTTACCGTATCCCTTGGACCTTCTTATCGACAATGAAACACAGAAATTGCATCGGAATTAAATACAAAAGGCACAATGCCGACTTAAGTACAAAAAGACTGACTCTTCTTACTGACTATGTTTTGAACCATTCCTGTGACACTAGTTGTAGATGTCGATGCTCACTTCAGGTTTACTGTGTCCCTCTGACCATCTTATTGACGATGAAGCATAGAAATTTCATCGGAATTAAATACAAAAGGCACAATGCCGACTTAAGTACAAGAAGACTGACTCTTCATACTGTCTATGTTTTGAACCATTCCTGTGACACTAGTTATAGATTCCGATGCTTCACTCCAGGTTTACTGTATCCCTTGGACCTTCTTGTTGACTATGAAACACAGATATTCCATCGGAATGAAATACAAAAGGCTCAATGCCGGCTTAGGGACAAGAAGACTGACTCTTCTTACTGTTTATGTTTTGAACCATTCCTGTGACACTAGTTATAGATTCCGATGCTTCACACCAGGTTTACTGTATCCCTTGGACCTCCTTATTGACGATGAAACACAGATATTGATCGGAATTAAATAGAAAAGGCACAATGCCGACTTAAGTACAAGAAGACTGACACATCTTACTGTCTTAGTTTTGATTCTTTCCTGTGACACTAGTTTTTGATTCCGATGCTTCACTTCAGGTTTACTGTATCCCTCTGACCTTTTTATTGCCGATGAAACACAGAAATTTCATCGAAATTAAATACAAAAGGCACAATGCCGACTTAACTACAGAAGACTGACTCTTCTTACTGACTATGTTTTGAACCATTCTTGTGACACTAGTTATAGATTCCGATGCTTCACTTCACGTGCACTGTATCCCTTGGACCTTCTTATTGATGCTGAAACACAGAAATTGCATCGGAATTAAATAGAAATGGCACAATGCTGAATTAAGTGCAAGAAGTCTGACTCTTCTTACAGGCTATGTTTTGAACCAACCTGTGACACTAGTTATAGATTCCGATGCTTGACTTCAGTTTTACTGTATCCCTTGGGCCTTCTTATTGACGATGAAACACAGATATTGCATCAGAATTAAATACAAATGGCACAGTGCCGACTTAAGTACAAGAAGACTGACTCTTCTTACTTACTATGCTTTGAACCATTCCTGTGACACTAGTTATAGATCCCGGTGCTTAACTTCAGGTTCACTGTATCCCTCTGACCTTCTTATTGAGGAGGAAACACAGAAATTGCATCGGAATTAAATAGAAACGCCACAATGCCTATTTAAGTACAAGATGACTGACCCTTCTTACTGTCTATGTTTTGAACCATTAGTGTGACACTAGTTATAGATTCCGAGGCTTCACTTCAGGTTTACTGTATCCCTTGGACCTACTTATTGAAGATGAAACACAGAAATTGCATAGGAATTAAATAGAAAATGCACAATGCTGACTGAAGTACAAGAAGACTGACTCTTCTTACTGTCTATGCTTTGAACCATTCCTGTGACACTAGTTATGGATTCTGATGCTTCACTTCAGGTTTACTGTATTCCTTGGACCTTCTTATTGACGATGAATCATAGAAATTGCCTCGGATTTAAATACAAAAGGCACAATACCGCCTTAAGTACAAGAAGACTGACTCTTCTTACTGTCTATGTTTTGAACCATTCCTGTGACACTAGTTATAGATTCCGATGCTTCACTTCAGGTTTTGTGTGTCCCCTGGACCTTCTTATTGACGATGGAACACAGAAAGTCCATCGGAATTAAGTACAAAAGGCACCATGCCTACTTAAGTACAAGAAGACTGACTCTTCCTACAGTCGGTGATTTGAACCATTCCTGTGACACTAGATATAGATTCCGATGCTTCACTTCAGGTTTACTCTATCCCTCTGATCTTCTTATTGACGATGAAACACAGAAATTGCATCGGAATTAAATACAAAAGGCACAATGCCGACTTAAGTACAAGAAGACTGACTCTTCTTACTGATTATGTTTTGAACCATTCCTATGACACTACTTATAGACTCTGATGCTTCACTTCAGGTTTACTGTATCCCTTGGACCTTCTTATTGACGACGAAACACAGAAATTGCACCGGAATTAAACACAAGAGGCACAATGCCGACTTAAGTACAAGAAGACTGACTGTTCTTACTGACTATGTTTTGAACCATTCCTGTGACACTAGTTATAGATTCCGGTGCTTCACTTCAGGTTTACTGTATCCCTTGGACCTTCTTATTGACGATGAAACACAGAAATTGCATCGGAATTGTATACAAAAGGCACAATGCCGTCTTAAGTACAAGAATACTGACTCTACTTACTGTCTATGTTTTGAACCATCCCTGTGACACTAGTTATAGATTCCGATGCTTCACTCCAGGTTTACTGTATCCCTTGGACCTTCTTATTGACGATGAAACACAGAAATTGCATCGGAATTAAATACAAAAGGCATAATGCCGACTTAAGTACAAGAAGACTGACTCTTCTTACTGACTATGATTTGAACCATTCCTGTGACACTAGGTATAGATTCCGAAGCTTCACTTCAGGTTTGCTGTATACCTTGGACCTTCTTACTGACGATGAAACACAGAAATTGTATCGGAATTAAATACAAAAGGCACAATGCCGACTTACGTACAAGAAGACTGACTCTTCCTACTGTCTATGTTCGGAACCATACCTGTGACACTAGTTATAGATTCCGATGCTTCACTTCAGGTTTACCGTATCCCTTGGACCTTCTTATCGACAATGAAACACAGAAATTGCATCGGAATTAAACACAAAAGGCACAATGCCGACTTAAGTACAAAAAGACTGACTCTTCTTACTGACTATGTTTTGAACCATTCCTGTGACACTAGTTGTAGATTTCGATGCTCACTTCAGGTTTACTGTGTCCCTCTGACCATCTTATTGACGATGAAGCATAGAAATTTCATCGGAATTAAATACAAAAGGCACAATGCCGACTTAAGTACAAGAAGACTGACTCTTCATACTGTCTATGTTTTGAACCATTCCTGTGACACTAGTTATAGATTCCGATGATTCACTCCAGGTTTACTGTATCCCTTGGACCTTCTTGTTGACTATGAAACACAGATATTCCATCGGAATTAAATACAAAAGGATCAATGCCGGCTTAGGGACAAGAAGACTGACTCTTCTTACTGACTAAGTTTTGAACCATTCCATTGACACTAGTTATAGATTCCGATGCTTCACTCCAGGTTTACTGTATCCGTTGGATCTTCTTATTGACGATGAAACACAGAAATTGCATCGGAATTAAATACAAAAGGCACAATGCCGACTAAGGTACAAGAAGACTGACTCTTCTTACTGACTATGTTTTGAACCATTCCTGTGACACTAATTATAGATTCCGATGCTTCACTTGAGGTTTACTGTATCCCTCTGACCTTCTTATTGACGATGAAACACAGAAATTGCATCGGAATTAAATACAAAAAGCACAATGCTGAATTAAGTGCAAGAAGTCTGACTCTTCTAACAGGCTATGTTTTGAACCAACCTGTGACACTAGTTATAGATTCGGATGCTTGACTTCAGTTTTACTGTATCCCTTGGACCTTCTTATTGACGACGAAACACAGAAATTGCATCGGAATTAAATACAAAAGGCGGAATGCCGACTTAAGTACAAGAAGACTGACCCTTCTTACTGTCTATGTTTCGAACCATTCCTGTGACACTAGTTATAGATTCCGAGTCTTCACTTCAGGTTTACTGTATCCCTTGGACCATGTTATTGACGATGAAACACAGAAATTGCATCGGAATTAAATACAAAAGGCACATCGCCGAATTAAGTACAAGAATACTGACTCTTCTTACTGTCTATATTTTGAACCATTCCTGTGACACTAGTTATAGATTCCGATGCTTCACTTCAGGATTACTGTATCCCTTGGACCTTCTTATTGACTATGAAACACAGAAATTGCATCGGAATTAAATACAAAGGGCACAATGCAAACTTATGTACAAGAAGACTGACTCTTCCAACTGTCAATGTTTTGAACCATTCCTGTGACTCTAGTTATAGATTCCGATGCTTCACTTCAAGTTTACAGTATCCCTCTGATCTTCTTATTGACGATAAAACACAGAAATTGCATCGGAATTAAATACAAAAGGCAAAGCCGACTTATTTACATGAAGACCGACTCTTCCTACTGACTAAGTTTGAAACACTCCTGTGACACTAGTTATATATTCCGATGCTTCACTTCAGGTTTACTGTATCCCTTGGGCCTTCTTATTGACGATGAAACACAGATATTGCATCAGAATTAAATACAAATGGCACAGTGCCGACTTAAGTACAAGAAGACTGACTCTTCTTACTTACTATGCTTTGAACCATTCCTGTGACACTAGTTATAGATCCCGGTGCTTAACTTCAGGTTCACTGTATCCCTCTGACCTTCTTATTGACGAGGAAACACAGAAATTGCATCGGAATTAAATAGAAACGCCACTATGCCTCTTTAAGTACAAGATGACTGACCCTTCTTACTGTCTATGTTTTGAACCATTAGTGTGACATTAGTTATAGATTCCGAGGCTTCACTTCAGGTTTACTGTATCCCTTGGACCTACTTATTGAAGATGAAACACAGAAATTGCATCGGAATTAAATAGAAAAGGCACAATGCTGACTGAAGTACAAGAAGACTGACTCTTCTTACTGTCTATGCTTTGAACCATTCCTGTGACACTAGTTATGGATTCTGATGCTTCACTTCAGGTTTACTGTATTCCTTGGACCTTCTTATTGACGATGAATCATAGAAATTGCCTCGGATTTAAATACAAAAGGCACAATACCGCCTTAAGTACAAGAAGACTGACTCTTCTTACTGTCTATGTTTTGAACCATTCCTGTGACACTAGTTATAGATTCCGATGCTTCACTTCAGGTTTTCTGTGTCCCCTGGACCTTCTTATTGACGATGGAACACAGAAAGTCCATCGGAATTAAGTACAAAAGGCACCATGCCTACTTAAGTACAAGAAGACTGACTCTTCCTACAGTCGGTGATTTGAACCATTCCTGTGACACTAGATATAGATTCCGATGCTTCACTTCAGGTTTACTCTATCCCTCTGATCTTCTTATTGACGATGAAACACAGAAATTGCATCGGAATTAAATACAAAAGGCACAATGCCGACTTAAGTACAAGAAGACTGACTCTTCTTACTGATTATGTTTTGAACCATCCCTGTGACACTAGTTATAGATTCCGGTGCTTCACTTCAGGTTTACTGTATCCCTTGGACCTTCTTATTGACGATGAAACACAGAAATTGCATCGGAATTGTATACAAAAGGCACAATGCCGACTTAAGTACAAGAATACTGACTCTACTTACTGTCTATGTTTTGAACCATCCCTGTGACACTAGTTATAGATTCCGAGGCTTCACTCCAGGTTTACTGTATCCCTTGGACCTTCTTATTGACGATGAAACACAGAAAATGCATCGGAATTAAATACAAAAGGCATAATGCCGACTTAAGTACAAGATGACTGACTCTTCTTACTGACTATGTTTTGAACCATTCCTGTGACACTAGGTATAGATTCCGAAGCTTCACTTCAGGTTTGCTGTATACCTTGGACCTTCTTATTGACGATGAAACACAGAAATTGTATCGGAATTAAATACAAAAGGCACAATGCCGACTTACGTACAAGAAGACTGACTATTCCTACTGTCTATGTTTGGAACCATACCTGTGACACTAGTTATAGATTCCGATGCTTCACTTCAGGTTTACCGTATCCCTTGGACCTTCTTATCGACAATGAAACACAGAAATTGCATCGGAATTAAACACAAAAGGCACAATGCCGACTTAAGTACAAAAAGACTGACTCTTCTTACTGACTATGTTTTGAACCATTCCTGTGACACTAGTTGTAGATTTCGATGCTCACTTCAGGTTTACTGTGTCCCTCTGACCATCTTATTGACGATGAAGCATAGAAATTTCATCGGAATTAAATACAAAAGGCCCACTGCCGACTTAAGTACAAGAAGACTGACTCTTCATACTGTCTATGTTTTCAACCATTCCTGTGACACTAGTTATAGATTCCGATGCTTCACTCCAGGTTTACTGTATCCCTTGGACCTTCTTGTTGACTATGAAACACAGATATTCCATCGGAATGAAATACAAAAGGCTCAATGCCGGCTTAGGGACAAGAAGACTGACTCTTCTTACTGTTTATGTTTTGAACCATTCCTGTGACACTAGTTATAGATTCCGATGCTTCACACAAGGTTTACTGTATCCCTTGGACCTCCTTATTGACGATGAAACACAGATATTGATCGGAATTAAATAGAAAAGGCACAATGCCGACTTAAGTACAAGAAGACTGACACATCTTACTGTCTTAGTTTTGATTCTTTCCTGTGACACTAGTTTTTGATTCCGATGCTTCACTTCAGGTTTACTGTATCCCTCTGACCTTCTTATTGCCGATGAAACACAGAAATTTCATCGAAATTAAATACAAAAGGCACAATGCCGACTTAACTACAGAAGACTGACTCTTCTTACTGACTATGTTTTGAACCATTCTTGTGACACTAGTTATAGATTCCGATGCTTCACTTCACGTGCACTGTATCCCTTGGACCTTCTTATTGATGCTGAAACACAGAAATTGCATCGGAATTAAATAGAAATGGCACAATGCTGAATTAAGTGCAAGAAGTCTGACTCTTCTTACAGGCTATGTTTTGAACCAACCTGTGACACTAGTTATAGATTCCGATGCTTGACTTCAGTTTTACTGTATCCCTTGGGCCTTCTTATTGACGATGAAACACAGATATTGCATCAGAATTAAATACAAATGGCACAGTGCCGACTTAAGTACAAGAAGACTGACTCTTCTTACTTACTGTGCTTTGAACCATTCCTGTGACACTAGTTATAGATCCCGGTGCTTAACTTCAGGTTCACTGTATCCCTCTGACCTTCTTATTGACGAGGAAACACAGAAATTGCATCGGAATTAAATAGAAACGCCACAATGCCTCTTTAAGTACAAGATGACTGACCCTTCTTACTGTCTATGTTTTGAACCATTAGTGTGACACTAGTTATAGATTCCGAGGCTTCACTTCAGGTTTACTGTATCCCTTGGACCTACTTATTGAAGATGAAACACAGAAATTGCATCGGAATTAAATTGAAAAGGCACAATGCTGACTGAAGTACAAGAAGACTGACTCTTCTTACTGTCTATGCTTTGAACCATTCCTGTGACACTAGTTATGGATTCTGATGCTTCACTTCAGGTTTACTGTATTCCTTGGACCTTCTTATTGACGATGAATCATAGAAATTGCCTCGGATTTAAATACAAAAGGCACAATACCGCCTTAAGTACAAGAAGACTGACTCTTCTTACTGTCTATGTTTTGAACCATTCCTGTGACACTAGTTATAGATTCCGATGCTTCACTTCAGGTTTTGTGTGTCCCCTGGACCTTCTTATTGACGATGGAACACAGAAAGTCCATCGGAATTAAGTACAAAAGGCACCATGCCTACTTAAGTACAAGAAGACTGACTCTTCCTACAGTCGGTGATTTGAACCATTCCTGTGACACTAGATATAGATTCCGATGCTTCACTTCAGGTTTACTCTATCCCTCTGATCTTCTTATTGACGATGAAACACAGAAATTGCATCGGAATTAAATACAAAAGGCACAATGCCGACTTAAGTACAAGAAGACTGACTCTTCTTACTGATTATGTTTTGAACCATTCCTATGACACTACTTATAGACTCTGATGCTTCACTTCAGGTTTACTGTATCCCTTGGACCTTCTTATTGACGACGAAACACAGAAATTGCATCGGAATTGTATACAAAAGGCACAATGCCGACTTAAGTACAAGAATACTGACTCCACTTACTGTCTATGTTTTGAACCATCCCTGTGACACTAGTTATAGATTCCGATGCTTCACTCCAGGTTTACTGTATCCCTTGGACCTTCTTATTGACGATGAAACACAGAAATTGCATCGGAATTAAATACAAAAGACATAATGCCGACTTAAGTACAAGAAGACTGACTCTTCTTACTGACTATGTTTTGAACCATTCCTGTGACACTAGGTATAGATTCCGAAGCTTCACTTCAGGTTTGCTGTATACCTTGGACCTTCTTACTGACGATGAAACACAGAAATTGTATCGGAATTAAATACAAAAGGCACAATGCCGACTTACGTACAAGAAGACTGACTCTTCCTACTGTCTATGTTTGGAACCATACCTGTGACACTAGTTATAGATTCCGATGCTTCACTTCAGGTTTACCGTATCCCTTGGACCTTCTTATCGACAATGAAACACAGAAATTGCATCGGAATTAAACACAAAAGGCACAATGCCGACTTAAGTACAAAAAGACTGACTCTTCTTACTGACTATGTTTTGAACCATTCCTGTGACACTAGTTGTAGATTTCGATGCTCACTTCAGGTTTACTGTGTCCCTCTGACCATCTTATTGACGATGAAGCATAGAAATTTCATCGGAATTAAATACAAAAGGCACAATGCCGACTTAAGTACAAGAAGACTGACTCTTCATACTGTCTATGTTTGAACCATTCCTGTGACACTAGTTATGGATTCCGATGCTTCACTCCAGGTTTACTGTATCCCTTGGACCTTCTTGTTGACTATGAAACACAGATATTCCATCGGAATGAAATACAAAAGGCTCAATGCCGGCTTAGGGACAAGAAGACTGACTCTTCTTACTGTTTATGTTTTGAACCATTCCTGTGACACTAGTTATAGATTCCGATGCTTCACACCAGGTTTACTGTATCCCTTGGACCTCCTTATTGACGATGAAACACAGATATTGATCGGAATTAAATAGAAAAGGCACAATGCCGACTTAAGTACAAGAAGACTGACACATCTTACTGTCTTAGATTTGATTCTTTCCTGTGACACTAGTTTTTGATTCCGATGCTTCACTTCAGGTTTACTGTATCCCTCTGACCTTCTTATTGCCGATGAAACACAGAAATTTCATCGAAATTAAATACAAAATGTACAATGCCGACTTAACTACAGAAGACTGACTCTTCTTACTGACTATGTTTTGAACCATTCTTGTGACACTAGTTATAGATTCCGATGCTTCACTTCACGTGCACTGTATCCCTTGGACCTTCTTATTGATGCTGAAACACAGAAATTGCATCGGAATTAAATAGAAAAGGCACAATGCTGAATTAAGTGCAAGAAGTCTGACTCTTCTTACAGGCTATGTTTTGAACCAACCTGTGACACTAGTTATAGATTCCGATGCTTCACTTCAGGTTTACCGTATCCCTTGGACCTTCTTATCGACAATGAAACACAGAAATTGCATCGGAATTAAATACAAAGGGCACAATGCAAACTTATGTACAAGAAGACTCACTCTTCCAACTGTAAATGTTTTGAACCATTCCTGTGACTCTAGTTATGGATTCCGATGCTTCACTTCAAGTTTACAGTATCCCTCTGATCTTCTTATTGACGATAAAACACAGAAATTGCATCGGAATTAAATACAAAAGGCACAATGCCGACTTAAGTACAAGAAGACTGACTCATCTTACTGTCTATGTTTCGAACCATTCCTGTGACACTAGTTATAGATTCCGATGCTTCACTTCACGTTTACTGTATCCCTTGCACCTTCTTATTTACGATGAAACACAGAAATTGCATCGGAATTAAATACAAAAGGCACAAAGACGACTTATTTACATGAAGACCGACTCTTCCTACTGACTAAGTTTGAAACATTCCTGTGACACTAGTTATATATTCCGATGCTTCACTTCAGGTTTACTGTATCCCTTGGGCCTTCTTATTGACGATGAAACACAGAAATTGCATCAGAATTAAATACAAATGGCACAGTGCCGACTTAAGTACAAGAAGACTTACTCTTCTTACTTACTATGCTTTGAACCATTCCTGTGACACTAGTTGTAGATCCCGGTGCTTAACGTCAGGTTCACTGTATCCCTCTGACCTTCTTATTGACGAGGAAACACAGAAATTGCATCGGAATTAAATAGAAACACCACAATGCCTACTTAAGTACAAGATGACTGACCCTTCTTACTGTTTATGTTTTGAACCATTAGTGTGACACTAGTTATAGATTCCGAGGCTTCACTTCAGGTTTACTGTATCCCTTGGACCTACTTATTGAAGATGAAACACAGAAATTGCATCGGAATTAAATAGAAAAGGCACAATGCTGACAGAAGTACAAGAAGACTGACTCTTCTTACTGTCTATGCTTCGAACCATTCCTGTGACACTAGTTATGGATTCTGATGCTTCACTTCAGGTTTACTGTATTCCTTGGACCTTCTTATTGACGATGAATCATAGAAATTGCCTCGGAATTAAATACAAAAGGCACAATACCGCCTTAAGTACAAGAAGACTGACTCTTCTTACTGTCTATGTTTTGAACCATTCCTGTGACACTAGTTATAGATTCCGATGCTTCACTTCAGGTTTTCTGTATCCCCTGGACCTTCTTATTGACGATGGAACACAGAAAGTCCATCGGAATTAAGTACAAAAGGCACCATGCCGACTTAAGTACAAGAAGACTGACTCTTCCTACAGTCGGTGATTTGAAACATTCCTGTGACACTAGATATAGATTCCGATGCTTCACTTCAGGTTTACTCTATCCCTCTGATCTTCTTATTGACGATGAAACACAGAAATTGCATCGGAATTAAATACAAAAGGCACAATGCCGACTTAAGTACAAGAAGACTGACTCTTCTTACTGATTATGTTTTGAACCATTCCTATGACACTACTTATAGACTCTGATGCTTCACTTCAGGTTTACTGTATCCCTTGGACCTTCTTATTGACGACGAAACACAGAAATTGCACCGGAATTAAACACAAGAGGCACAATGCCGACTTAAGTACAAGAAGACTGACTGTTCTTACTGACTATGTTTTGAACCATTCCTGTGACACTAGTTATAGATTCCGGTGCTTCACTTCAGGTTTACTGTATCCCTTGGACCTTCTTATTGACGATGAAACACAGAAATTGCATCGGAATTGTATACAAAAGGCACAATGCCGACTTAAGTACAAGAATACTGACTCTACTTACTGTCTATGTTTTGAACCATCCCTGTGACACTAGTTATAGATTCCGCTGCTTCACTCCAGGTTTACTGTATCCCTTGGACCTTCTTATTGACGATGAAACACAGAAATTGCATCGGAATTAAATACAAAAGGCATAATGCCGACTTAAGTACAAGAAGACTGACTCTTCTTACTGACTATGTTTTGAACCATTCCTGTGACACTAGGTATAGATTCCGAAGCTTCACTTCAGGTTTGCTGTACACCTTGGACCTTCTTATTGACGATGAAACACAGAAATTGTATCGGAATTAAATACAAAAGGCACAATGCCGACTTACGTACAAGAAGACTGACTCTTCCTACTGTCTATGTTTGGAACCATACCTGTGACACTAGTTATAGATTCCGATGCTTCACTTCAGGTTTACCGTATCCCTTGGACCTTCTTATCGACAATGAAACACAGAAATTGCATCGGAATTAAACACAAAAAGCACAATGCCGACTTAAGTACAAAAAGACTGACTCTTCTTACTGACTATGTTTTGAACCATTCCTGTGACACTAGTTATAGATTCCGATGCTCACTTCAGGTTTACTGTATCCCTCTGACCATCTTATTGACGATGAAGCATAGAAATTTCATCGGAAGTAAATACAAAAGGCACAATGCCGACTTAAGTAAAAGAAGTCTGACTCTTCTTACTGTCTATGATTTAAACCATTCCTGTGACACTAGTTATGGATTCCGATGCTTCACTCTAGGTTTACTATATCCCTTGGACCTTCTTATTGACGATGAAACACAGAAATGGCATTCGAATTAAATAGAAAATGCACAATGATGACTTAAGTACAAGAAGACTGACTATTTTTACTGACTATGCTTTGAACCATTCCTGTGACACTAGTTATAGATTCCGATGCTTCGCTTTTGGATTACTGTATCCCCCTGACCTTCTTATTGACGATGAAACACAGATATTGCATCGGAATGAAATACAAAAGGCTCAATGCCGGCTTAGGGACAAGAAGACTGACTCTTCTTACTGTTTATGTTTTGAACCATTCCTGTGACACTAGTTATAGATTCCGATGCTTCACACCAGGTTTACTGTATCCCTTGGACCTCCTTATTGACGATGAAACACAGATATTGATCGGAATTAAATAGAAAAGGCACAATGCCGACTTAAGTACAAGAAGACTGACACATCTTACTGTCTTAGATTTGATTCTTTCCTGTGACACTAGTTTTTGATTCCGATGCTTCACTTCAGGTTTACTGTATCCCTCTGACCTTCTTATTGCCGATGAAACACAGAAATTTCATCGAAATTAAATACAAAAGGTACAATGCCGACTTAACTACAGAAGACTGACTCTTCTTACTGACTATGTTTTGAACCATTCTTGTGACACTAGTTATAGATTCCGATGCTTCACTTCACGTGCACTGTATCCCTTGGACCTTCTTATTGATGCTGAAACACAGAAATTGCATCGGAATTAAATAGAAAAGGCACAATGCTGAATTAAGTGCAAGAAGTCTGACTCTTCTTACAGGCTATGTTTTGAACCAACCTGTGACACTAGTTATAGATTCCGATGCTTGACTTCAGTTTTACTGTATCCCTTGGACCTTCTTATTGACGACGAAACACAGAAATTGCATCGGAATTAAATACAAAAGGCGGAATGCCGACTTAAGTACAAGAAGACTGACCCTTCTTACTGTCTATGATTCGAACCATTCCTGTGACACTAGTTATAGATTCCGAAACTTCACTTCAGGTTTACTGTATCCCTTGGACCATGTTATTGACGATGAAACACAGAAATTGCATCGGAATTAAATACAAAAGGCACATCGCCGAATTAAGTACAAGAATACTGACTCTTCTTAGTGTCTATATTTTGAACCATTCCTGTGACACTAGTTATAGATTCCGATGCTTCACTTCAGGATTACTGTTTCCCTTGGACCTTCTTATTGACTATGAAACACAGAAATTGCATCGGAATTAAATACAAAGGGCACAATGCAAACTTATGTACAAGAAGACTCACTCTTCCAACTGTCAATGTTTTGAACCATTCCTGTGACTCTAGTTATAGATTCCGATGCTTCACTTCAAGTTTACAGTATCCCTCTGATCTTCTTATTGACGATAAAACACAGAAATTGCATCGGAATTAAATACAAAAGGCACAATGCCGACTTAAGTACAAGAAGACTGACTCATCTTACTGTCTATGTTTTGAACCATTCCTGTGACACTAGTTATAGATTCCGATGCTTCACTTCACGTTTACTGTATCCCTTGCACCTTCTTATTTACGATGAAACACAGAAATTGCATCGGAATTAAATACAAAAGGCACAAAGCCGACTTATTTACATGAAGACCGACTCTTCCTACTGACTAAGTTTGAAACATTCCTGTGACACTAGTTATAGATTCCGATGCTTCACTCCAGGTTTACTGTATCCCTTGGACCTTCTTATTGACGATGAACCACAGAAATTGCATCGGAATTAAATACAAAAGGCATAATGCCGACTTAAGTACAAGAAGACTGACTCTTCTTACTTACTATGCTTTGAACCATTCCTGTGACACTAGTTGTAGATCCCGGTGCTTAACGTCAGGTTCACTGTATCCCTCTGACCTTCTTATTGACGAGGAAACACAGAAATTGCATCGGAATTAAATAGAAACAATACAATGCCTACTTAAGTACAAGATGACTGACCCTTCTTACTGTTTATGTTTTGAACCATTAGTGTGACACTAGTTATAGATTCCGAGGCTTCACTTCAGGTTTACTGTATCCCTTGGACCTACTTATTGAAGATGAAACACAGAAATTGCATCGGAATTAAATAGAAAAGGCACAATGCTGACTGAAGTACAAGAAGACTGACTCTTCTTACTGTCTATGCTTTGAACCATTCCTGTGACACTAGTTATGGATTCTGATGCTTCACTTCAGGTTTACTGTATTCCTTGGACCTTCTTATTGACGATGAATCATAGAAATTGCCTCGGAATTAAATACAAAAGGCACAATACCGCCTTAAGTACAAGAAGACTGACTCTTCTTACTGTCTATGTTTTGAACCATTCCTGTGACACTAGTTATAGATTCCGATGCTTCACTTCAGGTTTTCTGTATCCCCTGGACCTTCTTATTGACGATGGAACACAGAAAGTCCATCGGAATTAAGTACAAAAGGCACCATGCCGACTTAAGTACAAGAAGACTGACTCTTCCTACAGTCGGTGATTTGAACCATTCCTGTGACACTAGATATAGATTCCGATGCTTCACTTCAGGTTTACTCTATCCCTCTGATCTTCTTATTGACGATGAAACACAGAAATTGCATCGGAATTAAATACAAAAGGCACAATGCCGACTTAAGTACAAGAAGACTGACTCTTCTTACTGATTATGTTTTGAACCATTCCTATGACACTACTTATAGACTCTGATGCTTCACTTCAGGTTTACTGTATCCCTTGGACCTTCTTATTGACGACGAAACACAGAAATTGCACCGGAATTAAACACAAGAGGCACAATGCCGACTTAAGTACAAGAAGACTGACTGTTCTTACTGACTATGTTTTGAACCATTCCTGTGACACTAGTTATAGATTCCGGTGCTTCACTTCAGGTTTACTGTATCCCTTGGACCTTCTTATTGACGATGAAACACAGAAATTGCATCGGAATTGTATACAAAAGGCACAATGCCGACTTAAGTACAAGAATACTGACTCTACTTACTGTCTATGTTTTGAACCATCCCTGTGACACTAGTTATAGATTCCGCTGCTTCACTCCAGGTTTACTGTATCCCTTGGACCTTCTTATTGACGATGAACCACAGAAATTGCATCGGAATTAAATACAAAAGGCATAATGCCGACTTAAGTACAAGAAGACTGACTCTTCTTACTGACTATGTTTTGAACCATTCCTGTGACACTAGGTATAGATTCCGAAGCTTCACTTCAGGTTTGCTGTATACCTTGGACCTTCTTATTGACGATGAAACACAGAAATTGTATCGGAATTAAATACAAAAGGCACAATGCCGACTTACGTACAAGAAGACTGACTCTTCCTACTGTCTATGTTTGGAACCATACCTGTGACACTAGTTATAGATTCCGATGCTTCACTTCAGGTTTACCGTATCCCTTGGACCTTCTTATCGACAATGAAACACAGAAATTGCATCGGAATTAAACACAAAAAGCACAATGCCGACTTAAGTACAAAAAGACTGACTCTTCTTACTGACTATGTTTTGAACCATTCCTGTGACACTAGTTATAGATTCCGATGCTCACTTCAGGTTTACTGTATCCCTCTGACCATCTTATTGACGATGAAGCATAGAAATTTCATCGGAAGTAAATACAAAAGGCACAATGCCGACTTAAGTAAAAGAAGTCTGACTCTTCTTACTGTCTATGATTTAAACCATTCCTGTGACACTAGTTATGGATTCCGATGCTTCACTCTAGGTTTACTATATCCCTTGGACCTTCTTATTGACGATGAAACACAGAAATGGCATTCGAATTAAATAGAAAATGCACAATGATGACTTAAGTACAAGAAGACTGACTATTTTTACTGACTATGCTTTGAACCATTCCTGTGACACTAGTTATAGATTCCGATGCTTCGCTTTTGGATTACTGTATCCCCCTGACCTTCTTATTGACGATGAAACACAGATATTGCATCGGAATGAAATACAAAAGGCTCAATGCCAGCTTAGGGACAAGAAGACTGACTCTTGTTACTGTTTATGTTTTGAACCATTCCTGTGACACTAGTTATAGATTCCGATGCTTCACACCAGGTTTACTGTATCCCTTGGACCTCCTTATTGACGATGAAACACAGATATTGATCGGAATTAAATAGAAAAGGCACAATGCCGACTTAAGTACAAGAAGACTGACACATCTTACTGTCTTAGATTTGATTCTTTCCTGTGACACTAGTTTTTGATTCCGATGCTTCACTTCAGGTTTACTGTATCCCTATGACCTTCCAATTGCCGATTAAACACAGAAATTTCATCGGAATTAAATACAAAAGGCACAATGCCGACTTAAGTACAAGAAGACCGACTCTTCCTACTGTCTATGTTTTGACCATTCCTGTGACACTAGTTATAGATTCCGATGCTTCACGTCAGGTTTACCGTATCCCTTGGACCTTCTTATCGACAATGAAACACAGAAATTGCATCGGAATTAAACACAAAAGGCACAATGCCGACTTAAGTACAAAAAGACTGACTCTTCTTACTGACTATGTTTTGAACCATTCCTGTGACACTAGTTATAGATTCCGATGCTCACTTCAGGTTTACTGTATCCCTCTGACCATCTTGTTGGCGATGAAGCATAGAAATTTCATCGGAATTAAATACAAAAGGCACAATGCCGACTTAAGTACAAGAAGACTGACTCTTCCTACTGTAAATGTTTTGAACCATTCCTGTGACACTAGTTATAGATTCCGATGTTTCAGTTCAGGTTTACTGTATCCCTCTGATCTTCTTATTGACGATGAAACACAAAAATTGCATCGGAATTAAATACAAAAGGCGCAATGCCGACTTAAGTACAGGAAGACTGACTCTTCTTAGTGTCTATGTTTTGAACCATTCCTGTGACACTAGTTATAGATTCCGATGCTTCACTTCAGGTTTACCGTATCCCTTGGACCTTCTTATCGACAATGAAACACAGAAATTGCATCGGAAAAAAAAACAAAAAAGGCACAATGCCGACTTAAGTACAAAAAGACTGACTCTTCTTACTGACTATGTTTTGAACCATTCCTGTAACACTAGTTGTAGATTCCGATGCTCACTTCAGGTTTACTGTATCCCTCTGACCATCTTATTGACGATGAAGCATAGAAATTTCATCGGAATTAAATACAAAAGGCACAATGCCGACTTAAGTAAAAGAAGTCAGACTCTTCTTACTGTCTATGATTTGAACCATTCCTGTGACACTAGTTATAGATTCCGATGCTTCACTCTAGGTTTACTGTATCCCTTGGACCTTCTTATTGACGATGAAACACAGAAATGGCATTCGAATTAAATAGAAAATGCACTATGATGACTTAAGTACAAGAAGACTGACTATTCTTACTGACTATGCTTTGAACCATTCCTCTGACACTAGTTATAGATTCCGATGCTTCGCTTTTGGATTACTGTATTCCCCTGACCTTCTTATTGACGATGAAACACAGATATTGCATCGGAATTAAATACAAAATGCATAATGCCGACTTAAGCACAAGAAGACTGACTCTTCTTACTGTCTATGTTTTGAACCATCCCTGTGACACTAGTTATAGATTCCGATGCTCACTTCAGGTTTACTGTATCCCTCTGACCATCTTGTTGGCGATGAAGCATAGAAATTTCATCGGAATTAAATACAAAAGGCACCATGCCGACTTAAGTACAAGAAGACTGACTCTTCCTACAGTCGGTGATTTGAACCATTCCTGTGACACTAGATATAGATTCCGATGCTTCACTTCAGGTTTACTCTATCCCTCTGATCTTCTTATTGACGATGAAACACAGAAATTGAATCGGAATTAAATACAAAAGGCACAATGCCGACTTAAGTACAAGAAGACTGACTCTTCTTACTGATTATGTTTGGAACCATTCCTATGACACTACTTATAGACTCTGATGCTTCACTTCAGGTTTACTGTATCCCTTGGACCTTCTTATTGACGACGAAACACAGAAATTGCACCGGAATTAAACACAAGAGGCACAATGGCGACTTAAGTACAAGAAGACTGACTGTTCTTACTGACTATGTTTTGAACCATTCCTGTGACACTAGTTATAGATTCCGGTGCTTCACTTCAGGTTTACTGTATCCCTTGGACCTTCTTATTGACGATGAAACACAGAAATTGCATCGGAATTGTATACAAAAGGCACAATGCCGACTTAAGTACAAGAATACTGACTCTACTTACTGTCTATGTTTTGAACCATTCCTGTGACACTAGTTATAGATTCCGATGCTTCACTCCAGGTTTACTGTATCCCTTGAACCTTCTTATTGACGATGAAACACAGAAATTGCATCGGAATTAAATACAAAAGTCATAATGCCGACTTAAGTACAAGAAGACTGACTCTTCTTACTGACTATGTTTTGAACCATTCCTGTGACACTAGGTATAGATTCCGAAGCTTCACTTCAGGTTTGCTGTATACCTTGGACCTTCTTATTGACGATGAAACACAGAAATTGTATCGGAATTAAATACAAAAGGCACAATGCCGACTTACGTACAAGAAGACTGACTCTTCCTACTGTTTATGTTTGGAACCATACCTGTGACACTAGTTATAGATTCCGATGCTTCACTTCAGGTTTACCGTATCCCTTGGACCTTCTTATCGACAATGAAACACAGAAATTGCATCGGAATTAAACACAAAAGGCACAATGCCGACTTAAGTACAAAAAGACTGACTCTTCTTACTGACTATGTTTTGAACCATTCCTGTGACACTAGTTGTAGATTTCGATGCTCACTTCAGGTTTACTGTGTCCCTCTGACCATCTTATTGACGATGAAGCATAGAAATTTCATCGGAATTAAATACAAAAGGCACAATGCCGACTTAAGTACAAGAAGACTGACTCTTCATACTGTCTATGTTTTGAACCATTCCTGTGACACTAGTTATAGATTCCGATGCTTCACTCAAGGTTTACTGTATCCCTTGGACCTTCTTGTTGACTATGAAACACAGATATTCCATCGGAATGAAATACAAAAGGCTCAATGCCGGCTTAGGGACAAGAAGACTGACTCTTCTTACTGTTTATGTTTTGAACCATTCCTGTGACACTAGTTATAGATTCCGATGCTTCACACCAGGTTTACTGTATCCCTTGGACCTCCTTATTGACGATGAAACACAGATATTGATCGGAATTAAATAGAAAAGGCACAATGCCGACTTAAGTACAAGAAGACTGAGACATCTTACTGTCTTAGTTTTGATTCTTTCCTGTGACACTAGTTTTTGATTCCGATGCTTCACTTCAGGTTTACTGTATCCCTCTGACCTTCTTATTGCCGATGAAACACAGAAATTTCATCGAAATTAAATACAAAAGGCACAATGCCGACTTAACTACAGAAGACTGACTCTTCTTACTGACTATGTTTTGAACCATTCTTGTGCCACTAGTTTTAGATTCCGATGCTGCACTTCACGTGCACTGTATCCCTTGGACCTTCTTATTGATGATGAAACACAGAAATTGCATCGGAATTAAATAGAAAAGGCACAATGCTGAATTAAGTGCAAGAAGTCTGACTCTTCTTACAGGCTATGTTTTGAACCAACCTGTGACACTAGTTATAGATTCCGATGCTTGACTTCAGTTTTACTGTATCCCTTGACCTTCTTATTGACGACGAAACACAGAAATTGCATCGGAATTAAATACAAAAGGCGGAATGCCGACTTAAGTACAAGAAGACTGACCCTTCTTACTGTCTATGTTTCGAACCATTCCTGTGACACTAGTTATAGATTCCGAATCTTCACTTCAGGTTTACTGTATCCCTTGGACCATGTTATTGACGATGAAACACAGAAATTGCATCGGAATTAAATACAAAAGGCACATCGCCGAATTAAGTACAAGAATACTGACTCTTCTTACTGTCTATATTTTGAACCATTCCTGTGACACTAGTTATAGATTCCGATGCTTCACTTCAGGATTACTGTATCCCTTGGACCTTCTTATTGACTATGAAACACAGAAATTGCATCGGAATTAAATACAAAGGGCACAATGCAAACTTATGTACAAGAAGACTCACTCTTCCAACTGTCAATGTTTTGAACCATTCCTGTGACTCTAGTTATAGATTCCGATGCTTCACTTCAAGTTTACAGTATCCCTCTGATCATCTTACTGACGATAAAACACAGAAATTGCATCGGAATTAAATACAAAAGGCACAATGCCGACTTAAGTACAAGAAGACTGACTCATCATACTGTCTATGTTTTCAACCATTCCTGTGACACTAGTTATAGATTCCGATGCTTCACTTCACGTTTACTGTATCCCTTGCACCTTCTTATTTACGATGAAACACAGAAATTGCATCGGAATTAAATACAAAAGGCACAAAGCCGACTTATTTACATGAAGACCGACTCTTCCTACTGACTAAGTTTGAAACATTCCTGTGACACTAGTTATATATTCCGATGCTTCACTTCAGGTTTACTGTATCCCTTGGGCCTTCTTATTGACGATGAAACACAGAAATTGCATCAGAATTAAATACAAATGGCACAGTGCCGACTTAAGTACAAGAAGACTGACTCTTCTTACTTACTATGCTTTGAACCATTCCTGTGACACTAGTTGTAGATCCCGGTGCTTAACTTCAGGTTCACTGTATCCCTCTGACCTTCTTATTGACGAGGAAACACAGAAATTGCATCGGAATTAAATAGAAACACCACAATGCCTACTTAAGTACAAGATGACTGACCCTTCTTACTGTCTATGTTTTGAACCATTAGTGTGACACTAGTTATAGATCCCGAGGCTTCACTTCAGGTTTACTGTATCCCTTGGACCTACTTATTGAAGATGAAACACAGAAATTGCATCGGAATTAAATAGAAAAGGCACAATGCTGACTGAAGTACAAGAAGACTGACTCTTCTTACTGTCTATGCTTTGAACCATTTCTGTGACACTAGTCATGGATTCTGATGCTTCACTTCAGGTTTACTGTATTCCTTGGACCTTCTTATTGACGATGAATCATAGAAATTGCCTCGGAATTAAATACAAAAGGCACAATACCGCCTTAAGTACAAGAAGACTGACTCTTCTTACTGTCTATGTTTTGAACCATTCCTCTGACACTAGTTATAGATTCCGATGCTTCACTTCAGGTTTTCTGTATCCCCTGGACCTTCTTATTGACGATGGAACACAGAAAGTCCATCGGAATTAAGTACAAAAGGCACCATGCCGACTTAAGTACAAGAAGACTGACTCTTCCTACAGTCGGTGATTTGAACCATTCCTGTGACACTAGATATAGATTCCGATGCTTCACTTCAGGTTTACTCTATCCCTCTGATCTTCTTATTGACGATGAAACACAGAAATTGCATCGGAATTAAATACAAAAGGCACAATGCCGACTTAAGTACAAGAAGACTGACTCTTCTTACAGATTATGTTTTGAACCATTCCTATGACACTACTTATAGACTCTGATGCTTCACTTCAGGTTTACTGTATCCCTTGGACCTTCTTATTGACGACGAAACACAGAAATTGCACCGGAATTAAACACAAGAGGCACAACGCCGACTTAAGTACAAGAAGACTGACTGTTCTTACTGACTATGTTTTGAACCATTCCTGTGACACTAGTTATAGATTCCGGTGCTTCACTTCAGGTTTACTGTATCCCTTGGACCTTCTTATTGACGATGAAACACAGAAATTGCATCGGAATTGTATACAAAAGGCACAATGCCGACTTAAGTACAAGAATACTGACTCTACTTACTGTCTATGTTTTGAACCATATCTGTGACACTAGTTATAGATTCCGATGCTTCACTCCAGGTTTACTGTATCCCTTGGACCTTCTTATTGACGATGAACCACAGAAATTGCATCGGAATTAAATACAAAAGGCATAATGCCGACTTAAGTACAAGAAGACTGACTCTTCTTACTGACTATGTTTTGAACCATTCCTGTGACACTAGGTATAGATTCCGAAGCTTCACTTCAGGTTTACCGTATCCCTTGGACCTTCTTATCGACAATGAAACACAGAAATTGCATCGGAATTAAACACAAAAAGCACAATGCCGACTTAAGTACAAAAAGACTGACTCTTCTTACTGACTATGTTTTGAACCATTCCTGTGACACTAGTTATAGATTCCGATGCTCACTTCAGGTTTACTGTATCCCTCTGACCATCTTATTGACGATGAAGCTTAGAAATTTCATCGGAATTAAATACAAAAGGCACAATGCCGACTTAAGTAAAAGAAGTCTGACTCTTCTTACTGTCTATGATTTAAACCATTCCTGTGACACTAGTTATGGATTCCAATGCTTCACTCTAGGTTTACTATATCCCTTGGACCTTCTTATTGACGATGAAACACAGAAATGGCATTCGAATTAAATAGAAAATGCACAATGATGACTTAAGTACAAGAAGACTGACTATTTTTACTGACTATGCTTTGAACCATTCCTGTGACACTAGTTATAGATTCCGATGCTTCGCTTTTGGATTACTGTATCCCCCTGACCTTCTTATTGACGATGAAACACAGATATTGCATCGGAATTAAATACAAAATGCACAATGTCGACTTAAGCACAAGAGGACTGACTCTTCTTACTGTCTATGTTTTGAACCATCCCTGTGACACTAGTTATAGATTCCGATGCTACATTCCAGGTTTACTGTATCCCTTGGTCCTTCTTATTGTCGATGAAACACAGAAATTGCATCGGAATTAAATACAAAATGCACAATGCCGACTTAAGTACAAGAAGACTGACTCTTCTTACTGTCTATGTTTGAACCATTCCTGTGACACTAGTTATTGATTCCGATGCTTCACTTCAGGTTTACTGTATCCCTATGACCTTCCAATTGCCGATTAAACACAGATATTTCATCGGAATTAAATACAAAAGGCACAATGCCGACTTAAGTACAAGAAGACCGACTCTTCCTACTGTCTATGTTTTGACCATTCCTGTGACACTAGTTATAGATTCCGATGCTTCACGTCAGGTTTACCGTATCCCTTTTACCTTCTTATCGACAATGAAACACAGAAATTGCATCGGAATTAAACACAAAAGACACAATGCCGACTTAAGTACAAAAAGACTGACTCTTCTTACTGACTATGTTTTGAACCATTCCTGTGACACTAGTTATAGATTCCGATGCTCACTTCAGGTTTACTGTATCCCTCTGACCATCTTGTTGGCGATGAAGCATAGAAATTTCATCGGAATTAAATACAAAAGGCACAATGCCGACTTAAGTACAAGAAGACTGACTCTTCCTACTGTAAATGTTTTGAACCATTCCTGTGACACTAGTTATAGTTTCCGATGCTTCAGTTCAGGTTTACTGTATCCCTCTGATCTTCTTTTTGACGATGAAACACAAAAATTGCATCGGAATTAAATACAAAAGGCGCAATGCCGACTTAAGTACAGGAAGACTGACTCTTCTTAGTGTCTATGTTTTGAACCATTCCTGTGACACTAGTTATAGATTCCGATGTTTGACTTCAGGTTTACCGTATCCCTTGGACCTTCTTATCGACAATGAAACACAGAAATTGCATCGGAAAAAAAAAACACAAAAGGCACAATGCCGACTTAAGTACAAAAAGACTGACTCTTCTTACTGACTATGTTTTGAACCATTCCTGTAACACTAGTTGTAGATTCCGATGCTCACTTCAGGTTTACTGTATCCCTCTGACCATCTTATTGACGATGAAGCATAGAATTTTCATCGGAATTAAATACAAAAGGCACAATGACGACTTAAGTAAAAGAAGTCTGACTCTTCTTACTGTCTATGATTTGAACCATTCCTGTGACACTAGTTATAGATTCCGATGCTTCACTCTAGGTTTACTGTATCCCTTGGACCTTCTTATTGACGATGAAACACAGAAATGGCATTCGAATTAAATAGAAAATGCACTATGATGACTTAAGTACAAGAAGACTGACTATTCTTACTGACTATGCTTTGAACCATTCCTGTGACACTAGTTATAGATTCCGATGCTTCGCTTTTGGATTACTGTATCCCCCTGACCTTCTTATTGACGATGAAACACAGATATTGCATCGGAATTAAATACAAAATGCAGAATGCCGACTTAAGCACAAGAAGACTGACTCTTCTTACTGTCTATGTTTTGAACCATCCCTGTGACACTAGTTATAGATTCCGATGCTACATTCCAGGTTTACTGTATCCCTTGGTCCTTCTTATTGTCGATGAAACACAGAAATTGCATCGGAATTAAATACAAAAGGCACAATGCCGACTTAAGTACAAGAAGACTGACTCTTCTTACTGTCTATGTTTGAACCATTCCTGTGACACTAGTTATTGATTCCGATGCTTCACTTCAGGTTTACTGTATCCCTCTGACCTTCCAATTGCCGATTAAACACAGAAATTTCATCGGAATTAAATACAAAAGGCACAATGCCGTCTTAAGTACAAGAAGACTGACTCTTCCTACTGTCTATGTTTTGACCATTCCTGTGACACTAGTTATAGATTCCGATGCTTCACTTCAGGTTTACCGTATCCCTTGGACCTTCTTATCGACAATGAAACACAGAAATTGCATCGGAATTAAACACAAAAGGCACAATGCCGACTTAAGTACAAAAAGGCTGACTCTTCTTACTGACTATGTTTTGAACCATTCCTGTGACACTAGTTATAGATTCCGATGCTCACTTCAGGTTTACTGAATCCCTCTGACCATCTCGTTGACGATGAAGCATAGAAATTTCATCGGAATTAAATACAAAAGGCTCAATGCCGACTTAAGTACAAGAAGACTGACTCTTCCTACTGTAAATGTTTTGAACCATTCCTGTGACACTAGTTATAGATTCCGATGTTTCAGTTCAGGTTTACTGTATCCCTCTGATCTTCTTATTGACGATGAAACACAAAAATTGCATCGGAATTAAATACAAAAGGCGCAATGCCGACTTAAGTACAGGAAGACTGACTCTTCTTAGTGTCTATGTTTTGAACCATTCCTGTGACACTAGTCATAGATTCCGATGCTTCACTTCAGGTTTACCGTATCCCATGGACATTCTTATCGACAATGAAACACAGAAATTGCATCGGAATTAAACACAAAAGGCACAATGCCGACTTAAGTACAAAAAGACTGACTCTTCTTACTGACTATGTTTTGAACCATTCCTGTGACACTAGTTGCAGATTTCGATGCTCACTTCAGGTTTACTGTATCCCTCTGACCATCTTATTGACGATGAAGCATAGAAATTTCATCGGAATTAAATTCAAAAGGCACAATGCCGACTTAAGTACAAGAAGACTGACTCTTCATACTGTCTATGTTTTGAACCATTCCTGTGACACTAGTTATAGATTCCGATTCTTCACTCCAGGTTTACTGTATCCCTTGGACCTTCTTGTTGACTATGAAACACAGATATTCCATCGGAATGAAATACAAAAGGCTCAATGCCGGCTTAGGGACAAGAAGACTGACTCTTCTTACTGACTAAGTTTTGAACCATTCCATTGACACTAGTTATAGATTCCGATGCTTCACTCCAGGTTTACTGTATCCATTGGATCTTCTTATTGACGATGTAACACAGAAATTGCATCGGAATTAAATAGGGAAGGCACAATGAGGACTTAAGTACAAGAAGACTGACTCTTCTTACTGTTTATGTTTTGAACCATTCCTGTGACACTAGTTATAGATTCCGATGCTTCACACCAGGTTTACTGTATCCCTTGGACCTCCTTATTGACGATGAAACACAGATATTGATCGGAATTAAATAGAAAAGGCACAATGCCGACTTAAGTACAAGAAGACTGACACATCTTACTGTCTTAGTTTTGATTCTTTCCTGTGACACTAGTTTTTGATTCCGATGCTTCACTTCAGGTTTACTGTATCCCTCTGACCTTCTTATTGCCGATGAAACACAGAAATTTCATCGAAATTAAATACAAAAGGCACAATGCCGACTTAACTACAAGAAGACTGACTCTTCTTACTGACTATGTTTTGAACCATTCTTGTGACACTAGTTATAGATTCCGATGCTTCACTTCACGTGCACTGTATCCCTTGGACCTTCTTATTGATGATGAAACACAGAAATTGCATCGGAATTAAATAGAAAAGGCACAATGCCGACTTAAGTAAAAGAAGACTGACTCTTCCTACTGTAAATGTTTTGAACCATTCCTGTGCCACTAGTTATAGATTCCGATGCTTCACTCTAGGTTTACTGTATCCCTTGGACCTTCTTATTGACGATGAAACACAGAAATGGCATTCGAATTAAATAGAAAATGCACAATGATGACTTAAGTACAAGAAGACTGACTATTCTTACTGACTATGCTTTGAACCATTCCTGTGACACTAGTTATAGATTCCGATGCTTCGCTTTTGGATTACTGTATCCCCCTGATCTTCTTATTGACGATGAAACACAGATATTGCATCGGAATTAAATACAAAATACACAATGCCGACTTAAGCACAAGAAGACTGACTCTTCTTACTGTGTATGCTTTGAACCATCCCTGTGACACTAGTTATAGATTCCGATGCTACATTTCAGGTTTACTGTATCCCTTGGTCCTTCTTATTGTCGATGAAACACAGAAATTGCATCGGAATTAAATACAAAAGGCACAATGCCGACTTAAGTACAAGAAGACTGACACTTCTTACAGTCTGTGTTTTGAACCTTTCCTGTGACACTAGTTATTGATTCCGATGCTTCACTTCAGGTGTACTGTATCCCTCTGACCTTCCAATTGCCGATTAATCACAGAAATTTCATCGGAATTAAATACAAAAGGCACAATGCCGACTTAAGTACAAGAAGACTGACTCTTCCTACTGTCTATGTTTTGACCATTCCTGTGACACTAGTTATAGATTCCGATGCTTCACTTCAGGTTTACCGTATCCCTCGGACCTTCTTATCGACAATGAAACACCGAAATTGCATCGGAATTAAACACAAAAGGCACAATGCCGACTTAAGTAAAAGAAGACTGACTCTTCTTACTGTCTATGTTCTGAACAATCCCTGTGACACTAGTTATAGATTCCGATGCTTCATTCCAGGTTTACTGTATCCCTTGGACCTTCTTATTGACGATGAAACACAAAAATGGCATTCGAATTAAATAGAAAATGCACAATGATGACTTAAGTACAAGAAGACTGACTATTCTTACTGACTATGCTTTGAAACATTCCTGTGACACTAGTTATAGATTCTGATGCTTCACTTTAGGATTACTGTATCCCCCTGACCTTCTTATTGACGATGAAACACAGATATTGCATCGGAATTAAACACAATGGGCACAATGCCGACTTAAGTACAAGAAGACTGACTCTTCTTACTGTCTATGTTTTGAACCATCCCTGTGACACTAGTTATAGATTCCGATGCTACACTCCAGGTTTACTGTATCCCTTGGTCCATCTTATTGTCGATGAAACACAGAAATTGCATCGTAATTAAATACAAGAGGCACAATGCCGACTTAAGTACAAGAAGACTGACTCTTCCTACTGTCAATGTTTTGAACCATTCCTGTGACACTAGTTGTAGATTCCATTGCTTCACTTCAGGTTTACTGTATCCTTCTGATCTTCTTATTGACGATGAAACACAGAAATTGCATCGGAATTAAATACAAAAGTCTCAATGCAGGCTTAAGTACAAGAAGACTGACTCTTCTTACTGTCTATGTTTGATCAATTCCTGTGACACTAGTTATAGATTCCGATGCTACACTTCAGGTTTTCTGTATCCCTTGGACCTTCTTATTGACGATGAAACACAGAAATTGCATCGGAATAAGACATAAAAGGCACAATGCCGACTTAAGTACAAGAAGACTGACACTTCTTACAGTCTATGTTTTGAACCTTTCCTGTGACACTAGTTATTATTTCCGATGCTTCACTTCAGGTTTACTGTATCCCTCTGACCTTCCAATTGCCGATTAAACACAGAAATTTCATCGGAATTAAATACAAAAGGCACAATGCCGACTTAAGTACAAGAAGACTGACTCTTCCTACTGTCTATGTTTTGACTATTCCTGTGACACTAGTTATAGATTCCAATGCTTCAATTCAGGTTTACTGTATCCCTCTGATCTTCTTATTGACGATGATACACAGAGATTGCATCGGAATTAAATACAAAAGGCACAATGCCGAATTAAGTACAAGAAGACTGACTCTTCTAACTGTCTATTTTTGTACCAATCCTGTGACACTAGTTATGGACTCCGATGCTTCACTCTAGGTTTGCTGGATCCCTTGGACCTTCTTATTGTCAATGAAACACAGAAATTGCATCGGAATTAAATACAAAAGGCACAATGCCGACTTAAGTAAAAGAAGTCTGACTCTTCTTACTGTCTATGATTTGAACCATTCCTGTGACACTAGTTATAGATTCCGATGCTTCATTCAAGGTTTACTGTATCCCTTGGACCTTCTTATTGACGATGAAACATAGAAATTGCATCGGAATTAAATACAAAAGGCACAATGACGACTAAAGTACAAGAAGACTGACTCTTCTTACTGACTATGTTTTGAACCATTCTTGAGACACTAGTTATAGATTCCGATGCTTCACTTCACGTGCACTGTATCCCTTGGACCTTCTTATTGACAATGAAACACAGAAACTCCATCGGAATTAAATAGAAAAGGCACAATGCCGACTTAAGTACAAGAAGACTGACTCTTCCTACTGTAAATGTTTTGAACCATTCCTGTGACACTAGTTATAGATTCCGATGCTTCAGTACAGGTTTACTGTATCCCTCTGATCTTCTTATTGACGATGAAGCACAGAAATTGCATCGGAATTAAATACAAAAGGCACAATGCCGACTTAAGTACAAGAAGACTGACTCTTCTTAGTGTCTATGATTTGAACCATTCCTGTGACACTAGTTATAGATTCCGATGCTTCACTTCAGGTTTACCGTAACCCTTGGACCATCTTATCGAGGATGAAACACAGAAAATGCATCGGAATTAAACACAAAAGGCACAATGCCGACTAAGTGTACAAAAAGACTGACTCTTCTTACTGACCATGTTTTGAACCATTCCTGTGACACTAGTTATAGATTCCGATGCTCGCTTCAGATTTACTGTATCCCTCTGACCATCTTATTGACGATGAAGCATAGAAATTGCATCGGAATTAAATACAAAAGGCAAAATGCCGACTTAAGTTAAAGAAGTCTGACTCTTCTTACTGTCTATGATTTGAACCATTCCTGTGACACTAGTTATAGATTCCGATGCTTCACTCCAGGTTTACTGCATCCCTTGGACCTTCTTATTGACGATGAAACACAGAAATGGCATCCGAATTAAATAGAAAATGCACAATGATGTCTTAAGAACAAGAAGACTTACTATTCTTACTGACTATGCTTTGAACCATTCCTGTGACGCTAGTTATAGATTCCGATGCTTCACTTTAGGATTACTGTATCCCCCTGACCTTCTTATTAACGATGAAACACAGATATTGCATCGGAATTAAATACAAAAGACACAATGCCGACTTAAGTACAAGAAGACTGACTCTTCTTACTGTCTATGTTTTGAACCATCCCTGTGACACTAGTTATAGATTCCGATGCTACACTCCAGGTTTACTGTATCCCTTTGTCCTTCTTATTGTCGATGAAACACAGAAATTGCATCGGAATTAAATACAAAAGGCACAATGCCGACTTAAGTACAAGAAGACTGACTCTTCCTACTGTCAATGTTTTGAACCATTCCTGTGACACTAGTTATAGATTCTATTGCTTCACTTCAGGTTTACTGTATCCCTCTGATTTTCTTATTGACGATGAAACACAGAAATTGCATCGGAATTAAATACAAAAGGCTCAATACCGGCTTAAGTACAAGAAGACTGACTCTTCTTACTGTCTATGTTTGAACCATTCCTGTGACACTAGTTATAGATTCCGATGCTACACTTCATGTTTTCTGTATCCCTTGGACCTACTTATTGACGATGAAACACAGAAATTGCATCGGAATAAAACACAAAAGGCACAATGCCGACTTAAGTACAAGAAGACTGACACTTCTTACAGTCTATGTTTGAACCTTTCCTGTGACACTAGTTATTGATTCCGTTGCTTCACTTCAGGTTTACTGTATCCCTCTGACCTTCCAATTGCCGATTAAACACAGAAATTTCATCGGAATTAAATACAAAAGGCACAATGCCGACTTAAGTTCAAGAAGACTGACTCTTCCTACTGTCTATGTTTTGACCATTCCTGTGACACTAGTTATAGATTCCGTTGCTTCAATTCAGGTTTACTGTATCCCTCTGATCTTATTGACGATGAAACACAGGGATTGCGTCGGAATTAAATACAAAAGGCACATTGCCGAATTAAGTACAAGAAGACTGACTCTTCTAACTGTTTATTTTAGAACCAATCCTGGGACACTAGTTATAGAATCCGATGCTTCACTCCAGGTTTACTGTATCCCTTGGACCTTCTTATTGTCAATGAAACACAGAAATTGCATCGGAATTAAATACAAAAGGCACAATGCCGACTTAAGTAAAAGAAGTCTGACTCTTCTTACTGTCTATGATTTGAACCATTCCTGTGACACTAGTTATAGATTCCGATGCTTCACTCCAAGTTTACTGTATCCCTTCGACCTTCGTATTGACGATGAAACACATAAATGGTATCCTAATTAAATAGAAAATGCTCAATGACGTCTTAAGTACAAGAAGACTGACTATTCTTACTGACTATGCTTTGAACCATTCCTGTGACACTAGTTATAGATTCCGATTGTTCACTATAGGATTACTGTACCCCCCTGACCTTCTTATTGACGATGAAACACAGATATTGCATCGGAATTAAATACAAAGGGCACAATGCCGACTTAAGTACAAGAAGACTGACTCTTCTTACTGTCTATGTTTTGAACCATCCCTGTGACACTAGTGATAGATTCCGATGCTACACTCCAGTTTTACTGTATCCCTTGGTCGTTCTTATTGTCGATGAAACATAAAAATTGCATCGGAATTAAATACAAAAGGCACAATGCCGACTTAAGTACAAGAACACTGACTCTTCCTACTGTCAATGTTTTGAACCATTCCTGTGACACTAGTTATAGATTCCATTGCTTCACTTCAGGCTTACTGTATCCCTCTGATATTCTTATTGACGATGAAACACAGAAATTGCATCGAAATTAAATAGAAAAGGCAGAATGCCGACTTAAGTACTAGAAGACTGACTCTTCCTACTGTAAATGTTTTGAACCATACCTCTGACACTAGTTATAGATTCCGATGTTTCACTTCAGGTTTACTGTATCCCTCTGACCATCTTATTGACGATGAAGCATAGAAATTGCATCGGAATTAAATACTAAAGGCACAATGACGACTTAAGTAAAAGAACTCTGACTCTTCTTACAGTCTATGTTTTGAACCTTTCCTGTGACACTAGGTATTGATTCCGATGCTTCACTTCAGGTTTACTGTATCCCTATGACCTTCCAATTGCCGATTAAACACAGAAATTTCATCGGATTTAAATACAAAAGGCACAATGCCGACTTAAGTACAAGAAGACTGACTCTTCCTACTGTCTATGTTTTGACCATTCCTGTGACACTAGTTATAGATTCCGATGCTTGAATTCAGGTTTACTGTATTCCTCTGATCTTCTTATTGACGATGAAACACAGAGATTGCATCGGAATGAAATACAAAAGGCACAATGCCGAATTAAGTACAAGAAGACTGACTCTTCTAACTGTCTCTTTTAGAACCAATCCTGTGACACTAGTTATATACTCCGATGCTTCAGTCCAGGTTTACTGTATCCCTTGGACCTTCTTATTGTCAATGAAACACAGAAATTGCATCGGAATTAAATACTAAAGGCACAATGCCGACTTAAGTAAAAGATGTCCGACTCTTCTTACTGTCTATGATTTGAACCATTCCTGTGACACTAGTTATAGATTCCGATGCTTCACTCCAGGTTTACTGTATCCCTTGGACCTTCGTATTGACGATGAAACACAGAAATTGCATCCGAATTAAATAGAAAATGCACATTGATGACTTAAGTACAGGAAGACTGACTATTCTTACTGACTATGCTTTCAACCATTCCTGTGACACTAGTTATTGATTCCGATGCTTCACTTTAGGATTACTGTATCCCACTGACCTTCTTATTGACGATGAAACACAGATATTGCATCGGAATTAAATACAAAAGGCACAATGCCGACTTAAGTACAAGAAGTCTGACTCTTCTTACTGTCTATGTTTGAAACATTCCTGTGACACTTGTTATAGATTCCGATGCTACACTTCTGGTTTTCTGTATCCCTTGGACCTTCTTATTGACGATGAAACACAGAAATTGCATTGGAATAAACCACAAAAGGCACAATGCCGACTTAAGTACAAGAAGACTGACACTTCTTACAGTCTGTGTTTTGAACCTTTCCTGTGACACTAGTAATAGATTCCGATGCTACACACCAGGTTTACTGTATCCCTTGGTCCTTCTTATTGACGATGAAACACAGAAATTGCATCGGAATTAAATACAAAAGGCAAAATTCCGACTTAAGTACAAGAAGACTGAATCTTCTTACTGACTATGTTTTGATCCATTCCTGTGACACTAGTTATAAATTCCGATGCTTCACTTCAGGTTTATAGTATCCCTTGTATCTTCTTATTGACGATGAAAAACAGAAATAGCATCGGAATGAAATACAAAAGGCACAATGCCGAATTAAGTACAAGAAGACTGACTCTTCTTACTGTCTATCTTTTGATCCATTCCGGTGACACTAGTTATAGATTCCGATGCTTCACTCCAGGATTACTGTATCCCTTGGACCTTCTTATTGACGATGAAACACAGAAATTGCATCGGAATTAAATACAAAAGGCACAATGCCGACTAAAGTACAAGAAGACTGACTCTTCTTACTGACTATGTTTGAACCATTCTTGTGACACTAGTTATAGATTCCGATGCTTCACTTCACGTGCACTGTATCCCTTGGACCTTCCTATTGACGATGAAACACAGAAATTGCATCGAAATTAAATAGAAAAGGCCCAATGCCGACTTAAGTACAAGAAGACTGACTCTTCCTACTGTAAATGTATTGAACCATTCCTGTGACACTAGTTATAGATTCCGATGCTCACTTCAGGTTTACTGTATCCCTCTGACCATCTTATTGACGATGAAGCATAGAAATTGCATCGGAATTAAATACTAAAGGCACAATGACGACTTAAGTAAAAGAAGTCTGACTCTTCTTACAGTCTATGTTTTGAACCTTTCCTGTGACACTAGGTATTGATTCCGATGCTTCACTTCAGGTTTACTGTATCCCTATGACCTTCCAATTGCCGATTAAACACAGAAATTTCATCGGATTTAAATACAAAAGGCACAATGCCGACTTAAGTACAAGAAGACTGACTCTTCCTACTGTCTATGTTTTGACCATTCCTGTGACACTAGTTACAGATTCCGATGCTTCAATTCAGGTTTACTGTATCCCTCTGATCTTCTTATTGACGATGAAACACAGAGATTGCATCGGAATGAAATACAAAAGGCACAATGCCGAATTAAGTACAAGAAGACTGACTCTTCTAACTGTCTCTTTTAGAACCAATCCTGTGACACTAGTTATAAACTCCGATGCTTCAGTCCAGGTTTACTGTATCCCTTGGACCTTCTTATTGTCAATGAAACACAGAAATTGCATCGGAATTAAATACAAAAGGCACAATGCCGACTTAAGTAAAAGAAGTCTGACTCTTCTTACTGTCTATGATTTGAACCATTCCTGTGACACTAGTTATAGATTCCGATGCTTCACTCCAGGTTTACTGTATCCCTTGGACCTTCGTATTGACGATGAAACACAGAAATTGCATCGGAATTAAATACAAAAGGCACAATGCCGACTTAAGTACAAGAAGTCTGACTCTTCTTACTGTCTATGTTTTGAACAATCCCTGTGACACTAGTTATAGATTCCGATGCTAATATCCAGGTTTACTGTATCCCTTGGACCTTCTTATTGACGATGAAACACAGAAATTGCATCGGAATTAAATACAAAAGGCACAATGCCGACTAAAGTACAAGAAGACTGACTCTTCTTACTGACTATGTTTTGAACCATTCTTGTGACACTAGTTATAGATTCCGATGCTTCACTTCACGTGCACTGTATCTCTTGGACCTTCCTATTGACGATGAAACAAAGAAATTGCATCGAAATTAAATAGAAAAGGCCCAATGCCGACTTAAGTACAAGAAGACTGACTCTTCCTACTGTAAATGTATTGAACCATTCCTGTGACACTAGTTATAGATTCCGATGCTCACTTCAGGTTTACTGTATCCCTCTGACCATCTTATTGACGATGAAGCATAGAAATTGCATCGGAAATAAATACTAAAGGCACAATGACGACTTAAGTAAAAGAAGTCTGACTCTTCTTACAGTCTATGTTTTGAACCTTTCCTGTGACACTAGGTGTTGATTCCGATGCTTCACTTCAGGTTTACTGTATCCCTATGACCTTCCAATTGCCGATTAAACACAGAAATTTCATCGGATTTAAATACAAAAGGCACAATGCCGACTTAAGTACAAGAAGACTGACTCTTCCTACTGTCTATGTTTTGACCATTCCTGTGACACTAGTTATAGATTCCGATGCTTCAATTCAGGTTTACTGTATCCCTCTGATCTTCTTATTGACGATGAAACACAGAGATTGCATCGGAATGAAATACAAAAGGCACAATGCCGAATTAAGTACAAGAAGACTGACTCTTCTAACTGTCTCTTTTAGAACCAATCCTGTGACACTAGTTATATACTCCGATGCTTCAGTCCAGGTTTACTGTATCCCTTGGACCTTCTTATTGTCAATGAAACACAGAAATTGCATCGGAATTAAATACAAAAGGCACAATGCCGACTTAAGTAAAAGAAGTCTGACTCTTCTTACTGTCTATGATTTGAACCATTCCTGTGACACTAGTTATAGATTCCGATGCTTCACTCCAGGTTTACTGTATCCCTTAGACCTTCGTATTGACGATGAAACACAGAAATTGCATCCGAATTAAATAGAAAATGCACATTGACAACTTAAGTACAGGAAGACTGACTATTCTTACTGACTATGCTTTCAACCATTCCTGTGACACTAGTTATTGATTCCGATGCTTCACTTTAGGATTACTGTATCCCACTGACCTTCTTATTGACGATGAAACACAGATATTGCATCGGAATTAAATACAAAAGGCACAATGCCGACTTAAGTACAAGAAGTCTGACTCTTCTTACTGTCTATGCTTTGAACAATCCCTGTGACACTAGTTATAGATTCCGATGCTAATATCAAGGTTTACTGTATCCCTTGGACCTTCTTATTGACGATGAAACACAGAAATTGCATCGGAATTAAATACAAAAGGCACAATGACGACTAAAGTACAAGAAGACTGACTCTTCTTACTGACTATGTTTTAAACCATTCTTGAGACACTAGTTATAGATTCCGATGCTTCACTTCACGTGCACTGTATCCCTTGGACCTTCTTATTGACAATGAAACACAGAAACTCCATCGGAATTAAATAGAAAAGGCACAATGCCGACTTAAGTACAAGAAGACTGACTCTTCCTACTGTAAATGTTTGAACCATTCCTGTGACACTAGTTATAGATTCCGATTGTTCAGTTCAGGTTTACTGTATCCCTCTGATCTTCTTATTGACGATGAAGCACAGAAATTGCATCGGAATTAAATGCAAAAGGCACAATGCCGACTTAAGTACAAGAAGACTGAGTCTTCCTACTGTCAATGTTTTGAACCATTCCTGTGACACTAGTTATAGATACCATTGCTTCACTTCAGGTTTACTGTATCCCTCTGATCTTCTTATTGACGATGAAACACAGAAATTGCATCGGAATTAAATACAAAAGGCTCAGTGCCGGCTTAAGTACAAGAAGACTGACTCTTCTTACTGTCTATGTTTGAACCATTCCTGTGACACTAGTTATAGATTCCGATGCTACACTTCAGGTTTTCTGTATCCCTTGGACCTTCTTATTGACGATGAAACACAGAAATTGCATCGGAATAAAACACAAAAGGCACAATGCCGACTTAAGTACAAGAAGACTGACACTTCTTACAGTCTATGTTTTGAACCTTTCCTGTGACACTAGTTATTGATTCCGATGCTTCACTTCAGGTATACTGTATCCCTCTGACCTTCCAATTGCCGATTAAACACAGAAATTTCATCGGAATTAAATACAAAAGGCACAATGCCGACTTAAGTTCAAGAAGACTGACTATTCCTACTGTCTATGTTTTGACCATTCCTGTGACACTAGTTATAGATTCCGTTGCTTCAATTCAGGTTTACTGTATCCCTCTGATCTTCTTATTGACGATGAAACACAGAGATTGCATCGGAATTAAATACAAAAGGCACAATGCCGACTTAAGTACAAGAGGACTGACTCTTCTAACTGTTTATTTTAGAACCAATCCTGTGACACTAGTTATAGAATCCGATGCTTCCATCCAGGTTTACTGTATCCCTTGGACCTTCTTATTGTCAATGAAACACAGAAATTGCATCGGAATTAAATACAAAAGGCACAATGCCGACTTAAGTAAAAGAAGTCTGACTCTTCTTACTGTCTATGATTTGAACCATTCCAGTGACACTAGTTATAGATTCCGATGCTTCACTCCAGGTTTACTATATCCCTTCGACCTTCGTATTGACGATGAAACACAGAAATGGCATCCGAATTAAATAGAAAATGCACAATGATGTCTTAAGTACAAGATCACTGACTATTCTTACTGACTATGCTTTGAACCATTCCTGTGACTCTAGTTATAGATTCCATTGCTTCACTTTAGGTTTACTGTATCCCTCTGATCTTCTTATTGACGATGAAACACAGAAATTGCATCGGAATTAAATACAAAAGGCTCAATGCCGACTTAAGTAGAAGAAGACTGACTCTTCTTACTGTCTATGTTTGAAACTTTCCTGTGACACTAGTTATAGATTCCGATGCCACACTTCTGGTTTTCTGTATCCCTTGGACCTTCTTATTGACGATGAAACACAGAAATTGCATTGGAATAAAACACAAAAGGCACAATGCCGACTTAAGTACAAGAAGACTGACACTTCTTACAGTCTGTGTTTTGAACCTTTCCTGTGACGCTAGTTATAGATTCCGATGCTACACACCAGGTTTACTGTATCCCTTGGTCCTTCTTATTGACGATGAAACACAGAAATTGCATCGGAATTAAATACAAAAGGCAAAATTCCGACTTAAGTACAAGAAGACTGAATCTTCGTACTGACTATGATTTGATCCATTCCTGTGACACTAGTTATAAATTCCGATGCTTCACTTCAGGTTTATAGTATCCCTTGTATCTTCTTATTGACGATGAAAAACAGAAATAGCATCGGAATGAAATACAAAAGGCACAATGCCGAATTAAGTACAAGAAGACTGACTCTTCTTACTGTCTATCTTTTGATCCATTCCTGTGACACTAGTTATAGATTCCGATACTTCACTCCAGGATTACTGTATCCCTTGGACCTTCTTATTGACGATGAAACACAGAAATTGCATCGGAATAAATACAAAAGGCACAATGCCGACTAAAGTACAAGAAGACTGACTCTTCTTACTGACTATGTTTTGAACCATTCTTGTGACACTAGTTATAGATTCCGATGCTTCACTTCACGTGCACTGTATCCCTTGGACCTTCCTATTGACGATGAAACACAGAAATTGCATCGAAATTAAATGGAAAGGGCACAAAGCCGACTTAAGAACAAGAAGACTGACTCTTCTTACTGTAAATGTATTGAACCATTCCTCTGACACTAGTTATAGATTCCAATGCTTCAGTTCAGGTTTACTGTATCCCTCTGATCTTCTTATTGACGATGAAACACAGAAATTGCATCGGAATTAAATACAAGAGGCACAATGCCGACTTAAGTACAAGAACACTGACTCTTCTTAATGTCTATGTTTTGAACCATTCCTGTGACACTAGTTATAGATTCCGATGCTTCACTTCAGGTTTACCGTATCCCTTGGACCTTCTTATCGACGATGAAACACAGAAATTGCATCAGAATTAAACACAAAAGGCACAATGCCGTCTTAAGTACAAAAATACTGACTCTTCTTACTGACTATGTTTTGAACCATTCCTGTGACACTACTTATAGATTCCGATGCTCACTTCAGGTTTACTGTATCCCTCTGACCATCTTATTGACGATGAGGCATAGAAATTGCATCGGAATTAAATACAAAAGGCACAATGACGACTTAAGTAAAAGAAGTCTGACTCTTCTTACAGTCTATGTTTGGAACCTTTCCTGTGAGACTAGGTATTGATTCCGATGCTTCACTTCAGGTTTACTGTATCCCTATGACCTTCCAATTGCCGATTAAACACAGAAATTTCATCGGAATTAAATACAAAAGGCACAATGCCGACTTAAGTACAAGAAGACTGACTCTTCCTACTGTCTTTGTTTTGACCATTCCTGTGACACTAGTTATAGATTCCGATGCTTCAATTCAGGTTTACTGTATCCCTCTGATCTTCTTATTGACGATGAAACACAGAGATTGCATCGGAATGAAATACAAAAGGCACAATGCCGAATTAAGTACAAGAAGACTGACTCTTCGAACTGTCTCTTTTAGAACCAATCCTGTGACACTAGTTATAGATTCCGATGCTTCACACCAGGTGTACTGTATCCCTTGGACCTTCGTATTGATGATGAAACACAGAGATGCATCCCAATTAAATAGAAAATGCACAATGATGACTTAAGTACAAGAAGACTGACTATTCTTACTGACTATGCTTTCAACCATTCCTGTGACACTAGTTATAGATTCCGATGCTTCACTTCACGTGCACTGTATCCCTTGGACCTTCTTATTGACGATGAAACACAGAAACTCCATCGGAATTAAATAGAAAAGGCACAATGCCGACTTAAGTACAAGAAGACTGACTCTTCCTACTGTAAATGTTTTGAACCATTCCTGTGACACTAGTTATAGATTCCGATGCTTCAGTTCAGGTTTACTGTATCCCTCTGATCTTCTTATTGACGATGAAGCACAGAAATTGCATCGGAATTAAATAGAAAAGGCACAATGCCGACTTAAGTACAAGAAGACTGACTCTTCTTAGTGACTATATTTTGAACCATTCCTGTGACACTAGTTATAGATTCCGATGCTTCACTTCAGGTTTACCGTATCCCCTGGACCTTCTTATCGAGGATGAAACACAGAAAATGCATCGGAAATAAACACAAAATGCACAATGCCGACTAAAGTACAAAAAGACTGACTCTTCTTACTGACTATGTTTTGAACCATTCCTGTGACACTAGTTATAGATTCCGATGCTCGCTTCAGGTTTACTGTATCCCTCTGACCATCTTATTGACGATGCAGCATAGAATTTGCATCGGATTTAAATACAAAAGGCACAATGACGACTTAAGTAAAAGAAGTCTGACTCATCTTACTGTCTATGATTTGAACCATTCCTGTGACACTAGTTATAAATTCCGATGCTTCACTCCAGGTTTACTGTATCCCTTGGACCTTCTTATTGACGATGAAACACAGAAATGGCATCTGAATTAAATAGACAATGCACAATGATGTCTTAAGTACAAGAAGACTGACTATTCTTACTGACTCTGCTTTGAACCATTCCTGTGACACTGGTTATAGATTCCGATGCTTCACTTTAGGATTACTGTATCCCCCTGACTTTCTTATTGACGATGAAACACAGATATTGCATCGGAATTAAATACAAAAGGCACAATACCACTTAAGTACAAGAAGACTGACTCTTCTTACTGTCTATGTTTTCAACCATCCCTGTGACACTAGTTATAGATTCTGATGCTACACTCCAGGTTTACTGTATCCCTTGGTCCTTCTTATCGACGATGAAACACAGATATTGCATCAGAATTAAACAAAAAAGGCACAATGCCGACTTAAGTACAAAAATACTGACTCTTCTTACTGACTATGTTTTGAACCATTCCTGTGACACTACTTATAGATTCCGATGCTCACTTCAGGTTTACTGTATCCCTCTGATCTTCTTATTGACGATGAAACACAGAAATTGCATCGGAATTAAATACAAAAGGCTTAATGCCGACTTAAGTACAAGAATACTGACTCTTCTTGCTGTCTATGTTGGAACCATTCCTGTGACACTAGTTATAGATTCCGATGCTACACTTCGGGTTTTCTGTATCAATTGGACCTTCTTATTCACGACGAAACACAGAAATTGCATCGGAATAAAACACAAAAGGCACAATGCCGTCTTAAGTACAAGAAGACTGACACGTCTTACAGTCTATGTTTTGAACCTTTCCTGTGACACTAGTTATTGATTCCGATGCTTCACTTCAGGTTTACTATATCCCTCTGACCTTCCAATTGCCGATTAAACACAGATATTTCATCGGAATTAAATACAAAAGGCACAATGCCGACTTAAGTACAAGAGGACTGACTCTTCCTACTGTCTATGTTTTGACCATTCCTGTGACACTAGTTATAGATTCCGTTGCTTCAATTCAGGTTTACTGTATCCCTCTGATCTTCTTATTGACGATGAAACACAGAGATTGCATCGAAATTAAATACAAAAGGCACAATGCCGAATTAAGTACAAAAAGACTGTCTCTTCTAACTGTCTATTTTAGAACCAATCCTGTGACACTAGTTATAGACTCCGATGCTTCACTCCAGGTTTACTGTATCCCTTAGACCTACTTATTGTCAATGAAACACAGGAATTGCATCGGAATTAAATACAAAATGCACAATGCCGACTTAAGTAAAAGAAGTCTGACTCTTCTTACTGTCTATGATTTGAACCATTCCTGTGACACTAGTTATAGATTCCGATGCTTCACTCCAGGTTTACTGTATCCCTTGGACCTTCGTATTGACGATGAAACACAGAAATGGCATCCGAATTAAATAGAAAATGCACAATGATGTCTTAAGTACAATAAGACTGACTATTTTTACTGACTATGCTTAGAACCATTCCTGTGACACTAGTTATAGATTCCGATGCTTCACTTTAGGGTTACTGTATCCCCTGACCTTCTTATTGACGATGAAACACAGATATTGCATCGGAATTTAATACAAAAGGCACAATGCCGACTTAAGTACAAGACTCTTCTTACTGTCTATGTTTTGAACCATCCCTGTGACACTAGTTATAGATTCCGAAGCTACACTCCAGGTTTACTGTATCCCTTGGTCCTTCTTATTGTCGATGAAACACAGAAATTGCATCGGAATTAAATACAAAAGGCACAATGTCGACTTAAGTACAAGAAGACTGACTCTTCCTACTGTCTATGTTTTGACCATTCCTGTGACACTAGTTATAGATTCCGTTGCTTCAATTCAGGTTTACTGTATCCCTCTGATCTTCTTATTGACGATGAAACACAGAGATTGCATCGGAATTAAATACAAAATGCACAATGCCGCCTTAAGTACAAGAAGTCTGACTCTTCTTACTGTCTATGTTTGAAATATTCCTGTGACACTAGTTATACATTCCGATGCTACACTTCAGGTTTTCTGTATCCCTTGGACCTTCTTATTGACGATGAAACACAGAAATTGCATCGGAATAAAGCACAAAAGGCACAATGTCGACTTAAGTACAAGAAGACTGACACTTCTTACAGTCTATGTTTTGAATCTTTCTTGTGACACTAGTTATTGATTCCGATGCTTCACTTCAGGTTTACTGTATCCCTCTGACCTTCCAATTGCCGATTAAACACAGAAATTTCATCGGAATTAAATACAAAAGGCAGAATGCCGACTTAAGTACAAGAAGACTGACTCTTCCTACTGTCTATGTTTTGACCATTCCTGTGACACTAGTTATAGATTCCGTTGCTTCAATTCAGGTTTACTGTATCCCTCTGATCTTCTTATTGACGATGAAACACAGAGATTGCATCGGAATTGAATACAAAATGCACAATGCCGAATTAAGTACAAGAAGACTGACTCTTCTAACTGTCTAATTTAGTACCAATCCTGTGACACTAGTTATAGACTCCGATACTTCACTCCAGGTTTACTGTATCCCTTGGACCTTCTTATTGTCAATGAAACACAGAAATTGCATCGGAATTAAATACAAAAGGCACAATGCCGACTTAAGTAAAAGAAGTCTGACTCTTCTTACTGTCTATGATTTGAACCATTCCTGTGACACTAGTTATAGATTCCGATGCTTCACTTTAGGATTACTGTATCCCTCTGACCTTCTTATTGACGATGAAACACAGATATTGCATCGGAATTAAATACAAAATGCACAATGCCGCCTTAAGTACAAGAAGTCTGACTCTTCTTACTGTCTATGTTTTGAACAATCCCTGTGACACTAGTTATAGATTCCGATGCTACACACCTGGTTTACTGTATCCCTTGGTCCTTCTTATTGACGATGAAACATAGAAATTGCATCGGAATTAAATACAAAAGGCAAAATTCCGACTTAAGTACAAGAAGACTGAATCTTCTTACTGACTACGTTTTGTTCCATTCCTGTGACACTAGTTATACATTCCGATGCTTCACTTTAGGTGTATAGTATCCCTTGTATCTTCTTATTGACGATGAAACACAGAAATAGCATCGGAATTAAATACAAAAGGCACAATGCCGACTTAAGTACAAGAAGACTGACTCTTCTTACTGTCTATGTTTGAACCATTCAGGTGACACTAGTTATTGATTCCGATACTTCACTTCAGGTTTACTGTATCCCTCTGACCATCCAATTGCCGATTAAACACAGAAATTTCATCGGAATTAAATACAAAAGGCACAATGCCGAATTAAGTACAAGAAGACTGACTCTTCCTACTGTAAATGTTTTGAACCATTCCTGTGACACTAGTTATAGATTCCGATGCTTCATTTCAGGTTTACTGTATCCCTCTGATCTTCTTATTGACGATGAAACACAAAAATTGCATCGGAATTAAATACAAAAGGCGCAATGCGGACTTAAGTACAGGAAGACTGACTCTTCTTAGTGTCTATGTTTTGAACCAATCCTGTGACACTAGTTATAGATTCCGATGCTTCACTTCAGGTTTACCGTATCCCTTGGACCTTCTTATCGACAATGAAACACAGAAATTGCATCGGAATTAAACACAAAAGGCACAATGCCGACTTAAGTACAAAAAGACTGACTCTTCTTACTGACTATGTTTTGAACCATTCCTGTGACACTAGTTGTAGATTCCGATGCTCACTTCAGGTTTACTGTATCCCTCTGACCATCTTATTGACGATGAAGCATAGAAATTTCATCGGAATTAATACAAAAGGCACAATGCCGACTTAAGTACAAGAAGACTGACTCTTCATACTGTCTATGTTTTGAACCATTCCTGTGACACTAGTTATAGATTCCGATGCTTCACTCCAGGTTTACTGTATCCCTTGGACCTTCTTGTTGACTGTGAAACACAGAAATTGCATCGGAATTAAATACAAAAGGCTTAATGCCGACTTAGGGACAAGAAGACTGACTCTTCTTACTGACTAAGTTTTGAACCATTCCATTGACCCTAGTTATAGATTCAGATGCTTCACTCCAGGTTTACTGTATCCGTTGGATCTTCTTATTGACGATGAAACACAGAGATTGCATCGGAATTAAATAGGAAAGGCACAATGAGGACTTAAGTACAAGAAGACTGACTCTTCCTACGGACTTTGTTATGAACCATTCCTGAGCCACTAGTTATAGATTCCGATGCGTCACTTCAGGTTTATTGTATCTCTCTGACCTTATTATTGACGATGAAACACAGAAATTGCATCGGAATGAGGTAGAAAAGGCACAATGTCGACTTAAGTACAAGAAGACTGACTCTTCTTACTGTTTATGTTTTGAACCATTCCTGTGACACTAGTTATAGATTCCGATGCTTCACACCAGGTTTACTGTATCCCTTGGACCTCCTTATTGACGATGAAACACAGATATTGATCGGAATTAAATAGAAAAGGCACAATGCCGACTTAAGTACAAGAAGACTGACACATCTTACTGTCTTAGTTTTGAACCTTTCCTGTGACACTAGTTTTTGATTCCGATGCTTCACTTCAGGTTTACTGTATCCCTCTGACCCTCTTATTGCCGATGAAACACAGAAATTTCATCGGAATTAAATACAAAAGGCACAATGCCGACTTAAGTACAAGAAGACTGTCTCTTCCTACTGTCAATGTTTTGAACCATTCCTGTGACACTAGTTATAGATTCCATTGCTTCACTTCAGGTTTACTGTATCCTTCTGATCTTCTTATTGACGATGAAACACAGAAATTGCATCGGAATTAAATACAAAAGTCTCAATGCCGGCTTAAGTACAGGAAGACTGACTCTTCTTACTGTCTATGTTTGAACCATTCCTGTGACACTAGTTATAGATTCCGATGCTACACTTCAGGTTTTCTGAATCCCTTGGACCTTCTTATTGACGATGAAACACAGAAATTGCATCGGAATAAAACACAAAAGGCACAATGCCGACTTAAGTACAAGAAGACTGACACTTCTTACAGTCTATGTTTTGAACCTTTCCTGTGACACTAGTTATTGATTCCGATGCTTCACTTCAGGTTTACTGTATCCCTCTGACCTTCCAATTGCCGATTAAACACAGAAATTTCATCGGAATTAAATACAAAAGGCACAATGCCGACTTAAGTACAAGAAGACTGACTCTTCCTACTGTCTATGTTTTGACTATTCCTGTGACACTAGTTATAGATTCCGATGCTTCAATTCAGGTTTACTGTATCCCTCTGATCTTCTTATTGACGATGAAACACAGAGATTGCATCGGAATTAAATACAAAAGGCACAATGCCGAATTAAGTACAAGAGACTGACTCTTCTAACTGTCTATTTTAGAACCAATCCTGTGACACTAGTTATAGACTCCGATGCTTCACTCCAGGTTTACTGGATCCCTTGGACCTTCTTATTGTCAATGAAACACAGAAATTGCATCGGAATTAAATACAAAGGGCACAATGCCGACTTAAGTAAAAGAAGTCTGACTCTTCTTACTGTCTATGATTTGAACCATTCCTGTGACACTAGTTATAGATTCCGATGCTTCACTTAAGGTTTACCGTATCCCTTGGACCTTCTTATCGAGGATGAAACACAGAAAATGCATCGGAATTTAACACAAAAGGCACAATGCTGACTTAAGTACAAAAAGACTGACTCTTCTTACTGACTATGTTTTGAACGATTCCTGTGACACTAGTTATAGATTCCGATGCTCGCTCCAGGTTTACTGTATCCCTCTGACCATCTTATTGACGATGAAGCATAGAAATTGCATCGGAATTAAATACAAAAGGCAAAATGCCGACTTAAGTAAAAGAAGTCTGACTTTTCTTACTGTCTATGATTTGAACCATTCCTGTGCCACTAGTTATAGATTCCGATGCTTCACTCCAGGTTTACTGTATCCCTTGGACCTTCTTATTGACGATGAAACACAGAAATGGCATCCGAATTAAATAGAAAATGCACAATGATGTCTTAAGTACAAGAAGACTGACTATTCTCACTGACTATGCTTTGAACCATTCCTGTGACGCTAGTTATAGATTCCGATGCTTCACTTTAGGATTACTGTATCCCCCTGACCTTCTTATTGACGATTAAACACAGATATTGCATCGGAATTAAATACAAAAGGCACAATGCCGACTTAAGTACAAGAAGACTGACTCTTCTTACTGTCTATGTTTTGAACCATCCCTGTGACACTAGTTATAGATTCCGATGCTACACTCCAGGTTTACTGTATCCCTTTGTCCTTCTTATTGTCGATGAAACACAGAAATTGCATTGGAATTAAATCCAAAAGGCACAATGCCGACTTAAGTACAAGAAGACTCACTCTTCCTACTGTCAATGTTTTGAACCATTCCTGTGACACTAGTTATAGATTCCATTGCTTCACTTCAGGTTTACTGTATCCCTCTGATCTTCTTATTGACGATGAAACACAGAAATTGCATCGGAATTAAATACAAAAGGCTCAATGCCTGCTTAAGTACAAGAAGACTGACTCTTCTTACTGTCTATGTTTGAACCATTCCTGTGACACTAGTTATAGATTCCGATGCTACACTTCAGGTTTTCTGTATCCCTTGGGCCTACTTATTGACGAAGAAACACAGAAATTGCATCGGAATAAAACACAAAAGGCACAATGCCGACTTATGTACAAGAAGACTGACACTTCTTACAGTCTGTGTTTTGAACCTTTCCTGTGACACTAGTTATTGATTCAGTTGCTTCACTTCAGGTTTACTCTATCCCTCTGACCTTCCAATTGCCGATTAAACACAGAAATTTCATCGGAATTAAATACAAAAGGCACAATGCCGACTTAAGTTCAAGAAGACTGACTCTTCCTACTGCCTATGTTTTGACCATTCCTGTGACACTAGTTATAGATTCCGTTGCTTCAATTTTGGTTTACTGTATCCCTCTGATCTTCTTATTGACGATGAAACACAGAGATTACATCGGAACTAAATACAAAAGGCACATTGCCGAATTAAGTACAAGAAGACTGACTCTTCTAACTGTTTATCTTAGAACCAATCCTGTGACACTAGTTATAGAATCCGATGCTTCACTCCAGGTTTACTGTATCCCTTGGACCTTCTTATTGTCAATGAAACACAGAAATTGCATCGGAATTAAATACAAAAGGCACAATGCCGACTTAAGTAAAAGAAGTATGACTCTTCTTACTGTCTATGATTTGAACCATTCCTGTGACACTAGTTATAGATTCCGATGCTTCACTCCAGGTTTACTGTATCCCTTCGACCTTGGTATTGACGATGAAACACAGATATTGCATCGGAATTAAATACAAAAGGCACAATGCCGACTTAAGTACAAGAAGACTGACCCTTCTTACTGTCTATGTTTTGAACCATCCCTGTGAAACTAGTGATAGATTCCGATGCTACACTCCAGTTTTACTGTATCCCTTGGTCGTTCTTGTTGTCGATGAAACATAGAAATTGCATCGGAATTAAATACAAAAGGCACAATGCCGACTTAAGTACAAGAAGACTGACTCTTCCTACTGTCAATGTTTTGAACCATTCCTGTGACACTAGTTATAGATTCCATTGCTTCACTTCAGGTTTACTGTATCCCTCTGATCTTCTTATTGACGATGAAACACAGAAATTGCATCGGAATTAAATACAAAAGGCTCAATGCCGACTTAAGTACAAGAAGACTGACTCTTCTTACTGTCTATGTTTGAACCATTCCTGTGACACTAGTTATAGATTCCGATGCTACACTTCAGTTTTCTGTATCCCTTGGACCTTTTTATTGACGATGAAACACAGAAATTGCATTGGAATAAAACACAAAAGGCACAATGCCGACTTAAGTACAAGAAGACTGACACTTCTTACAGTCTGTGTTTTGAACCTTTCCTGTGACACTAGTTATAGATTCCGATGCTACACACCAGGTTTACTGTATCCCTTGGTCCTTCTTATTGACGATGAAACACAGAAATTGCATCGGAATTAAATACAAAAGGGAAAATTCCGACTTAAGTACAAGAAGACTGAATCTTCTTACTGACTATCTTTTGATCCATTCCTGTGACACTAGTTATAAATTCCGATGCTTCACTTCAGGTTTATAGTATCCCTTGTATCTTCTTATTGTCGATGAATCACAGAAATAGCATCGGAATTAAATACAACAGGCACAATGCCGAATTAAGTACAAGAAGACTGACTCTTCTTACTGTCTATCTTTTGATCCATTCCTGTGACACTAGTTATAGATTCCGATGCTTCACTCCAGGTTTACTGAATCTCTTGGACCTTCTTATTGACTATGAAACACAGAAATTGCATCGGAATTAAATACAAAAGGCACAATGCCGACTGAAGTACAAGAAGACTGACTCTTCTTACTGACTATGTTTTGAACCATTCTTGTGACACTAGTTATAGATTCCGATGCTTCACTTCACGTGCACTGTATCCCTTGGACCTTCTTATTGACGATGAAACACAGAAATTGCATCGAAATTAAATAGAAAAGGCACAATGCCGACTTAAGTACAAGAAGACTGACTCTTCCTACTGTAAACGTTTTGAACCATACCTCTGACACTAGTTATAGATTCCGATGCTTCAGTTCAGGTTTACTGTATCCCTCTGATCTTCTTATTGACGATGAAACACAGAAATTGCATCGGAATTAAATACAAAAGGCACAATGCCGACTTAAGTACAAGAAGACTGACTCTTCTTAGTGTCTATGTTTTGAACCATTCCTGTGACACTAGTTATAGATTCCGATGCTTCAATTCAGGTTTACTGTATCCCTCTGATCTTCTTATTGACGATGAAACACAGAGATTGCATCGGAATGAAATACAAAAGGCACAATGCCGAATTAAGTACAAGAAGACTGACTCTTCTAACTGTCTCTTTTAGAACCAATCCTGTGACACTAGTTATAGACTCCGATGCTTCACTCCAGGTTTACTGTATCCCTTGGACCTTCTTATTGTCAATGAAACACAGAAATTGCATCGGAATTAAATACAAAAGGCACAATGCCGACTTAAGTAAAAGAAGTCTGACTCTTCTTACTGTCTATGATTTGAACCATTCCTGTGACACTAGTTATAGATTCCGATGGTTCACTCCAGGTTTACTGTATCCCTTGGACCTTCGTATTGACGATGAAACACAGAAATTGCATCCGAATTAAATAGAAAATGCACATTGATGACTTAAGTACAAGAAGACTGACTATTCTTACTGACTATGCTTTCAACCATTCCTGTGACACTAGTTATTGATTCCGATGCTTCACTTTAGGATTACTGTATCCCTCTGACCTTCTTATTGACGATGAAACACAGATATTGCATCGGAATTAAATACAAAAGGCACAATGCCGACTTAAGTACAAGAAGTCTGACTCCTCTTACTGTCTATGTTGTGAACAATCCCTGTGACACTAGTTATAGATTCCGATGCTTCATTCCAGGTTTACTGTATCCCTTGGACCTTCTTATTGACGATGAAACACAGAAATTGCATCGGAATTAAATACAAAAGGCACAATGACGACTAAAGTACAAGAAGACTGACTCTTCTTACTGACTATGTTTCAAACAATGCTTGAGACACTAGTTATAGATTCCGATGCTTCACTTCACGTGCACTGTATCCCTTGGACCTTCTTATTGACAATGAAACACAGAAACTCCATCGGAATTAAATAGAAAAGGCACAATGCCGACTTAAGTACAAGAAGACTGACTCTTCCTACTGTAAATGTTTTGAACCATTCCTGTGAGATTAGTTATAGATTCCGATTCTTCAGTTCAGGTTTACTGTATCCCTCTGAACTTCTTGTTGACGCTGAAGCACAGAAATTGCATCGGAATTAAATACAAAAGGCACAATGCCGACTTAAGTACAAGAAGACTGACTCTTCTTACTGTCTATGTTTTGAACCATTCCTGTGACACTAGTTATAGATTCCGATGCTTCACTTCAGGTTTACCGTATCCCTTGGACCTTCTTATCGAGGATGAAACAAAGAAAATGCATCGGAATTAAACACAAAAGGCACAATGCCGACTTAAGTACAAAAAGACTGACTCTTCTTACTGACTATGTTTTGAACCATTCCTGTGACACTAGTTATACATTCCGATACTCGCTTCAGGTTTACTGTATCCCTCTGACCATCTTATTGACGATGAAGCATAGAAATTGCATCGGAATTAAATACAAAAGGCAAAATGCCGACTTAAGTAAAAGAAGTCTGACTCTTCTTACTGTCTATGATTTGAACCATTCCTGTGCCACTAGTTATAGATTCCGATGCTTCACTCCAGGTTTACTGTATCCCTTGGACCTTCTTATTGACGATGAAACATAGAAATGGCATCCGAATTAAATAGAAAATGCCTTATGATGTCTTAAGTACAAGAAGACTGACTATTCTTTCTGACTATGCTTTGAACCATTCCTGTGACACTAGTTATAGATTCCGATGCTTCACTTTAGGATTACTGTATCCCCCTGACCTTCTTATTGACGATGAAACACAGATATTGCATCGGAATTAAATACAAAAGGCACAATGCCGACTTAAGTACAAGAAGACTGACTCTTCTTACTGTCTATGTTTTGAACCATCCCTGTGACACTAGTTATAGATTCCGATGCTACACTCCAGGTTTACTGTATCCCTTGGTCCTTCTTATTGTCGATGAAGCACAGAAATTGCATCGGAATTAAACACAAAAGGCACAATGCCGACTTATGTACAAGAGGACTGACACTTCTTACAGTCTATGTTTTGAACCTTTCCTGTGACACTAGTTATTGTTTCCGTTGCTTCACTTCAGGTTTACTCTATCCCTCTGACCTTCCAATTGCCGATTAAACACAGAAATTTCATGGGAATTAAATACAAAAGGCACAATGCCGACTTAAGTTCAAGAAGACTGACTCTTCCTACTGTCTATGTTTTGACCATTCCTGTGACACTAGTTATAGATTCCGTTGCTTCAATTTAGGTTTACTGTATCCCTCTGATCTTCTTATTGACGATGAAACACAGAGATTGCATCGGAATTAAATACAAAAGGCACATTGCCGAATTAAGTACAAGAAGACTGACTCTTCTAACTGTTTATTTTAGAACCAATCCTGTGACACTAGTTATAGAATCCGATGCTTCACTCCAGGTTTACTGTATCCCTTGGACCTTCTTATTGTCAATGAAACACAGAAATTGCATCGGAATTAAATACAAAAGGCACAATGCCGACTTAAGTAAAAGAAGTATGACTCTTCTTACTGTCTATGATTTGAACCATTCCTGTGACACTAGTTATAGATTCCGATGCCTCACTCCAGGATTACTGTATCCCTTCGACCTTCGTATTGACGATGAAACACAGAAATGGCATCCGAATTAAATAGAAAATGCACAATGATGTCTTAAGTACAAGAAGACTGACTGTTCTTACTGACTATGCTTTGAACCATTCCTGTGACACTAGTTATAGATTCCGATGCTTCACTTTAGGATTACTGTATCCCCCTGACCTTCTTATTGACGATGGATCACAGATATTGCATCGGAATTAAATACAAAAGGCACAATGCCGACTTAAGTACAAGAAGACTGACTCTTCTTACTGTCTATGTTTTGAACCATCCCTGTGAAACTAGTGATAGATTCCGATGCTACACTCCAGTTTTACTGTATCCCTTGGTCGTTCTTGTTGTCGATGAAACATAGAAATTGCATGGGAATTAAATACAAAAGGCACAATGCCGACTTAAGTACAAGAAGACTGACTCTTCCTACTGTCAATGATTTGAACCATTCCTGTGACACTAGTTATAGATTCCATTGCTTCACTTCAGGTTTACTGTATCCCTCTGATCTTCTTATTGACGATGAAACACAGAAATTGCATCGGAATTAAATACAAAAGGCTCAATGCCGACTTAAGTACAAGAAGACTGACTCTTCTTACTGTCTATGTTTGAACCATTCCTGTGACACTAGTTATAGATTCCGATGCTACACTTCAGTTTTCTGTATCCCTTGGACCTTCTTATTGACGATGAAACACAGAAATTGCATTGGAATAAAACACAAAAGGCACAATGCCGACTTAAGTACAAGAAGACTGACACTTCTTACAGTCTGTGTTTTGGACCTTTCCTGTGACACTAGTTATAGATTCCGATGCTACACACCAGGTTTACTGTATCCCTTGGTCCTTCTTATTGACGATGAAACACAGAAATTGCATCGGAATTAAATACAAAAGGCAAAATTCCGACTTAAGTACAAGAAGACTGAATCTTCTTACTGACTATCTTTTGATCCATTCCTGTGACACTAGTTATAAATTCCGATGCTTCACTTCAGGTTTATAGTATCCCTTGTATCTTCTTATTGTCGATGAAACACAGAAATAGCATCGGAATTAAATACAAAAGGCACAATGCCGAATTAAGTACAAGAAGACTGACTCTTCTTACTGTCTATCTTTTGATCCATTCCTGTGACACTAGTTATAGATTACGATGCTTCACTCCAGGTTTACTGAATCTCTTGGACCTTCTTATTGACTATGAAACACAGAAATTGCATCGGAATTAAATACAAAAGGCACAATGCCGACTAAAGTACAAGAAGACTGACTCTTCTTACTGACTATGTTTTGAACCATTCTTGTGACACTAGTTATAGATTCCGATGCTTCACTTCACGTGCACTGTATCCCTTTGACCTTCTTATTGACGATGAAACACAGAAATTGCATCGAAATTAAATGGAAAAGGCACAATGCCGACTTAAGTACAAGAAGACTGACTCTTCCTACTGTAAACGTTTTGAACCATACCTCTGACACTAGTTATAGATTCCGATGCTTCAGTTCAGGTTTACTGTATCCCTCTGATCTTCTTATTGACGATGAAACTCAGAAATTGCATCGGAATTAAATACAAAAGGCACAATGCCGACTTAAGTACAAGAAGACTGACTCTTCTTAGTGTCTATGTTTTGAACCATTCCTGTGACACTAGTTATAGATTCCGATGCTTCAATTCAGGTTTACTGTATCCCTCCGATCTTCTTATTGACGATGAAACACAGAGATTGCATCGGAATGAAATACAAAAGGCACAATGCCGAATTAAGTACAAGAAGACTGACTCTTATAACTGTCTCTTTTAGAACCAATCCTGTGACACTAGTTATAGACTCCGATGCTTCACTCCAGGTTTACTGTATCCCTTGGACCTTCTTATTGTCAATGAAACACAGAAATTGCATCGGAATTAAATACAAAAGGCACAATGCCGACTTAAGTAAAAGAAGTCTGACTCTTCTTACTGTCTATGATTTGAACCATTCCTGTGACACTAGTTATAGATTCCGATGCTTCACTCCAGGTTTACTGTATCCCTTGGACCTTCGTATTGACGATGAAACACAGAAATTGCATCCGAATTAAATAGAAAATGCACATTGATGACTTAAGTACAAGAAGACTGACTATTCTTACTGACTATGCTCTCAACCATTCCTGTTACACTAGTTATTGATTCCGATGCTTCACTTTAGGATTACTGTATCCCTCTGACCTTCTTATTGACGATGAAACACAGATATTGCATCGGAACTAAATACAAAAGGCACAATGCCGACTTAAGTACAAGAAGTCTGACTCTTCTTACTGTCTATGTTTTGAACAATCCCTGTGACACTAGTTATAGATTCCGATGCTTCATTCCAGGTTTACTGTATCCCTTGGACCTTCTTATTGACAATGAAACACAGAAATTGCATCGGAATTAAATACAAAAGGCACAATGACGACTAAAGTACAAGAAGACTGACTCTTCTTACTGACTATGTTTTAAACCATACTTGAGACACTAGTTATAGATTCCGATGCTTCACTTCACGTGCACTGTATCAATTGGACCTTCTTATTGACAATGAAACACAGAAACTCCATCGGAATTAAATAGAAAAGGCACAATGCCGACTTAAGTACAAGAAGACTGACCCTTCATACTGTAAATGTTTTGAACCATTCCTGTGACACTAGTTATAGATTCCGATGCTTCAGTTCAGGTTTACTGTATCCCTCTGAACTTCTTATTGACGCTGAAGCACAGAAATTGCATCGGAATTAAATACAAAAGGCACAATGCCGACTTAAGTACAAGAAGACTGACTCTTCTTAGTGTCTATGTTTTGAACCATTCCTGTGACACTAGTTATAGATTCCGATGCTTCACTTCAGGTTTACCGTATCCCTTGGACCTTCTTATCGAGGATGAAACACAGAAAATGCATCGGAATTAAACACAAAAGGCACAATGCCGACTTAAGTACAAAAAGACTGACTCTTCTTACTGACTATGTTTTGAACCATTCCTGTGACACTAGTTATAGATTCCGATACTCGCTTCAGGTTTACTGTATCCCTCTGACCATCTTATTGACGATGAAGCATAGAAATTGCATCGGAATTAAATACAAAAGGCAAAATGCCGACTTAAGTAAAAGAAGTCTGACTCTTCTTACTGTCTATGATTTGAACCGTTCCTGTGACACTAGTTATAGATTCCGATGCTTCACTCCAGGTTTACTGTATCCCTTGGACCTTCTTATTGACGATGAAACATAGAAATGGCATCCGAATTAAATAGAAAATGCACTATGATATCTTAAGTACAAGAAGACTGACTATTATTTCTGACTATGCTTTGAACCATTCCTGTGACACTAGTTATAGATTCCGATGCTTCACTTTAGGATTACTGTATCCCCCTGACCTTCTTATTGACGATGAAACACAGATATTGCATCGGAATTAAATACAAAAGGCACAATGCCGACTTAAGTACAAGAAGACTGACTCTTCTTACTGCCTATGTTTTGAACCATCCCTGTGATACTAGTTATAGATTCCGATGCTACACTCCAGGTTTACTGTATCCCTTGGTCCTTCTTATTGTCGATAAAGCACAGAAATTGCATCGGAATCAAATACAAAAGGCACAATGCCGACTTAAGTACAAGAAGACTGACTCTTTCTACTGTCAATGTTTTGAACCATTCCTGTGACACTAGTTATAGATTCCATTGCTTCACTTCAGGTTTACTGTATACCTCTGATCTTCTTATTGACGATGAAACACAGAAATTGCATCGGAATTAAATACAAAAGGCTCAATGCCGGCTTAAGTACAAGAAGACTGACTCTTCTTACTGTCTATGTTTGAACCATTCCTGTGACACTAGTTATAGATTCCGATGCTACACTTCAGGTTTTCTGTATCCGTTGGACCTTCTTATTGACGATGAAACACAGAAATTGCATCGGAATGAAACACAAAAGGCACAATGCCGACTTAAGTACAAGAAGACTGACACTTCTTACAGTCTATGTTTTGAACCTTTCCTGTGACACTAGTTATTGATTCCGATGCTTCACTTCAGGTTTACTGTATCCCTCTGACCTTACAATTGCCGATTAAACACAGAAATTTCATCGGAATTAAATACAAAAGGCACAATGCCGACTCAAGTTCAAGAAGACTGACTCTTCCTACTGTCTATGTTTTGACCATTCCTGTGACACTAGTTATATATTCCGTTGCTTCAATTCAGGTTTACTGTATCCCTCTGATCTTCTTATTGACGATCAAACACAGAGATTGCATCGGAATTAAATACAATAGGCACAATGCCGAATTAAGTACAAGAGGACTGACTCTTCTAACTCTTTATTTTAGAACCAATCCTGTGACACTAGTTATAGAATCCGATGCTTCACTCCAGGTTTACTGTATCCCTTGGACCTTCTTATTGTCAATGAAACCCAGAAATTGCATCGGAATTAAATACAAAAGGCACAATGCCGACTTAAGTAAAAGAAGTCTGACTCTTCTTACTGTCTATGATTTGAACCATTCCTGTGACACTAGTTATAGATTCCGAAGCTTCACTCCAGGTTTATTGTATCCCTTCGACCTTCGTATTGACGATGAAACACAGAAATGGCATCCGAATTAAATAGAAAATGCACAATGATGTCTTAAGTACAAGATGACTTACTATTCTTACTGACTATGCTTTGAACCATTCCTGTGACACTAGTTATAGATTCCGATGCTTCACTTTATGATTACTGTATCCCCCTGACCTTCTTATTGACGATGAAACACAGATATTGCATCGGAATTAAATACAAAAGGCACAATGCCGACTTAAGTACAAGAAGACTGACTCTTCTTACTGCCTATGTTTTGAATCATCCCTGTGACACTAGTGATAGATTCCGATGCTACACTCCAGTTTTACTGTATCCCTTGGTCGTTCTTATTGTCGATGAAACATAGAAATTGCATCGGAATTAAATACAAAAGGCACAATGCCGACTTAAGTACAAGAAGACTGACTCTTCCTACTGTCAATGGTTTGAACCAATCCTGTGACTCTAGTTATAGATTCCATTGCTTCACTTTAGGTTTACTGTATCCCTCTGATCTTCATATTGACGATGAAACACAGAAATTGCATCGGAATTAAATACAAAAGGCTCAATGCCGACTTAAGTACAAGAAGACTGACTCTTCTTACTGTCTATGTTTGAAACATTCCTGTGACACTAGTTGTAGATTCCGATGCTACACTTCAGGTTTTCTGTATCCCTTGGACCTTCTTATTGACGATGAAACACAGATATTGCATTGGAATAAAACACAAAAGGCACAATGCCGACTTAAGTACAAGTAGACTGACACTTCTTACAGTCTGTGTTTTGAACCTTTCCTGTGACACTAGTTATAGACTCCGATGCTACACACCAGGTTTACTGTATCCCTTAGTCCTTCTTATTGACGATGAAACACAGAAATTGCATCGGAATTAAATACAAATGGCGAAATTCCGACATAAGTACAAGAAGACTGAATCTTCTTACTGACTATGTTTTGATCCATTCCTGTGACACTAGTTATAAATTCTGATGCTTCACTTCAGGTTTATAGTATCCCTTGTATCTTCTTATTGACGATGAAACACAGAAATAGCATCGGAATTAAATACAAAAGGCACAATGCCGAATTAAGTACAAGAAGACTGACTCTTCTTACTGTATATCTTTTGATCCATTCCTGTGACACTAGTTATAGATTCCGATGCTTCACTCCAGGTTTACTGTATCCCTTGGACCTTCTTATTGACGATGAAACACAGAAATTGCATCGGAATTAAATACAAAAGACACAATGCCGACTAAAGTACAAGAAGACTGACTCTTCTTACTGACTATGTTTTGAACCATTCTTGTGACACTAGTTATAGATTCCGATGCTTCACTTCACGTGCACTGTATCCCTTGGACCTTCTTATTGACGATGAAACACAGAAATTGCATCGAAATTAAATAGAAAAGGCCCAATGCCGACTTAAGTACAAGAAGACTGACTCTTCCTACTGTAAATGTTTTGAACCATTCCTCTGACACTAGTTATAGATTCCGATGCTTCAGTTCAGGTTTACTGTATCCCTCTGATCTTCTTATTGACGATGAAACACAGAAATTGCATCGGACTTAAATATAAGAGGCACAATGCCGACTTAAGTACAAGAAGACTGACTCTTCTTAGTGTCTATGTTTTGAATCATTCCTGTGACACTAGTTATAGATTCCGATGCTTCACTTCAGGTTTACCGTATCCCTTGGACCTTCTTATCGACGATGAAACACAGAAATTGCTTCGGAATTAAACACAAAAGGCACAATGCCGACTTAAGTACAAAAAGACTGACTCTTCTTACTGACTATGTTTTGAACCATTCCTGTGACACTAGTTATAGATTCCGATGCTCACTTCAGGTTTACTGTATCCCTCTTACCGTCTTATTGACGATGAAGCATAGAAATTGCATCGGAATTAAATACAAAAGGCACAATGACGACTTAAGTAAAAGAAGTCTGACCCTTCTTACAGTCTATGCTTTGAACCTTTCCTGTGACACTAGGTATTGATTCCGATGCTTCACTTCATATTTACTGTATCCCTATGACCTTCCAAATGCCGATTAAACACAGAAATTTCATCGGAATTAAATACAAAAGGCACAATGCAGACTTAAGTACAAGAAGACTGACTCTTCCTACTGTCTATGTTTTGACCATTCCTGTGACACTAGTTATAGATTCCGATGCTTCAATTCAGGTTTACTGTATCCCTCTGATCTTCTTATTGACGATGAAACACAGAGATTGCATCGGAATGAAATACAAAAGGCACAATGCCGAATTAAGTACATGAAGACTGACTCTTCTAACTGTCTCTTTTAGAACCAATCCTGTGACACTAGTTATAGATTCCGATGCTTCACACCAGGTTTACTGTATCCCTTGGACCTTCGTATTGACGATGAAACACAGAGATGCATCCGAATTAAATAGAAAATGCACAATGATGACTTAAGTACAAGAAGACTGACTATTCTTACTGACTATGCTTTCAACCATTCCTGTGACACTAGTTATAGATTCCGATGCTTCACTTCACGAGCACTGTATCCCTTGGACCTTCTTATTGACGATGAAACACAGAAACTCCATCGGAATTAAATAGAAAAGGCACAATGCCGACTTAAGTACAAGAAGACTGACTCTTCCTACTGTAAATGTTTTGAACCATTCCTGTGACACTAGTTATAGATTCCGATGCTTCAGTTCAGGTTTACTGTATCCCTCTGATCTTCTTATTGACGATGAAGCACAGAAATTGCATCGGAATTAAATAGAAAAGGCACAATGCCGACTTAAGAACAAGAAGACTGACTCATCTTCGTGACTATGTTTTGAACCATTCCTGTGACACTAGTTATAGATTCCGATGCTTCACTTCAGGTTTACCGTATCCCTTGGACCTTCTTATCGAGGATGCAACACAGAAAATGCATCGGAAATAAACACAAAATGCACAATGCCGACTTAAGTACAAAAAGACTGACTCTTCTTACTGACTATGTTTTGAACCATTCCTGTGACGCTAGTTATAGATTCCGATGCTCGCTTCAGGTTTACTGTATCCCTCTGACCATCTTATTGACGATGCAGCATAGAAATTGCATCGGATTTAAATACAAAAGGCACAATGCCGACTTAAGTGAAAGAAGTCTGACTCATCTTACTGTCTATGTTTTGAACCATTCCTGTGACACTAGTTATAAATTCCGATGCTTCACTCCAGGTTTACTGTATCCCTTGGACCTTCATATTGACGATGAAACACAGAAATGGCATCTGAATTAAATAGACAATGCACAATGATGTCTTAAGTACAAGAAGACTGACTATTCTTACTGACTCTGCTTTGAACCATTCCTGTGACACTAGTTATAGATTCCGATGCTTCACTTTAGGATTACTGTGTCCCCCTGACCTTCTTATTGACGATGAAACACAGATATTGCATCGGAATTAAATACAAAAGGCACAATGCCGACTTAAGTACAAGAAGACTGACTCTTCTTACTGTCTATGTTTTCAACCATCCCTGTGACACTAGTTATAGATTCTGATGCTACACTCCAGGTTTACTGTATCCCTTGGTCCTTCTTATTGTCGATGAAACACAGAAATTGCATCAGAATTAAATACAAAAGGCACAATGCCGACTTAAGTACAAGAAGAATGACTCTTCCTACTGTCAATGTTTTGAAACATTCCTGTGACACTACTTATAGATTCCATTGCTTCACTTCAGGTTTACTGTATCCCTCTGATCTTCTTATTGACGATGAAACACAGAAATTGCATCGGAATTAAATACAAAATGCTCAATGCCGACTTAAGTACAAGAATACTGACTCTTCTTACTGTCTATGTTTGAACCATTCCTGTGACACTAGTTATAGATTCCGATGCTACACTTCAGGTTTTCTGTATCCCTTGGACCTTCTTATTCACGATGAAACACAGAAATTGCATCGGAATAAAACACAAAAGGCACAATGCCGTCTTAAGTACAAGAAGACTGACACTTCTTACAGTCTATGTTTTGAACCTTTCCTGTGACACTAGTTATTGATTCCGATGCTTCACTTCAGGTTTACTGTATCCCTCTGACCTTCCAATTGGCGATTAAACACAGAAGTTTCATCGGAATTAAATACAAAAGGCACAATGCCGACTTAAGTACAAGAAGACTGACTCTTCCTGCTGTCTATGTTTTGACCATTCCTGTGACACTATTTATAGATTACGTGGCTTCAATTCAGGTTTACTGTATCCCTCTGATCTTCTTATTGACGATGAAACACAGAGATGGCATCGGAATTAAATACAAAAGGCACAATGCCGAATTAAGTACAAGAAGACTGTCTCTTCTAACTGTCTATTTTAGAACCAATCCTGTGACACTAGTTATAGACTCCGATGCTTCACTCCAGGTTTACTGTACCCCTTGGACCTACTTATTGTCAATGAAACACAGAAATTGCATCGGAATTAAATACAAAATGCACAATGCCGACTTAAGTAAAAGAAGTCTGACTCTTCTTACTGTCTATGATTTGAACCATTCCTGTGACACTAGTTATAGATTCCGATGCTTCACTCCAGGTTTACTGTATCCCTTGGACCTTCGTATTGACGATGAAACACAGACATGGCATCCGAATTAAATAAAAAATGCACAATGATGTCTTCAGTACAATGAGACTGACTATTTTTACTGACTATGCTTTGAACCACTCCTGTGACACTAGTTATAGATTCCGATGCTTCACTTTAGGATTACTGTATCCCCTGACCTTCTTATTGACGATGAAACACAGATATTGCATCGGAATTAAATACAAAAGGCACAATGCCGACTTAAGTACAAGACTCTTCTTACTGTCTATGTTTTGAACCATCCCTGTGACACTAGTTATAGATTCCGAAGCTACACTCCAGGTTTACTGTATCCCTTGGTCCTTCTTATTGTCGATGAAACACAGAAATTGCATCGGAATTAAATACAAAAGGCACAATGTCGACTTAAGTACAAGAAGACTGACTCATCCTGCTGTCAATGTTTTGAACCATTCCTGTGACACTAGTTATAGATTCCATTGCTTCACTTCAGGTTTACTGTATCCCTCTGATCTTCTTATTGACGATGAAACACAGAAATTGCATCGGAAGTAAATACAAAAGGTTCAATGCCGACTTAAGTACAAGAAGACTAACTCTTCTTACTGTCTATGTTTGAAATATTCCTGTGACACTAGTTATAGATTCCGATGCTACACTTCAGGTTTTCTGTATCCTTGGACCTTCTTATTGACGATGAAACACAGAAATTGCATCGGAATAAAACACAAAAGGCACAATGTCGACTTAAGTACAAGAAGACTGACACTTCTTACAGTCTATGTTTTGAATCTTTCCTGTGACACTAGTTATTGATTCCGATGCTTCACTTCAGGTTTACTGTATACCTCTGACCTTCCAATTGCCGATTAAACACAGAAATTTCATCGGAATTAAATACAAAAGGCAGAATGCCGACTTAAGTACAAGAAGACTGACTCTTCCTACTGTCTATGTTTTGACCATTCCTGTGACACTAGTTATAGATTCCGTTGCTTCATTCAGGTTTACTGTATCCCTCTGATTTTCTTATTGACGATGAAACACAGAGATTGCATCGGAATTAAATACAAAAGGCACAATGCCGAATTAAGTACAAGAAGACTGACTCTTCTAACTGTTGAAAGGTCTCTGTTGGATTCCTTTCATGTTTAATTTCTTAAATCTGTTGCCATTTATGGAATAAATTCCTCTTCTAAATGTATAGTGGCGTTTCTGACTATCTGGGAGGAGACTGAGCAGTGGAACGTGTTACTTTTACACATAAACAAGAACGATCTGTCACACTACTACACTTTAAAACACAGTTTATATGTAATTCATATCACACAGTCTTATACGGAACCTACATCCGCTTTCTTTAATATACTGTATATGATAAGATACTGTCATCCCCTTCCCTTCTGTGTGAGAGTATGAATGAGCAAATGTATTTGTAGTTGCATGCTTGAGGGTAGCAGACAAGGCTGTCTGCTAGAGAACAGTAGGACCAACGTCGGAACAGGTAGCTACGCTTTCTTAAAGCAGAGAGGTTTCTATCCTTAGTATGGTTCTGTCCGTCCGTTGTCATGTTGGTATAGGAAGCTGCCCCTCTGGCCCCTTCCGTTTGTCTTTGTGAGCCACCCTCAGGAAACACGCTCGGCTGTAAGGCAGTTGCTGTCTGGCGGTGGCGAGCGTCTGAAGTGGTAAGATCTCCGGCTAAGCGCGTGTCTGCTAAGTCCATAGGACAATGGATTTGTTAAGTTCAGCCTAACTGAAAATTTAATCATCTTTATCTCGGGTTTAGCTCTAAAATATCTAAGGTTATCTTAAATTGCAGCGTAGTTTAATTCTCGCGTGAAGTTCAGATTATTTTGGGGTAGTTGCTTTGTCATTACTTTGCGAGTAAAGTGGAACCACGTGTTGATCAGTAACTCTAACTAAGTTCATCAATCTTAAATGTGAATGCTTGTGTGATTATAACGTCTCGTCTTGACAATATTTTACAATATAACAACTTTTCTTTATGCTTTTCTTTATGTTCAACCCACGTGGAGTGTACTTTGCGAGACCAGTACCACGTGCTTATATAACTGTTTGACCCATCAGGTTAATAGTAAGACGTTAGTAACCAGTTCAAGGTTTTTCTTTTGTCAATTGCTTTTCGATCGAATTTATTTTAATTATCAAAATTACTGTGGAGTTATACGCTTTCTGTAAACCAAGTTGACCACGTGGAGCATGTGGTGTAATCATCAAAGTAGCCTTCAGCTATTCCTTTTGGGAAGATTTTACAAAGAGTTAATATGAATTTAGTATACCAGTGTGTGGTAATTACATGACGGACAGGATTGTGGTATGAACGTAATTTCTTTGGGTAAAAACTGAATCTGTTGGTTGTGGTTAATTTCTTCTTGCTTATGTTTCAATGTTCTTCGTGTGTTATTTTATGAATGTAGTGTTGTATGCAGTCTCCCAGTCTTGGCTCCATATTTTATGTGTTCCGTAAGATTACAATCTCACATTTTTTTTTCAATCGTAAATAAGGCACCAGCTCCGTTATAACTCACGTATAATATGCTGAAATCTCAATGAACAATCTTAAAATAAATTTCCAAATATAAACTGATTTCTTTCTTTTTATTCAAATTCTCCTTTTTTTATATATATATTACCGGTTTTGTATGACTATTAAAAGATTATCATTAATGTTAGTCTGCTTGGTAAACCTAGACTAAATATCTGATGAAACAGTTGCCCAGTAATCCACGGTTAACATCCCCACACAGATCACGGCTTTTAACCCACTTTCATTGTCAATTAGCACCGATATCAGCATACCAAATTAAAGTTACAACATTACACAGCAGCTAAGAAAATTAATGTAGCAATATTACACATGGCGACCCTGTTCTGTGATTCCGCTAGACTCTGGAATCTCTGAAACGTTAGATTGCGAGCGTGTTATAATCTTAATTTTTTTCCCTACAGCGCTCAAACAACTTCTGCGTTGTTTTCGAGCAGACTTTCAAAAGATTCACGGCGTTGTTGATCGGCGTTGCCTTGTTTGTCTTGTTGTGTTTTTTATATTTGTGTGTTTTATATGTCTGTGTTTTTTTTATTCTCGCTTGTAAATTCCACTGTTTCGATCTAAGATAAAATTTTGTTTTGCGTGTGAAAAAGTGCGTACTAGGTTGGGTATCTTTCGTGTGACTATCGTAATTTTTGTGAGACACATTTATTTTGATTATTGTGTCGCATACCGGTTATAAATTGCACTAATGCAGACACGTAACCAAACTAAAAGTAAGCGGTCCGACAACCTAAGCAACATGGACCAAGGGGACAATTTAATTTCGAATGTTAACGCGTCGGGCGGTTCCGAAAATGCAATGGGGAATACTTCAGACGAAATGCAAGACAGGACGAACGGGCTCACATCAGAGACACAAATTAATTTGCCTCCAACTAACCAAATTGATTTGGCAGAACTCATGAAAGCCTTATTGCAACAAAATAAAGAATCATTTGAAAAATCGTTCCGAGAACAAAAAGAATCATCAGAAAAATCGTTCCGAGAACAAAAAGAATCATCCGAAAAATCGATCCGCGAGCTAGGCGAACAAATGACGCATAAATCTGAAAAATCGATCCGAGAGCTAGGCGAACAAATAGACGAAAAACTAATCCAGCAGACAAATAAAGTCGACAAGTCGATGCAGAGAGTGTCCGATGATATCTCACAAAGAATAAACAATCTGGCAAGTGAGATAAAAAGTGATATTATGAAAGAATTAGGCCGTACATTTGAACAAATCGATGATCGTCTGCAAGCTTTAGAACAGAGCAAGCGGAGGGGCGATACCGAATCTAAAGAAAGCGAAGAACGGCTACTTAGGAATTTCCAAGAGCTGAGGGAAGAATGCCAAAGGGAACACCAGCAGGTACTCTCGAGGGTACAAGAGGCGGAAACGCATTGTCCCACGTCCGTTAGCAACACAATAGCGGACAACAGTTTAGCGATCCACGCGTTGGAACAGCAAATAGAACAATTGAAGCAGACTGGGGCGGAGGACATGAGACAAATTGATGATAAGATTGCGGCATTAGCGGACACTGTAGCCACGATGAAGCTGACGGAAAGCGAGAACAATACTACACCGGTAGCGGCCGCAGAGACCGAAGAAGTGCGTTCGCTTCTGAGATTTCAGAAGGGACAATTCGAAGTGAACAGGCAACACAAGGCTGTAACAGGCGAATTACAAGAACGCGTGGCGCATCTGGAAAACCGCATGGCGTGTGATTCCGTACTTGTCAATAGCATTAAAAATAGCCGTACGAACAGTGCAGAGAGGGACTCCGGCCACGAGGGAGATTTTGACGACAGGGAAGAATGTAATTTGAGGGGCAGACATGAGAATAATAGAAACATTCAAGGGCCTCGCCAGGAGGAAATGCGGGGATTTGATTTCAAACATTTCCTTACGGTGAGAAAGTTTGAGATATTCCGAAATTCGCAAAAAGGAATACATCCACGAGCATGGCTCGAGCAATTTGAGTTCTGTCTTCCTCCCGACTGGGCAAGTTCACATAAGATAGAATATATGTGTGGCTATTTGGAAGGCGAACCGGCGATTCGCATGAGGTCGGCAGCGCGTCACTGCAACTCCACTCGGGAGTTTCGACAAGCCTTTCTCTCCGCCTATTGGTCGGAAGCGGCACAAGACAGGGTCAAACATGGCATAATTATGCTGCCAAATTTGAACCAGTCTGGTTTCGGCAGCCCTGCACGCCTATTCGACCACATGCTGCAGGCAAATCAATTTTTATACGATCCATACGGGCCTGCGGAACTAATTAGGATATGCATCACCAAATTGCCGATGCACTTGCGGCACGTCATTCTTGCGGGACGATGCAAAGAGGACGTCGAAACGTTTAAAACACTTCTCCAAGAGTTGGAATATAATACAGCAGAATGCCCGCCTAATCAGGCACAAAGTTATTACGGGGCACAGCAGCGCGACCGCAGTCGTGGCCGTATTACTAATCAACGGCGTGACTGGTCGTCGCGACGCGAACGGAACAATAATCGGGACCGGCCGTATAGAAACTGGGGTAACAGTCGCGAACACAGGTGGAACAACGGAAATGATCGAGGACGTGGACAAGATCGTGAACGCTACAGGTACGGCAACCAGAATCGATACTACGATGAATACGGTGGGAATAGGACTGTAGGGGGAGCACCTCATGATGTCGAAATTCGGCCGGCCAATCCTAGACATAATCCAGCAAATGGAAATGAACAAAACCGGCAATGACTAACGATCAGCGCAGAAGGCGCCCAATCGGAACAAATGAGCGACATGGCAAATGTGTAGAAAGGACAGTGGGGAGTAGACAGGACGGTGGAGAGAATGAATTGATTAGTTTAAATTTGTGACATGCATTTTGAATAATATGTTGGTAAAAATTACTGATAAAGATGTTTTTATGTGATTGATTGAAGTGATGTTGTTAATTTGTTTTCTTTCCTTGTGCAATTAGGATTTAGTTTGATTCAAACGTAAAGATAAAAGGTTTCCTTGTGAACGAGTGAAATGCTGTTTATGTTTTTTTTGTGTGTGAATTGAAAAGAGTCGCTCCTGAGAGAACCAAGATCTGTGTTGAATTAATGCAAAACTCAGGGGAATATCCTATCTGTGGGTATTATGGGTCTGGCAAACCCAGGTCCCCAGCTGTTAGTATCCTTGTTTCCGATTTTCTGCTTTCAGTGCTACTATCTATCTATTACTATTCTATATCTGTCAGTATAAATGAGGATCTCTTACTATAGTATGCGTGCTGTATGAATATTTGAAGACAGGAGAACTCTGAGAAAGGAATGAGTAAATCTGGAATCTTGAAAACAGGACGCGATAATACGATTGTTTAACCATTGGCTTCCCAATATGCGATGATATGTTAATACTGATGATATATGTCTTTTTTGTTCTTTATAGCTGAGTACGGAAAGTGCTGTCTGTGGATTTCGTAAGTAGATTGATTCCCTTCAAGGTGAAAGAAGAATTGTGGTTTGTGTAATTTACGTCGCCCTGAAATATTATTGTGGCAGTCAAATACGAGCAGTTTTTCAGCAAATGGAGAATGGTACAGAAATATGGATCCTTTCTGTAGTCATGATTGATGTTGAGCCAAAGCCTGGAAAACTTATTCTGCGTTAATACTTGTCCCAGAAAAGCGACGTTTATGTGTTTTGCTGACGCTGTGAGCATTACAGCTTACTGTTTTCGCTGGTGCGGGATGCACTGCAGCCTATATGATGTGTACTGAGGAAACTTCCCTCTTGAAGGTAGAGGATGATTAAATAATTTTGATTATGGGAACGAAGGAAAGCTTGGTTTAAGGTAATAAGGATGAAGCAAAACATTTGTCATTTAAACTACAGGAGGATTCGGATCTTTTGTGTCTCTTGTGAGTTCAACATGTTAAGATGAAACTGTTTTACAGAATAGAGGTGACCACAATTTTGCCATTCATGAGAAATGAGTCCAGAATAACCACCACAGGCGAAATAACTGATTTGGAAGCGAAAGGTAACTTAAAGAAGGGGCGAAATAGGTAAGAAAATGTAGTATAACCTGTATAATTAAAATATTTGTACCCTTCTCAGAGCCATCTGTGTGATTAATTCTTGTGATAACGTAATTTTAGATGAAATTTTCTTACTGTTTTATGTGTGAATATATGAGTATGATAAATGTGTAATTGCGAGTCTCTTTTCAGGTGTGCGAACTGGTATAAATGTTTTGGTGTGTAAATAACCATTGTTCTTTTTACTGTGTATGTTTAAGGAAAGTTTCTCCATATTTATCGTGTGACAAGACGTATGCCGCGAGCGTCAAGAAGAGGACGAATTAGAACAATGTTGTAGTGGAATATACACGGTGTTGAAATAGCATTGAAGTAGCTTATTGGCTTAACTAGTAGTGGATAGAAGTAGAATATTGAGTAATGCATGTTTATGGGTAGTTAGTTTGTAGAATAGACAACAGGTGTGCATGTATGTGTGTGTAAATAACATGTGAACCCTATGCTGTCCTGACCTATACTTGCACAAGGCATAATCCTATTCATTTTAGTGAATTAATAAGTAGCATTGGATTTATTAAAACGTAAGTGAACCACATTAGTGATGTGGATTTAAATATTATATTGTCAGTTCATTTAATTCTTATTTTGTTTACATTGTAAAGTCATTTCATTTTTATTCTTTTACATTGTCAAGTCATTTAAATTTTATTTTATATTGTCGATTCATCTAATTTAAAAAAAAAAAAATTAATTAATTAATTAAGTCTCACGTTTGTTCTTAAAAATTGTGAAAGACAATACTAAGTGGTATTATGTATGACATTGTGTAATCACATAACTACGATAAAAAAAAAAATTTCTGTGAATGCAGTTGAGAACGTGAAAGCGAACCGGCTAAACTCTTACGAGACAGCGGGAGCAGCCGGACTAGTTGTAAACTGGCGGGTTTCCCAGCGGGGGACGCTGTCAACCGGGCCACTTCGGGAGCGCGGTCGACAACAAAAGAAGGGCATGCGGCAAACACTTTCCCTTGCACCTGGAGCTAATGGGCGGCCGCCCCGGGCGACCCTTCCTCGAGGCGATGACCTGAGATGGCCGAGCGGTCCACCGCGCGGAAATCCATCTGCTGGCAACGCACCACACGCACACGACCGTGACGAGACGGCCGCGGAGAAACAACACAAGGGGCGTGGAGCCTTTTGACAGGTACTGCCCAGAGAAACTTGCAGACGTCAACGACGCCTATCGACATTTCCTGATGGATGCCTACTGTCAGGCGACAGTAAATCATGGTTCGATGTTCTCTGGTCGCTAAGGGTGGCACAAAAGAAGAGCCACTAAGTGCCATCCTTGCCCAGGAATATCAACCTGGCGTGTCAATCGAGGATACCGCACGAATTTGACAACACAAACATGGAACCAAATCGAGATGTACGTGACACAGACCACCAAGAGAAACTTCATGAGAGGGCAGAGACGGCGGGATTGCACGCAACAGATGGACAAAAATCCCTACTGACAGCTGCGGCGACGAACCCCCTCCCCCACCCCTTATACTGTGCCTCGGAACAGTGGAACTAGTGAGTGTATCAGTGAACAGTGATTATACGGTTCTTAGTTCAATGCATATACGTGTGTTTCTGTCACAGAAACTTTGACTCGTGTGTTTTGCAGGGATTCGATTTATTAGTGTTTACTAGACTGACTCTTGTATTTTGCAGGTGTTCTATTTATTAATTTTTTTTAGACTTTGACTCTCGTATTTTGCAGGTGTTCTATTTATTGTTTATTTTAGACTTTGACTCTTGTATTTTCCAAGGTATTTTATTTATTGGTGGTTTTTTTTTTTAGATGTTGACTAGTGTACTGTTTTATTGATCAATGTTTGTTCTTGTGTGATGTATTAGATTTGTGTTATTTTGTTTCGTATATTCATTCATGTGGCATTGCTTCGTTTATCAGTCAGATTGCTATTCATTCTCATTGGACTGTGATCGATTAGCCTTTGCATGGGGCATATTTATTGTGAGGAACCCCTTAAGGGTAACAATCACATAATTAATTGTATTTTCGGTATAATGACACAGTCCTCATTGTTTGCTAACTAACTGAAATATAGTAGAGTGATTAAATTAATGCCACATAGTTATGTTAATTCTACAAATTATTAGTTTTATAAGATATAGATTTTTTTTTTGCGATAACCACTTTGTAAAACATGTTTTTTCTCTTATCATTTTGTTGCTTTTGCAGATTGTGCATTGTTATGTTCTGCTTTTTAATATCGATGTTATTTGATGTTCTTTTTTTTAAATTGCTGTGGCACCTTTGCTATTTTCATAAATTTTGCTTGTTAATAAACAGTCATAAATTTTCCTGTGATCAGTTGGCTCTTGCAATGAGCAAATACTGGTGAACTCCATAAGGGTAACAACCAGAAATTGTTTTCATATTAATGACACAGGAACCATTGTTTTTACTTGCTGACCGAATTAGATCTACACTACCTTTTAAATAGGTGTCACAGATTGTGTTCTTTTTTCTGTTTGAAATTGGTAGATTCTAAAGATGTGTTGAAATTATTGTGTTTTAGCAAGTAGCTGGTGTCCTTTTGCCTTTTCTTTTACACTTTTGGTTTAAGTAGGGTGTGAGAAGCCTGCTTGGGAATGTCCTAGCATGGCCAGAAAATTCCCTGCACAGTCTTTTCCCGGAGCGTTGGGGTTATGAAAGGTCTCTGTTGGATTCCTTTCATGTTTAATTTCTTAAATCTGTTGCCATTTATGGAATAAATTCCTCTTCTAAATGTACTGTGGCGTTTCTGACTATCTGGGAGGAGACTGAGCAGTGGAACGTGTTACTTTTACACATAAACAAGAACGATCTGTCACACTACTACACTTTAAAACACAGTTTATATGTAATTCATGTCACACAGTCTTATACGGAACCTACATCCGCTTTCTTTAATATACTGTATATGATAAGATACTGTCATCCCCTTCCCTTCTGTGTGAGAGTATGAATGAGCAAATGTATTTGTAGTTGCATGCTTGAGGGTAGCAGACAAGGCTGTCTGCTAGAGAACAGTAGGACCAACGTCGGAACAGGTAGCTACGCTTTCTTAAAGCAGAGAGGTTTCTATCCTTAGTATGGTTCTGTCCGTCCGTTGTCATGTTGGTATAGGAAGCTGCCCCTCTGGCCCCTTCCGTTTGTCTTTGTGAGCCACCCTCAGGAAACACGCTCGGCTGTAAGGCAGTTGCTGTCTGGCGGTGGCGAGCGTCTGAAGTGGTAAGATCTCCGGCTAAGCGCGTGTCTGCTAAGTCCATAGGACAATGGATTTGTTAAGTTCAGCCTAACTGAAAATTTAATCATCTTTATCTCGGGTTTAGCTCTAAAATATCTAAGGTTATCTTAAATTGCAGCGTAGTTTAATTCTCGCGTGAAGTTCAGATTATTTTGGGGTAGTTGCTTTGTCATTACTTTGCGAGTAAAGTGGAACCACGTGTTGATCAGTAACTCTAACTAAGTTCATCAATCTTAAATGTGAATGCTTGTGTGATTATAACGTCTCGTCTTGACAATATTTTACAATATAACAACTTTTCTTTATGCTTTTCTTTATGTTCAACCCACGTGGAGTGTACTTTGCGAGACCAGTACCACGTGCTTATATAACTGTTTGACCCATCAGGTTAATAGTAAGACGTTAGTAACCAGTTCAAGGTTTTTCTTTTGTCAATTGCTTTTCGATCGAATTTATTTTAATTATCAAAATTACTGTGGAGTTATACGCTTTCTGTAAACCAAGTTGACCACGTGGAGCATGTGGTGTAATCATCAAAGTAGCCTTCAGCTATTCCTTTTGGGAAGATTTTACAAAGAGTTAATATGAATTTAGTATACCAGTGTGTGGTAATTACATGACGGACAGGATTGTGGTATGAACGTAATTTCTTTGGGTAAAAACTGAATCTGTTGGTTGTGGTTAATTTCTTCTTGCTTATGTTTCAATGTTCTTCGTGTGTTATTTTATGAATGTAGTGTTGTATGCAGTCTCCCAGTCTTGGCTCCATATTTTATGTGTTCCGTAAGATTACAATCTCACATTTTTTTTTCAATCGTAAATAAGGCACCAGCTCCGTTATAACTCACGTATAATATGCTGAAATCTCAATGAACAATCTTAAAATAAATTTCCAAATATAAACTGATTTCTTTCTTTTTATTCAAATTCTCCTTTTTTTATATATATATTACCGGTTTTGTATGACTATTAAAAGATTATCATTAATGTTAGTCTGCTTGGTAAACCTAGACTAAATATCTGATGAAACAGTTGCCCAGTAATCCACGGTTAACATCCCCACACAGATCACGGCTTTTAACCCACTTTCATTGTCAATTAGCACCGATATCAGCATACCAAATTAAAGTTACAACATTACACAGCAGCTAAGAAAATTAATGTAGCAATATTACACTGTCTATTTTAGAACCAATCCTGTGACACTAGTTATAGACTCCGATACTTCACTCCAGATTTACTGTATCCCTTGGACCTTCTTATTGTCAATGAAACACAGAAATTGCATCGGAATTAAATACAAAAGGCACAATGCCGACTTTAGTAAAAGAAGTCTGACTCTTCTTACTGTCTATGATTTGAACCATTCCTGTGACACTAGATATAGAATCCGATGCTTCACTTTAGGATTACTGTATCCCTCTGGCCTTCTTATTGACGATGAAACACAGGTATTGCATCGGAATTAAATACAAAATGCAAAATGCCGACTTAAGTACAAGAAGTCTGACTCTTCTTACTGTCTATGTTTTGAACAATCCCTGTGACACTAGTTATAGATTCCGATGCTACACACCAGGTTTACTGTATCCCTTGGTCCTTCTTATTGACGATGAAACATAGAAATTGCATCGGAATTAAATACAAAAGGCAAAATTCCGACTTAAGTACAAGAAGACTGAATCTTCTTATTGACTATGTTTTGTTCCATTCCTGTGACACTAGTTATAAATTCCGATGCTTCACTTCAGGTTTATAGTATCCCTTGTATCTTCTTATTGACGATGAAACACAGAAATAGCATCGGAATTAAATACAAAATGCACAATGCCAAATTAAGTACAAGATGACTGACTCTTCTTACTGTCTATGTTTTGATCCATTCCTGTGACACTAGTTATAGATTCCGATACTTCATTCCAGGTTTACTGTATCCCTTGGACCTTCTTATTGACGATGAAACACAGAAATTGCATCGGAATTAAATACAAAAGGCACAATGCCGACTATAGTACAAGAAGACTGACTCTTCTTACTGACTATGTTTTGAACCATTCTTGTGACACTAGTTATAGATTCCGATGCTTCACTTCACGTGCACTGTATCCCTTGGACCTTCTTATTGACGATGAAACACAGAAATTGCATCGGAATTAAATAGAAAAGGCACAATGCCGACTTAAGTAAAAGAAGTCTGACTCTTCTTACTGTCTATGACTTGAACCATTCCTGTGACACTAGTTATAGATTCCGATGCTTCACACCAGGTTTACTGTATCCCTTGGACGTTCGTATTGACGATGAAACACAGAAATTGCATCCGAATTAAATAGAAAATGCACAATGATGACTTAAGTACAAGAAGACTGACTATTCTTACTGACTATGTTTACAACCATTCCTGTGACACTAGTTATAGATTCCGATGCTTTACTTTAGGATTACTGTATCCCTCTGACCTTCTTATTGACGATGAAACACAGATATTGCATCAGAATTAAATACAAAAGGCACAATGCCGACTTAAGTAAAAGAAGTCTGACTCTTCTTACTGTCTATGAATTGAACCATTCCTGTGACACTAGTTATAGATTCCGATGCTTCACTTTAGGAGTACTGTATCCCTCTGACCTTCTTATTGACGATGAAACACAGAAATAGCATCGGAATTAAATACAAAAGGCACAATGCCGAATTAAGTACAAGAAGACTGACTATTCTTACTGTCTATGTTTTGTTCCATTCCTGTGACACTAGTTATAGATTCCGGTGCTTCACTCCAGGTTACCTGTGACCCTTGGACCGTCTTATTGACGATAAAACACAGGAATTGCATCATAATTAAAAAGAAAAGGCACAATGTCGACTTAAGTAAAAGAAGTCTGACTCTTCTTACTGTCTATGATTTGAACCATTCCTGTAACACTAGTTATAGATTCCGACGATTCAGTTCAGGTTTACTGTATCCCTGTGATCTTCTTATTGACGATGAAACACAGAAATTGCATCGGAATTAAATACAAAAGGCACAATGCCGGCTTAAGTACATGAAGACTGACTCTTCTTAGTGTCTATGTTCTGAACCATTCCTGTGACACTAGTTATAGATTCCGATGCTTCACTTCAGGTTTACCGTATCCCTTGGACCTTCTTATCGACGATGAAACACAGAAATTGCATCGGAATTACAAACAAAAGGCACAATGCCGACTTAAGTACAAAAAGACGGACTCTTCTTACTGACTATGTTTTGAACCATTCCTGTGACACTAGTTATAGATTCCGATGCTTACTTCAGGTTTACTGTATCCCTCTGACCATCTTATTGACGATGAAGCATAGAAATTGCATCGGAATTAAATACAAAAGGCACAATGCCGACTTAAGTAAAAGAAGTCTGACTCTTCTTACAGTCTATGTTTTGACCTTTCCTGTGACACTAGGTATTGATTCCGATGTTTCACTTCAGGTTTACTGTATCCCTATGACCTTCCAATTGCCGATTAAACACAGAAATTTCATCGGAATTAAATACAAAAGGCACAATGCCGACTTAAGTACAAGAAGACTGACTCTTCCTACCGTCTATGTTTTGACCATTCCTGTGACACTAGTTATAGATTCCGATGCTTCAATTCAGGTTTACTGTATCCCTCTGATCTTCTTATTGACTATGAAACACAGAGATTGCATCGGAATTAAATACAAAAGGCACAATGCCGAATTAAGTACAAGAAGACTGACTCTTCTAACTGTCTATTTTAGAACCAATCCTGTGACACTAGTTATAGATTCAGATGCTTCACACCAGGTTTACTGTATCCCTTGGACCATCGTATTGACGATGAAACACAGAAATTGCATCCGAATTAAATTGAAAATGCACAATGATGACTTAAGTACAAGAAGACTGACTATTCTTACTGACTATGCTTTCAACCATTCCTGTGACACTAGTTATAGATTCCGATGCTTTACTTTAGGATTACTGTATCCCTCTGACCTTCTTATTGACGATGAAACACAGATATTGCATCGGAATTAAATACAAAAGGCACAATGCCGACTTAAGTAAAAGAAGTCTGACTCTTCTTGCTGTCTATGATTTGAACCATTCCTGTGACACTAGTTATAGATTCCGATGCTTCACATTAGGAGTACTGTATCCCTCTGACCTTCTTATTGACGATGAAACACAGAAATAGCATCGGAATTAAATACAAATGGCACAATGCCGAATTAAGTACAAGAAGACTGACTCTTCTTACTGTCTATGTTTTGATCCATTCCTGTGACACTAGTTATAGATTCCGGTGCTTCACTCCAGGTTTACTGTTGCCCTTGGACCGTCTTATTGACGATAAAACACAGGAATTGCATCATAATTAAAAAGAAAAGGCACAATGTCGACTTAAGTAAAAGAAGTCTGACTCTTCTTACTGTCTATGATATGAACCATTCCTGTGACACTAGTTATAGATTCCGATGCTTCACTTTAGGATTACTGTATCCCTCTGACCTTCTTATTGACGATGAAACACAGATATTACATCGGAATTAAATACAAAAGGCACAATGCCGACTTAAGTACAAGAAGACTGACTCTTCCTACTGTAAATGTTTTGAACCATTCCTGTGACACTAGTTATAGATTCCGATGATTCAGTTCAGGTTTACTGTATCCCTGTGATCTTCTTATTGACGATGAAACACAGATATTGCATCGGAATTAAATACAAAAGGCACAATGCCGACTTAAGTACATGAAGACTGACTCTTCTTAGTGTCTATGTTTTGAACCATTCCTGTGACACTAGTTATAGATTCCGATGCTTCACTTCAGGTTTACCGTATCCCTTGGACCTTCTTATCGACGATGAAACACAGAAATTGCATCGGAATTCAAGACAAAATGCACAATGCCGACTTAGGTACAAAAAGACTGACCCTTCTTACTGACTATGTTTTGAACCATTCCTGTGACACTAGTTATAGATTCCGATGCTCACTTCAGGTTTACTGTATCCCTCTGACCATCTTATTGACGATGAAGTATAGAAATTGCATCGGAATTAAATACAAAAGGCACAATGCCGACTTAAGTAAAAGAAGTCTGACTCTTCTTACAGTCTATGTTTTGACCATTCCTGTGACACTAGTTATAGATTCCGATGCTTCAATTCAGGTTTACTGTATCCCTCTGATCTTCTTATTGACGATGAAACACAGAGATTGCATCGGAATTAAATTCAAAAGGCACAATGCCGAATTAAGTACAAGAAGACTGACTCTTCTAACTGTCTATTTTAGAACCAATCCTGTGACACTAGTTATAGACTCTGATGCTTCACTCCAGGTCTACTGTATCCCTTGGACCCTCTTATTGTCAATGAAACACAGAAATTGCATCGGAATTAAATACAAAAGGCACAATGCCGACTTAAGTAAAAGAAGTCTGACTCTTCTTACTGTCTATGACTTGAACCATTCCTGTGACACTAGTTATAGATTCCGATGCTTCACACCAGGTTTACTGTATCCCTTGGACCTTCGTATTGACGATGAAACACAGATATTGCATCCGAATTAAATAGAAAATGCACAATGATGACTTAAGTACAAGAAGACTGACTATTCTTACTGACTATGCTTTCAACCATTCCTGTGACACTAGTTATAGATTCCGATGCTTTACTTTAGGATTACTGTATCCCTCTGACCTTATTATTGACGATGAAACACAGATATTGCATCGGAATTAAATACAAAAGGCACAATGCCGACTTAAGTAAAAGAAGTCTGACTCTTCTTTCTGTCTATGATTTGAACCATTCCTGTGACACTAGTTATAGATTCCGATGCTTCACTTTAGGAGTACTGTATCCCTCTGACCTTCTTATTGACGATGAAACACAGAAATAGCATCAGAATTAAATACAAAAGGCACAATTCCGAATTAAGTACAAGAAGACTGACTCTTCTTACTGTCTATGTTTTGATCCATTCCTGTGACACTAGTTATAGATTCCGGTGCTTCACTCCAGGTTTACTGTTGCCCTTGGACCGTCTTATTGACGAAAAAACACAGGAATTGCATCATGATTAAAAAGAAAAGGCACAATGTCGACTTAAGTAAAAGAAGTCTGACTCTTCTTACTGTCTATGATCTGAACCATTCCTGTGACACTAGTTATAGATTCCGATGCTTAACTTTAGGATTACTGTATCCCTCTGACCTTCTTATTGACGATGGAACACAGATATTGCATCGGAATTAAATACAAAAGGCACAATGCCGACTTAAGGACAAGAAGACTGACTCTTCCTACTGTAAATGTTTTGAACCATTCCTGTGACACTAGTTATAGATTCCGATAATTCAGTTCAGGTTTACTGTATCCATCTGATCTTCTTATTGACGATGAAACACAGAAATTGCATCGGAATTAAATACAAAAGGCACAATGCCGACTTAAGTACATGAAGACTGACTCTTCTTAGTGTCTATGTTTTGAACCATTCCTGTGACACTAGTTATAGATTCCGATGCTTCACTTCAGGTTTACCGTATCCCTTGGACCTTCTTATCGACGATGAAACACAGAAATTGCATCGGAATTAAACACAAAAGGCACAATGCCGACTTAAGTATAAAAAGTCCGACTCTTCTTACTGACTATGTTTTGAACCATTCCTGTGACACTAGTTATAGATTCCGATGCTCACTTCAGGTTTACTGTATCCCTCTGACCATCTTATTGACGATGAAGCATAGAAATTGCATCGGAATTAAATACAAAAGGCACAATGCCGACTTAAGTAAAATAAGTCTGACTCTTCTTACAGTCTATGTTTTGAACCTTTCCTGTGACACTAGGTATTGATTCCGATGCTTCACTTCAGGTTTACTGTATCCCTATGACCTTCCAATTGCCGATTAAACACAGAAATTTCATCGGAATTAAATACAAAAGGCACAATGCCGACTTAAGTTCAAGAAGACTGACTCTTCCTACTGTCTATGTTTTGACCATTCCTGTGACACTAGTTATAGATTCCGATGCTTCAATTCAGGTTTACTGTATCCCTCTGATCTTCTTATTGACTATGAAACACAGAGATTGCATCGGAATTAAATACAAAAGGCACAATGCCGAATTAAGTACAAGAAGACTGACTCTTCTAACTGTCTATATTAGAACCAATCCTGTGACACTAGTTATATAATCCGATGTTTCACTCCAGGTTTACTGTATCCCTTGGACCCTCTTATTGTCAATGAAACACAGAAATTGCATGGGAATTAAATACAAAAGGCACAATGTCGACTTAAGTAAAAGAAGTCTGACTCTTCTTACTGTCTATGACTTGAACCATTCCTGTGACACTAGTTATAGATTCAGATGCTTCACACCAGGTTTACTGTATCCCTTGGACCATCGTATTGACGATGAAACACAGAAATTGCATCCGAATTAAATAGAAAATGCACAATGATGACTTAAGTACAAGAAGACTGACTATTCTTACTGACTATGCTTTCAACCATTCCTGTGACACTAGTTATAGATTGCGATGCTTTACTTTAGGATTACTGTATCCCTCTGACCTTCTTATTGACGATGAAACACAGATATTGCATCGGAATTAAATACAAAAGGCACAATGCCGACTTAAGTAAAAGAAGTCTGACTCTTCTTACTGTCTATGATTTGAACCATTCCTGTGACACTAGTTATAGATTCCGATGCTTCACTTTAGGAGTACTGTATCCCTCTGACCTTCTTATTGACGATGAAACACAGAAATAGCATCGGAATTAAATACAAAAGGCACAATGCCGAATTAAGTACAAGAAAACTGACTCTTCTTACTGTCTATGTTTTGATCCATTCCTGTGACACTAGTTATAGATTCCGGTGCTTCACTGCAGGTTTACTGTTGCCCTTGGACCGTCTTATTGACGATAAAACACAGGAATTGCATCATAATTAAAAAGAAAAAGCACAATGTCGACTTAAGTAAAAGAAGTCTGACTCTTCTTACTGTCTATGATATGAACCATTCCTGTGACACTAGTTATAGATTCCGATGCTTCACTTTAGGATTACTGTATCCCTCTGACCTTCTTATTGACGATGAAACACAGATATTGAATCGGAATTAAATACAAAAGGCACAATGCCGACTTAAGTACAAGAAGACTGACTCTTCCTACTGTAAATGTTTTGAACCATTCCTGTGACACTAGTTATAGATTCCGATGACTCAGTTCAGGTTTACTGTATCCCTCTGATCTTCTTATTGACGATGAAACACAGAAATTGCATCGGAATTAAATACAAAAGGCACAATGCCGACTTAAGTACATGAAGACTGACTCTTCTTAGTGTCTATGTTTTGAAACATTCCTGTGACACTAGTTATAGATTCCGATGCTTCACTTCAGGTTTACCGTATCCCTTGGACCTTCTTATCGACGATGAAACACAGAAATTGCATCGGAATTCAACACAAAATGCACAATGCCGACTTAGGTACAAAAAGACTGACTCTTCTTACTGACTATGTTTTGAACCATTCCTGTGACACTAGTTATAGATTCCGATGCTCACTTCAGGTTTACTGTATCCCTCTGACCATCTTATTGACGATGAAGTATAGAAATTGCATCGGAATTAAATACAAAAGGCACAATGCCGACTTAAGTAAAAGAAGTCTGACTCTTCTTACAGTCTATGTTTTGACCATTCCTGTGACATTAGTTATAGATTCCGATGCTTCAATTCAGGTTTACTGTATCCCTCTGATCTTCTTATTGACGATGAAACACAGAGATTGCATCGGAATTAAATTCAAAAGGCACAATGCCGAATTAAGTACAAGAAGACTGACTCTTCTAACTGTCTATTTTAGAACCAATCCTGGGACACTAGTTATAGACTCCGATGCTTCACTCCAGGTCTACTGTATCCCTTGGACCCTCTTATTGTCAATGAAACACAGAAATTGCATCGGAATTAAATACAAAAGGCACAATGCCGACTTAAGTAAAAGAAGTCTGACTCTTCTTACTGTCTATGACTCGAACCATTCCTGTGACACTAGTTATAGATTCCGATGCTTCACACCAGGTTTACTGTATCCCTTGGACCTTCGTATTGACGATGAAACACAGAAATTGCATCCGAATTAATTAGAAAATGCACAATGATGACTTAAGTACAAGAAGACTGACTATTCTTACTGACTATGCTTTCAACCATTCCTGTGACACTAGTTATAGATTCCGATGCTTTACTTTACGATTACTGTATCCCTCTGACCTTCTTATTGACGATGAAACACAGATATTGCATCGGAATTAAATACAAAAGGCACAATGCCGACTTAAGTAAAAGAAGTCTGACTCTTCTTTCTGTCTATGATTTGAACCATTCCTGTGACCCTAGTTATAGATTCCGATGCTTAACTTTAGGATTACTGTATCCCTCTGACCTTCTTATAGACGATGAAACACAGAAATTGCATCGGAATTAAACACAAAAGGCACAATGCCGACTTAAGTACAAAAAGTCTGACTCTTCTTACTGACTATGTTTTGAACCATTCCTGTGACACTAGTTATAGATTCCGATGCTCACTTCAGGTTTACTGTATCCCTCTGACCATCTTATTGACGATGAAGCATAGAAATTGCATCGGAATTAAATACAAAAGGCACAATGCCGACTTAAGTAAAATAAGTCTGACTCTTCTTACAGTCTATGTTTTGAACCTTTCCTGTGACACTAGGTATTGATTCCGATGCTTCACTTCAGGTTTACTGTATCCCTATGACCTTCCAATTGCCGATTAAACACAGAAATTTCATCGGATTTAAATACAAAAGGCACAATGCCGACTTAAGTTCAAGAAGACTGACTCTTCCTACTGTCTATGTTTTGACCATTCCTGTGACACTAGTTATAGATTCCGATGCTTCAATTCAGGTTTACTCTATCCCTCTGATCTTCTTATTGACTATGAAACACAGAGATTGCATCGGAATTAAATACAAAAGGCACAATGCCGAATTAAGTACAAGAAGACTGACTCTTCTAACTGTCTATATTAGAACCAATCCTGTGACACTAGTTATATAATCCGATGCTTCACTCCAGGTTTACTGTATCCCTTGGACCCTCTTATTGTCAATGAAACACAGAAATTGCATGGGAATTAAATACAAAAGGCACAATGTCGACTTAAGTAAAAGAAGTCTGACTCTTCTTACTGTCTATGACTTGAACCATTCCTGTGACACTAGTTATAGATTCATATGCTTCACACCAGGTTTACTGTATTCCTTGGACCATCGTATTGACGATGAAACACAGAAATTGCATCCGAATTAAATGGAAAATGCACAATGATGACTTAAGAACAAGAAGACTGACTCTTCCTACTGTAAATGTTTTGAACCATTCCTGTGACACTAGTTATAGATTCCGATGATTCAGTTCAGGTTTACTGTATCCCTCTAATCTTCTTATTGACGATGAAACACAGATATTGCATCGGAATTAAATACAAAAGGCACAATGCCGACTTAAGTACATGAAGACTGACTCTTCTTAGTGTCTATGTTTTGAACCATTCCTGTGACACTAGTTATAGATTCCGATGCTTCACTTCAGGTTTACCGTATCCCTTGGACCTTCTTATCGACGATGAAACACAGAAATTGCATCCGAATTCAACACAAAATGCACAATGCCGACTTAGGTACAAAAAGACTGACTCTTCTTACTGACTATGTTTTGAACCATTCCTGTGACACTAGTTATAGATTCCGATGCTCACTTCAGGTTTACTGTATCCCTCTGACCATCTTATTGACGATGAAGTATAGAAATTGCATCGGAATTAAATACAAAAGGCACAATGCCGACTTAAGTAAAAGAAGTCTGACTCTTCTTACAGTCTATGTTTTGACCATTCCTGTGACATTAGTTATAGATTCCGATGCTTCAATTCATTTTTACTGTATCCCTCTGATCTTCTTATTGACGATGAAACACAGAGATTGCATCGGAATTAAATTCAAAAGGCACAATGCCGAATTAAGTACAAGAAGACTGACTCTTCTAACTGTCTATTTTAGAACCAATCCTGGGACACTAGTTATAGACTCCGATGCTTCACTCCAGGTCTACTGTATCCCTTGGACCCTCTTATTGTCAATGAAACACAGAAATTGCATCGGAATTAAATACAAAAGGCACAATGCCGACTTAAGTAAAAGAAGTCTGACTCTTCTTACTGTCTATGACTTGAACCATTCCTGTGACACTAGTTATAGATTCCGATGCTTCACACCAGGTTTACTGTATCCCTTGGACCTTCGTATTGACGATGAAACACAGAAATTGCATCCGAATTAAATAGAAAATGCACAATGATGACTTAAGTACAAGAAGACTGACTATTCTTACTGACTATGCTTTCAACCATTCCTGTGACACTAGTTATAGATTCCGATGCTTTACTTTACGATTACTGTATCCCTCTGACCTTCTTATTGACGATGAAACACAGATATTGCATCGGAATTAAATACAAAAGGCACAATGCCGACTTAAGTAAAAGAAGTCTGACTCTTCTTTCTGTCTATGATTTGAACCATTCCTGTGACCCTAGTTATAGATTCCGATGCTTCACTTTAGGAGTACTGTATCCCTCTGACCTTCTTATTGACGATGAAACACAGAAATAGCATCGGAATTAAATACAAAAGGCACAATTCCGAATTAAGTACAAGAAGACTGACTCTTCTTACTGTCTATGATTTGATCCAATCCTGTGACACTAGTTATAGATTCCGGTGCTTCACTCCAGGTTTACTGTTGCCCTTGGACCGTCTTATTGACGATAAAACACAGGAATTGCATCATAATTAAAAAGAAAAGGCACAATGTCGACTTAAGTAAAAGAAGTCTGACTCTTCTTACTGTCTATGATCTGAACCATTCCTGTGACACTAGTTATAGATTCCGATGCTTAACTTTAGGATTACTGTATCCCTCTGACCTTCTTATTGACGATGGAACACAGATATTGCATCGGAATTAAATACAAAAGGCACAATGCCGACTTAAGTACCTGAAGACTGACTCTTCTTAGTGTCTATGTTTTGAACCATTCCTGTGACACTAGTTATAGATTCCGATGCTTCACTTCAGGTTTACCGTATCCCTTGGACCTTCTCATCGACGATGAAACACAGAAATTGCATCGGAATTAAACACAAAAGGCACAATGCCGACTTAAGTACAAAAAGTCTGACTCTTCTTACTGACTATGTTTTGAACCATTCCTGTGACACTAGTTATAGATTCCGATGCTCACTTCAGGTTTACTGTATCCCTCTGACCATCTTATTGACGATGAAGCATAGATATTGCATCGGAATTAAATACAAAAGGCACAATGCCGACTTAAGTAAAATAAGTCTGACTCTTCTTACAGTCTATGTTTTGAACCTTTCCTGTGACACTATGTATTGATTCCGATGCTTCACTTCAGGTTTACTGTATCCCTATGACCTTCCAATTGCCGATTAAACACAGAAATTTCATCGGAATTAAATACAAAAGGCACTATGCCGACTTAAGTACAAGAAGACTGACTCTTCCTACTGTCTATGTTTTGACCATTCCTGTGACACTAGTTATAGATTCCGATGCTTCAATTCAGGTTTACTGTATCCGTCTGATCTTCTTATTGACGATGAAACACAGAGATTGCACCGGAATTAAATACCAAAGGCACAATGCCGAATTAAGTACAAGAAGACTGTCTCTTCTAACTGTCTATTTTAGAACCAATCCTGTGACACTAGTTATAGACTCCGATTCTTCACTCCAGGTTTACTGTATCCCTTGGACCCTCTTATTGTCAATGAAACACAGAAATTGCATCGGAATTAAATACAAAAGGCACAATGCCGACTTAAGTAAAAGAAGTCTGACTCTTCTTACTGTCTATGACTTGAACCATTCCTGTGACACTAGTTATAGATTCCGATGCTTCACACCAGGTTTACTGTATCCCATGGACCTTCGTATTGATGATGAAACACAGAAATTGCATCCGAATTATATAGAAAATACACAATGCCGACTTAAGTACAAGAAGACTGACTATTCTTACTGACTATGCTTTCAACCATTCCTGTGACACTAGTTATAGATTCAGATGCTTTACTTTAGGATTACTGTATCCCTCTGACCTTCTTATTGACGATGAAACACAGATATTGCATCGGAATTAAATACAAAAGGCACAATGCCGACTTAAGTACAAGAAGACTGACACTTCTTACAGTCTATGTTTTGAACCTTTTCTGTGACACTAGTTATTGATTCCGATGCTTCAATTCAGGTTTACTGTATCCCTCTGATCTTCTTATTGACGATGAAACACAGAGATTGCATCGGAATTAAATACAAAAGGCACAATGCCGAATTAAGTAAAAGAAGACTGACTCTGCTAACTGTCTATTTTAGAACCAATCCTGTGAAACTAGTTATAGACTCCGATGCTTCACTCCAGGTTTACTGGATCCCTGGGACCTTCTTATTGTCAATGAAACACAGAAATTGCATCGGAATCAAATACAAAAGGCACACTGCAGACTTAAGTAAAAGTAGTCTGACCTTTCTTACTGTCTATGATTTGAACCATTCCTGTGACACTAGTTATAGGTTCCGATGCTTCACTATAGGATTACTGTATCCCTCTGACCTTCTTATTGACGATGAAACACAGATATTGCATCGGAATTAAATACAAAATGCACAATGCCGTCTTAAGTACAAGAAGTCTGACTCTTCTTACTGTCTATGTTTTGAACAATCCCTGTGACACTAGTTATAGATTCCGATGCTACACACCAGGTTTACTGTATCCCTTGGTCCTTCTTATTGACGATGAAACACAGAAATTGCATCGGAATTAAATACAAAAGGCAAAATTCCGACTTAAGTACAAGAAGACAGAATCTTCTTACTAACTATGTTTTGATCCATTTCTGTGACACTAGTTATAAATTCCGATGCTTCACTTCAGGTTTATAGTATCCCTTGTATCTTCTTATTGACGATGAAACACAGAAATAGCATCGGAGTTAAATACAAGAGGCACAATGCCGAATTAAGTACAAGAAGACTGACTCTTCTTACTGTCTATGTTTTGATCCATTCCTGTGACACTAGTTATAGATTCCGGTGCTTCACTCCAGGTTTACTGTTGCCCTTGGGCCGTCTTATTGACGATAAAACACAGGAATTGCATCATAATTAAAAAGAAAAGGCACAATGTCGACTTAAGTAAAAGAAGTCTGACTCTTTTTACTGTCTATGATTTGAACCATTCCTGTGACACTAGTTATAGATTCCGATGCTTCACTTTAGGATTACTGTATCCCTCTGACCTTCTTATTGACGATGAAACACAGATATAGCATCGGAATTAAATACAAAATGCACAATGCCGACTTAAGTACAAGAAGACTGACTCTTCTTACTGTCTATGTTTTGAACCATTCCTGTGACACTAGTTATAGATTCCGATGCTTCACTCCAGGTTTACTGTATCTCTTGGACCTTCTTGTTGACTATGATACACAGAAATTGCATCGGAATTAAATACAAAAGGCACAATGCCGACTTAGGGACTAGAAGACTGACTCTTCTTGCTGACTATGTTTTGAACCATTCCATTGACACTAGTTATGGATTCCGATGCTTCACTCCCGGTTTACTGTATCCGTTGGACCTTCTTATTGACGATGAAATACAGAAATTGCATCGGAATTAAATACAAAAGGCACAATGCCGACTTAAATACAAGAGGACTGACTCTTCTTACTGACTATGTTTTGAACCATTCTTGTGACACTAGTTATAGATTCCGATGCTTCACTCCAGGTTTACTGTATCCCTTGGACCTTCTTATTGACATAGAAACACAGAAATTGCATCGGAATTAAATACAAAAGGCACAATGCCGACTTTAGTTCAAGAAGACTGACTCTTCTTACTGTCTATGTTTTGAACCATTCCGGTGACCCTAGTCATAGATTCCGATGCTTCACTTCAGGTTTACTTTATCACTCTGACCTTCCTATTGACGATGAAACACAGAAATTGCATCGGAATTAAATATAAAAGGCACAATGCCAACTTAAGTACAAGAAGACTGACTCCTCCAACTGTCTATGTTTTGACCATTCCTGTGACACTAGTTATAGATTCCGAAGCTTCACTTCAGGTTTACTGTATCCCTCTGACATTCTTATTGACGATGAAACACAGAAATTGCATCGAAATTAATTACAAAAGGCACAATGCCGACTTAACTACAAGAAGACTGACACTTCTTACTGACTTTGTTTTGAAACATTCTTGTGACTCTAGTTATAGATTCCGATGCTTCATTCCAGGTTTACTGTATCCCTTGGACCTTCTTATTGACAATGAAACACAGAAATTGCATCGGAATTAAATACAAAAGGCACAATGCCGACTTTAGATCAAGAAGACTGACTCTCCTACTGTCTATGTTTTGAACCATTCCTGTGACTCTAGTTATAGATTCCGATGCTTCACTTCAGGTTTACTGTATCCCTCTGACCTTCTTATTGACGATGGATCACAGAAATTGCATCGGAATTAAATACAAAAGGCACAATGCCGACTTAAGTACAAGAAGACTGACTCTTCTTACTGTCTATGTTTTGAACCATTCCTGTGACACTAGTTATAGATTCCGATGCTTCAATTCAGGTCTACTGCATCCCTTGGACCTTCTTATAGTCGATGAAACACAGAAATTGCATCGGAATTAAATACAAAAGGCACAATGCCGACTTAAGTACAAGATGACTGACTCTTCTTACAGTCTATGTTTAAAACCATTCCTGTGACACTAGTTTAAGATTCCGATGCTTCACTCCAGGTTTACTGTTTCCCTCGGACCTTCTTATTGACGATGAAACACAGAAATTGCATCGGAATTAATTACAAATGGCACAATGCCGACTTAAGTACAAGCAGACTGACTCTTCTCACTGACTATGTTTTGAACCATTCCTGTGACACTAGTTATAGATTCCGATGCTTCACTTCAGGTTTACTGTATCCCTTGGACCTTCTTATTGACGATGAAACACAGAAATTGCATCGGGATTAAATAGAAATGGCACAATGCCGACTTAAGTACAAGAAGAATGAGTCTTCTTACTGTCTATGCTTTGAACCATTCCTGTGACACTAGTTATAGATTCCGATGCTCACTTCACGTTTACTGTATCCCTCTGTCCATCTTATTGGCGATGAAACACTGAAATTGCATCGGAATTAAATACAAAATGCACAAAGCCGACTTAAGTACAAGAAGACTGACTCTTTTTAATGACTATGTTTTGAACCATTCCTGTGACACTAGTTATAGATTCAGATGCTTCACTACAGGTTTACTAAATCCCTCTGACCTTCTTATTGACGATGAAACACAGAAATTGCATCGGAATTAAATAGAAAAGGCACAATGCCAACTTAAGTACAAGTCGACTGACTTTTCTAACTGTCTATGTTTTGAACCATTGCTGTGAGACTAGTTATAGATTCAGATGCTTCACTTAAGGATTACTGTATCCCTTGGACCTTCTTATTGACGATGAAACACAGAAATTGCATCGGAATGAAATACAAAGGCACAATGCCGACTTAAGTACAAGATGACTGACTCTTCCTGCTGTCTATGTCTTGATCCATTCCTGTAACACTAGTTATAGATTCCGATGATTCATTTCAGGTTTTCTGTATCCCTTGGACCTTCTTATTGACGATGAAACACAGAAATTGCATCGGAGTTAAATACAAAAGTGAAAATGCCGACTTTAGTAGAAGAAGACTGACTCTTCCTACTGTCTATGTTTTGAACCATTCCTGTGACACTAGTTATAGATTCCGATGCTTCACTTCAAGTTTACTGTATCCCTTGCATCTTCTTATTGACGATGAAAAACAGAAATTGCATCGGAATTAAATACAAAAGGCACAATGCCGACTTAAGTACATGAAGACCGACTCTTCCTACTGACTATGTTTTGAACCATTCTTGTAACACTAGTTGTTTATTCCGAAGTTTCACTTGAGGTTTACTGTATCCTTTGGACCTTCTTATTGACGATGAAACACTGAGATTGCACCGGAATTAAATACAAAAGGCACAATGCCGACTTAAGTACAAGAAGACTGACTCTTCTTACTGACTATGTTTTGAACGATTCCTGTGACACTAGTTATAGATTCCGATGCTTCACTTCAGGTTTACTGTATACCTTAGACCTTCTTATTGACGATGAAACACAGAAATTGCATCGGAATTAAATACAAAAGGCACAATGCGACTGAAGTACAAGAAGACTGACTCTTCCTACTGTCTATGTTTTGAGCCATTCCTGTGACACTAGTTACAGATTCCGATGCTTCACTTCAGGTTTACTGTATACCTTGGACCTTCTTATTGACGATGAAACACAGAAATTGCATCGGAATTAAACACAAAAGGCACAATGCGGACTTAAGTACAAAAAGACTGACTCGTCTTACTGACTATGTTTTGAACCATTCCTGTGACACTAGTTATAGATTCCGATGCTCACTTCAGGTTTACTGTATCCCTCTGTCCATCTTATTGACGATGAAACACTGAAATTGCATCGGAATTAAATACAAAAGGCACAATGCCGAATTAAGTACAAGAAGACTGACTCTTCTTACTGTCTATGTTTTGATCCATTCCTGTGACACTAGTTATAGATTCCGGTGCTTCACTCCAGGTTTACTGTTGCCTTTGGGCCGTCTTATTGACGATAAAACACAGGAATTGCATCATAATTAAAAAGAAAAGGCACAATGTCGACTTAAGTAAAAGAAGTCTGACTCTTCTTACTGTCTATGATTTGAACCATTCCTGTGACACTAGTTATAGATTCCGATGCTTCACTTTAGGATTACTGTGTCCCTCTGACCTTCTTATTGACGATGAAACACAGATATTGCATCGGAATTAAATACAAAATGCACAATGCCGACTTAAGTACAAGAAGACTGACTCTTCTTGCTGACTATGTTTTGAACTATTCCATTGACACTAGTTATGGATTCCGATGCTTCACTCCCGGTTAACTGTATCCGTTGGACCTTCTTATTGACGATGAAACACAGAAATTGCATCGGAATTAAATACAAAAGGCACAATGCCGACTTAACTACAAGAGGACTGACTCTTCTTACTGACTATGTTTTGAACCATTCTTGTGACACTAGTTATAGATTCCGATGCTTCACTCCAGGTTTACTGTATCCCTTGGACCTTCTTATTGACATACAAACACAGAAATTGCATCGGAATTAAATACAAAAGGCACAATGCCGACTTTAGTTCAAGAAGACTGACTCTTCTTACTGTCTATGTTTTGAACCATTCCGGTGACCCTAGTCATAGATTCCGATGCTTCACTTCAGGTTTACTGTATCACTCTGACCTTCCTATTGACGATGAAACACAGAAATTGCATCGGAATTAAATATAAAAGGCACAATGCCAACTTAAGTACAAGAAGACTGACTCCTCCAACTGTCTATGTTTTGACCATTCCTGTGACACTAGTTATAGATTCCGAAGCTTCACTTCAGGTTTACTGTATCCCTCTGACCTTCTTATTGACGATGAAACAAAGAAATTGCATCGAAATTAATTACAAAAGGCACAATGCCGACTTAACTACAAGAAGACTGACACTTCTTACTGACTTTGTTTTGAACCATTCTTGTGACTCTAGTTATAGATTCCGATGCTTCATTCCAGGTTTACTGTATCCCTTGGACCTTCTTATTGACAATGAAACACAGAAATTGCATCGGACTTAAATACAAAAGGCTCAATGCCGACTTTAGATCAAGAAGACTTACTCTCCTACTGTCTATGTTTTGAACCATTCCTGTGACTCTAGTTATAGATTCCGATGCTTCACTTCAGGTTTACTGTATCCCTCTGACCTTCTTATTGACGATGGATCACAGAAATTGCATCGGAATTAAATACAAAAGGCACAATGCCGACTTAAGTACAAGAAGACTGACTCTTCTTACTGTCTATGTTTTGAACCATTCCTGTGACACTAGTTATAGATTCCGATGCTTCAATTCAGGTCTACTGCATCCCTTGGACCTTCTTATTGACGGTGAAACACAGAAATTGCATCGGAATTAAATACAAAAGGCACAATGCCGACTTAAGTACAAGAAGACTGACTCTTCTTACAGTCTATGTTTAAAACCATTCCTGTGACACTAGTTTAAGATTCCGATGCTTCACTCCAGGTTTACTGTTTCCCTCGGACCTTCTTATTGACGATGAAACAAAGAAATTGCATCGGAATTAAATACAAAAGGCACAATGCCGACTTAAGTACAAGAAGACTGACTCTTCTTACTGTCTATGTTTTGAACCATTCCTGTGACACTAGTTATAGATTCCGATGCTTCAATTCAGGTCCACTGCATCCCTTGGACCTTCTTATTGACGATGAAACACTGAAATTGCATCGGAATTAAATACAAATTGCACAAAGCCGACTTAAGTACAAGAAGTCTGCCTCTTTTTACTGACTATGTTTTGAACCATTCCTGTGACACTAGATATAGATTCGGATGCTTCAGTTCCGGTTTACTGTGTCCCTTGGACCTTCTTATTGACGATGAAACACAGAAATTGCATCGGAATTAAATACAAAAAGCACAATGCCGACTTAAGTACAAGCGGACTGACTCTTCCTACTGTCTATGTTTTGAACAATTCCTGTGACACTAGTTATAGATTCCGATGCTTCACTTGAGGATTACTGTTTCCCTTGGATCCTCTTATTGACGATGAAACACAGAAATTGCATCGGAATTAAATACAAAAGGCACAATGCCGACTTAAGTACAAGAAGACTGACTCTTCCTACTGTCTATATTTTGAACCATTCATGTGACACTAGTTATAGATTCCGATGCTTCACTTCAGGTCTACTGTATCCCTCTGACCTTCTTATTGACGATGAAACACAGAAATTGCATCGGAATTAAATACAAAAATCACAATGCCGACTTAAGTACATGAAGACCGACTCTCCCTACTGACTATGTTTTGAACCATTCCTCTGACACTAGTTATAGATTCCGATGCTTCACTTGAGGTTTACTGTATCCCTCTGACCTTCTTATTGACGATGAAACACAGAAATTGCATCGAAAGTAAATACAAAAGGCACAATGCCGACTTAAGTACGAGAAGACTGACTCTTCCTACTGTCTATGTTTTGAACCATTCCTGTGACACTAGTTATAGATTCCGATGCTTCACTTCAGGTCTACTGTATCCCTCTGACCCTCTTATTGACGATGAAACACAGAAATTGCATCGGAATTAAATACAAAAGGCACAATGCCGACTTAACTAAAAGAAGACTGACTCTTCTCACTGACTATGTTTTGAACCATTCTTGTGACACTAGTTATAGATTCCGATGCATCACTCCAGGTTTACTGTATCCCTTGGACCTTCTTATTGACCATGAAACACAGAAATTGCATCTGAATTAAATACAAAAAGCACAATGCCGACTTTAGTTCAAGAAGACTGACTCTTCTTACTGTCTATGTTTTGAACCATTCTTGTGACACTAGTTATAGATTCCGATGCTTCACTTCAGGTGCACTGTATCCCTTGGACCTTCTTATTGACGATGAAACACAGAAATTGCATCGGAATTAAATACAAATGGCACAATGCCGACTTAAGTACAAGAAGACTGACTCTTCCTACTGTAAATGTTTTGATCCATTCCTGTGACACTTGTTATAGATTCCGATGCATCACTCCAGGTTTACTGTATCCCTTGGATCTTCTTATTGACGATGAAACACAGAAATTGCATCGGAATTAAATACAAAAGGCACAATGCCGGCCTAAACACAAGAAGACTGACTCTTCTTACTACTTTGCTATGAACCATTCCTGTGACACTATTTATGGATTCCGATGCTTCACTTCAGGTTTACTGTATTCCTTGGACATTCTTATTGACGATGAAACACAGAAATTGCATCGGAATTAAATAGAAAAGGCACAATGTCGACTTAAGTACAAGAAGACTGACTCTTCTCACTGTCTATGTTTTGAACCGTTCCTTTGACGATAGTTATAGATTCCGATGCTTCACTTCAGGTTTACTGTATCCCTTGGACCTTCTTATTGACGATGAAACACAGAAATTGCATCGGAATTAAATACAAAAGCCACAATACCGACTCAAGTACAAGAAGACTGACTCTTCGTACTGTCTATGTTTTGAACCATTCCTGTGACACTAGTTATAGATTTCGATGCTTCACTTCAGGTGCACTGTATCCCTTGGACCTTCTTATTGACGATGAAACACAGAAATTGCATCGGAATTAAATAGAAAAGGCACAATGTCGACTTAAGTACATGAAGACTGACTCTTCTTACTGGTTATGCTTTGAACCATTCCTGTGACACTAGTTATTGATTCCGATGCTTCACTTCAGATTTACTGTATCCCTTGGACCTTCTTATTGACGATGAAACACAGAAATTGCATCGGAATTAAATACAAAAATCACAATGCCGACTTAAGTACATGAAGACCGACTCTCCCTACTGACTATGTTTTGAACCATTCCTCTGACACTAGTTATAGATTCCGATGCTTCACTTGAGGTTTACTGTATCCCTCTGACCTTCTTATTGACGATGAAACACAGAAATTGCATCGAAATTAAATACAAAAGGCACAATGCCGACTTAAGTACAAGAAGACTGACTCTTCCTACTGTGTATGTTATGAACCATTCCTGTGACACTAGTTATAGATTCCGATGCTTCACTTCAGGTCTACTGTATCCCTCTGACCCTCTTATTGACGATGAAACACAGAAATTGCATCGGAATTAAATACAAAAGGCACAATGCCGACTTAACTAAAAGAAGACTGACTCTTCTAACTGACTATGTTTTGAACCATTCTTGTGACACTAGTTATAGATTCCGATGCATCACTCCAGGTTTACTGTATCCCTTGGACCTTCTTATTGACGATGAAACACAGAAATTGCATCTGAATTAAATACAAAAAGCACAATGCCGACTTTAGTTCAAGAAGACTGACTCTTCTTACTGTCTATGTTTTGAACCATTCTTGTGACACTAGTTATAGATTCCGATGCTTCACTTCAGGTGCACTGTATCCCTTGGACCTTCTTATTGACGATGAAACACAGAAATTGCATCGGAATTAAATACAAATGGCACAATGCCGACTTAAGTACAAGAAGACTGACTCTTCCTACTGGTTATGCTTTGAACCATTCCTGTGACACTAGTTATTGATTCCGATGCTTCACTTCAGGTGCACTGTATCCCTTGGACCTTCTTAATGACGATGAAACACAGAAATTGCATCGGAATTAAATACAAAAGGCAAAATGCCGACTTAAGTACAAGAAGACTGACTCTTCCTACTGTCTATGTTTTGAACCATTCCTGTGACACTAGTTATAGATTCCGATGCTTCACTTCAGGTTTACTGTATCCCTCTGATCTTGTTATTGACGATGAAACACAGAAATTGCATCGGAATTAAATACAAAAGGCACAATGCCGACTTAAGTACATGAAGACTGACTCTTCTTAGTGTCTATGTTTTGAACCATACCTCTGACACTAGTTAGAGATTCCTATGCTTCACTTCATTTCTACTGTATCCCTCTGACCTTCTTATTGACGATGAAACACAGAAATTGCATCGGAATTATATACAAAAGGCACAATGCCGACTTAACTAAAAGAAGACTGACTCATCTCACTGACTATGTTTTGAACCATTCTTGTGACACTAGTTATAGATTCCGATGCATCACTCCAGGTTTACTGTATCCCTTGGACCTTCTTATTGACGATGAAACACAGAAATTGCATCTGAATTAAATACAAAAAGCACAATGCCGACTTTAGTTCAAGAAGACTGACTCTTCTTACTGTCTATGTTTTGAACCATTCTTGTGACACTAGTTATAGATTCCGATGCTTCACTTCAGGTGCACTGTATCCCTTGGACCTTCTTATTGACGATGAAACACAGAAATCGCATCGGAATTAAATACAAATGGCACAATGCCGACTTAAGTACAAGAAGACTGACAATTACTACTGTAAATGTTTTGATCCATTTCTGTGACACTCGTTATAGATTCCGATGCTTCACTTCAGGTTTACTGTATCCCTCTGACCTTCTTATTGACGATGAAACACAGAAATTGCATCGGAATTAAATACAAAAGGCACAATGCCGACTTAAGTACAAGAAGACTGACTCTTCCTACTGTCTATGTTTTGAACCATTCCTGTGACACTAGTTATAGATTCCGATGCTTCACTTGAGGTTTACTGTTTCCCTTGGATCTTCTTATTGACGATGAAACACAGAAATTGCATCGGAATTAAATACAAAAGGCACAATGCCGGCCTAAACACAAGAAGACTGACTCTTCTTACTGACTTTGCTTTGAACCATTCCTGTGACACTAGTTATAGATTCCGATGCTTCACTTCAGGTTTACTGTATTCCTTGGACCTTCTTATTGACGATGAAACACAGAAATTGCATCGGAATTAAATAGAAAAGGCACAATGTCGACTTAAGTACAAGAAGACTGACTCTTCTCACTGTCTATGTTTAGAACCGTTCCTTTGACGATAGTTATAGATTCCGATGCTTCACTCCAGGTTTACTGTATCGCTTGGACGTTCTTATTGACGATGAAACACAGAAATTGCATCGGAATTAAATAGAAAAGACACAATGCCGACTTAAGTACAAGAAGACTGACTCTTTTTACTGATTATATTTTGAACCATTCCTGTGACACTAGTTATAGATTCTGATGCTTCACTTCAGGTTTACTCTATCCCTCTGACCTTCTTATTGACGATGAAACACAAAAATTGCATCGGAATTAATTACAAAAGGCACAATGCCGACATAAGTACATGAAGTCTGACTCTTCTTACTGTCTATGATTTGAACCATTCCTGTGACACTAGTTATAGATTCCGATGCTACAATTCAGGTCTACTGTATTCCTTGGACCTTCTTATTGACGATGAAACACCGAAATTGCATCGGAATTAAATACAAAAGGCACAATGCCGACATAAGTACAAGAAGACTGACTCTTCTTACTATGTTTAAAACCATTCCTGTGACACTAGTTATGGATTCCGATGCTTCACTCCAGGTTTACTGTATCCCTCGGACCTTCTTATTGACGATGAAACACAGAAATTGCATCGGAATTAAATAGAAAAGGCACAATGCCGACTTAAGTACAAGAAGACTGACTCTTCTTTCTGTCTATGCTTTCAACCATTCCTGTGACACTAGTTATAGATTCCGATGCTTCACTTCAGGTGCACTGTATCCCTTGGACCATCTTATTGACGATGAAACACAGAAATTGCATCGGAATTAAATACAAAAGGCACAATGCCGACTTAAGTACAAGAAGACTGACTCTTCCTACTGTCTATGTTTTGAACCATTCCTCTGACACTAGTTATAGATTCCGATGCTTCACTTGAGGTTTACTGTTTCCCTTGGATCTTCTTATTGACGATGAAACACAGAAATTGCATAGGAATTAAATACAAAAGGCACAATGCCGACTTAAGTACAAGAAGACTGACTCTTCCTACTGTCTATGTTTTGAACCATTCCTCTGACACTAGTTATAGATTCCGATGCTTCACTTGAGGTTTACTGTTTCCCTTGGATCTTCTTATTGACGATGAAACACAGAAATTGCATCGGAATTAAATACAAAAGGCACAATGCCGTCCTAAACAAAAGAAGACTGACTCTTCTTACTGACTTTGCTTTGAACCATTCCTGTGACACTAGTTATAGATTCCGATGCTTCACTTCAGGTTTACTGTATTCCTTGGACCTTCGTATTGACGATGAAACACAGAAATTGCATCGGAATTAAATATAAAATGCACAATATCGACTTAAGTACAAGAAAACTGACTCTTCTCACTGTCTATGTTTTGAACCGTTCCTTTGACGATAGTTATAGATTCCGATGCTTCACTCCAGGTTTACGGTATCGTTTGGACCTTCTTATTGACGATGAAACACAGAAATTGCATCGGAATTAAATAGAAAAGACACAATGCCGACTTAAGTACAAGAAGACTGACTCTTTTTACTGATTATATTTTGAACCATTCATGTGACACTAGTTATAGATTCTGATGCTTCACTTCAGGTTTACTCTATCCCTCTGACCTTCTTATTGACGATGAAACACTGAAATTGCATCGGAATTAAATACAAAAGGCACAATGCCGACTTAAGTACATGAAGTCTGACTCTTCTTACTGTCTATGTTTTGAACCATTCCTGTGACACTAGTTATAGATTCCGATGCTACAATTCAGGTCTACTGTATTCCCTGGACCTTCTTATTGACGATGAAACACCGTAATTACATCGGGATTAAATACAAAAGGCACAATGCCGACTTAAGTACAAGAAGACTGACTCTTCTTACTGTCTATGTATAAAACCATTCCTGTGACACTAGTTATAGATTCCGATGCTTCACTCCAGGTTTACTGTATCTCTCGGACCTTGTTATTGACGTTGAAACACAGAAATTGGATCGGAATTAAATACAAAATTCACAATGCCGACTTAAGTACAAGAAGACTGACTCTTCTTACTGACTATGTTTTGAACCATTCCTGTGACACTAGTTATAGATTCCGATGCTTCACTTCAGGTTTACTGTATCCCTTGGATCTTCTTATTGACGATGAAACACAGAAATAGCATCGGAATTAAATAGAAAAGGCACAATGCCGACTTAAGTACAAGAAGACTGACTCTTCTTACTGTCTATGCTTTCAACCATTCCTGTGACACTAGTTATTGATTCCGATGCTTCACTTCAGGTTTACTGTATCCCTCTGATCTTGTTATTGACGATGAAACACAGAAATTGCATCGGAATTAAATACAAAAGGCACAATGCCGACTTAAGTACATGAAGACTGACTCTTCTTAGTGTCTATGTTTTGAACCATACCTCTGACACTAGTTAGAGATTCCTATGCTTCACTTCATTCCTACTGTATCCCTCTAACCTTCTTATTGACGATGAAACACAGAAATTGCATCGGAATTAAATACAAAAGGCACAATGCCGACTTAACTAAAAGAAGACTGACTCTTCTCACTGACTATGTTTTGAACCATTCTTGTGACACTAGTTATAGATTCCGATGCATCACTCCAGGTTTACTATATCCCTTGGACCTTCTTATTGACGATGAACACAGAAATTGCATCTGAATTAAATACAAAAAGCACAATGCCGACTTTAGTTCAAGAAGACTGACTCTTCTTCCTGTCTATGTTTTGAACCATTCTTGTGACACTAGTTATAGATTCCGATGCTTCACTTCAGGTGCACTGTATCCCTTGGACCTTCTTATTGACGATGAAACACAGAAATCGCATCGGAATTAAATACAAATGGCACAATGCCGACTTAAGTACAAGAAGACTGACAATTCCTACTGTAAATGTTTTTATCCATTTCTGTGACACGCGTTATAGATTCCGATGCTTCACTTCAGGTTTACTGTATCCCTCTGACCTTCTTATTGACGATGAAACACAGAAATTGCATCGGAATTAAATACAAAAGGCACAATGCCGACTTAAGTACAAGAAGACTGACTCTTCTTACTGTCTATGTTTTCAACCATTCCTGTGACACTAGTTATAGATTCCGATGCTTCACTTGAGGTTTACTGTTTCCCTAGGATCTTCTTATTGACGATGAAACACAGAAATTGCATCGGAATTAAATACAAAAGGCACAATGCCGGCCTAAACACAAGAAGACTGACTCTTCTTACTGACTTTGCTTTGAACCATTCCTGTGACACTAGTTATAGATTCCGATGCTTCACTTCAGGTTTACTGTATTCCTTGGACCTTCTTATTGACGATGAAACACAGAAATTGCATCGGAATTAAATAGAAAGGGCACAATGTCGACTTAAGTACAAGAAGACTGACTCTTCTCACTGTCTATGTTTTGAACCGTTCCTTTGACGATAGTTATAGATTCCGATGCTTCACTCCAGGTTTACTGTATCCCTTGGACCTTCTTATTGACGATGAAACACAGAAATTGCATCGGAATTAAATAGAAAAGACACAATGCCGACTTAAGTACAAGAAGACTGACTCTTTTTACTGATTATATTTTGAACCATTCCTGTGACACTAGTTATAGATTCTGATGCTTCACTTCAGGTTTACTCTATCCCTCTGACCTTCTTATTGACGATGAAACACAAAAATTGCATCGGAATTAATTACAAAAGGCACAATGCCGACTTAAGTACATGAAGTCTGACTCTTCTTACTGTCTATGATTTGAACCATTCCTGTGACACTAGTTATAGATTCCGATGCTACAATTCAGGTCTACTGTATTCCTTGGACCTTCTTATTGACGATGAAACACCGAAATTGCATCGGCATTAAATACAAAAGGCACAATGCCGACATAAGTACAAGTAGTCTGACTCTTCTTACTGTCTATGATTAAAACCATTCCTGTGACACTAGTTATAGATTCCGATGCTTCACTCCAGGTTTACTGTATCCCTCGGACCTTCTTATTGACGATGAAACACAGAAATTGGATCGGAATTAAATACAAAATTCACAATGCCGACTTAAGTACAAGAAGACTGACTCTTCTTACTGACTATGTTTTGAACCATTCCTGTAACACTAGTTATAGATTCCGATGCTTCACTTCAGGTTTACTGTATCCCTTGGATCTTCTTATTGTCGATGAAACACAGAAATTGCATCGGAATTAAATAGAAAAGGCACAATGCCGACTTAAGTACAAGAAGACTGACTCTTCTTTCTGTCTATGCTTTCAACCATTCCTGTGACACTAGTTATAGATTCCGATGCTTCACTTCAGGTGCACTGTATTCCTTGGACCATCTTATTGACGATGAAACACAGAAATTGCATCGGAATTAAATACAAAAGGCATAATGCCGACTTAAGTACAAGAAGACTGACTCTTCTTACTGTTAATGTTTTGAACCATTCCTGTGACACTAGTTATAGATTCCGATGCTTCACTTCAGGTTTACTGTATCCCTCTGATCTTGTTATTGACGATGAAACACAGAAATTGCATCGGAATTAAATACAAAAGGCACAATGCCGACTTAAGTACAAGAAGACTGACTCTTCTTAGTGTCTAAGTTTTGAACCATACCTCTGACACTAGTTATAGATTCCTATGCTTCACTTCAGGTTTACCGTATCCCTTGGACCTTCTTATTGACGATGAAACACGGAAATTGCATCGGAATTAAATACAAAAGGCACAATGCCGACTAAAGTACAAGAAGACTGACTCTTCCTACTTTAAATGTTTTGATCCATTCCTGTGACACTCGTTATAGATTCCGATGCTTCACTTCAGGTTTACTGTATCCCTTGGACCTTCTTATTGACGATGAAACACAGAAATTGCATCGGAATTAAATACAAAAGGCACAATGCCGACTTAAGTACAAGAAGACTGACTCTTCCTACTGTCTATGTTTTGAACCATTCCTGTGACACTAGTTATAGATTCCGATGCTTCACTTGAGGTTTACTGTTTCCCTTGGATCTTCTTATTGACGATGAAACACAGAAATTGCATCGGAATTAAATACAAAAGGCACAATGCCGTCCTAAACAAAAGAAGACTGACTCTTCTTACTGACTTTGCTTTGAACCATTCCTGTGACACTAGTTATAGATTCCGATGCTTCACTTCAGGTTTACTGTATTCCTTGGACCTTCGTATTGACGATGAAACACAGAAATTGCATCGGAATTAAATATAAAATGCACAATATCGACTTAAGTACAAGAAGACTGACTCTTCTCACTGTCTATGCTTTGAACCGTTCCTTGGACGATAGTTATAAATTCCGATGCTTCACTCCAGGTTTACTGTATCGCTTGGACCTTCTTATTGACGATGAAACACAGAAATTGCATCGGAATTAAATAGAAAAGACACAATGCCGACTTATGTACAAGAAGACTGACTCTTTTTACTGATTATATTTTGAACCATTCATGTGACACTAGTTATAGATTCTGATGCTTCACTTCAGGTTTACTCTCTCCCTCTGACCTTCTTATTGACGATGAAACACTGAAATTGCATCGGAATTAAATACAAAAGGCACAATGCCGACTTAAGTACATGAAGTCTGACTCTTCTTAATGTCTATGTTTTGAACCATTCCTGTGACACTAGTTATAGATTCCGATGCTACAATTCAGGTCTACTGTATTCCTTGGACCTTCTTATTGACGATGAAACACCGAAATTACATCGGGATTAAATACAAAAGGCACAATGCCGACTTAAGTACAAGAAGACTGACTCTTCTTACTGTCTATGTTTTGAACCATTCCTGTGACACTAGTTATAGATTCCGATGCTTCACTTCAGGTGCACTGTATCCCTTGGACCTTCTTATTGACGATGAAACACAGAAATTGCAGCGGAATTAAATACAAAAGCCACAATACCGACTTAAGTACAAGAAGACTGACTCTTCTTACTGTCTATGTTTTGAACCATTCCTGTGACACTAGTTATAGATTCCGATGCTTCACTTCAGGTGCACTGTATCCCTTGGACCTTCTTATTGACGATGAAACACAGAAATTGCATCGGAATTAAATACAAAAGGCATAATGCCGACTTAAGTACAAGAAGACTGACTCTTCCTACTGTAAATGTTTTGAACCATTCCTGTGACACTAGTTATAGATTCCGATGCTTCACTTCAGGTTTACTGTATCCCTCTGATCTTGTTATTGACGATGAAACACAGAAATTGCATCGGAATTAAATACAAAAGGCACAATGCCGACTTAAGTACATGAAGACTGACTCTTCTTAGTGTCTATGTTTTGAACCATACCTCTGACACTAGTTAGAGATAACTATGCTTCACTTCATTTCTACTGTATCCCTCTGACCACCTTATTGACGATGAAACACAGAAATTGCATCGGAATTAAATACAAAAGGCACAATGCCGACTTAACTAAAAGAAGACTGACTCTTCTCACTGACTATGTTTTGAACCATTCTTGTGACACTAGTTATAGATTCCGATGCATCACTCCAGGTTTACTGTATCCCTTGGACCTTCTTATTGACGATGAAACACAGAAATTGCATCTGAATTAAATACAAAAAGCACAATGCCGACTTTAGTTCAAGAAGACTGACTCTTCTTACTGTCTATGTTTTGAACCATTCCTGTGACACTAGTTATAGATTCCGATGCTTCACTTCAGGTGCACTGTATCCCTTAGACCTTCTTATTGACGATGAAACACAGAAATCGCATCGGAATTAAATACAAATGGCACAATGCCGACTTAAGTACAAGAAGACTGACAATTCCTACTGTAATTGTTTTGATCCATTTCTGTGACACTCGTTATTGATTCCGATGCTTCACTTCAGGTTTACTGTATCCCTCTGACCTTCTTATTGACGATGAAACACAGAAATTGCATCGGAATTAAATACAAAAGGCACAATGCCGACTTAAGTACAAGAAGACTGACTCTTCCTACTGTCTATGTTTTGAACCATTCCTGTGACACTAGTTATAGATTCCGATGCTTCACTTGAGGTTTACTGTTTCCCTTGGATCTTCTTATTGACGATGAAACACAGAAATTGCATCGGAATTAAATACAAAAGGCACAATGCCGGCCTAAACACAAGAAGACTGACTCTTTTTACTGATTATATTTTGAACCATTCCTGTGACACTAGTTATAGATTCTGATGCTTCACTTCAGGTTTACTCTATCCCTCTGACCTTCTTATTGACGATGAAACACAAAAATTGCATCGGAATTAATTACAAAAGGCACAATGCCGACTTAAGTACATGAAGTCTGACTCTTCTTACTGTCTATGATTTGAACCATTCCTGTGACACTAGTTATAGATTCCGATGCTACAATTCAGGTCTACTGTATTCCTTGGACCTTCTTATTGACGATGAAACACCGAAATTGCATCGGAATTAAATACAAAAGGCACAATGCCGACATAAGTACAAGAAGACTGACTCTTCTCACTGTATATGTTTAAAACCATTCCTGTGACACTAGTTATAGATTCCGATGCTTCACTCCAGGTTTACTGTATCCCTCGGACCTTCTTATTGACGATGAAACACAGAAATTGGATCGGAATTAAATACGAAATTCACAATGCCGACTTAAGTACAAGAAGACTGACTCTTCTTACTGACTATGTTTTGAACCATTCCTGTAACACTAGTTATAGATTCCGATGCTTCACTTCAGGTTTACTGTATCCCTTGGATCTTCTTATTGTCGATGAAACACAGAAATTGCATCGGAATTAAATAGAAAAGGCACAATGCCGACTTAAGTACAAGAAGACTGACTCTTCTTTCTGTCTATGCTTTCAACCATTCCTGTGACACTAGTTATAGATTCCGATGCTTCACTTCAGGTGCACTGTATCCCTTGGACCATCTTATTGACGATGAAACACAGAAATTGCATCGGAATTAAATACAAAAGGCATAATGCCGACTTAAGTACAAGAAGACTGACTCTTCTTACTGTTAATGTTTTGAACCATTCCTGTGACACTAGTTATAGATTCCGATGCTTCACTTCAGGTTTACTGTATCCCTCTGATCTTGTTATTGACGATGAAACACAGAAATTGCATCGGAATTAAATACAAAAGGCACAATGCCGACTTAAGTACAAGAAGACTGACTCTTCTTAGTGTCTAACTTTTGAACCATACCTCTGACACTAGTTATAGATTCCTATGCTTCACTTCAGGTTTACCGTATCCCTTGGACCTTCTTATTGACGATGAAACTCAGAAATTGCATCGGAATTAAATACAAAAGGCACAATGCCTACTTAAGTACAAGAAGACTGACTCTTCCTACTGTAAATGTTTTGATCCATTCCTGTGACACTCGTTATAGATTCCGATGCTTCACTTCAGGTTTACTGTATCCCTTGGACCTTCTTATTGACGATGAAACACAGAAATTGCATCGGAATTAAATACAAAAGGCACAATGCCGACTTAAGTACAAGAAGACTGACTCTTCCTACTGTCTATGTTTTGAACCATTCCTGTGACACTAGTTATAGATTCCGATGCTTCACTTGAGGTTTACTGTTTCCCTTGGATCTTCTTATTGACGATGAAACACAGAAATTGCATCGGAATTAAATACAAAAGGCACAATGCCGTCCTAAACAAAAGAAGACTGACTCTTCTTACTGACTTTGCTTTGAACCATTCCTGTGACACTAGTTATAGATTCCGATGCTTCACTTCAGGTTTACTGTATTCCTTGGACCTTCGTATTGACGATGAAACACAGAAATTGCATCGGAATTAAATATAAAATGCACAATATCGACTTAAGTACAAGAAGACTGACTCTTCTCACTGTCTATGTTTTGAACCGTTCCTTTGACGATAGTTATAGATTCCGATGCTTCACTCCAGGTTTACTGTATCGCTTGGACCTTCTTATTGACGATGAAACACAGAAATTGCATCGGAATTAAATAGAAAAGACACAATGCCGACTTAAGTACAAGAAGACTGACTCTTTTTACTGATTATATTTTGAACCATTCATGTGACACTAGTTATAGATTCTGATGCTTCACTTCAGGTTTACTCTATCCCTCTGACCTTCTTATTGACGATGAAACACTGAAATTGCATCGGAATTAAATACAAAAGGCACAATGCCGACTTAAGTACATGAAGTCAGACTCTTCTTACTGTCTATGTTTTGAACCATTCCTGTGACACTAGTTATAGATTCCGATGCTACAATTCAGGTCTACTGTATTCCTTGGACCTTCTTATTGACGATGAAACACCGAAATTACATCGGGATTAAATTCAAAAGGCACAATGCCGACTTAAGTACAAGAAGACTGACTCTTCTTGCTGTCTATGTATAAAACCATTCCTGTGACACTAGTTATAGATTCCGATGCTTCACTCCAGGTTTACTGTATCTCTCGGACCTTCTTATTGACGATGAAACACAGAAATTGGACCGGAATTAAATACAAAATTCACAATTCCGACTTAAGTACAAGAAGACTGACTCATTTTACTGAGTATGTATTGAACCATTCCTGTGACACTAGTTATAGATTCGGATGCTTCACTTCAGGTTTACTGTATCCCTTGGACATTCTTATTGACGATGAAACACAGAAATTGCATCGGAATTAAATACAAAAGGCACAATGCCGACTTGAGTACAAGAAGACTGACTCTTCCTATTGTATATGTTTTGAACCATTCCTGTGACACTAGTTATAGATTCCAAAGCTTCAGTTGAGGTTTAATGTTTCCCTTGGATCTTCTTATAGACGATGAAACACAGAAATTGCATCGGAATTAAATACAAAAGGCACAATGCCGGCCTAAGCACAAGAAGACAGACTCTTCTTACTGTCTATGATTTTAACCATTCCATTGACACTAGTTATAGATTCCGATGCTTCACAACAGTTTTACTGTATCCCTTGGACCCTGTTATTGACGATGAAACACAGAAATTACATCGGAATGAAATACAAAAGGCACAATGCCGACATAAGGACAAGAAGACTGACTCTTCTTACTGACTTTGCTTTGAACCATTCCTGTGACACTAGTTATAGATTCCGATGCATCACTTCAGGTTTACTGTATCTCTTGGACCTTCTTATTGATGATGAAACACAGAAATTGCATCGGAATTAAATACAAAAGGCACAATGCCGACTTAAGTAGAAGAAGACTAACTCTTCCTACTGTCTATATTTTGAACCATTCATGTGACACTAGTTGTAGATTCCGATGCTTCACTTCAGGTTTACTGTATCCCTTGGATCTTCTTATTAACGATGAAACACAGAAATTGCATCGGAATTAAATACAAAAGGCTCAATGCCGACTTAAGTACATGAAGACCGACTCTCCCTACTGACTATGTTTTGAACCATTCCTCTGACACTAGTTATAGATTCCTATGCTTCATTTGAGGTTTACTGTATCCCTTGGACCTTCTTATTGACGATGAAACACAGAAATTGTATCGGAATTAAATACAAAAGGCACAAGGCCGACTTAAGTACAAGAAGACTAACTCTTCTTACTGTCTATGTTTTGAACCATTCCTGCGACACTAGTTATGGATTCCGATGCTTTACTCCAGGTTTACTGTATCCCTTGGACCTTCTTATTGACGATGAAACACAGAAATAGCATCGGAATCAAATACAAAAGGCACAATGCCGACTTAAGTACAAGAAGACTGACTCTTCCTACTGTCTATGTTTTGAACCATTTCTGTGAAACAAGTTATAGAGTCCGATGCTTCACTTCAGGTTTACTGTATCCCTTGGACATTCTTATTGACGATGAATCACAGATATTGCATCGGAATTAAATACAAAAGGCACAATGCCGACTTAAGTACAAGTAGACTGACTCTTCTTACTGACTATGTTTTGAACCATTCCTGTAACACTAGTTATAGATTCCGATGCTTCACTTCAGGTTTACTGTATCCCTTGGATCTTCTTATTGTCGATGAAACACAGAAATTGCATCGGAATTAAATAGAAAAGGCACAATGCCGACTTAAGTACAAGAAGACTGACTCTTCTTTCTGTCTATGCTTTCAACCATTCCTGTGACACTAGTTATAGATTCCGATGCTTCACTTCAGGTGCACTGTATCCCTTGGACCATCTTATTGACGATGAAACACAGAAATTGCATCGGAATTAAATACAAAAGGCATAATGCCGACTTAAGTACAAGAAGACTGACTCTTCTTACTGTTAATGTTTTGAACCATTCCTGTGACACTAGTTATAGATTCCGATGCTTCACTTCAGGTTTACTGTATCCCTCTGATCTTGTTATTGACGATGAAACACAGAAATTGCATCGGAATTAAATACAAAAGGCACAATGCCGACTTAAGTACAAGAAGACTGACTCTTCTTAGTGTCTAACTTTTGAACCATACCTCTGACACTAGTTATAGATTCCTATGCTTCACTTCAGGTTTACCGTATCCCTTGGACCTTCTTATTGACGATGAAACTCAGAAATTGCATCGGAATTAAATACAAAAGGCACAATGCCTACTTAAGTACAAGAAGACTGACTCTTCCTACTGTAAATGTTTTGATCCATTCCTGTGACACTCGTTATAGATTCCGATGCTTCACTTCAGGTTTACTGTATCCCTTGGACCTTCTTATTGACGATGAAACACAGAAATTGCATCGGAATTAAATACAAAAGGCACAATGCCGACTTAAGTACAAGAAGACTGACTCTTCCTACTGTCTATGTTTTGAACCATTCCTGTGACACTAGTTATAGATTCCGATGCTTCACTTGAGGTTTACTGTTTCCCTTGGATCTTCTTATTGACGATGAAACACAGAAATTGCATCGGAATTAAATACAAAAGGCACAATGCCGTCCTAAACAAAAGAAGACTGACTCTTCTTACTGACTTTGCTTTGAACCATTCCTGTGACACTAGTTATAGATTCCGATGCTTCACTTCAGGTTTACTGTATTCCTTGGACCTTCGTATTGACGATGAAACACAGAAATTGCATCGGAATTAAATATAAAATGCACAATATCGACTTAAGTACAAGAAGACTGACTCTTCTCACTGTCTATGTTTTGAACCGTTCCTTTGACGATAGTTATAGATTCCGATGCTTCACTCCAGGTTTACTGTATCGCTTGGACCTTCTTATTGACGATGAAACACAGAAATTGCATCGGAATTAAATAGAAAAGACACAATGCCGACTTAAGTACAAGAAGACTGACTCTTTTTACTGATTATATTTTGAACCATTCATGTGACACTAGTTATAGATTCTGATGCTTCACTTCAGGTTTACTCTATCCCTCTGACCTTCTTATTGACGATGAAACACTGAAATTGCATCGGAATTAAATACAAAAGGCACAATGCCGACTTAAGTACATGAAGTCAGACTCTTCTTACTGTCTATGTTTTGAACCATTCCTGTGACACTAGTTATAGATTCCGATGCTACAATTCAGGTCTACTGTATTCCTTGGACCTTCTTATTGACGATGAAACACCGAAATTACATCGGGATTAAATTCAAAAGGCTCAATGCCGACTTAAGTACAAGAAGACTGACTCTTCTTGCTGTCTATGTATAAAACCATTCCTGTGACACTAGTTATAGATTCCGATGCTTCACTCCAGGTTTACTGTATCTCTCGGACCTTCTTATTGACGATGAAACACAGAAATTGGACCGGAATTAAATACAAAATTCACAATTCCGACTTAAGTACAAGAAGACTGACTCATTTTACTGAGTATGTATTGAACCATTCCTGTGACACTAGTTATAGATTCGGATGCTTCACTTCAGGTTTACTGTATCCCTTGGACATTCTTATTGACGATGAAACACAGAAATTGCATCGGAATTAAATACAAAAGGCACAATGCCGACTTGAGTACAAGAAGACTGACTCTTCCTATTGTATATGTTTTGAACCATTCCTGTGACACTAGTTATAGATTCCAAAGCTTCAGTTGAGGTTTAATGTTTCCCTTGGATCTTCTTATAGACGATGAAACACAGAAATTGCATCGGAATTAAATACAAAAGGCACAATGCCGGCCTAAGCACAAGAAGACAGACTCTTCTTACTGTCTATGATTTTAACCATTCCATTGACACTAGTTATAGATTCCGATGCTTCACAACAGTTTTACTGTATCCCTTGGACCCTGTTATTGACGATGAAACACAGAAATTACATCGGAATGAAATACAAAAGGCACAATGCCGACATAAGGACAAGAAGACTGACTCTTCTTACTGACTTTGCTTTGAACCATTCCTGTGACACTAGTTATAGATTCCGATGCATCACTTCAGGTTTACTGTATCTCTTGGACCTTCTTATTGATGATGAAACACAGAAATTGCATCGGAATTAAATACAAAAGGCACAATGCCGACTTAAGTAGAAGAAGACTAACTCTTCCTACTGTCTATATTTTGAACCATTCATGTGACACTAGTTGTAGATTCCGATGCTTCACTTCAGGTTTACTGTATCCCTTGGATCTTCTTATTAACGATGAAACACAGAAATTGCATCGGAATTAAATACAAAAGGCTCAATGCCGACTTAAGTACATGAAGACCGACTCTCCCTACTGACTATGTTTTGAACCATTCCTCTGACACTAGTTATAGATTCCTATGCTTCATTTGAGGTTTACTGTATCCCTTGGACCTTCTTATTGACGATGAAACACAGAAATTGTATCGGAATTAAATACAAAAGGCACAAGGCCGACTTAAGTACAAGAAGACTAACTCTTCTTACTGTCTATGTTTTGAACCATTCCTGCGACACTAGTTATGGATTCCGATGCTTTACTCCAGGTTTACTGTATCCCTTGGACCTTCTTATTGACGATGAAACACAGAAATAGCATCGGAATCAAATACAAAAGGCACAATGCCGACTTAAGTACAAGAAGACTGACTCTTCCTACTGTCTATGTTTTGAACCATTTCTGTGAAACAAGTTATAGAGTCCGATGCTTCACTTCAGGTTTACTGTATCCCTTGGACATTCTTATTGACGATGAATCACAGATATTGCATCGGAATTAAATACAAAAGGCACAATGCCGACTTAAGTACAAGTAGACTGACTCTTCTTACTGTCTATGTTTTGTACCATTACTGTGACACTAGTTATAGATTCCGATGCTTCACTCCAGGTTTACTGTATCCCTTGGACCTTCTTATTGACGATGAGGCACAGAAATTGCATCGGAATTAAATACAAAAGGCACAATGCCGACTTAAGTACATGAAGACTGACTCTTCTTACTGGTTATGCTTTGAACCATTCCTGTGACACTAGTTATAGATTCTGATGCTTCACTTCAGGTTTACTGTATCCCTTGGACGTTCTTATTGACGATGAAACACAGAAATTGCATCGGAGTTTATGACAAATGGCAAAATGCCGACTTAAGTACATGAAGACTGACTCTTCTAACTAACTTTATTTTGAACCATTCCTGTGAGACTATTTTTAGATTCCGATGCTACACTCCAGGTTTACTGTATCCCTTGGACCATCTTATTGACGATGAAACACACAAATTGCATCGGAATTAAATTCAAAAGGCACAATGCCGACTTAAGTACTAGAACACTGACTCTTCCTACTGTCTATGTTTTGAACCATTCCTGTGACACTAGTTATAGATTCCGATGCTTCACTTAAGGTTCACTGTATCCCTTGGACCTTCTTGTTGACGATGAAACACAGAAATTGCATCGGAATTAAATAGAAAAGGCACAATGCCGACTTAAGTACAAGCCGACTGACTTTTCTTACTGTCTATGATTTGAACTATTCCTGTGACACTAGCTATAGATTCCGATGCTTCACTTCAGGTTTACTGTATCCCTTTTACCTCCTTATTGACGATGAATCACAGTAATTGCTTCGGAATTAAACACAAAAGGCACAATGCCGACTTAAGTACAAGAAGACTGACTCTTCCTACTGTCTATGTTTTGAACCATTCCTGTGACACTAGTTATAGATTCCGATGCTTCACTTCAGGTTTACTGTATCCCTCTGACTTCGTATTGACGAAGAAACACAGAAATTGCATCGCAATTAAATACAAAAGGCACAATGCGGACTTAGTACATGAAGACTGACTCTTCTTACTGTCTATGTTTTGAACCATTCCTGTGACACTAGTTATAGATTCCGATGCTACAATTCAGGTCTACTGTATTCCTTGGACCTTCTTATTGACGATGAAACACCGAAATTGCATCGGAATTAAATACAAAAGGCACAATGCCGATTTAAGTACAAGAAGACTGACTCTTCTTACTGTCTATGTTTAAAACCATTCCTGTGACACTAGTTATAGGTTCCGATGCTTCACTCCAGGTTTACTGTATCTCTCGGACCTTCTTATTGACGATGAAACACAGAAATTGTATCGGAATTAAATACAAAATTCACAATGCCGACTTAAGTACAAGAAGACTGACTCTTCTTACTGACTATGTTTTTAACCATTCCTCCGACACTAGTTATAGATTCCTATGCTTCACATCTGGTTAACCGTATCCCTTGGAACTTCTTATTGACGATGAAACACAGAAATTGCATCGAAATTAAACACAAAAGGCACAATACCGACTTAAGTACAAGAAGACTGACTCTTTTTACTGAGTATGTTTTGAACCATTCCTGTGACACTAGTTATAGATTCGGATGCTTCACTTCAGGTATACTGAATCCCTTGGACCTTCTTATTGACGATGAAACACAGAAATTGCATCGGAATTAAATTCAAAAGGCACAATGCCGACTTAAGTACAAGAAGACTGACTCTTCCTACTGTATATGTTTTGAACCATTCCTGTGACACTAGTTATAGATTCCAAAGCTTCAGTTGAGGTTTAATGTTTCCCTTGGATCATCTTATAGACGATGAAATACAGAAATTGCATCGGAATTAAATACAAAAGTCACAATGCCGGCCTAAGCACAAGAAGACAGACTCTTCTTACTGTCTATGATTTTATCCATTCCATTGACACTAGTTATAGATTCCGATGCTTCACAACAGGTTTACTGTATCCCTTGGACCCTGTTATTGACGATGAAACACACAAATTGCATCGGAACTAAATAGAAAAGGCACAATGCCGACATAAGTACAAGAAGACTGACTCTTCTTACTGACTACGTTTTGAACCATTCCTGTGACACTAGTTATAGATTCCGATGAATCACTTCAGGTTTACTGTATCACTTGGACCTTCTTATTGACGATGAAACACAGAAATTGCATCGGAATTAAATATAGATGGCAAGATGCCGACTTAAGTACACGAAAACTGACTCTTCTTACTGTCTATGTTTAAAACCATTCCTGTGACACTAGTTATAGATTCCGATGCTACACTCCTGGTTTACTGTATCCCTTGGACCTTCGTATTGACGATGAAACACAGAAATTGCATCGGATTGAAATACAAAAGGCACAATGCCGACATAGGGACAAGAAGACTGACTCTTCTTACTGACTTTGCTTTGAACCATTGCTGTGACACTAGTTATAGATTCCGATGCATCACTTCAGGTTTACTGTATCTCTTGGACCTTCGTATTGATGATGAAACACAGTAATTGCATCGGAATTAAATACAAAAGGCACAATGCCGACTTAAGTAGAAGAAGACTAACTCTTCCTACTGTCTATATTTTGAACCATTCATGTGACACTAGTTGTAGATTCCGATGCTTCACTTCAGGTTTACTGTATCCCTTGGATCTTCTTATTAACGATGAAACACAGAAATTGCATCGGAATTAAATACAAAAGGCCCAATGCCGACTTAAGTACTTGAAGACCGACTCTCCCTACTGACTATGTTTTGAACCATGCCTCTGACACTAGTTATAGATTCCGATGCTTCACTTGAGGTTTACTGTATCCCTTGGACCTTCTTATTGACGATGAAACACTGAAATTGCATCGGAATTAAATACAAAAGGCACAAGGAAGACTTAAGTACAAGAAGACTAACTCTTCTTACTGTCTATGTTTTGAACCATTCCTGCGACACTAGTTATGGATTCCGATGCTTCACTCCAGGTTTACTGTATCCCTTGGACCTTCTTGTTGACGATGACACACAGAAATTGCATCGGAATCAAATACAAAAGGCACAATGCCGACTTAAGGACATGAAGACTGACTCTTCGTACTGACTATATTTTGAACCATTCCCGTGACACTAGCTATAGATTCCGATGGGTCACTTCAGGTTTACTGTATCCATCTGACCTTCTTATTGACGGTGAAACACAGAAATTGCATCGGAAATAAATACAAAAGGCACAATGCCGACTTAAGTTCAAGAAGACTGACTCTCCTAACTGTCTATGCTTTGAACCATTCCATTGACACTAGTTATAGTTTCCTATGCTTCACTCCACGTTTACTGTATCCCTTGCACCTTGTTTTTGACGATGAAACACAGAAATTGCATCGGAATTAAATACAAAAGGCACAATGCCTACTTAAGTACAAGAAGACTGACTCTTCTTAATGACTAAGGTTTGAACCATTCCTGTGACACTAGTTATAGATTCCGATGCTTTACCTCAGGTTTACTGTATCCCTTGGACATTCTTATTGACGATGAAACACAGAAATTGCATCGGAATTAAATACAAAAGTCAAAATGCCGACTTAAGTACACGAAGACTGACTCTTCTTACTGTCTATGTTTTGAACCATTCCTGTGACACTAGTTATAGATTCCGATGCTACACTCCAGGTTTATTGGATCCCTCTGACCTTCTTATTGACGATGACACCCAGTAACTGCATCGGAATTAAATAGAAAAGTCACAATGTCGACTTAAGTACAAGAAGACTGACTCTTCTTACTGTCTATGTTTTGGACCATTCCTGTGACACTAGTTGTAGATTCGGATGCTTCATTCCAGGTGTACTGTATCCCTTGGACCTTCTAATTGACAATGAAACACAGAAATTGCATCGGAATTAAATACAAAAGGCACAATGCCGACTTAAGTACAAGAAGACTGACTCTTCTGACTGACTATGTTTTGAACCATTCCTATGACACTAGTTATAGATTCGTAAGCCTCACTTTGGGTTTACTTTATCTCTTGGACCTTGTTATTGACGATGAAACACAGAAATTGCATCGGAATTAAATACAAAAGGCACAATGCGACTTAAGTACAAGAAGACTGACTCATCCTACTGTCTATGTTTTGAACCATTCCTGTGACTCTAGTTTCGGATTCCGATGCTTCACTTCAGGTTTACTGTATCCCTCTGACCTTCTAATTGACGATGAAACACAGAAATTGCATCGGAATTAAATACAAAAGGCACAATGCCGACTTAAGTACAAGAAGACTGACTCTTCCTACTGTCTATGTTTTGAACCATTCCTGTGACACTAGTTATAGATTCCGATGCTTCGCTTCAGGTTTACTGTTTCCCTTGGACCTTCTTACTGACGATGAAACACAGAAATTGCATCGGAATTTAATACAAAAGGCACAATGCCGACTTAAGTACAAGGAGACTGACTCTTCCTACTGTCTATGTTTTGAACTATTTCTGTGAAACTAGTTATAGAGTCCGATGCTTCACTTCAGGTTTACTGTATCCCTTGGACATTCTTATTGACGATGAATCACAGATATTGCATCGGAATTAAATACAAAAGGCACAATGCCGACTTAAGTACAAGTAGACTGACTCTTCTTACTGTCTATGATTTGTACCATTACTGTGACACTGTTTATAGATTCCGATGCTTCACTCCAGGTTTACTGTATCCCTTGGACCTTCTTATTGACGATGAGGCACAGAAATTGCATCGGAATTAAATACAAAAGGCACAATGCCGACTTAAGTACATGAAGACTGACTCTTCTTACTGGTAATGCTTTGAACCATTCCTGTGATACTAGTTATAGATTCCGATGCTTCACTTCAGGTTTACTGTATCCCTTGGACGTTCTTATTGACGATGAAAAACAGAAATTGCATCGGAGTTTATTACAAATGGCAAAATGCCGACTTAAGTACATGAAGACTGACTCTTCCTACTGTCTATGTTTTGAACCATTCCTGTGACACTAGTTATAGATTCCGATGCTTCACTTCAGGTTTACTGTATCCCTCTGCCATTCGTATTGACGATGAAACACAGAAATTGCATCGCAATTAAATACAAAAGGCACAATGCGGACTTAGTACAACAAGACTGACTCTTCTTACTGACTATGTTTGAACAATTCCTGTGACACTAGTTTTAGATTCCGATGCTTCACTTCAAATTTACTGTATTCCTTGGAACTTCTTATTGACGATGAAACACAGAAATTGCATCGGAATTAAATACAAAAGGCACAATGCCGACTTAAGTACAAGAAGAATGAATCTTCTTACTGTCTATGTTTTGAACCATTCCAGTGACACTAGTTATGGATTTCGATGCTTCACTTCAGGTTTACTGTATCCCTTGACCCTTCTTATTGACGATGAAACACAGAAATTACATCGGAATTAAACACAAAAGGCACAATGCCGACTTAAGTTCAAAATGACTGACACTTCTTACTGACTATGTTTTGAACCATTCCTGTGACACTAGTTATAGATTCGGATGCTTCACTTCAGGTATACTATATCCCTCTGACCTTCTTATTGACGATGAAACACAGAAATTGCATCGGAATTAAATAGAAAAGGCATAATGCCGACTTAAGAACAAGACGACTGACTTTTATTACTGTCTATGATTTGAACCATTCCTGTGACACTAGTTATGGATTCCGATGCTTCACTTCCGGTTTACTGTATCCCTTGGACCATCTTATTGACGCTGAAACACAGAAATTGCATTGGAATTAAATACAAAACGCACAATGCTGGCTTAAGGACAAGAAGACTGACTCTTCCTACTGTCTATGTTTTGAACCATTCCTGTGACACTAGTTATAAATTCCGATGCTTCACTTCAAGTTTACTGTATCCCTCTGCCATTCGTATTGACGATGAAACACAGAAATTGCATCGCAATTAAATACAAAAGGCACAATGCGCACTTAGTACAAGAAGACTGACTCTTCTTACTGACTATGTTTTGAACCATTCCTGTGACACTGGTTTTAGATTCCGATGCTTCACTTCAGGTTTACTGTATCCCTTGGAACTTCCTATTGACGATGAAACACAGAAATTGCATCGGAATTAAATAGAAAAGGCACAATGCCGACTTAAGTACAAGAAGACTGACTATTCTTACTGTCTATGTTTTGAAACATTCATTTGACACTAGTTATAGGTTCCGATGCTTCACTTCTGGCTCACTGTATCCCTCAGACCTCCTTATTGACGATGAAACACAGAAATTGTATCGGAATTAAATACGAAAGGCACAATACCGACTTAAGTACAAGAAGACTGACTCTTCTTACTGTCTATGTTTAGAACTATTCCTGTGACACTAGTTATAGATTCCGATGCTTCACTTCAGGTTTACTGTATCCCTTGGACCTTCTTATTGACGATGAAACACAGAAATTGCATCGGAATTAAATACAAAATGCACAATGCCGACTTAAGTACCAGAAGACTGACTCTTCCTACGGTCAATGTTTTGAACCATTCCTGTGACACTAGTTATAGATTTCGATGCTTCACTTCAGGTTTACTGTATCCCTCTGATCTTGTTAATGACGATGAAACACAGAATTTGCTCGGAATTAAATACAAAAGGCACAATGAAAACTTAAGTACAAGAAGACTGACTTTTCTTACTGTCTATATTTTGAACCATTCCTGTGACACTAGTTATAGATTTCGATGCTTCACTTCAGGTTTACGGTATCCCTTGGACTTTCTTATTGACGATGAAACACAGAAATTGCATCGGAATTAAACACAAAAGGCACAATGCCGACTTAAGTTCAAAATGACTGACACTTCTTACTGACTATGTTTTGAACCATTCCTGTGACACTAGTTATAGATTCCGATGATTCACTTCAGGTTTACTGTATCCCTCTGACCTTCTAATTGACGATGAAACACAGAAATTGCATCGGAATTGAATGCAATAAGCACAATGCCGACTGAAGTACAAGAAGACTGACTCTTTTTACTGACTATGCTTTGAACCATACCAGTGACACTAGTCATAGATTCCGATGCTTCATTTCAGGTTTACTGTATCCCTTGGACCTTCTTATTGACGATGAAACACCGAAATTGCATCGGAATTAAATACAAAAACCTCAATACCGACTTAAGTACAAGGAGACTGACTCTTCTTACTGTTTATGTTTTGAACCATTCCTGTGACACCAGTTATAGATTCCGAAGCTTCACTTCAGGTGCACTGTATCCCTTGGATCTTCTTATTGACGATGAAACACAGAAATTGCATCGGAATTAAATACAAAAGGCACAATGCCGACTTAAGTACAAGAAGACTGACTCTTCTGACTGACTATGTTTTGAACCATTCCTATGACACTAGTTATAGATTCGTAAGCCTCACTTTGGGTTTACTTTATCTCTTGGACCTTGTTATTGATGATGAAACACAGTAATTGCATCGGAATTAAATACAAAAGGCACAATGCCGACTTAAGTAGAAGAAGACTAACTCTTCCTACTGTCTATATTTTGAACCATTCATGTGACACTAGTTGTAGATTCCGATGCTTCACTTCAGGTTTACTGTATCCCTTGGATCTTCTTATTAACGATGAAACACAGAAATTGCATCGGAATTAAATACAAAAGGCCCAATGCCGACTTAAGTACTTGAAGACCGACTCTCCCTACTGACTATGTTTTGAACCATGCCTCTGACACTAGTTATAGATTCCGATGCTTCACTTGAGGTTTACTGTATCCCTTGGACCTTCTTATTGACGATGAAACACTGAAATTGCATCGGAATTAAATACAAAAGGCACAAGGAAGACTTAAGTACAAGAAGACTAACTCTTCTTACTGTCTATGTTTTGAACCATTCCTGCGACACTAGTTATGGATTCCGATGCTTCACTCCAGGTTTACTGTATCCCTTGGACCTTCTTATTGACGATGACACACAGAAATTGCATCGGAATCAAATACAAAAGGCACAATGCCGACTTAAGGACATGAAGACTGACTCTTCGTACTGACAATGTTTTGAACCATTCCCGTGACACTAGCTATAGATTCCGATGGGTCACTTCAGGTTTACTGTATCCCTCTGACCTTCTTATTGACGATGAAACACAGAAATTGCATCGGAATTAAATACAAAAGGCACAATGCCGACTTAAGTACAAGAAGACTGACTCTCCTAACTGTCTATGCTTTGAACCATTCCATTGACACTAGTTATAGTTTCCTATGCTTCACTCCACGTTTACTGTATCCCTTGCACCTTGTTTTTGACGATGAAACACAGAAATTGCATCGGAATTAAATACAAAAGGCACAATGCCTACTTAAGTACAAGAAGACTGACTCTTCTTAATGACTATGGTTTGAACCATTCCTGTGACACTAGTTATAGATTCCGATGCTTTACCTCAGGTTTACTGTATCCCTTGGACATTCTTATTGACGATGAAACACAGAAATTGCATCGGAATTAAATACAAAAGTCAAAATGCCGACTTAAGTACACGAAGACTGACTCTTCTTACTGTCTATGTTTTGAACCATTCCTGTGACACTAGTTATAGATTCCGATGCTACACTCCAGGTTTACTGTATCCCTTGGACCTTCTTATTGACGATGAAACACAGAAATTGGATCGGAATTAATTACAAAAGGCACAATGCCGACTTAAGGACAAGAAGACTGACTCTTCTTACTGACTTTGCTTTGAACCATTCCTGTGTCACTAGTTATAGATTCCGATGCTTCACTTCAGGTTTATTGTATCCCTCTGACCTTCTTATTGACGATGACACCCAGTAACTGCATCGGAATTAAATAGAAAAGTCACAATGTCGACTTAAGTACAAGAAGACTGACTCTTCTTACTGTCTATGTTTTGGACCATTCCTGTGACACTAGTTGTAGATTCGGATGCTTCATTCCAGGTGTACTGTATCCCTTGGACCTTCTAATTGACAATGAAACACAGAAATTGCATCGGAATTAAATACAAAAGGCACAATGCCGACTTAAGTACAAGAAGACTGACTCTTCTGACTGACTATGTTTTGAACCATTCCTATGACACTAGTTATAGATTCGTAAGCCTCACTTTGGGTTTACTTTATCTCTTGGACCTTGTTATTGACGATGAAACACAGAAATTGCATCGGAATTAAATACAAAAGGCACAATGCGACTTAAGTACAAGAAGACTGACTCATCCTACTGTCTATGTTTTGAACCATTCCTGTGACTCTAGTTTCGGATTCCGATGCTTCACTTCAGGTTTACTGTATCCCTCTGACCTTCTAATTGACGATGAAACACAGAAATTGCATCGGAATTAAATACAAAAGGCACAATGCCGACTTAAGTACAAGAGGACTGACTCTTCCTACTGTCTATGTTTTGAACTATTTCTGTGAAACTAGTTATAGAGTCCGATGCTTCACTTCAGGTTTACTGTATCCCTTGGACATTCTTATTTACGATGAATCACAGATATTGCATCGGAATTAAATACAAAAGGCACAATGCCGACTTAAGTACAAGTAGACTGACTCTTCTTACTGTCTATGATTTGTACCATTACTGTGACACTGTTTATAGATTCCGATGCTTCACTCCAGGTTTACTGTATCCCTTGGACCTTCTTATTGACGATGAGGCACAGAAATTGCATCGGAATTAAATACAAAAGGCACAATGCCGACATAAGTACATGAAGACTGACTCTTCTTACTGGTTATGCTTTGAACCATTCCTGTGATACTAGTTATAGATTCCGATGCTTCACTTCAGGTTTACTGTATCCCTTGGACGTTCTTATTGACGATGAAAAACAGAAATTGCATCGGAGTTTATTACAAATGGCAAAATGCCGACTTAAGTACATGAAGACTGACTCTTCCTACTGTCTATGTTTTGAACCATTCCTGTGACACTAGTTATAGATTCCGATGCTTCACTTCAGGTTTACTGTATCCCTCTGCCATTCGTATTGACGATGAAACACAGAAATTGCATCGCAATTAAATACAAAAGGCACAATGCGGACTTAGTACAACAAGACTGACTCTTCTTACTGACTATGTTTGAACAATTCCTGTGACACTAGTTTTAGATTCCGATGCTTCACTTCAAATTTACTGTATTCCTTGGAACTTCTTATTGACGATGAAACACAGAAATTGCATCGGAATTAAATACAAAAGGCACAATGCCGACTTAAGTACAAGAAGAATGAATCTTCTTACTGTCTATGTTTTGAACCATTCCAGTGACACTAGTTATGGATTCCGATGCTTCACTTCAGGTTTACTGTATCCCTTGACCCTTCTTATTGACGATGAAACACAGAAATTACATCGGAATTAAACACAAAAGGCACAATGCCGACTTAAGTTCAAAATGACTGACACTTCTTACTGACTATGTTTTGAACCATTCCTGTGACACTAGTTATAGATTCGGATGCTTCACTTCAGGTATACTATATCCCTCTGACCTTCTTATTGACGATGAAACACAGAAATTGCATCGGAATTAAATAGAAAAGGCATAATGCCGACTTAAGAACAAGATGACTGACTTTTATTACTGTCTATGATTTGAACCATTCCTGTGACACTAGTTATGGATTCCGATGCTTCACTTCCGGTTTACTGTATCCCTTGGACCATCTTATTGACGCTGAAACACAGAAATTGCATTGGAATTAAATACAAAACGCACAATGCTGGCTTAAGGACAAGAAGACTGACTCTTCCTACTGTCTATGTTTTGAACCATTCCTGTGACACTAGTTATAAATTCCGATGCTTCACTTCAAGTTTACTGTATCCCTCTGCCATTCGTATTGACGATGAAACACAGAAATTGCATCGCAATTAAATACAAAAGGCACAATGCGCACTTAGTACAAGAAGACTGACTCTTCTTACTGACTATGTTTTGAACCATTCCTGTGACACTGGTTTTAGATTCCGATGCTTCACTTCAGGTTCACTGTATCCCTTGGAACTTCCTATTGACGATGAAACACAGAAATTGCATCGGAATTAAATAGAAAAGGCACAATGCCGACTTAAGTACAAGAAGACTGACTATTCTTACTGTCTATGTTTTGAAACATTCATTTGACACTAGTTATAGGTTCCGATGCTTCACTTCTGGCTCACTGTATCCCTCAGACCTCCTTATTGACGATGAAACACAGAAATTGTATCGGAATTAAATACGAAAGGCACAATACCGACTTAAGTACTAGAAGACTGACTCTTCTTACTGTCTATGTTTAGAACTATTCCTGTGACACTAGTTATAGATTCCGATGCTTCACTTCAGGTTTACTGTATCCCTTGGACCTTCTTATTGACGATGAAACACAGAAATTGCATCGGAATTAAATACAAAAGGCACAATGCCGACTTAAGTACAAGAAGACTGACTCTTCCTACGGTCAATGTTTTGAACCATTCCTGTGACACTAGTTATAGATTTCGATGCTTCACTTCAGGTTTACTGTATCCCTCTGATCTTGTTAATGACGATGAAACACAGAATTTGCTCGGAATTAAATACAAAAGGCACAATGAAAACTTAAGTACAAGAAGACTGACTTTTCTTACTGTCTATATTTTGAACCATTCCTGTGACACTAGTTATAGATTTCGATGCTTCACTTCAGGTTTACGGTATCCCTTGGACTTTCTTATTGACGATGAAACACAGAAATTGCATCGGAATTAAACACAAAAGGCACAATGCCGACTTAAGTTCAAAATGACTGACACTTCTTACTGACTATGTTTTGAACCATTCCTGTGACACTAGTTATAGATTCCGATGATTCACTTCAGGTTTACTGTATCCCTCTGACCTTCTAATTGACGATGAAACACAGAAATTGCATCGGAATTGAATGCAATAAGCACAATGCCGACTTAAGTACAAGAAGACTGACTCTTTTTACTGACTATGCTTTGAACCATACCTGTGACACTAGTCATAGATTCCGATGCTTCATTTCAGGTTTACTGTATCCCTTGGACCTTCTTATTGACGATGAAACACCGAAATTGCATCGGAATTAAATACAAAAGCCTCAATACCGACTTAAGTACAAGGAGACTGACTCTTCTTACTGTTTATGTTTTGAACCATTCCTGTGACACCAGTTATAGATTCCGAAGCTTCACTTCAGGTGCACTGTATCCCTTGGATCTTCTTATTGACGATGAAACACAGAAATTGCATCGGAATTAAATACAAAAGGCACAATGCCGACGTAAGTACAAGAAGACTGACTCTTCCTACTGTCAATGTTTTGAACCATTCCTGTGACACTAGTTATAGATTTCGATGCATCACTTCAGGTATACTGTATCCCTCTGATCTTGTTAATGACGATGAAACACAGAATTTGCTCGGAATTAAAAACAAAAGGCACAATGCCGACTTAAGTACAAGAAGACTGACTTTTCTTACTGTCTATGTTTTGAACCATTCCTGTGACACTAGTTATAGATTCCGATGCTTCACTTCAGGTTTACGGTATCCCTTGGACTTTCTTATTGACGATGAAACACAGAAATTGCATCGGAATTAAACACAAAAGGCACAATGCCGACTTAAGTTCAAAATGACTGACACTTCTTACTGACTATGTTTGGAACCATTCCTGTGAAACTAGTTATAGATTCCGATGATTCACTTCAGGTTTACTCTATCCCTCTGACCTTCTTATTGACGATGAAACACAGAAATTGCATCGGAATTAAATGCAATAGGCACAATACCGACTTAAGTACAAGAAGACTGACTCTTTTTACTGACTATGCTTTGAACCATACCTGTGACACTAGTCATAGATTCCGATGCTTCATTTCAGGTTTACTGTATCCCTTGGACCTTCTTATTGACGATGAAACACCGAAATTGCTTCGGAATTAAATACAAAAGCCACAATACCGACTTAAGTACAAGAAGACTGACTCTTCTTACTGTTTATGTTTTGAACCATTCCTGTGACACCAGTTATAGATTCCGAAGCTTCATTTCAGGTGCACTGTATCACTTGGATCTTCTTATTGACGATGAAACACAGAAATAGCATCGGAATTAAATACAAAAGGCACAATTTTGACTTAAGTACAAGAGGACTGACTCTTCCTACTGTAAATGTTTTGTACCATTCCTGTGACACTAGTTATAGATTCCGATGCTTCACTTCAGGTTTACTGTATACCTCTGATCTTCTTATTGACGATGAAGCACAGACATTGCATCGGATTTAAATACAAAAGGCACAATGCCGACTTAAGTACAAGAAGACTGACTCTTCTTAGTGTCTATGCTTTGAACCATTCCTGTGACACTAGTTATAGATTCCGATGCTTCACTTCAGGTACACTGTATCCCTTGGACCTTCTTATTGACGATGAAACACAGAAATTGCATCGCAATTAAATACAAAAGGCACAATGCGGACTTAGTACAAGAAGACTGACTCTTCTTACTGACTATGTTTGAACAATTCCTGTGACACTAGTTTTAGATTCCGATGCTTCACTTCAGGTTTACTGTATTCCTTGGAACTTCTTATTGACGATGAAACACAGAAATTGCATCGGAATTAAATAGAAAAGGCACAATGCCGACTTAAGTACAAGAAGACTGACTCTTCTTAGTGTCTATGCTTTGAACCATTCCTGTGCCACTAGTTATAGATTCCGATGCTTCACTTCAGGTGCACTGTATCCCTTGGACCTTCTTATTGACGATGAAACACAGAAATTACATCGGAATTAAACACAAAAGGCACAATGCCGACTTAAGTTCAAAATGACTGAGACTTCTTACTGACTATGTTTTGAACCATTCCTGTGACACTAGTTATAGATTCGGATGCTTCGCTTCAGGTATACTTTATCCCTCTGACGTTGTTATTGACGATGAAACACAGAAATTGCATCGGAATTAAATAGAAAAGGCACAATGCCGACTTAAGTACAAGACGACTGACTTTTCTTACTGTCTATGTTTTGAACCATTCCTGTGACACTAGTTATGGATTCCGATGCTTCACTTCCGGTTTACTGTATCCCTTGGACCTTCTTATTGACGATGAAACACAGAAATTGCATTGGAATTAAATACAAAACGCACAATGCTGGCTTAAGGAAAAGAAGACTGACTCTTCCTACTGTCTATGTTTTGAACCATTCCTGTGACACTAGTTATAGATTCCGATGCTTCACTTCAGGTTTACTGTATCCCTCTGCCATTCGTATTGACGATGAAACACAGAAATTGCATCGCAATTAAATACAAAAGGCACAATGCGCACTTAGTACAAGAAGACTGACTCTTCTTACTGACTATGTTTTGAACCATTCCTGTGACACTGGATTTAGATTCCGATGCTTCACTTCAGGTTTACTGTATCCCTTGGAACTTCCTATTGACGATGAAACACAGAAATTGAATCGGAATTAAATAGAAAAGGCACAGTGCCGACTTAAGTACAAGAAGACTGACTATTCTTACTGTCTATGTTTTGAAACATTCATTTGACACTAGTTATACGATCCGATGCTTCACTTCTGGTTCACTGTATCCCTCAGACCTCCTTATTGACGATGAAACACAGAAATTGCATCGGAATTAAATACGAAAGGCACAATACCGACTTAACTACAAGAAGACTGACTCTTCTTACTGTCTATGTTTAGAACTATTCCAGTGACACTAGTTATAGATTCCGATGCTTCACTTCAGGTTTACTGTATCCCTTGGACCTTCTTATTGACGATGAAACACAGAAATTGCATCGGAATTAAATACAAAAGGCACAATGACGACTTAAGTACAAGAAGACTGACTCTTCCTACTGTCAATGTTTTGAACCATTCCTGTGACACTAGTTATAGATTTCGATGCTTCACTTCAGGTTTACTGTATCCCTCTGATCTTGTTAATGACGATGAAACACAGAATTTGCTCGGAATTAAATACAAAAGGTACAATGCCGACTTAAGTACAAGAAGACTGACTTTTCTTACTGTCTATATTTTGAACCATTCCTGTGACACTAGTTATAGATTCCGATGCTTCACTTCAGGTTTACGGGGTCCCTTGGACTTTCTTATTGACGATGAAACACAGAAATTGCATTGGAATTAAACACAAAAGGCACAATGCCGACTTAAGTTCAAAATGACTGACACTTCTTACTGATTATGTTTTGAACCATTCCTGTGACACTAGTTATAGATTCCGATGATTCACTTCAGGTTTACTGTATCCCTCTGACCTTCTTATTGACGATGAAACACAGAAATTGCATCGGAATTGAATGCAATAGGCACAATGCCGACTTAAGTACAAGAAGACTGACTCTTTTTACTGACTATGCTTTGAACCATACCTGTGACACTAGTCATAGATTCCGATGCTTCATTTCAGGTTTACTGTATCCCTTGGACCTTCTTATTGACGATGAAACACCGAAATTGCATCGGAATTAAATACAAAAGCCACAATACCGACTTAAGTACAAGGAGACTGACTCTTCTTACTGTTTATGTTTTGAACCATTCCTGTGACACCAGTTATAGATTCCGAAGCTTCACTTCAGGTGCACTGTATCCCTTGGATCTTCTTATTGACGATGAAACATAGAAATTGCATCGGAATTAAATAGAAAAGGCACAATGCCGACTTAAGTACAAGACGACTGACTTTTCTTACTGTCTATGTTTTGAACCATTCCTGTGACACTAGTTATGGATTCCGATGCTTCACTTCCGGTTTACTGTATCCCTTGGACCTTCTTATTGACGATGAAACACAGAAATTGCATTGGAATTAAATACAAAACGCACAATGCTGGCTTAAGGACAATAAGACTGACTCTTCCTACTGTATATGTTTTGAACCATTCCTGTGACACTAGTTATAGATTCCGATGCTTCACTTCAGGTTTACTGTATCCCTCTGCCATTCGTATTGACGATGAAACACAGAAATTGCATCGCAATTAAATACAAAAGGCACAATGCGCACTTAGTACAAGAAGACTGACTCTTCTTACTGACTATGTTTTGAACCATTCCTGTGACACTGGTTTTAGATTCCGATGCTTCACTTCAGGTTTACTGTATCCCTTGGAACTTCCTATTGACGATGAAACACAGAAATTGAATCGGAATTAAATAGAAAAGGCACAGTGCCGACTTAAGTACAAGAAGACTGACTATTCTTACTGTCTATGTTTTGAAACATTCATTTGACACTAGTTATAGGTTCCGATGCTTCACTTCTGGTTCACTGTATCCCTCAGACCTCCTTATTGACGATGAAACACAGAAATTGCATCGGAATTAAATACAAAAGGCACAATGACGACTTAAGTACAAGAAGACTGACTCTTCCTACTGTCAATGTTTTGAACCATTCCTGTGACACTAGTTATAGATTTCGATGCTTCACTTCAGGTTTACTGTATCCCTCTGATCTTGTTAATGACGATGAAACACAGAATTTGCTCGGAATTAAATACAAAAGGTACAATGCCGACTTAAGTACAAGAAGACTGACTTTTCTTACTGTCTATATTTTGAACCATTCCTGTGACACTAGTTATAGATTCCGATGCTTCACTTCAGGTTTACGGGGTCCCTTGGACTTTCTTATTGACGATGAAACACAGAAATTGCATTGGAATTAAACACAAAAGGCACAATGCCGACTTAAGTTCAAAATGACTGACACTTCTTACTGATTATGTTTTGAACCATTCCTGTGACACTAGTTATAGATTCCGATGATTCACTTCAGGTTTACTGTATCCCTCTGACCTTCTTATTGACGATGAAACACAGAAATTGCATCGGAATTGAATGCAATAGGCACAATGCCGACTTAAGTACAAAAAGACTGACTCTTTTTACTGACTATGCTTTGAACCATACCTGTGACACTAGTCATAGATTCCGATGCTTCATTTCAGGTTTACTGTATCCCTTGGACCTTCTTATTGACGATGAAACACCGAAATTGCATCGGAATTAAATACAAAAGCCACAATACCGACTTAAGTACAAGGAGACTGACTCTTCTTACTGTTTATGTTTTGAACCATTCCTGTGACACCAGTTATAGATTCCGAAGCTTCACTTCAGGTGCACTGTATCCCTTGGATCTTCTTATTGACGATGAAACATAGAAATTGCATCGGAATTAAATACAAAAGGCACAATGTGGACTTAAGTACAAGAGGACTGACTCTTCCTACTGTAAATGTATTGTACCATTCCTGTGACACTAGTTATAGATTCCGATGCTTCACTTCAGGTTTACTGTATCCCTCTGATCTTCTTATTGACGATGAAGCACAGAAATTGCATCGGATTTAAATACAAAAGGCACAATGCCGACTTAAGTACAAGAAGACTGACTCTTCTTAGTGTCTATGCTTTGAACCATTCCTGTGACACTAGTTATAGATTCCGATGCTTCACTTCAGGTGCACTGTATCCCTTGGACCTTCTTATTGACGATGAAACACAGAAATTGCATCGGAATTAAATACAAAAGGCACAATGCCGACTTAAGTACAAGAGGACTGACTCTTCCTACTGTAAATGTTTTGAACCATTCCTGTGACACTAGTTATAGATTCCGATGCTTCACTTCAGGTGCACTGAATCCCTCGGACCTTTTTATTGACGATGAAACACAGAAATTGCATCTGAATTAAACACAAAAGGCACAATGCCGACTTAAGTACAAAAAGACTGACTCTTCTTACTGACTGTGTTTTGAACATTTCCTGTGAGACCAGTTTTAGATTCCGATGATTCACATCAGGTTTACTGTATCCCTTGGACTTTCTTATTGACGATGAAACACAGAAATTGCATCGCAAATAAATACAAAAGGCACAATGCCGACTTCAGTACAAGAAGACTGACTCCTCTTACTGACTATGTTTTGAACATTCCCTGTGAGACCAGTTTTAGATTCCGATGCTTTACTATATGTTTACTGTATCCCTTGGACCTTCTTGTGGACGATGAAACAAAGAAATTGCATCGGAATTAAATACAAAAGGCACAATGCCGACTTAAGTACAAGAAGACTGACTCTTCCAACTGTCTATGTTTTGAACCATTCTTGTGACACTAGTCATAGATTCCGATGCTTCACTTGAGGTTTACTGTTTCCCTTGGATCTTCTTATTGACGATGAAACACAGAAATTGCATCGGAATTAAATACAAAAGGCACAATGCCGGCCTAAGCACAAGAAGGCTGACTCTTCTTACTGTCTATGATTTTAACCATTTCATTGTCACTAGTTATAGATTCCGATTCTTCACTCCAGGTTTACTGTATCCCTTGGACCCTGTTATTGACGATGAAACACAGAAATTGCATCGGAATAAAATGGGAAAGGCACAATGCCGACATAAGTACAAGAAGACTGACTCTTCTTACTGACTATGTTTTGAACCAATCCTGTGACACTAGTTATACATTCCGATGATTCACTTCAGGTTTACTGTATCCCTTGGACCTTCTTATTGACGATGAAACACAGAAATTGCATCGGAATTACATACAAAAGGCAAGATGCCGACTTAAGTGCACGAAGACTGACTCTTCTTACTGTATATGTTTGAACAATTCCTGTGACACTAGTTATAGATTCCGATGCTACACTCCAGGTTTACTGTATCCCTTGGACCTTCTTGTTGACGATGAAACACACAAATTGCATCGGAATTAAATACAAAATGCACAATGCCGACATAAGGACAAGAAGACTGACTCTTTTTACTGACTTTGCTTTGAACCATTCCTGTGACACTAGTTATAGATTCCGATGCTTCACTTCAGGTTTACTGTATCCCTTGGACCTTCTTATTGACGATGAGAAACAGAAATTGCATCGGAATTAAATAGAAAAGGCACAATGCCGATTTAAGTACAAGAAGACTGACTCTTCCTACTGTCTATATTTTGAACCATTCATGTGACACTAGTTATAGATTCCGATGCTTCACTTCAGGTTTACTGTATCCCTTGGATCTTCTTATTGACGATGAAACACAGAAATTGCATCGGAATTAAATACAAAAGGTACAATTCCGACTTAAGTACATGAAGACCGACTCTCCCTACTGACTATGTTTTGAACCATTCCTCTGACACTAGTTATAGATTCTGATGCTTCACTTGAGGTTTACTGTATCCCTTGGACCTTCTTATTGACGATGAAACACAGAAATTGCATCATAATTAACTACAAAAGGCACAATGCCGACTTAAGTACAAGAAGACTGACTCTTCCTACTGTCTATGTTTTGTACCATTCCTGCGACACTAGTTATAGATACCGATGCTTCACTTCAGGTTTACTGTATCCCTCTGCCCTTCGTATTGACGATGAAACACAGAAATTGCATCGCAATTAAATACAAAAGGCACAATGCGGACTTAGTACAAGAAGACTGACTCTTCTTACTGACTATGTTTTGAACCATTCTGGTGACACTGGTTTTAGATTCCGATGCCTCACTTCAGGTTTACTGTATCCCTTGGAACTTCTTATTGACGATGAAACACAGAAATTGCATCGGAATTAAATAGAAAAGGCACAATGCCGACTTAAGTACAAGAAGACTGACTATTCTTACTGTCTATGTTTTGAAACATTCCTGTAACACTAGTTATGGATTCTGATGCTTCACTTCAGGTTTACTGTATCCCTTGGACCTTCTTATTGACGATGAAACACAGAAATTGCATTGGAATTAAATACAAAACGCACAATGCTGGCTTAAGGACAAGAAGACTGACTCCTCCTACTGTCTATGTTTTGAACCATTCCTGTGACACTAGTTACAGATTCCGATGCTTCACTTCAGGTTTTCTGTATCCCTTGGAACTTCCTATTGACGATGAAACACAGAAATTGCATCGGAATTAAATAGATACGGCACAAAGCCGACTTAAGTACATGAAGACTGACTATTCTTACTGTCTATGTTTTGAAACATTCCTTTGACACTAGTTATAGGTTCCAATGCTTCACTTCTGGTTCACTGTATCCCTCAGACCTCCTTATTGACGATGAAACACAGAAATTGCATCGGAATTAAATACGAAAGGCACAATCCCGACATAAGTACAAGAAGCCTGACTCTTCTTACTGTCTATGTTTAGAACTATTCCTGTGACACTAGTTGTAGATTCCGATGCTTCACTTCAGGTTTACTGTATCCCTTGGACCTTCTTATTGACGATGAAACACAGAAATTGCATCGGAATTAAATACAAATGGCACAATGCCGACTTAAGTACAAGAAGACTGACTCTTCCTACTGTCAATGTTTTGAACCATTCCTGTGACACTAGTTATAGATTTCGATGCTTCACTTCAGGTTTACTGTATCCCTCTGATCTTGTTAATGACGATGAAACACAGAATTTGCCCGGAATTAAATACAAAAGGCACAATGCCGACTTAAGTACAAGAAGACTGACTCTTCTTACTGTCTATGTTTTAAACCATTCCTGTGACACTAGTTATAGATTCCGATGCTTCACCACAGGTTTACGGTATCCCTTGGACTTTCTTATTGACGATGAAACACAGAAATTGCATCGGAATAAACACAAAAGGCAAAATGCCGACTTAAGTTCAAAATGACTGACACTTCTTACTGACTATGTTTTGAACCATTCCTGTGACACTAGTTATAGATTCCGATGATTCACTTCAGGTTTACTGTATCCCTCTGACATTCTTATTGACGATGAAACACAGAAATTGCATCGGAATTGAATACAAAAGGCACAATGCCGACTTAAGTACAAGAAGACTGACTCTTTTTACTGACTATGTTTTGAACCATGCCTGTGACACTAGTCATAGATACCGATGCTTCATTTCAGGTTTACAATATCCCTTGGACCATCCTATTGACGATGAAACACCGAAATTGCATCGGAATTAAATACAAAAGGCACAATGCCGACTTAAGTACAAGAAGACTGACTCTTCCTACTGTAAATGTTTTGAACCATTCCTGTGACACTAGTTATAGATTCCGATGCTTCACTTCAGGTTTACTGTATCCCTCTGATCTTCTTATTGACGATGAAGCACAGAAATTGCATCGGATTTAAATACAAAAGGCACAATGCCGACTTAAGTACAAGAAGACTAACTCTTCTTAGTGTCTATGCTTTGAACCATTCCTGTGACACTAGTTATAGATTCCGATGCTTCACTTCAGGTGCACTGTATCCCTTGGACCTTCTTATTGACGATGAAACACAGAAACTGCATCGGAATTAAATACAAAAGGCACAATGCCGACTTAAGTACAAGAAGACTGACTCTTCCTACTGTCTATGTTTTGAACCATTCCTGTGACACTAGTTATAGATTCCGATACTTCGCTTCAGGTTTACTGTTTCCCTTGGACCTTCTTATTGACGATGAAAAACAGAAATTGCATCGGAATTAAATACAAAAGGCACAATGCCGACTTAAGTACAAGAAGACCGACTCTTCCTACTGTCTATGTTTTGAACCATTTCTGTGAAACTAGTTATAGAGTCCGATGCTTCACTTCAGGTTTACTGTATCCCTTGGACATTCTTATTGACGATGAATCACAGATATTGCATCGGAATTAAATACAAAAGGCACAATGCCGACTTAAGTACAAGTAGACTGACTCTTCTTACTGTCTATGTTTTGTACCATTACTGTGACACTAGTTATAGATTCCGATGCTTCACTCCAGGTTTACTGTATCCCTTGGACCTTCTTATTGACGATGAGGCACAGAAATTGCATCGGAATTAAATACAAAAGGCAAAATGCCGACTTAAGTACATGAAGACTGACTCTTCTTACTGGTAATGCTTTGAACCATTCCTATGACACTAGTTATAGATTCCGATGCCTCACTTCAGGTTTACTGTATCCCTTGGACGTTCTTATTGACGATGAAAACAGAAATTGCATCGGAGTTTATTACAAATGGCAAAATGCCGACTTAAGTACATGAAGACTGACTCTTCTTACTGTCTTTATTTTGAACCATTCCTGTGAGACTAGTTATAGATTCCGATGCTACACTCCAGGTTTACTGTATCCCTTGGACCATCTTATTGACGATGAAACACACAAATTGCATCGGAATTAAATTCAAAAGGCACAATGGCGACTTAAGTTCAAGAACACTGACTCTTCCTACTGTCTATGTTTTGAACCATTCCTGTGACACTAGTTATAGATTCCGATGCTTCACTTAAGGTTTACTGTATCCCTTGGACCTTCTTATTGACGATGAAACACAGAAATTACATCGGAATTAAACACAAAAGGCACAATGCCGACTTAAGTTCAAAATGACTGACACTTCTTACTGACTATGTTTTGAACCATTCCTGTGACACTAGTTATAGATTCCGATGATTCACTTCAGGTTTACTGTATCCCTCTGACATTCTTATTGACGATGAAACACAGAAATTGCATCGGAATTGAATACAAAAGGCACAATGCCGACTTAAGTACAAGAAGACTGACTCTTTTTACTGACTATGTTTTGAACCATGCCTGTGACACTAGTCATAGATACCGATGCTTCATTTCAGGTTTACAATATCCCTTGGACCATCCTATTGACGATGAAACACCGAAATTGCATCGGAATTAAATACAAAAGGCACAATGCCGACTTAAGTACAAGAAGACTGACTCTTCCTACTGTAAATGTTTTGAACCATTCCTGTGACACTAGTTATAGATTCCGATGCTTCACTTCAGGTTTACTGTATCCCTCTGATCTTCTTATTGACGATGAAGCACAGAAATTGCATCGGATTTAAATACAAAAGGCACAATGCCGACTTAAGTACAAGAAGACTGACTCTTCTTAGTGTCTATGCTTTGAACCATTCCTGTGACACTAGTTATAGATTCCGATGCTTCACTTCAGGTGCACTGTATCCCTTGGACCTTCTTATTGACGATGAAACACAGAAACTGCATCGGAATTAAATACAAAAGGCACAATGCCGACTTAAGTACAAGAAGACTGACTCTTCCTACTGTCTATGTTTTGAACCATTCCTGTGACACTAGTTATAGATTCCGATACTTCGCTTCAGGTTTACTGTTTCCCTTGGACCTTCTTATTGACGATGAAAAACAGAAATTGCATCGGAATTAAATACAAAAGGCACAATGCCGACTTAAGTACAAGAAGACTGACTCTTCTTAGTGTCTATGTTTTGAACCATTCCTGTGACACTAGTTATAGATTCCGATGCTTCACTTCAGGTGCACTGTATCCCTTGGACCTTCTTATTGACGATGAAACACAGAAATTGCATCGGAATTAAATACAAAAGGCACAATGCCGACTTAAGTACAAGAAGACTGACTCTTCCTACTGTCTATGTTTTGAACCATTCCTGTGACACTAGTTATAGATTCCGATGCTTCGCTTCAGGTTTACTGTTTCCCTTGGACCTTCTTATTGACGATGAAGAACAGAAATTGCATCGGAATTAAATACAAAAGGCTCAATGCCGTCTCAAGTACAAGAAGACCGACTCTTCCTACTGTCTATGTTTTGAACCATTTCTGTGAAACTAGTTATAGAGTCCGATGCTTCACTTCAGGTTTACTGTATCCCTTGGACATTCTTATTGACGATGAATCACAGATATTGCATCGGAATTAAATACAAAAGGCACAATGCCGACTTAAGTACAAGTAGACTGACTCTTCTTACTGTCTATGTTTTGTACCATTACTGTGACACTAGTTATAGATTCCGATGCTTCACTCCAGGTTTACTGTATCCCTTGGACCTTCTTATTGACGATGAGGCACAGAAATTGCATCGGAATTAAATACAAAAGGCACAATGCCGACTTAAGTACATGAAGACTGACTCTTCTTACTGGTAATGCTTTGAACCATTCCTATGACACTAGTTATAGATTCCGATGCCTCACTTCAGGTTTACTGTATCCCTTGGACGTTCTTATTGACGATGAAAACAGAAATTGCATCGGAGTTTATTACAAATGGCAAAATGCCGACTTAAGTACATGAAGACTGACTCTTCTTACTGTCTTTATTTTGAACCATTCCTGTGAGACTAGTTATAGATTCCGATGCTACACTCCAGGTTTACTGTATCCCTTGGACCATCTTATTGACGATGAAACACACAAATTGCATCGGAATTAAATTCAAAAGGCACAATGCCGACTTAAGTTCAAGAACACTGACTCTTCCTACTGTCTATGTTTTGAACCATTCCTGTGACACTAGTTATAGATTCCGATGCTTCACTTAAGGTTTACTGTATCCCTTGGACCTTCTTATTGACGATGAAACACAGAAATTACATCGGAATTAAACACAAAAGGCACAATGCCGACTTAAGTTTAAAATGACTGACACTTCTTACTGACTATGTTTTGAACCATTCCTGTGACACTAGTTATAGATTCGGATGCTTCACTTCAGGTATGCTATATCCCTCTGACCTTCTTATTGACGATGAAACACAGAAATTGCATCGGAATTAAATAGAAAAGGCACAATGTCGACTTAAGTACAAGACGACTGACTTTTCTTACTGTCTATGTTTTGAACCATTCCTGTGACACTAGTTATGGATTCCGATGCTTCACTTCAGGTTTACTGTATCCCTTGGACCTTCTTATTGACGATGAAACACAGAAATTGCATTGGAATTAAATACAAAACGCACAATGCTGGCTTAAGGACAAAAAGACTGACTCTTCCTACTGTCTATGTTTTGAACCATTCCTGTGACACTAGTTATAGATTCCTAAGCTTCACTTCAGGTTTACTGTATCCCTCTGCCCTTCGCATTGACGATGAAACACAGAAATTGCATCGCAATTAAATACAAAAGGCACAATGCGGACTTAGTACAAGAAGACTGACTCTTCTTACTGACTATGTTTGAACCATTCCTGTGACACTTGTATTAGATTCCGATGCTTCACTTCAGGTTTACTGTATCCCTTGGAACTTCCTATTGACGATGAAACACAGAAATTGCATCGGAATTAAATAGAAAAGGCACAATGCCGACTTAAGTACAAGAAGACTGACTATTCTTACTGTCTATGTTTTGAAACATTCATTTGACACTAGTTATAGGTTCCAATGCTTCACTTCTGGTTCACTGTATCCCTCAGACCTCCTTATTGACGATGAAACACAGAAATTGCGTCGGAATTAAATACGAAAGGCACAATATCGACTTAAGTACAAGAAGACTGACTCTTCCTACTGTCTATGTTTAGAACTATTCCTGTGACACTAGTTATAGATACCGATGCTTCACTTCAGGTTTACTGTATCCCTTGGACCTTCTTATTGACGATGAAACACAGAAATTGCATCGGAATTAAATACAAAAGGCACAATGCCGACTTAAGTACAAGCAGACTGACTCTTCCTACTGTCAATGTTTTGAACCATTCCTGTGACACTAGTTATAGATTTCGATGCTTCACTTCAGGTTTACTGTATCCCTCTGATCTTGTTAATGACGATGAAACACAGAATTTGCTCGGAATTAAATACAAAAGGCACAATGCCGACTTAAGTACAAGAAGACTGACTCTTCTTACTGTCTATGTTTTGAACCATTCCTGTGACACTAGTTATAGATTCCGATGCTTCACTTCAGGTTTACGGTATCCCTTGGACTTTCTTATTGACGATGAAACACAGAAATTGCATCGGAATTTAACACAAAAGGCACAATGCCGACTTAAGTTCAAAATGAGTGACTCTTCTTACTGACTATGTTTTGAACATTCCCTGTGAGACCAGTTTTTGATTCCGATGCTTTACTATATGTTTACTCTATCCCTTGGACCTTCTTGTGGACGATGAAACAAAGAAATTGCATCGGAATTAAATACAAAAGTCACAATGCCGACATAAGTACAAGAAGACTGACGCTTCCAACTGTCTATGTTTTGAACCATTCTTGTGACACTAGTTATAGATTCCGATGCTTCACTTGAGGTTTACTGTTTCCCTTGGATCTTCTTATTGACGATGAAACACAGAAATTGCATCGGAATTAAATACTAAAGGCACAATTCCGACTTAAGTACATGAAGACCGACTCTCCCTACTGACTATGTTTTGAACCATTCCTCTGACACTAGTTATAGATTCTGATGCTTCACTTGAGGTTTACTGTATTCCTTGGACCTTCTTATTGACGATGAAACACAGAAATTGCATCATAATTAACTACAAAAGGCACAGTGCCGACTTAAGTACAAGAAGACTGACCCTTCCTACTGTCTATGTTTTCAACCATTCCTGCGACACTAGTTATAGATTCCGATGCTTCACTTCAGGTTTACTGTATCCCTCTGCCCTTCGTATTGACGATGAAACACAGAAATTGCATCGCAATTAAATACAAAAGGCACAATGCGGACTTAGTACAAGAAAACTGACTCTTCTTACTGACTATGATTTGAACCATTCCTGTGACACTGGTTTTAGATTCCGGTGCTTCACTTCAGGTTTACTGTATCCCTTGGAACTTCTTATTGACGATGAAACACAGAAATTGCGTCGGAATTAAATAGAAAAGGCACAATGCCGACTTAAGTACAAGAAGACTGACTATTCTTACTGTCTATGTTTTGAAACATTCCTGTGACACTAGTTATAGATTCCGATGCTTCACTTATGGTTTACTGTATCCCTTAGACCATCTTATTGACGATGAAACACAGAAATTGCATCGGAATTAAATACAAAAGGCACAATACCGACTTAAGTACAAGACGACTGACTTTTCTTACTGTCTATGTTTTGAACCATTCCTGTGACACTAGTTATAGATTCCGATGCTTCACTTCAGGTTTACTGTATCCCTCTGCCCTTCGTATTGGCGATGAAACACAGAAATTGCATCGCAATTAAATACAAAAGGCACAATGCGGACTTTGACAAGCAGACTGACTCTTCTTACTGACTATGTTTTGAACCATTCCTGTGACACTGGTTTTAGATTCCGATGCTTCACTTCAGGTTTACTGTATCCCTTGGAACTTCCTATTGACGATGAAACACAGAAATTGCATCGGAATTAAATAGAAAAGGCACAATGCCGACTTAAGTACAAGAAGACTGACTATTCTTACTGTCTATGTTTTGAAACATTCCTTTGACACTAGTTATAGGTTCCAATGCTTCACTTCTGGTTCACTGTATCCCTCGGACCTCCTTATTAACGATGAAACCCAGAAATTGCATCGGAATTAAATACGAAAGGCACAATACCGACTTAAGTACAAGAAGACTGACTCTTCTTACTGTCTATGTTTAGAACTATTCCTGTGACACTAGTTATAGATTCCGATGCTTCACTTCAGGTTTACTGTATCCCTTCGACCTTCTTATTGACGATGAAACACAGAAATTGCATCGGAATTAAATACAAAGGGCACAATGCCGACATCAGTACAAGAAGACTGACTCTTCCTACTGTCAATGTTTTGAACCATTCCTGTGACACTAGTTATAGATATCTATGCTTCACATCAGGTTTACTGTATCCCTCTGATCTTGTTAATGACGATGAAACACAGAATTTGTTCGGAATTAAATACAAAAGGCACAATGCCGACTTAAGTACAAGAAGACTGACTCTTCTTACTGTCTATGTTTTGAACCATTCCTGTGACACTAGTTATAGATTCCGATGCTTCACTTCAGGTTTACGGTATCCCTTGGACTTTCTTATTGACGATGAAACACAGAAATTGCATCGGAATTAAACACAAAAGGCACAATGCCGACTTAAGTTCAAAATGACTGACACTTCTTAATGACTATGTTTTGAACCATTCCTGTGACACTAGTTATAGATTCCGATGATTCACTTCAGGTTTACTGTATCCCTCTGACCTTCTTATTGACGATGAAACACAGAAATTGCATCGGAATTGAATACAAAAGGCACAATGCCGACTTAAGTACAAGAAGACTGACTCTTTTTACTGACTATGTTTTGAACCATACCTGTGACACAAGTCATAGATTCCGATGCTTCATTTCAGGTTTACTGTATCCCTTGGACCATCTTATTGACGATGAAACACCGTAATTGGCCCGGAATTAAATACAAAAGCCACAATACCGACTTAAGTACAAGAAGACTGACTCTTCTTACTGTCTATGTTTTGAACCATTCCTGTGACTCCAGATATAGATTCCGAAGCTTCACTTCAGGTGCACTGTATCCCTTGGACCTTCTTATTGACGATGAAACACAGAAATTGCATCGGAATTAAATACAAAAGGCGCAATGCCGACTTAAGTACAAGAAGACTGACTCTTCCTACTGTAAATGTTTTGAACCATTCCTGTGACACTAGTTATAGATTCCGATGCTTCACTTCAGGTGCACTGTATCCCTTGGACCTTCTTATTGACGATGAAACACAAAAATTGCATCAGAATTAAACACAAAAGGCACAATGCCGACTTAAGTACAAAAAGACTGACTCTTCTTACTGACTATGTTTTGAACATTTCCTGTGAGACCAGTTTTAGATTCCGATGCTTCACATCAGGTTTACTGTATCCCTTGGACTTTCTTATTGACGATGAAACACAGTAATTGCATCGCAATTAAATACAAAAGGCATAATGCCGACTTCAGTACAAGAAGACTGACTCTTCTTACTGACTATGATTTGAACATTCCCTGTGAGACCAGTTTTAGATTCGGATGCTTTACTATATGTTTACTGTATCCCTTGGATCTTCTTGTGGACGATGAAACAAAGAAATTGCATCGGAATTAAATACAAAAGGCACATGCCGACTTAAGTACAAGAAGACTGACTCTTCCAACTGTCTATGTTTTGAACCATTCTTGTGACACTAGTCATAGATTCCGATGCTTCACTTGAGGTTTACTGTTTCCCTTGGATCTTCTTATTGACGATGAAACACAGAAATTGCATCGGAATTAAATACAAAAGGCACAATGCCGGCCTAAGCACAAGAAGGCTGACTCTTCTTACTGTCTATGATTTTAACCATTTCATTGTCACTAGTTATAGATTCCGATTCTTCACTCCAGGTTTACTGTATCCCTTGGACCCTGTTATTGACGATGAAACACAGAAATTGCATTGGAATAAAATGGGAAAGGCACAATGCCGACATAAGTACAAGAAGACTGACTCTTCTTACTGACTATGTTTTGAACCAATCCTGTGACACTAGTTATAGATTCCGATGATTCACTTCAGGTTTACTGTATCCGTTGGACCTTCTTATTGACGATGAAACACAGAAATTGCATCGGAATTAAATACAAAAGGCAAGATGCCGACTTAAGTGCACGAAGACTGACTCTTCTTACTGTCTATGTTTGAACAATTCCTGTGACACTAGTTATAGATTCCGATGCTACACTCCAGGTTTACTGTATCCCTTGAACCTTCTTGTTGACGATGAAACACACAAATTGCATCGGAATTAAATACAAAAAGCACAATGCCGACATAAGGACAAGAAGACTGACTCTTTTTACTGACTTTGCTTTGAACCATTCCTGTGACACTAGTTATAGATTCCGATGCTTCACTTCAGGTTTACTGTATCCCTTGGACCTTCTTATTGACGATGAGAAACAGAAATTGCATCGGAATTAAATAGAAAAGGCACAATGCCGACTTAAGTACAAGAAGACTGACTCTTCCTACTGTCTATATTTTGAACCATTCATGTGACACCAGTTATAGATTCCGATGCTTCACTTCAGGTTTACTGTATCCCTTGGACCTTCTTATTGACGATGGAACACAGAAATTGCATTGGAATTAAATACAAAACGCACAATGCTAGCTTAAGGACAAGAAGACTGACTCTTCCTACTGTCTATGTTTAGAACCATTCCTGTGACACTAGTTATAGATTCCGATGCTTCACTTCAGGTTTTCTGTATCCCTTGGAACTTCCTATTGACGATGAAACACAGAAATTGCATCGGAATTAAATAGATACGGCACAATGCCGACTTAAGTACAAGAAGACTGACTATTCTTACTGTCTATGTTTTGAAACATTCCTTTGACACTAGTTATAGGTTCCAATGCTTCACTTCTGGTTCACTGTATCCCTCAGACCTCCTTATTGACGATGAAACACAGAAATTGCATCGGAATTAAATACGAAAGGCACAATCCCGACTTAAGTACAAGAAGCCTGACTCTTCTTACTGTCTATGTTTAGAACTATTCCTGTGACACTAGTTGTAGATTCCGATGCTTCACTTCAGGTTTACTGTATCCCTTGGACCTTCTTATTGACGATGAAACACAGAAATTGCATCGGAAGTAAATACAACAGGCACAATGCCGACTTAAGTACAAGAAGACTGACTCTTCCTACTGTCAATGTTTTGAACCATTCCTGTGACATTAGTTATAGATTTCGATGCTTCACTTCAGGTTTACTGTATCCCTCTGATCTTGTTAATGACGATGAAACACAGAATTTGCTCGGAATTAAATACAAAAGGCACAATGCCGACTTAAGTACAAGAAGACTGACTCTTCTTACTGTCTATGTTTTGAACCATTCCTGTGACACTAGTTATAGATTCCGATGCTTCACTACAGGTTTACGGTATCCCTTGGACTTTCTTATTGACGATGAAACACAGAAATTGCATCGGACTAAACACAAAAGGCAAAATGCCGACTTAAGTTCAAAATGACTGACACTTCTTACTGACTATGTTTTGAACCATTCCTGTGACACTAGTTATAGATTCCGATGATTCACTTCAGGTTTACTGTATCCCTCTGACATTCTTATTGACGATGAAACACAGAAATTGCATCGGAATTGAATACAAAAGGCACAATGCCGACTTAAGTACAAGAAGACTGACTCTTTTTACTGACTATGTTTTGAACCATACCTGTGACACTAGTCATAGATTCCGATGCTTCATTTCAGGTTTACTATATCCCTTGGACCATCTTATTGACGATGAAACACCGAAATTGCATCGGAATTAATTACAAAAGCCACAATACCGACTTAAGTACAAGAAGACTGACTCTACTTACTGTCTATGTTTTGAACCTTTCCTGTGACACCAGTTATAGATTCCAAAGCTTCACTTCAGGTGCACTGAATCCCTTGGACCTTCTTATTGACGATGAAACACAGAAATTGCATCGGAATTAAATACAAAAGGCACAATGCCGACTTAAGTACAAGAAGACTGACTCTTCCTACTGTAAATGTTTTGAACCATTCCTGTGACACTAGTTATAGATTCCGATGCTTCGCTTCAGGTTTACTGTATCCCTCTGATCTTCTTATTGACGATGAAGCACAGAAATTGCATCGGATTTAAATACAAAAGGCACAATGCCGACTTAAGTACAAGAAGACTGACTCTTCTTAGTGTCTATGCTTTGAACCATTCCTGTGACACTAGTTATAGATTCCGATGCTTCACTTCAGGTGCACTGTATCCCTTGGACCTTCTTATTGACGATGAAACACAGAAATTGTATCGGAATTAAATACAAAAGGCACAATGCCGACTTAAGTACTAGAAGACTGACTCTTCCTACTGTCTATGTTTTGAACCATTCCTGTGACACTAGTTATAGATTCCGATGCTTCGCTTCAGGTTTACTGTTTCCCTTGGACCTTCTTATTGACGATGAAAAACAGAAATTGCATCGGAATTAAATACAAAAGGCACAATGCCGACTTAAGTACAAGAAGACTGACTCTTCCTACTGTCTATGTTTTGAACCATTTCTGTGAAACTGTTATAGAGTCCGATGCTTCACTTCAGGTTTACTGTATCCCTTGGACATTCTTATTGACGATGAATCACAGATATTGCATCGGAATTAAATACAAAAGGCACAATGCCGACTTAAGTACAAGTAGACTGACTCTTCTTACTGTCTATGTTTTGTACCATTACTGTGACACTAGTTATAGATTCCGATGCTTCACTCCAGGTTTACTGTATCCCTTGGACCTTCTTATTGACGATGAGGCACAGAATTTGCATCGGAATTAAATACAAAAGGCACATTGCCGACTTAAGTACATGAAGACTGACTCTTCTTACTGGTTATGCTTTGAACCATTCCTATGACACTAGTTATAGAGTCCGATGCTTCACTTCAGGTTTACTGTATCCCTTGGACGTTCCTATTGACGATGAAAACAGAAATTGCATCGGAGTTTATTACAAATGGCAAAATGCCGACTTAAGTACATGAAGACTGACTCTTCTTACTGTCTTTATTTTGAACCATTCCTGTGAGACTAGTTATAGATTCCGATGCTACACTCCAGGTTTACTGTATCCCTTGGACCATCTTATTGACGATGAAACACACAAATTGCATCGGAATTAAATTCAAAAGGCACAATGCCGACTTAAGTACAAGAACACTGACTCTTCCTACTGTCTATGTTTTGAACCATTCCTGTGACACTAGTTATAGATTCCGATGCTTCACTTAAGGTTTACTGTATCCCTTGGACCTTCTTATTGACGATGAAACACAGAAATTACATCGGAATTAAACACAAAAGGCACAATGCCGACTTAAGTTCAAAATGACTGACACTTCTTACTGACTATGTTTTGAACCATTCCTGTGACACTAGTTATAGATTCGGATGCTTCACTTCAGGTATGCTATATCCCTCTGACCTTCTTATTGACGATGAAACACAGAAATTGCATCGGAATTAAATAGAAAAGCCACAATGTCGACTTAAGTACAAGACGACTGACTTTTCTTACTGTCTATGTTTTGAACCATTCCTGTGACACTAGTTATGGATTCCGATGCTTCACTTCAGGTTTACTGTATGCCTTGGACCTTCTTATTGACGATGAAACACAGATATTGCCTTGGAATTTAATACAAAACGCACAATGCTGGCTTAAGGACAAAAAGACTGACTCTTCCTACTGTCTATGTTTTGAACCATTCCTGTGACACTAGTTATAGATTCCTAAGATTCACTTCAGGTTTACTGTATCCCTCTGCCCTTCGTATTGACGATGAAACACAGAAATTGCATCGCAATTAAATACAAAAGGCACAATGCGGACTTAGTACAAGAAGACTGACTCTTCTTACTGACTATGTTTGAACCATTCCTGTGACACTTGTATTAGATTCCGATGCTTCACTTCAGGTTTACTGTATCCCTTGGAACATCCTATTGACGATGAAACACAGAAATTGCATCGGAATTAAATAGAAAAGGCACAATGCCGACTTAAGTACAAGAAGACTGACTATTCTTACTGTCTATGTTTTGAAACATTCATTTGACACTAGTTATAGGTTCCAATGCTTCACTTCTGGTTCACTGTATCCCTCAGACCTCCTTATTGACGATGAAACACAGAAATTGCATCGGAATTAAATACGAAAGGCACAATATCGACTTAAGTACAAGAAGACTGACTCTTCTTACTGTCTATGTTTAGAACTATTCCTGTGACACTAGTTATAGATACCGATGCTTCACTTCAGGTTTACTGTATCCCTTGGACCTTCTTATTGACGATGAAACACAGAAATTGCATCGGAATTAAATACAAAAGGCACAATGCCGACATAAGGACAAGAAGACTGACTCTTCTTACTGACTTTGCTTTGAACCATTCCTGTGACACTAGTTATAGATTCGGATGCTTCACTTCAGGTATGCTATATCCCTCTGACCTTCTTATTGACGATGAAACACAGAAATTGCATCGGAATTAAATAGAAAAGCCACAATGCCGACTTAAGTTCAAAATGACTGACTCTTCTTACTGACTATGTTTTGAACATTCCCTGTGAGACCAGTTTTTGATTCCGATGCTTTACTATATGTTTACTGTATCCCTTGGACCTTCTTGTGGACGGTGAAACAAAGAAATTGCATCGGAATTAAATACAAAAGTCACAATGCCGACTTAAGTACAAGAAGACTGACGCTTCCAACTGTCTATGTTTTGAACCATTCTTGTGACACTAGTTATAGATTCCGATGCTTCACTTGAGGTTTACTGTTTCCCTTGGATCTTCTTATTGACGATGAAACACAGAAATTGCATCGGCATTAAATACAAAAGGCACAATGCCGGCATAAGCACAAGAAGACTGACTCTTCTTACTGTCTATGATTTTAACCATTTCATTGTCACTAGTTATAGATTCCGATGCTTCACTCCAGGTTTACTGTATCCCTTGGACCCTGTTATTGACAATGAAACACAGAAATTGCATCGGAATAAAATGGGAAAGGCACAATGCCGACATAAGTACAAGAACACTGACTCTTCTTACTGACTATGTTTTGAACCATTCCTGTGACACTAGTTATAGATTCTGATGATTCGCTTCAGGTTTACTGTATCCCTTGGACCTTCTTATTGACGATGAAACACAGAAATTGCATCGGAATTAAATACAAAAGGCAAGATGCCGACTTAAGTACACGAAGACTGACTCTTCTTA